>NC_063056.1:959744-1668600 GCF_018812025.1 Megalobrama amblycephala
AAGAAATGATATTGCAGTAAACAGTGAGTGTTCTTATCTCTCTATAGCAGGACACGCCGATCGATACCGGACCCGAGCTACACTCCTGCAATTATCAATGCCTGCTTTTGTCTTCTGTATATATTACTGGAAGATTGAAGGTTTTTTGGACATAACTTTCGGAAGGGTGATGGGGTATAGAGAAGAAAACAAATCACTGATGCAAAGGAAACTTTGTGTTTGAGACACACTTCTGTATTTAATTAAATCATATTAATATCGGTCAAACAGAAAATAATAAAAGCATGACATTAATTAGACAGGATAGGAAAAAAATGTAGGCTAATAATTATTGTTAAGCTCGTATAAACAATTCTTCTTTACGTGTGCGAGTTTTAAATCGCAATAATTACTTCGCTCGTTTCCACAAATGTGTCTGTAGGCCTCTGCTGTTCTCAAACTCCGCGTGCTCACATTCATACACTAGGCTATATGTAAGTGTGTGTTCATAAGCAGATGGAGTGAGTAATTTCATCAGGTCAGTTTCACGCAGCCTTGAGCATCAGATGACGGGCTGAACTGTGTCCTGCTACATCCTAGCGGTCGCTCTCCGCAATGGGCTCGACTCAAACCTCCAGCAAAGCCCTCACACACACGACACACAGTCTCACACACGGACACACACCTCTCCAGCGCCATCACCGACAGCTAACAAACTTCTGACGCATCGCGCAGCTGAATGTAAACACGAACGCGACAGAGACAGCGGCAGAGAAACCTCCGGCTTCCATCGCGGACGATCTTCGGGCGGTTCGCGGATCTTGTAGGCCTGGAGCGAGAGTCCTCAGACGGGCTCGAGAAGACCCAAGCGCTGCAGAATCCCGAAACCAGTGATGTGCGGCGGGACACGCGTTAAACTGATGAACTTCCAACACTTGAACTAACTTTTAAACAGTGCTGCTAAGCATTTTAAAACAAAAAGACAACCGCCTTCCTCCAGGCTTGCCGGCGTAAACTTTTGCGCACCAGTTTGCTGATATTGGGAACATTTTAACATCGGAGGAGGACGTTTTCTTTCTTCACTTCATTGAGAGAAAGAGAGCGATGATTGTGTTAAGCGTTCATGGAATGTAATGGAAGAGAGGAGCCTTTCCACAGAAGAAAAGTTATTCTGAGCAGGAGCCACCCGCTTTAACTGTTGGGAATATTCATTTAAACCATACAGTGTAAAATCGTGCTAAAATGAACTAATGAGAAAAATCCCCACAGTGAAAAGAAAACAGTTGACCCTCCTCCTCCTCCTCTGGGCGTTAGAGGTGATTTTGGGTGGATGGTGATATTTGAAGGTGAAGTAGTAAATTGCGGAGTCCGTCCCTCATTTCCATATCAGTTGTGCCCACTGGAGCTCTGCCAATCCGAAGTATCATTCACTATCATAATGATACATCCGCATAACAGCAGATCAAATCCCTTATTTTGCCGCTTGACTTTTTGAGAAGATTTTTTTTTCTTTCTGCGGATCTCTGCTGATGTGTGTGAATAAGGAAGAATGTCCCGTCGGAAGCAGGCGAAACCTCAGCAGCTGAGATCGGACGAGGACCCTTCACTTCTGGAGCTGCTTCCTGAGCACGGTGAGCGCGCGCGGGCTGCTGCTGTGTGTTAAATCAGCGCAAACTCTTCCCAACTCTGAGGTAGTGCTGTACGATTATTGCATTTAACGCGAGGAAGTGCGCTTTACTAAAATTGCTTCTTTTTTTGTGTGTCGCTTTTCGTATCTACGACAAGCCCACGTGCGACTTCATTTTGACAGCCTTCTAATCTTTTTGACATTATATTTTAAGTGCTTCAGTTAAATTTTCATTAGTGCAGACATCGATAGATATAAATTACTGAAAATGTTTAGACTGTTTTTCTTAAACGTCACGCTTGTGATTTAGTAACATAAACAGCAAACGGGGATTTGGAGATTTATAGGAAACTCTTCAAATATGAGCTAATATAACAAATACAACATGAGAATTAATTCGCAATGCAGCGATTATATAGTTCAAATCGACAGATTCACCTATAAACCTTCATTTATCATTTGCATTGGTGTAAATATACAGAAACGTCTCAAAATAAGTTTTCTTAAACATTTAAAAGAATTGCTTCACAAAGACTCGTTTAAATTAAAATAAATACGCATCTTTTGTCATTTAATTTTCTTCTCCTTCTCCTTCATCTCAACTTGACAGCTCGCTTTTTATCTTTACTAAATCAATGTCAAAAAAGAAAGAAATGTGGCAAATGCATGTTTGCAGAAAAAAATACGTCTCGTCTCTGGGTGTTTAACACGTAATTGTCGTGCCAACAACAAAAAAATCTCATTTGTAAGACGATGGCACAAACTGCTTTAATTCATGATATTGCAGTAATTAATTAAAACAATTCGCTCCCCTACGTGTTTATATTTTCTCAAAAATGTGCATTGTTTGCATTAATAATAATAATTGATCACATTTTTAAAATACAATCAGTGAAAGTAAAAACCTTCCTCATATCTCTGTTATTCGCATTGCAACATTTCTTGTAGTTTATACACATCTGCTGCTTTATTGTATTTAATTTATTACTAAATTATTCACATTTTACCACCAAATCATGTGAAAAAATCATTGTTTTTTTATGAGAATGTTAATGTATGAGATGTTATAATGTTCTTATTAGAGTTTTATGTGATTAATACGTCATTATTTCCTGTTACATGTTCTACTCCATGGCGTCAGAAGTCACTGTTTTTCATTCTCTATCTTTACTTGTCTTTAATCTATAAATCTCTAATCAAAATGCATGTCAAAATTAAAGCACCTCATGACTCAACAACCTCTTGACTAAGTTTGAAGTAGTAAACAAGCAGAAAGCATAATGTCTGATAGACACAGCAGCAATTCATATCAAAATGTTTCTTTAAATAATAATTAAACAATAGAGAACAATAGAGTAAATATGTATGTAATCATATAAATCTCATACATATTTTTTCAAGTACACATTTGCCAGTCTTGCAACATGCGCATCATACACTACAAATCACAGCAATTCAAAAATCCCAACCCTAGGTGTGTGTATATATATAGAGAGAGAGAGAGAGAGAGAGAGAGAGAGAGAAATAACGAGAAATGAAAATTGAAAATTTAATGACAAATTAAAGTGTAACATATTCAAATATCGACTCATATTTCAGTTTCCGGCAACACACTGTTGATGTATGATCAGGATTCTACTGCATTTGAATAGCAACAGAAGTATTGATTGTTTCCCCATTACAGTAATCTAATGACACGATCGGTCACGCTGCGAGGATTTAACCGTATGGTCTGACTAAGGTCTAAATGTCCAGTACACCAGCGTCTTATACTTCACATCTCAGTGAAACGTTTTCCAGTGAGAATGTTTGAGTAACTTTGTCCTTTTCTTTAATGAGCGCAGTGTCTCTTTAGTCATGTCCTCTGTTTCTCTCTGCACAAGTCTTTAAATGCTCGTTTTCATTCTCTTTTGTTTGCCTGGCTTTTGAACAAACTCTTTTGTGTGGGAACTCAATGGTGTGCCAACAAGAAACAGTCATTGTCCCCCCAGCAGTCCGTCCTGACCAGCACTCTATTCGTCCCAGAGGAGCTGCTTCAAAGAGCTGTGATACTGCATGCACTTAACCTTTGGCTGTGTGGCACCATCATGGGTGGCCAATAGATGTCGAGCTTTAAATGCAATTTGTACAGATGTTCCCTTGACCTGAGAAAAGTGGCTTACATATGTCCTATGATGTATTAATTATGATAATCGTCTTTCATCTCCACACAATCGAAGAGCTCCTTTCAAACTCTTTGTCCTGTTGTGTTCGTCTAACACGGTTTAGAACTTTTTTTTTTAAACAAAATATAAAACAACGATTTTTTTTTTTCCTGCTGATATTTACTATAATTTTTCTATTTTAATATATACATCTCATGGACAGTCTCATAATTAATTATGCCTGAATTCTCTGTGTTTCTGATTCATGCATATGCCGCGGAGTTCATATTTTTTGACAGCTTTGTAAAACGTGAAAATGTGCGGTCGTTACGTCAAGGAACAGTTCTTTATGTAATGTATAGTCTAGTTTGTTCAGTCATACTAAATTATATTTTTTAATTGGAATAAAACCATTTAATTTAGACAGTTCTCATAAAACATTTTTACAGTGTAGGGATTTGATTATTCATTTAGATCTTTTCAATGCAGATGATGTAATTGTTTCTCAATTTTTTAATGCTTAATATTGCATATTGTTATGGCAGAGGTGTTTAGCAAAATATGCTGGTTTAACCAGTCTTTTAATTCCAGACCAGCTCTCAGAACGGCCAATCAGCATCATGGTGTCATTAAATCTGGTGTCAGAGCACATGCACATATTGGTAATATTTGGGCTGCACATCTGCAAGCAGTGACAAAAGCTCAGGTGTTAAGAAGGATATATACGTAGAGTCCTTACTGTGATATTAGAGCAAAGCTTGGAAAGTCTCTGGATGTGTCTCATTCATGCTCTCTCATTCTCATACATGTGTTCTTCTGGCACTGGTGTTTTCATCACTGGGAGTGAACATGGCATTAGCACTGTACAAGATTAATATTAGAAATTCACACATTTTATTTAAAGTAAGAGTAAGCAAACGCTGTAGGTTGGCACTAGTGCATTCTATACACTGGTTTATATGTGTGTGTGTGTGTGTGTGTGTGTGTGTGTGTGTGTGTGTGTGTGTGTGCTAGTGTATGAAAATACTTTCAGACATTTTGGCTTATCACAAAAATATCACAGTTTAAAAATGTTTTTATTTATTATTATTTTTAGTAAAAAGTAGTCAATTAGTTGCATTTAACGCATTTGTGAATTTAGGAATTTTACTTGTTTGTATGATATATCATATATTTTTATGAGAAAATTAATTTCGAAATGGCGAAGAATGAGAAGTGTGTTTACTCTATATGTCTTTTTAACACTAAATATCATAAATACTTTATATGGTATAATATAACAGATCATAATATAATATAACATCTTTTAGATTATATAATCTAATAGTGTTTTCAGTTCATATCAACATTTACTCATTGTACAGGAAATTCTGGATAATTTCAGTGTATATTCTACAGTATATCAGTCTGTATTGTATATAAGGAAATAATTATAGAAAAAAATACTTTTAGTTTGTCTTTGAAAAAGACAGTAAATGAATGTCATAGTTATACTATTCTCTCTTAAATTTAAAAAAAAAAGTATTACTAATTAATTTTATTCCAGTCACTACTGACATGAGGAAATAAATCTTCCCCTCCTCCTCCTCTTTCTTCTTCTTCTTCTTCTTATTATTATTGTTGGGTTTAAATTATCATAATTTCTTTGTCGTTTCATACATTTCTAAAACGTTTGTTGTTATATGTATTCTTTGATTCTGTTTTCAGAGTTTTCAGAATAATGTAAGAAATTATTTATTCTTGCTTTTTGAAAAATATGAGTCCATATTACAGTAGAACATACAGTATAATTTATCTGCAAAACATTATCAACCATCGGGTGCATTAAAATAAAGAAATAAAAGGAAAAATCATTTTTTATTCCCCAAGGTCTAATCACAATCTAGACGTGTTTAATGCAGCTTATGAAGTTAATTCTTCACAGTTGTCTGCGTAACATAATTAACAAAAATTCAGACCCAATCCAAACTCCAAACTTTGCAGTCAAGCACTATTACCAGATAATTACCATAAAGCATGTGACACATACAAACACAAAAAATATTCTGGCATTGAATTAATTTGTACAGATTAAAATCTCAGAGAAATGTATGATTTAAACAGTTCAGATATGATCAGATATGAATCAGGGCTGCTATGATACATGTCAACCGTACAGAACATGCAGTTACTTCAACTCCTGTAGTTTGTCAGGAGACATCTATTGTGTAGGCACATTGTGCCAGTATTTCTAAAGGCATTGATGACGCATCTGACAGTGCCAATGAAGAGACAGAAATTTGAGGTTTCATGTTAGCAGTAGGGAATGGGAGTAAGAGCTGAATTGTACCGATAAAGTGGCCTTGACTTGTATGAAAACATTGGAAAGCAATGAATCCATTTTTGATTGGCAATATCCAGTACTGATAGGCCCCTAATTAGATAGACTGCACAAAGAGAATTGTTTGCTGGCTATACAGGGAAGTGTGGAATTATCAAAATTGCTTGAGAAATTCCTGAGAAAGGGCAAAATTGATTTGATTTGTGCAAATTAATAAAAAAGTTTCATTTATTCATTTATTTTTGCACTTCAATTTCCTCTTCCCCTCAGTCTCAGGTGAAGGAGTGGATGATTCAGACAGTGGAAATGAGAGCCGCAGTGGGAGTGAAGAGACCCATGTGTGTGAAAAGTGTTGTGCTGAGTTCTTTAAGTGGTCAGATTTCTGTGAACATCTGAAGACCTGTACCAAGAATCCACTTGTGTTAATTATCAGTGACAATGAGGTGACTTCAGAGCCAGCACAAGAATACCTACCTGAGCCTTCACCTGTGCCCAGCTGCAGCAGCGAGCCGGCAGAGAGCGAGGATGCTGTAGAGGGAAGCCACATGCCCACTGAAGGTGATGAAGGAGCAGAGATGATGCTGGATCCAGGTGCTGTCCTGGAGAAAGAAGATGAACCCATGGAAGTGGAACTGTCTCCTGAGAAACCCATAGATTCTGAAGATCAAGTTTCACTGGCAGAGCCAGACATAAGCCTACCTCAACTTGAGGATCACAAGCAGTCTTCTGGGGCGGGGTACTCTATACCCAACACTAATGTCACACTGGAAACACTGCATGGGACCCGTGTGGCTGTGGCCCAGTTCTCTCAGGGTGCCCGTGGAGCACTAGCTGGTGAGGTGTCGACTATGGCCATTCCTATGATCTTGGACCAGCTCATGGCCTTGCAGCAACAACAGCTCCATCAGCTTCAATTGATAGAGCAGATTCGGAGCCAGGTGGCGCTAATAAACAAACAGGCCCCCACGCAGACAGCTGTCAATCATCAAGTAGACCACAGCATGAATGCTGCCTTACAAGTAACCTCATCCTCCAGCTTACCCACTATGCCTGGGCAGCTTCATCTCCGTGGCTTTATTACACCCCCTGTGCATCAGCTTCCTATCAAGGGGCCCTCCAATTTAAACGGACAGGTCTCAGCCTCGTTATCTTCAGCTCTGGAGGTAGCCTGTTCTAATGTCCCTCAGACGGGTGGCCAACTGGCGAGTTCTGGGACGAAAAGCAATATCACAATGAATTCCTTGTATCCATCAACCAGTAATGTTGTTGCCTCTCAGATGCCACCATGCTCAGTGGCGATTAGCAGCAGTAGCTGCACCAGTAGTAGCACAGGAACTGGGGGTGAAGTAAGTTGTTGTATTTCACTTCCAAGGAACACACCTAGTCCTTTAACACTGACTCATGGAAGATTGCTAACATCCCCCTCCAGCCTTCCCCTTGTACCTCACAGCTCACCCAACAGTGTTATCTTTCCTAATCCTCTAGCCAGTATTGCAGCAACAACAAATGCTCTCGATCCTCTTTCCGCCCTGATGAAGCACCGCAAAGGAAAGCCCCCAAATGTCTCTGTGTTTGACACCAAAACCAGTTCAGAAGATCCCTTCTTCAAACACAAGTGCAGATTTTGTGCCAAGGTGTTTGGAAGTGACAGTGCCCTGCAAATTCACCTTCGTTCCCATACTGGTGAAAGGCCTTTCAAATGCAACATCTGTGGCAATCGCTTCTCCACAAAGGGCAACTTGAAGGTTCATTTTCAGAGACACAAAGAAAAGTATCCTCACATCCAAATGAACCCATATCCTGTTCCTGAGTATCTAGACAACGTTCCAACCAGCTCAGGTATACCGTACGGGATGTCCTTGCCCCCGGAAAAACCTGTTACCACATGGCTGGACAGCAAACCTGTTTTGTCTACAATCCCGACATCAGTAGCACTGCAACTCCCTCCAACTATACCCAGTATTATAGGAAACTATGGGGATTCAAGTAGTTTCACCCCTTTAAGCAGGTCACCTCAAAGGCCATCGCCGCCGTCAAGTGAGTGTACATCTTTGTCTCCTAATCACCTCATTGCTGAGGTCAGTATTGCACAAATTTCCAGTTCACCACAACCTAATGTGGCGAGTGACACACCGCCAGTTCTCAAACCTGAAGCCTTTCATCTACCACCCAACTCCACCACCAGGCCTGGAGAAACCAGCATATCGATTACTTCCATACCCCAGGTGACTTCTACAACCACAGTCACAACCACAGCTAGCACCAGAACACAGATCACCGACTCAACGAATACTCCGTCTGCTGTCTCTCATCCCTCCCTACAAATGGTGTCCAGTCAGTTTAAGCCCAAGTTTCCTTTTGGCGGCCTCCTGGACTCTATGCAAACATCAGAGACCTCAAAACTACAGCAACTGGTGGAAAATATTGATAAGAAGATGACAGACCCCAACCAATGTGTTATCTGTCATCGTGTGCTTAGTTGTCAGAGTGCCCTGAAGATGCACTATCGCATCCATACAGGAGAAAGACCCTTTAAATGCAAAATATGTGGTCGTGCTTTCACGACCAAGGGTAATTTGAAAACACACTTTGGGGTTCACAGATCAAAGCCCCCTCTCCGGGTACAGCACTCTTGTCCCATATGCCAGAAAAAGTTTACTAATGCTGTCGTTTTGCAGCAACACATCCGCATGCATATGGGTGGACAGATTCCTAACACACCCCTGCCTGAGAGTTTTCAGGACATGGACACAGATCTCTCCTTTGATGAAAAGAGCTTAGATACCATGAGCAACTACGACGATGAGCTAATTGATGAGATGGACCAAGCAACAGAAGATGAAACGGGTCTTAAAGAAGGGAATGTGGACTCACCCAAACAACTCCTTTTATACTCAGAGATGTCTCCAAGCACGTCACCCCCAACCTCTCTTATCTCTAGCATTGTTGCTTTGGAGAATGAAATGAAGCTCACTGACCCAACAGTTAACGTAACCCATTCCTTCAGCCTAAAGCCTCCAGAAAATGGGAGTGAAATTGATGGGGAAAATGGAGACATGTTTAAGAATGACTCATCATCCACTGTAGAAGACTTGGAGAACCACAGTGTTGGGAGTCCGGCACAGTCTGAATCATCTGGTTCTATGCAGGCGCTGTCTCCTGCCTACAGCCAGTCTGAGAGTCATCGCTCCAAGTCCCCTTCTCAGGCAAACAGCGGCAGCAAGGAAGAGGCTCTGCATTCCTCTTCAGTGAGTGCAACAGTGAAGTCTGAACAGTCAGACACCCCTTCTCCTGGATCAGAAAACACAGGCGCATTAGATCTCACTGCCACACAGCCGAACAGGTCATTTGTCAAAGACGAGAATCACTTCAGTCTGCTGTTCCTGGGAAGAGACAGAGGTAGTCATGTATTTAATTGTAGACAGAGATAGTAAAGAAATGTGTGTGTGTGTGTGTGTGTGTGTGAATATATATTTACACACACACACACACACACACACACACATTATAAATACAAAATTACTAATGACTGACAAACATTTATTTATTTAACATATTTAACTAACTACTATTCTTCTACTTACACATGTTGTGACTACAACTATATACATTAAATCAAATAAAGGTAAATAACTGAAACATTTTCCTTTAATTTATGTTTTTTGTTTTTTGTTTTTTTTTTAGGTTTAAACACTCCCAGTATTATGAGCTCAGAATCAAGCACAGTAAAATATGAGAATGGACACAGTAAACCACCGGCCTTGTGTGAGGGGCCCCACTTACCAGTTGGCCCCCAGGTACCTATCGCACCCTCTCAGACAACAATAAGCCCCAATCTCACTCCAATGCTGGCACCGCCCCCACCTCGGCGGACCCCCAAACAACATAACTGCCACTCCTGTGGGAAGAATTTTTCGTCAGCCAGCGCTCTTCAGATCCACGAGCGCACTCACACAGGAGAAAAACCATTCGGCTGCTCCATCTGTGGCAGAGCCTTCACCACAAAGGGAAATCTGAAGGTATGGGTCAAATATATTTAGCCTACTTGTGTATTTTGGCTTATATTTATGCTCATATATATTATATGCAAATTATATCATTTTTTAAACAATCAATTAACAAATGTAGTATTTAACAAATATACATAAAAAAAATCAAATAAATAAACCCAACAAACAAACAAATGATTACCTTCAAATTTTACCTATTCATGAGCTGGTCTCTTTTGTTTCACTGGATCATGCAAATTACAGTGCACCCATTTTGCCATGGTCGGCCATATTGCCTGTGCACCTTTTGAAATTAAACTGAATACATTTTTTTTTAACTCCTCCCACAGCGTTAATCGGATCTTCACCTAAAAAAAAAAAAATTAAAAGCAACAATTTTGCATATTGACATGAAAGTTTGCATGTGCCCTGACAATACCATATTGAATTGGTGGTGCTACTGCACCTATTTATCAAAAGTTATAAAGAACTGTATTACATTATAAGCAGTTTTAGTAATGGCTTTGAAATCCTCATCGGGGATGCTATGGTTTTTAATATTCACTCTTAACAGATCTGCCTCTAATGTGCATGGCCCCGTAATTGCTGCCTTCTGCTATATTTTAACTAATTTACTAGTTACTAACTTCAAATGAGATTAAGCTTACAATATAGATATATACATATTACAAAAACATATTCATAACCGCATCAGAAATGCATATGTATAAGGATTATGATGTCTTTTTTTTGCGATTCATATAAACTGAAGCAGCATTCTCACTTCAGGTCCACATGGGAACCCACATGTGGAACAATGCCCCGGCCCGGCGGGGAAGACGACTCTCCGTGGAGAACCCGATGGCTCTTCTAGGGGGAGATGCCATAAAATTCAGCGAGATGTTTCAGAAGGATCTTGCAGCTCGAGCAATCAACGTAGACCCAGGCTTCTGGAATCAGTATGCTGTAGCCATCACCAATGGACTGGCAATGAAAAACAATGAGATCTCTGTCATTCAGAACGGAGGCATTCCTTCGATTCCCATTAGTCTGAGTGGCGGTGGCATTCCCGCTGTAGGAGGAATGTCCGGAGGGATAGAGAGGTCTCACACTGGGAGCAGCCCTCCAGTGACCGCACTTGAGAAGACTAACCTGGAAGTGGGAACTGGACACCCCTTCTCCAGATTCAGGGAAAAGGACAAAGAAATTGGGATTAATTGATGACTTGCGTTTAGAAAAGGATACAGACAAAAAGATTGAAAAAAAGTAACACTTAATCCAGTTTGAGTTATGTATTATATTGTACAAATGAAGTCTGATATGCTGTTTAGATTTGGAGCTCTAGTATTTAGTGTTCTTCAGTCCTACTGTACATTAATTCATACAAAGAAAACGTGTGTCTCGTTTGAAAAACGTTTGTCTTGAAAGGTTTGCATGGTACTTACTGGTTTCTATCAGTATGTTTCTTCATAGTATGACGCTCTGACATGTATATATATATACGTGCGTCAGTGGACACGGGCAAAAAGAAAAGAAGAATAGACGTACGGTTGCTTCGTGGTACGTGAAAGGATGGAAACATGAAATTGGATATCTTAGTCAGCTTTTTCAATCGTGGAAGCTCGACCAGACAAAAATGTTGTAACTATTTTAATTTTTACATTAATTTTCCAGCCATGTTCTTATATTAATGTTCTGTGTCTTAATATTTATGGTATAAATTAACAGTAGGTATTAAAAGATATTTAATTGCCCTGAGTTTCTATTAATCTATTTTAATTTCATTTCATTTTTTTCTAAATTGTAATTCTAAATATATATTGAAATGAAGACAGAAAAAAATCTTTGTTTTATCAATGCAATCATATTGAGGTGTTTTTGTTTTTTGATATCTAGCCTGCTGTGTAACACGACGAGACAGCGACGATATCTGAAGCTGCTACATTCACAAGCCTCTTTTTATCCTTTGTAAAGAAATAAAACAGAGTTCTACAAAAACAGTTTGCGTTAAATAGCTGCAATTCTACTGAGTACAAACAGAACTGGTATGCACATTTTGTAAGACGACACAAAAAATATGTTGATTTGTCATGTTTGTGAATGCACTTTTTGGAGGAATGGTCTTGTTTGTGAGATTGTAATACCGTGGGACTGAGCTATCTATAACTTTTTTTTTTCTTTCTTTTTCTTTTTTTCCTGTTCGCTTTTGGGGTTTGTAAATGTGAGATCTGGATGTAGCACAGGAATATGAGCCCCCAAATCTCCAGACATTCTGTCCAGTCAAGCTCAAATAAAATGAGAAATGATTCTGTCTGTTTAATGCTGTCTCTCTTTCTACATATGACCATTGCTTTTCCATCAAAAGATCTTTGCCTACAGAAATTGAAACGGTTTTTAAATAGTTGTAAATATGTTATTTAAAAATATTGTTGTCATCTAAATTATAGCACTTAAATATGCAGTGGCCGCAAAAAATATTGGACACATTTCTGTACTTCATTGCATTAGAGACCAGATCTCAAACTGGCATTTTTTTTCACAAATAACTTTTCACTTTCCTATTATTTTTTTGTGGATGCATGTGAGTTTTCACACCGGTGTACAGCAGAATAACCACCAGTGTGATTCATTATATTAACAATAAACATGTTCCACAAATTTGGACAACCAGAAAGTGTTTTAAGTATTTTTGTTTGTAATATATAATTTATATATAATAATGTGTGTGTTTATAAATACTCATACATTACTGTGTATTAGTAAAACTATATATGCCCTTCACAAATAACTTTAATGTATGTGTATTTATCAAAATACCTGAAAATTGGCTGTAATAAGTAGCTTGAATGTTTTTTAAGGACAAAAGAAAATAGCTAGATTGAGAACTGCTTTTGGTGTTTGTGTATATCAGTGTGAGAGAAGAAGGTGTTATTGATGCACATGACATCGAGTCTTTAAACGTGACTGTATGTGTCGGTTCAGTCATGGCATATGCACAAACACACACATTTACTGAAACTATACTGGCTTTTTAAATAAGACTAATTTTAATTATCACAGACTAACCCAAACCTAAAGCTTAACCCCAGCTCAGGAGAGAGCACTGCATCAATAGAGTAAAACAGGATTCGCTTTATTCATGAACAGTTTTCTCCAGAAGGAGATATACAGCTCCTGCTTTAGATCTCATGATGAGCTTCAGTAATGGAAATAAGCAAATAAATAAATAAAACTTTGTGCATTCTTGGCCATGGTAAGTATGGTAACATTATATTTTAAAGTGATGTGTTACATGTACTTACTATAGTAATAAAAGGTAATTATTAGAGATGCGTACCGGCTTATAGTTTAAAAACAGCCGATAGTCAGGGCCGATACCTCCTGTCAATCAAAAGAGGGCAGGAAAATGCACTGCATTTGTGCTTTGTGTAAAGAAAAGGCTAAGAATGTTCAATATTAATACTAATTGTATGAATTAATAACATTCAGAAAGTTAAGAAATATTCAGTTAATCATCAGAATTTAGTTAATGTGTGTTAATACTAATTCGAGTTATGTGTTTGTTTATAACTGATACCAGTTACTCTGAAGCAAGTTGATGAAATGGAGAGAATAAAGTTTTTATTTGCAATTCTTTCAAAATATAATAATAAAAAATACAATGATTAATTATTAATTATAATGAAATTATCATTAATTTAAAAGAAGTTATAAAAGGCATAACCCCCAAACTATCGTTATCTGCAGATATCACTCTGAATATCTGTATATCGGCAGAGAAATTTAGTATCGGTGCATCTCTAGTAATTATGCATAAATACAATTAACTATAATAATAATAATAATAATAATAATAATAACAGTAATACAGTTTATTTAAAGACACCTTTCAAAACACTCAAGGACACCTTACAGTTGAGTGATAGTCATAAAAACAAATCAAGACAGCAATACAACAAAACAAAAGCTAAATTAAAAGAGATCAGAGAAAGCTAAGTTATAACTAACTCTGAACCAAACCTTAACCCTATAGTATGTAGTTAATTAAAATTACTCAATAGTTATTTGTGTGATTACACTGTAACAACATAACCTTAAAATAAAGTGTTACCAAATATATTTACTACTTAAAAGTGATAAAGACAGATAAAGTAAATTCTTGTTCTTGGTACAAATTACTTATTATTAAGCAACAAATTTTAGATGCTTCAAAAGTGTATTAAAATAATAGAATAAAATGTTCAATAATACCAGCTCCAAAATTAAAAAACAAAACAAAAACAAAACTGAATGCAATCCAGAGGACAGAAGGGAAAAAAAGAAAGAAAAAAAAGAGAGATGCACTTTAAACACCAGAGTAAATGAAATTAAAGAAATGCCTCACCAGCCACATGAAACAGATGATATTCATGACCAGACATCATAACCGCTTGATCCAATCAGGCACTCCAACATTCATGTAATAGCATTAGAAAAAGTAATATGCAGGCCTGATCACAATGCAGCAAATATTATAAAATGAGTTTAAACAATCAACACAACTAGTGGATTCATCAGAATGGCCTGAATGACTGATGAGGCTCCAGTGTAAGAGCAAAACTGAGTTAAATCAGGAATCAGTGGCACCAAAACCTGCAGAACGACACCTATTCAAGATCCTGCTGTTTAACTAAAAAACATGTACTGTGTCAAGAGTGTCAATCAGGTGAATTTTCATTATTCACATTTATGTTCACCCTCAGCACCCCAACCAATAATCTCTCACAAATTTTCTTTGGGAATACAGATTTCAGTTCTCTCTGTCAGTAAAGCCACTGCGCCTTTTCTTGCCCTGTTTTTACCCTGTTTTTATGAATATTGCATTCCAGACATTCCTGTGCTTATCACTTACAATTATCAAATAAAAAATTTCAATCTTAATTTTTCAGGGTTGACCAAAAATATAAAGACTTTTGTTTTAGCCTGGGAGTGCAGTAATTTTATGAAATTCAATCATGTAATTTAATATGCTGAAGTATTAAAAGCCCTTTGTTAAAGGACGCCTTTTTAACTCAGATGATTTGAATTGCTGGATGCAGATTTAGCTGCGGTGCTGGATGTCTCTGTCCGTGTGTGTATTACGAGTGTGATTATTTGTTGTTATTCATTGCAAAACACACTCTTGATCAAATATCACCAACTGAATTTAAAATACATTTTGAGAGCCCAAACACACACATACACGACCGCTTCATTTTCATTCAATTATGTTACAGAAGACTCCCATTTATAGAGAGTGTAAACAGAGAAGAGTCAGCTGAATTCTCACATACTGCACTAAATAATATGTTGTTGAAATATGTGTGACAAATATGCATGTGGTCAGGAATGTGCTGTCCTGCATTGGCGTGACGCTGCGAGTGTCTCAGAAACAGAGAAGATGCCGGAACAGACACTGATCCTGCTCTCTGGATATGAGATAAGATTCTTAAAGATTAGATTCTGGTTTTGTCATCTTTATATTTATCGTTCAGATATTTCCATCTTTGCCAGGCTGAAACGCACCACAGATAAAGTCATAATCGTATGTGTTATCAAAATCTGATTTTCAATATTAATGACGTCGAAGAGGTCAATTGAGGGTGTTTGGAATGGACGACCCACACGTGAATTTACAAATATTTTTTCTCTTAAAAAGAAGTAGTTAATTAATAGTGCATGCTATGAGATTATTGATCAGTTAAGCAGCATCAGTATCAGTATCATGTAATCATGAAATTTATTATAATTAAAAATGTCACAACTAAAGATTTGGATAATATCTCTGTAGCATTAAATCTTGCACAAAATACTATATTCAGAATTTTTCCATGAAATCGCTGTTTACTGGGTCAAATATTTTAATAACATAAGGAGATATGTACAAACATGCTAATAAGAATTAATAGAGGTTTTTCCTTGCTGATGTTGAAATAGTTCATTTAATTTTATTTGTTATAAGTTACTGTTATAGATACTAGTGTTCCCGTTGGCTTGAACTTGTACATAATAAATATGTAATAGCACAAATATAACGGCTCGTAGAAATACACATGTACAATTGTCAAGAATTCAAACTCGAGCATTAATTTTATTCTTGTAATGTAATATATCTTCTATAGTCTTCTGATGTAATATATTTTGGAGAAGCTAAAAAAAGTCCAGCCTGTTTATTTACTAGTATTAAACGTGTATTTCCTGATACTTACATATATGAATATGTATCTGATAGCAGTCAAAGACATCGCAACAGTGGCTTTTCAGAATGGGAAAGGTGAATGTGTATTTTAAATGACTCCTGACATCAGTGAATTCTAAAATATTTATTTTAATATGAGATTCATTCATGCATATTTAAAAAAATGATTTCATCATAAAAAGATAATCTGCGACTGTTAGCGGAACATGTGACTTTCAACAGGAGACGAATGATGATGTCAAGGGTGAATGTCATAATAACACATAACCATTAAAGTCTTGTGAGGACCTCCTTTCTTAAAGCGTAGCTGCATTAGAGACTGTCAGAAAGGTGTATTTTTAAAAACCGGGCTGGATTCAGATCTCCAGTTAGGATGAGCAAAATATAAAAACAAATAGGGTTTTCTGAGAAATCAGTGTGTTTCATGAGCGGTCAGTAGTGCTGCTCTGATGCCGTTCATCAGCTGTTGTCGCCACCTTTATCCTGACAAACGCAGGAGCTCCACCACAGGCCAGCGGCGGCCAGTAACCATGAAATGCTTCCTCTCTGTCTGATCTTCAATTATTTTCAGCAGAGCGCATGGTGTTACACACAGTTTCACACAGTTGACCATAACGACAGATGATTAAGAAAGACCATGATATGATACCTGACAGCTGTGTAATATTATTATTTTACTGATGTGTCTCTTTTCGCTCAGCTCAGACCAGGCCGTTTGCCAGCTGTGTGCTCCATCTACAGGCCGAGCGACGGAAAAACAATAACTAAAAGTTGAAAGCTTTTTCACAGTTATTCATTCAGATAATTATTAATACTTTTACAGCTGTTTGTTTTATTTGATTATCTGGTTATATTATTATTCAGTGTGTCAAATCAGACCCACGTGGCAGACTGTTAGTTCATGCTAATGGTGTCATTTTTGAATTATGTATCAGTCATCCACTTTAATTTATTTTAACTCTCACATAGTAAGTTAATTATAATTATTGCGTCTGGAGAACTGAAGAACGATCCTCATTAGCAGAACACATTTTAAAGTAATGGCATTCTCTGAAAATGCATTTTTCCTTGTTTTACATGTTACTATAATTATTTGCAATAGCAATAACAATGTGTCATTGAAAGTAGCGCCGCAAAATAATTACACATTAATACACTGTCCATAAAAGTGGTAATACTTTACACTGTGAATGTGTGTTTACTGTTTCATTTATAAATTATTGTATATTAATCTTTGAAGATATTGCTATAGTAACAGTTAATGCAATGCAGTCTATTACAATACATCTTTGAAATGTAAAGTGCATTTTTTTCATATTGATGAATATTCTTCATGTTGTGTAAATCATAATAAACTGAATAAAATATGTTCTGCACACAAATACTTCAACATTCTTCCTCATGCATTTTATTGCTTTGTAATGAAACATCTTTGTTTTTCAGTCAACCAGTTAATGTCAGGATCCTGTCACTTTATAGTTCAGTTACATGATCCTGAATCCTATGTTCTGTGTTTGTATGGTTCTCGTCTTTAGTGTGAGCCCACGGCTTCTGGTTTGATTTCCTTTTCTATCGGTTTTGTGTTTTTTGAGTTCACGTATGGTACACCATGCCTCAGGAGGTTGCAGCCCTGTTGTTGGTCCAACTTAACATCATCTACACAGCAGCTGCCTACTGTGTGTCTGTGTTTAGGGTAATTATCCTGTTGGAAGGTAAGCCTTCGACCCATTCTGAGGTCCTGAATGCTCTGGACCAGGTTTTCATTAAGGATATTTTTATGTATTTTGAATAAAAACTGCCCACGTAGACAAGAAAAAGACATTTAACTACCAACTAGCCACAGTTTGTTGTGTTCAGCCTCATGTTTGGGGCAGGTAAATGTAAAGTCTTTTTTTAATTATTTAAATTTTGTTGGCCTGCTGTCATGATCATGTCTTGCTTAGTTTCATTATCTTGTTGTATCTTGTTTATTTTCGTTGTTACTGTCTTTGCACTGAGTTCTCATTTGTTACCATGGTTTCTAATTCATTTTGCACCTGTTCCCTGTTCTGTTGATTATCATCCTTGTGTATTTAACCCTCTGGAGTCTGAGGCTGATTTGGGGCCTGGAGAAGTTTTGACATGCCCTGACATTTGTGCTTTTTTCAGTTGTTCATAAACATATTAATGGAAAAAGTGTCATTACACTGTATTCAGCACAAACTAGGCTACCATAATATGTGAGGAACATGTATGTACATGTTTGTGTTTTTGAAGGAATAACATTTATGCGTGGTTATTGAAAAAACAAAAAACTTAAGTCACTGAAATAAGGCCAAAAAAAGTATAGTAAATCTGTGTTTACAAGACTTTTGGGTATTGGAGGTTGTAGACTAGAGTTTTTGCTTCAAAATTATGTAAAAATTATGCTGCCTACTCCTTCATATAAAACAATATATTGATTTAGTTTTTGTAAGACACTTTTTGCCAAGAAACACAGTATGCGAGGAGGTGTGAATCACCACTGAATAATGGGCCATTCTCACCTGAGAAGACAAAAGAATTGGATAGTAATGAGCTGAAATGACTTGCATATTAATGAGGCATTTCAGTCAGGTAGGCTGTGAAAAAAACCTTCTGTGATGTCTCAAGCTCATCATGATATATGAAACATACAGAAAAATAATATTACAATATAAAGTCATGGTTTTATATTATACTTTAAAATATAATGTATTTCTGTGATGCAAAGAGTCTGAATATAGGCTTTTAGTTTAAAAGCATGCACATTTGGAGAAATATTGGATTGTCATATGCTTATGTCAATTGTCTATACAGAGGAGTTATTATTTATTTAATATTCATTGTCATTACTATGAGCGCTGGTGTTTTCAATTCATCCTTGAAGTCGGAGGGCGCTCTCTGTGCATTTTTAGTCCACAAATTCATCTAAAAGAAGAAGAGGCTATTCCATGAATGGAGTTTCCAATTCATACTGCAGCCGGAGGGCGCTAAAGAAACAAAAACGCCCCGCCCGCTACGGAGCATAAGCTAGAGCCCACCGCAGACCCGGAGGCCGAGCCCGTTACAAAGATAGAGCCAGAGTGATCTGTCATCTAGGGCATATTAATGGAGTTCAAGGGGGATGGATTTGAGCCTCACCCACACTCCTTAATTTTTACTCTGCAACCATCATGCTTTCCTTCCAAACAATCTAATGTGGCTTATGTCATCACACTGACATCACACACGATATGTGACAACAAGCATGACTGTTGTGCATTGTTTCAGGGATTGTTGTCTGAGCTTTGCAAGGTGTTTGATCGTTCTGATCATTGATCATAGGCTGCACGGCCTCTATCCCATCTCCATCAAGGTAACAGATTGGTGTCTGATTTCTCTATTGAGATCCACACCCTTGCAGATTCCTGTGGCTGGAACACTAAAGCTCACTGGGACCATTTTCTACATGAGCTTTCCGACCAGATCCAGGATTTTGCTACTGTACCAGTGGTCTCTGCAATCGCCTCATCTCAATCGGCAGAGGAGGAGCCCATGCAGATTGGGAGAGCCCGGCTATCACCAGAGGAATGTGTTCATTGCCTAATCTCTGTTGTGGACATCCAGGACACATTGTTGCATCATGCCCAGTAAAAAATAAAAGGCGCTCAAGGAAGGGGTTAATGGTGAGCGTGACTTCTGATGATAAATCCCCTGGACTTTCCCACTCTTCTTCAGGCCAGTTTGCAGCACAATAATTTTGTCCACCAAGTCTCCACTCTTGTCGACTTTGGTGCTGAGGGTAATATTTATGGACACTGACCTGGTTAATTGGTGGAATATACCTATTTACCCACTGAAGGATCCTATCTCAGCCAGTACTCTCTGTGGTACCCTCTCACTCGGGTTACTCACATCACAGACATGCTTACCCTCACTGTCTCTGGTAATCATGCAGAGAGGATCCAGTTACTCCTCAACTCTACCTCTGCCCCTGTGATTTGGTACACCCGTGGCTGGTAAAACATAACCCCTATATTAACTGGGCTGAGAATTGTGTGTTGTCATGGATCCCATTTTGTTTGAGCCGGTGGATATTGTCGGGGTGCCAGAGATCTACCATGACTTGGGGCGATGTTTAGCAAGTCCTGTGCTGCATCCCTGCCTTTATATCGCCATATGACTATGCGACTGATCTTCTAACTAGTACTTCTCTGCCTAGAGGTCATGTTTATTCGCTCTCCGCTCCAGAGAGAGAAGCTATGTTTCTGGTGGTCGACACAATCCATCCCTCTTCCTCTCTGGCAGGAGCGGGTTCTTCTTTGTAAAGAGACGAAGGATGGTTCATTGCATCCCTGTATAGACTATGGGGGCTGAATGAGATCACGGTCAAGAATCGTTATCCTGTTATGCCGTTGATGTCTTCGGCCTTCGAACTCTTGCAGGGAGCTACTGTCTTCACAAAGTTGGACCTTTGCATCACACTGTTACAGTTAATATGTAAATTTACAAGAGCTTAATGAATGCAGACAGATAATTGCTGTGATTCTACAGCACAATGCTGCTACATTTATTTCCTGGTCCTGTTCACTGTGAAATCACATTATACAGCTATCATTTAAATTCAATATAAACTTGTATTGTAAATAGGGGTGGACTGGGACTAAAATGTGGCTAAGGACTTTCTGGAAATAAAGTTTTATTAAGTTTATTAAGTTATTAAGTTTATTAAATGGGTATTCAATAGTGTTTATGGGGGATCAGCAGAAAAAAAAGGAAAACAGCCGTTGCAACCACGTTCATGTGCGTGAATAGCGGTTGGTGCTCTGCCTTTATAAAGCGGCAATTCCATGGAATCATTCTTCTTCAGACTACTAACATGTCACCATTTAAATAAGCCAGACATACAAGTTCCTCACCATAGAAAAGCATCTTTTCAGTGGACGGCACCACAAGCTGCTATTGTGAACAGGCCTCTCCACTGCCATGTTCCGGCGAGAAGACTTACAAGAAACAGAGCTACTGGTTATATTTTGTTCATCCAAAGCATCACTGAAATATTTACATTGTTTGTGTATTTAAATTAAAAGTTATGTTCTGATCTATTATTCTCTCATACTGTAATATTTTTCAATGATGCAGCTGAACTGAACTGAGACGATGACATCACTGTTTTTCTGCAGAACTGCTTTATAGAAGAAATGAACTAATTTAATAAATGATTATCTTTACAGTGGAACTGAATCAACATTGAACTGACTTCAGCTGAACAATGACACTTTTTAGAGCTGCATTACAGCCAAATTGAACTATTTGCATCATTGAATCATTATTTTATTGTTTATCCCTGTAAAGCTGCTTTGAAACCATCTGTATTATAAAGTATCTAAAGTTTCTAACAACCATTTGCATTATAGCTTTTGCATTTTTATTCTGCATTAGGGAAAAAAGTGCCATTGCATTTTTGAGAACTTTTAAGACCTACTTTGAAGTTACACTCATGGTATGGAAAAGAATTAATTAATTCATTCATTCATTCATTCAAAAAAAAAAAAAATAACAAAGGCTTGCCTCTCTCACTGGCCAGACAGTACAATTACCTCTGAACTCATTTTAACACTTGCTTTTAATAATAAACATTGATACAAACATCAAACATCATTTCAGCATTAAGCGTAAGAGCTTAACAACAGTTCACAGTTAAGAACCAACAGCGTAGCTTAGCACATCTGAGACAGAATGTGGTCTATGGTGTCGAAAGCAGGACTAAGATCAAATAGCACTAGAAGAGTGATGCATTCGTGGTCAAATGACAACGGCAGGTCATCTGTAATTCTAATAATTGCTTCTTCTCATATGGTGGAATAAGAACTGTGAAATTCTTAACACATTTTTTTTTTCTCTGAAAAAAATAATTGGACTACTTTTTCAAATATTTTAGACATAAATTTGAGATTTGAGGTAGTTTTCAGTATCTTAGTGGTTTTAGGATCTACAGTAGCATACATGCTGCTGATTTCAATGCTCTAATAAGATTTAGCTCTTCTTGTCCAAAAACATTGAATGACTGAAGTTGCTTGTATGAAATGGTCTGAGGCCATGGCTCTGTTCCACTAGAAAGGGCTCATATGCCCTAATTCCTTCATAGAGTTTACCCTCCAGAGTGATAGCTTCAGAGAGTAGAAGGGTGTAGAGTACCAAAAAAGTACTTTGGAATGAACTTCTAAGATTCCAAGCCAATGGAGACACTGCTATTGTTGCACTATTGTTGACAGTAATTTGACAACAGGGGTTGTCAAATAACCCTATTGCATGTAATTTTTATTTGTTGCCATTGTTTATGTCATCAATAAAACCAGAGCCAGCTTGTATTTTCTCCATAATGTTTATTTTCAGTGGCAAGAAAACTGATTTGATTTCAACAACATGGAATGGCATCCACTAATGTTTCACTGAAAAAATTCTGAGAGCCAAAACTTTTCTGTCTTTGTAGTCTCATGTGATTTAAAGGGGTACTTCACCTCTGGCAAAATGAGCTTTCAATAAAACTTGACTGCCAATGCAGTAGAAAGGTGAACTTTTTTTTTTTAAATTTTAAATCTGTGCTACCTGACTAGAGAAAACAGAGAAAAAAGGCTATTGTCTTCCCTTTTGCCAAATAGGTAGGAAAACTTCAGCACCCACAATACACTGTCCATGTTGCCGTCCAAGGAAACTCCCACCAGTCTGCTCTGGATATGTTAAACCAGAGTCGAATACCTCCTTGCTTTAGTAGGAAATACTTCTTGGCAAACTTTTAGTTATAATGGTATCGGCTTGTATTGTTACGTTTAGCAGGAGTGAGTTATTTAAGGTTTCCGGTGAAGGATCCAGACCGTAGTAGGCAGCGGCTAAAGGCTGCAAATAATCGTTAACATGAAGACAGAACACCGCGAAGGACAATCTGAAAAACCTCTGTGTTTATATTCAACATTTCAAATTGGATCACTACGAACACAGTGTTTTAGGCCAAACGGAGGAGAAAAATTGAATAAAACTGCTGTTCCGTCAGTTCCATCCAACTGCCTGAAGCAAAACACTGTTGCTTTAGTGTTCCGTTTTTATCACAGTGCTGTTTAAAGAGATTTTCAGCGATAAAGTCAATCCAACTGTCCTTGGGTGGGATACAAAAATGCTGAAGTATAATTGTCATGCTTTAGTCCAGATGATGATGATGATGATGAAGAGGCAAATGGTTTCACAAAACAAAAGATTTATTAAATAAAACAAACTCAGGTAATCCACAGATAATTAGCAGGCATATGACACTGTAACAGCATGTAGGAACAACAATACTGGACCACTCAACTGAGAACAAAGAGGAACTTAAATACACAGAGATGATGACTAAATAAACAGGTGTGATGATTGAATGTCCATGACAACTAATGACTGGCAGGAAACTAGAACAAAGGAAACAGGTAACTGAAGAGAGACAAACTAAAAGTCCATGAAAATGAAATTAAACACACAGATCATGACGAAACATCCCCTCCGAGGAAGGTGTGGCCTCACGTCGTGATGGATGGACTGAGGAAAGAAGGGTGGAGGAAACCAATAGGGGAGCAGATGTGAGGAACCAGGGTGGAGCAGATGGCGGAAGAAGCCATGGAGGAGATGATGGGAGGAACCATGAAGGATAAGATGGTGGAATGACCCATGGAGGAGTTGATGATGAGAGGAGCAATGGAGGAGGCTAATGCAGGCTAATGGCTGCAGTGGAGCCTGAGGGATGGAGGAGTCCGATTGAGCCTTAGGGGTGGAGGGATGGAGCGCAGCAGACAGCCCGGAAGTCCATGCCGATGGTTGGGTGACGACTGACCAAGGTGGAGCCGGTGGGAGGAGGGAGGAGGTGGAGTTGAAGGGACTACAATCCCAGGTGGAGCCAAGGGGGCAAGGAGCCAGGGTGGAGTCGACTGGTTGATGGACCGAGGTGGAACTGAGAGCTCCGAGGGATGTGGCAGAGCTTGGGACTCCTCAGAGCTGGGAAACAGAAGCCCCATGGCAGATCAGGGTTGCATGGCAGAGCTGATGGTGGAGCAGCAGCATATCTTACATGCTCACAGCAGCATGTCTGTGTATCTATTAGCAATTGCAAGTCTATATTTGCTCTGCAGCAGCAGCAGCAGCAGCAGCAATAATCAGCGGCAGCATAACAGATCTAGTCCACCTACTTTAGCATTGCCATATTAAATAACATGCTAAAACTATTTTAATGGTTGTCATGATTGAATTGGATTTACACACCATTATAGAACAATTAGCACAAAACAAGAGAGTGCGGTGTAAAGATCTGCTAATATCATAGATAAAGGTTACTGGGTGGGACAACAGTGGGAACGCCTACTAAAGTCCAAAATTGCTGAGACTTTCGGTGTAAAGGGGTGGTTCATTGCGATTTCACTTTTTTAACTTTAGTTAGTGTGTAATGTTTCTGCTTAAGCATAAACAGTATCTGAAAAGTTACAGTGCTGAAGGTTCAATGCAAACAGAGATATTGTCTTTTAAAGTTATGGCAGTTTAATGCCTACAAAAAAACAACCGGTTTGGATTACAACAATCATAAACCCTGAAACCCTGCCCACAGGAACAAGCAACAAAGTGGGCGAGGCCATGTCACGCGGCATCATGGAAGCGGAAGAGTTGTCTACACTGGATGCGCACGGCGCGATGCGACATGTCAAAAGATAATAGAACCCATTATAATCAGTGATATTGTCTACACTGACTGGATGCGCCGTGGAAGACAGATTCCAGAATCTACAAGAGTTCAATGCTGGATTTGCACAAAGGCTATTACTGAAAGATGAAGCAGTTCCCACTTTAAAAGCAGAAGCTGCTGTTTATGGGCCCCAACCTGTAAGTAGGTTTTATTGTTTGAACATGTCTTTTAAATATATTATGTTGCTATTTTTTGGTTGCATCAAGGACGTAAACAAAGACCAATGCGTTTTTGCTTCGCTAGCCAGTTAGCTAAATTCTATTGCATACTTTTCCAACAAACGCCAACAAACTTCTTTGTTCATAGACAAACAGTTGTTCATGCTATAAATTAAATGATACCTTTACAAAAATGCTACTACTCAGTCATGTATTCGGCTACAGTAAAGCTTTAATCAAGATCAAACCGTATATTGAAAGCTAACAAAAAGCAGTAACATTTACAAGTGACAGCATCTAAACACTTTGACACAAGTACAAACGGAAATACTTACCATTCAGAAACGTCGTTTAAAAACCGTGCTTGCAGAGGTTCTGCTTGACCCTCTTCATCATTACTGCTATCTGGGTCTGATTCGGGCTCAATTTGATAAAGCAATATAGACGCCATTATTTATAATATACAACTAATGGTAAGGGGCGTGGTGTTTCTGAATGCTTGAGCGAATCACAATACACCGGCCAGCTAACCAATCTGAGCACACTGTGTATTTCGGAGGGAGTGGCTTCATAGAACCAGGAAGTCAAACCAGCCGTTCAAATGACAATGGAAACGGAGGTGTAGAATAAAGGTGAAATATATGAAGGGTGAGTAATTAATCATAGAAGTTTAATTTTTAGGTGAAGTAACCCTTTAAGGTATGCTTTTCATTTTCATGAGCAGGCACAACCTTTGCAGCAACAACAAGAAGATAATGATAAGATTCTATTTCAAGGAGAACATTTTGTATCTCAAAAATACAGGAGTGTTTAAAACAGGCAGCATGTGGTAGCATGTGGATTGTGGCAAACGGACATCATTTTAAACATTTCATTTGTGCTGCATTGTGTAAAATTCTAGTAAAATTCTTTTTTTTCCTGATGAATGAGTCCATTGGTAGTTAGTTTCATATAACCTTCCATCACTCGTTCAATCTGGTTATCTTAAATGGCTGTGCCTTGTTTCGAGCTGGCTTTGAATTTCAAGCCAGTGCAACACAATCCAAGCCTGATACATGGATCTTACATGTCAATGGTTCACTTTATAACGTATATAGAGGAATCGATTATGACCTATATTATAAACTAAACTGCAAACATTTATTTTTTATATTTTTCCACAATAAATAAATAAATAATAAAAAAAGAAGTTTAGCAGGTCACATGTGTGTGTTCTAAGTGTAAAATGACGTTTTCTGATGTTGCCTTCTGAATGATTGAAATATTAAAGTTCATGCTCTTGATCTGTGTGACAGACGCACTTCAACTCTTTGACCACAATGCTATCACAGGCACAGATGGAAACAGATCTGAGAAAAAGCATTCCTTTTTTTTAATGACCTCATAGCACATTGCGTTTTAGTTTAGTTGGTAAATACATGAGGGATGTGTAACAGAGAGTGATGGTCAGAAGTGAGTTTCAGGACTGCATGAATATCAGTGAGCAGATCTCTTTTGTGATACACCAAAACATACGCAACAATTCATTTTTTTAGGGATGACATCATTACACACACATTTTATAGGTAAAAAATTGTATGGAAACAGGCTGGATACCATACATTTCGAAAAAAAAAAAAAAAAAGGCGCAAAAAAGTGTATGGAAACTTGGCTACTATGAGGAAAGAGATATCGTCATGTGTCAGCGCACACATAAATATAACAGGTTTTGAGGGAGTGACATTTTAAAAGCCTTTTTGATCACATGGCTCGAACTGCATTTATTAATTTATTTATTTTAGTTATTGATTTGTGTTTATTTTGATAGGAAATCCTAATAAAATCCATTTTACTTTGAGCCTGTATTGGAAAAATGTAATTTTTTTGAATATTCAGAAGTAACCTTTTAAAATGAAGTTCAATTATTTTTCAGGCAAAACGTTACCTTTTCCTTGCACCTCACATCACTTCAAAGTGGCTGATCATTTGTTTACCTGGCTCCTAAATTACAATATTGCTTCATCTTTTTGGTTAAAAATGGATTATTCAGAGTCATGATTTCACACCAGTTTAGTTCATAATGAGTGAGAAGTGTCTGCCTGTGTGTTTGTATAGTGTCTGTGTGTGTATCTGTCTGTGTGTATGTGGTGTCCATGCCTGCACTGCAGAACTGAGTGTTTCGTATTGATGCATCTCTGTGTTGGCATGGAGCAGGTAATCTGAGCACAGCACAGGAGAATCAATGCCAGTCTCTTTGGTGGGAATCAGCTGATCTAGATCAGAGCACATGGACCCATTGAGAGGCACATTAGGGCCACTGCAGTGTACAATACACACACACACACACACACACACACACACACACACACACACACACACACACACACTTGCCAAGGAACACCTTTAAATATGTGATTGTGCAAATCTGTTTTGTGCTTTTGTCAGTGAGTATTATATATATATATATATATATATATATATATATATATATATATATATATATAGTTACCAGGAATGAATTTAAATCGGAGATTGCATTTTGAACGATGTACTTTTAGTCAGGTCAAGATCACACAAAATGTGTGAAAAAAAAAAAAATCACAGGAATGAACAAATTTGCTGGCTAAAGCTGGAATAAAACATTCCTTCTGCACACATGTAGTGATCAGCCCGCTGTAGAATCTGGTTGGATGGCGGTGAACCTCTCTGGGGTTTTTAGGTGGAAAGCTGACACTCACAGACGTATTGCTTTGGAGGGTGACAAATGGAAGCCACTAAAGTCTTTCATAGGGTATGTGCAGCTGCCAACAACCACACTGAAGAGCCTTAATCTCGCTTTCAAAAGCTCAACAGTCATTTTAATTCAGGCCTCTGACTGGACTCACTTTTGACACCATTTTAACATGTGATGCTAGCGATGGGGCAGTCATGGATCACACATTATAAGCGGGATGCTTCGTTGTGGTGTAATTCAGGGTAATAAGCAGTAGCGAATGAGCTCGGCAAGGCTCCTTTATTGAGAATAATCCATCAGAGTGATCTGATGAGTACTGATAAATGATTAACCTAGGGCTACATGATAAGCAGCCTATTAAATGTCTCAGATATGTGATCCGTGAAGGGCGATATTACATACTGTCGCCTAGATCAACCCTCATACGTCAAGACAAACTTCATTACAGTGATGGAGCTCCATTGGAGAAAAGAATGGAGGAGTTAAGAGGTAAAAGAGCACTGTAAACACCACTGATATAGTGAACGGACCTCATTAAAACACTCCAAAAGATATAAAGCGAGAGAACAGGCTGCTAGAGAGAGGTTCTGTGTGATCCAGTGATCCGTGTTCGCATTTTATTTGAAGTTAATTTGAAATTAAAAATACAAAATTTGGGTTGTGGAGCATCATGACCCATGTTCACAAAGCGTGCCGAAATTAGAGATGCATCAACTTATTGTTACACATCTAGCAGATTGGTTTCCTTTCTTCATCATTAATAATAGTTGATTTGGTCTCTTGCTGATTTGGATGGTAAAATGATATCTGTATGTTCATTCATCATTCATCAGAGCTACATACTTTGACACAAGCAACCTGTGTGCACAACTCGAGCAAATCACGGTGGGGAAAGAAATGTATAGACTAAATCAACCCAGCCCCCTCTCTCCTCTCTCAGATGAAAAATTCAAAAGACGTACCGAATCTTGTGGAAATCCTAAAATATATGCAATTTGATCAAGGCAGGATTAAAAGAGCCATTGTGCTTGTCAATAAGGTACGTGACAGCTCTGCGGTATCATATTGACTGTTGCGTATTAATACCCCATGTCCTATTGGTCCATCAGCTGATTGTTTGGAATGTAAATGATGTGGCTGATGCTTTGGTGACTGATGGATTAAATTCCAATTAATCAGTTGCTCCATCAGTTTCCCTCATTCCGATCAAATATCTCCCGAGTGCAAACTCTTCTTTCAGGGGTATTAGGAGAAATAAACACTTTGGAAGTCATTTTCATCAATCTATAGCAAATGTCAGTGACTAGATCTCTATGTGTGTTCGTGAAAGATGTAGTATGATTTATAATGTGCTATGGGTGTAGTTTTATCGGTTTAAAATAACAATGCAAATGTAAGTATTTGTCTACTTAATTTATAGAGGGAATTAAAATACTTGCATTAAAGAAAACATGGCACATACTATACCTTTTTTACATTCAATATTAGATTCACTGACGAGTCTGATTGCTAGAAATATCAATAGGTTTAATGTTTATTTACACTCCAAATACTGAATATACTTATATACATACAGTATACACATTAATACTAAGGCACATTTTGCAAAAGGTTGTTAGGTCATCAAAATATGAAGCTATAGATATATTGTTGAAAATGAAGACAGAAAGTCTCGGCCGTCCAGCTTTATGAAACCGATTTCATACATCCACGAAAAATACTGATAGACAGATCAAACCCTGTCTGACAAACAAGCCTGGTCAATTATACAAAATAAAATCAAGTATTCATAAGTAGTAGGTAATGGGATATTCACTGACAGATTGAATAATTCAGTTTGCTTAGGTGTCTCTGGCATTAGTTTGTAGCTAATGGTTGCCTTGCTAAAAAATTCATGTGAAACAATGCTTGAGTGGAAGATAGGCATAATTATGCCTACTTAATTTACCTCGCTCTGGTGCAAATTAAATGCTCACTTCTAAAGAATGCTTGTCTATTTAAGCAGGTGTAATGTAAATGTATTGTCATTTGATTTATGAATTTGATCTCTGGCCCACTCGACGCTTCTTCCCAATTTCATTCATAAATCTTTCATTGAGAACAATTACGCATTCAGCTTCTCTTCATAGCTGCATTATCTGACCTGAATACCCTTGTCACGGGTATGTAATGGACACTAAATATTCTGAAATGACCTAGTTGATGTTATTCATCTAGTCCGACTGGAACATTTCTTCTTGTTTTTTCTGATGCCATTGCACTACAACTGAAGTTTGTGGTCGTTCAGGCAGGATATCTGTATTTTAGAGATGGCTAAAAGATGAATAGTTAACCTCGTTTTCTTCTAGATCTCTGTGTATTAAAAATGATTCAGATCGTGATGGACATTTCAGTTAATGTTGTTATTTTCATTATCAGGATAAAAAAATAATCAAAATGTGGAATTACACCTGCAATTATCAAGTTTTTACTATGCATTATGTAATGCAAATCATATGCTTGAGTACGAACATACTGCAGTGTCATGTATAATTAGATGTAAATCAGCTGCGATGAATGTGTGACAGCTTAACACACACACACACACACACACTCTTCCTATTAGCCTTAATAGTGCTGAGCGCTGGTGATCCCATCGATCTGGGGAATAATTCTCTATGAAACTGATGGATGGGGACAGCCATTGACAGAAAAGCTAAAGAGCACTTTGAGACGTCCCCTGTGAATAGCTATGATGGAAAATAGATTGTTGAAAAAAGATTTATGTTTGTATTCCCCAGCCACACACACACAGCTGTCCTCTGTCAGCTAGTGTTTTTGTGGACACATCAATTGGGATTTCCTGTGTTAATGCTCACGGCAGGATCACAATGTCAGATTTGCTATTGTCTGCAAAAAAATGTGTATGTTTGCAACATGATCTCATGAGTATTCATTTGAATTTTATGTAAAGTGTGGTACTAGCACATACATTTACTTACATTTGCATAGACACTGAAACATGCTCTACTGACAGCATCTACAAAATAAAACATTTACAAATTAACACATAAATGGTTTATTCTATTGTATTTATAATCAGTTTGATTCATTAGGTTTTCAATGCAATCACATTTATTTAAGAGTAGACATTTGAAATTATTGAATTAACGTTTCATTCTATTGTGTGACTTCTGGTGCCATTTTAAACTCGTTTCAGAGGATTACATAATTTAAAATTACATTTTATAATGAATGAAATTAATTAAATTTATGTCTTTGCTTATCATGTAATTTTTATTTAGATTGCTGTGGGACATATTTGTTTAAAAATCTAAATTTGCTGCCACAAGCATGCCGTATTTCAGATGATTCAAGTAATGGATCAAGATAAGATTTTCAGGGATTAACAACTTAAACTCCACTCTGTACCACACACAACATACTGAATGCAATATATCATGATTTGAACTACTTTTTCTCTTCTTTTGTCATTTTTGTAATAAATGTTTGTGATTTTTATGCCTGTTCTTCTTATTTTATACAGTACATGTATAATAACAAATAGTTAGGGAAACCTATTGTGTACAGAGTATGGTAGAAATTAAATCTTTTGAAATTAAATAGAAGGACTAAGGATCCATAATTTATGTATTCTTTAAAAGGTTTTGCATTTTTAGCAATTTTCAACTACTGAGTATTTTTCTTTCAACTTCCATGTTCTCTGATCAGCTAATTTATATAGAGTCTTCTTGTTTGACGTTGTGGATGATTGTCCTGACATAACTCAAAGCTTCTCTGCAAAATAAAAAATAAAGATTTTGTTTTTCATTTTATTTAACATTTAGTATTATTGTTTAAATTAGAAGATAAAGAAACTTTATAATTTTAATAAAAAGAGCAATTTTATGTTATACAAGGCATATTTGTTAAATGAAAACTATGAAGGGAATAGAATTACATTTAAAATTCTCATGTAATTTGACAAATTTCCGGTTTAGGTCACCCCCACATCTGGTTTTATCAGAATACAGATAAAAATAATTTTGAGATTGCTACAGATACAAATATTGGCTCAGCTGAACTCTGTCAGGGGTTGTAATCCAAATCGAGTACAATCCAAATATGTCTTTAAATAAACGCAAAGAGAGATAGTCTACAACACAATCCAGAAACATTAACATAAGACAAAGGACAGAGGATAACTGAAGGCTTAAATACACAAAGGATGATAATCAACGAAACAGGAAACAGGTGAGGACAAATCTGAAACCATGACAACTAACGAGTGATTCAAACTAAGGTAAAGCAGAGACAATGAAATCTATGACTAATACTAAACAAGACACAGAAACAGAACATGCTCATAACACAACTTCCTCTTCCCTGTAAACTGTGTCATTGCACTGCAAAACACAGTACTAACTGAGGAGGGAGTAGGGAGAGAGAGAGGGAGGGAGGGAGGGAAGGGAAAGAGGGCTTGGGATCTCTGGAGGAGGACAAGGAGCAGGCAAAGTAAGACACCAAGGAGATGATGACCAGGGAGGAGATAAAGGTAAGAGGAGCCAGGGCAGAGACAGGAGGAATCACAGAAGAGATAAGAGGAACAGGATGATGACCCAGAGCAAGGTCCACAGTGGAGCCGATAGAGGGAAGGACCATGGTGGTGCCTTGGTGGAGAGGCCAGGTGGAACCAGGGAGATGACTGACTGAGGTGGAGGTGGTGGAGGTAAAGACCAAGGTGGGGTCGAAGAGCCTGGGTGATGTTGAAGGCCTGGAGGGCATGGTGGAGCTGCAGGTGGGCATGATGAGGTGGAGGTGTGAACTTGGCAGACCAGGGCAGAGACGGTGGGAGAGAAGACAATGGTGGAACCGGAGGGAAGAAGGAGCCCAGCAGAACCAGAGGGGTGAAGGGACAAGGAGAAGCTGCTGACTTGGAAGTCCGAGGTGGAGCCAGAGGGATGAGGGAGCCCTGCTGAGCCTGAGGGATGGCAGTCCATGGTGAAGCCAAGGTAAAGCTGATGGGTTGGAGGGTTGAGGTAGAGTCCAAGGCTTGAGGTGGAGCTGAGGGTGAGCAAAGGTGGAGCTAATGACTGAGAAGCCCCCCAGGTGGATTCGTGCAGCAGAGTGGAACCACTTTGAGGGGGCTGAGGGGAGACAGTGGAGACAAGGCCAATGAACTGAATTGCTTAGGCAGCGAAGGAGGGAGGGGGAGCATCGGGACCATCCACAATGGAGGAGACTTGGAGCTGAGCAACGAAAACTTGGTGCTGGGATTAAACAGTTAAGACTTGGATGACTTGGGACTGGGCTTATTCAGCGATGACTGAGAGTTGGATGGGACCAGCAGCGACTGCAGCGCAGCAAAAACCTCCTCATCCAGCACACCAAACAACAAATCCCCCACAACCCAGCTCATTGCACTAACCTCAGCGGTGGGAGTGTGGGCGGGGCTCTAATCCATCCTGACAAACTCCACAAATATTCCCTCTATGACGGACGCAGTTTCCGGCTCGCTCACCTTAACAGACTGCATTGGGCTCAGGCTGTGGGATGAAACCAACCTCTGGCTATCACTCTACCTTAGTGTTAATGGTAGGCTCTAGCAGTTCTACGCTGGGCATAGCTGACAGCTGGCTAGCCTCTGGGTCTGAAGTGGGGTTGGTGATGTCCGCATCAACGGGGCAGACAGTGAATGGTGAGTCATTTAGGACCAGCAACCACTCCACATATTCAGTGAAGCTCCCTCGAGGACCATCCACTGACGTGCCTTCGGATAGTAGGTGAGGCATGCCAAGTTGAGAAAGTCTCTTGTGTGGTCCTCGAGGGAGCGATCCATATCTGCCATAAAGCCACATCTGGGGTACAGGATGCTAATTCAGCAAATGTGACACTCATTACAATCTGATGTCTGGAGTGCCTTTGGGTCTTGCTCCCTGTTTATGCCATCCATTAGTTTCATTAGTTACAGCTTGTTTCTCTATGCTCAGTATAGCCGGTCGAGGAGCAATAGATTTACAGGATTCTGCTGTGTGTTCCAGCTGTTTTGGTACTAACGGAATTAACTTTGTTTCACAAACTGTAATCCTTTGAAGATGTCTGTGGCAGTTTATGCAGCAAATAGATTATTTTGAATCTACTAAGTTCATGTTTAAATGCATAGATTGGGAAACATATGTAACATACCTATGAATTTCTTTTTACAAACAAAGGTTTATAAATATTATTATTGTTTTTTTAAAGGTGAGTTGAGATGTAAAAGCAGCCAATAGGTATGCAGCATACAATGGAACTCCTTCAATACTGTTTAAAAAGCACCATAGGTGAGCAGAGCTGTAATATAGGCAAATGTGGCTACTTTGAAGAACCGCTAAGAGAAGACAGAATAGTTTTGATTTAAACAGTTGTCAGTTGTTTTAACAGTTTGAAGTTGTTAATGAAGTTCAGTCCTCTTAGGACTTAGGATTTGTCCTAACTTTAAAATGGTAATGCAAATTTAGCACTAAGAAATTGTTTTAGACAGAACAAATAGCCATTTAAATTAAATATTATTTTTAATAGCCAGTCTTACTTAAATTATGTGCATTTTGATACTGAGAGTGTCTAGTAAAACATGAAGTTTGGTCGTGTATAAATTCACCTGATGAAGTGATTCATCAGCCTTCATCATCTAAATGTGCAGGGTGACACAGGACACCAGAATAACACTGACTTTACAGGGCCACTGTCTATCTCTCTCCAGAAAAAAAGATGACACTGCCAAGATCCTCTGTTCAGATTTTGTCTTCTCAAAGCACTTAATGTGATCAGAGAATTAAAATTTCAACACATCATTTAGTGACAACCTGGGTCTCGGGATGCAAGACGCAGGTTTTGGGTTTCTGTGGCCATGTACTCACAAAATACAGTAGCACAGCAACAATTGCCTTATTGCTTTTATAAAATAGTTACTGCATTTTAAACATTGAGGTGGAAAAGAAGCCAACAAATGTGCAGCATACATGGGAACTCCTTCAATACTGTTTAAAAGCATCAAATAAAAGAGAAATGAGCACACATTGTACCTTCAGGCACTACCCATAAAAGGACAACTTTACTTTATTTACAACTAAAAAGTTCATAGTAGTACATTAATTGCAGATATTAAAGGTGCCATCAAACGTTTTTTTACAAGATGTAATATAAGTCTAAGGTGTCCCCTGAATGCGTCTGTGAAGTTGCAGCTCAAAATACCCCATATATTTTTTTTTTTTCATTTTTTTAACTGCCTATTTTGGGGCATCATTAACTATGCAAGATATATAGGCTGCGGCCCCTTTAATTCTCGTGCTCCCCCGCCCCCGGAGCTCGCGCTTGCCTTTAACAGCATAAACACAGTTCACACAGCTAATATAACCCTCAAAATGGATCTTTACAAAGTGTTCGTCATGCAGTATGTCTAATCGCGTAAGTATAGTATTTATTTGGATGTTTACATTTGATTCTGAATGAGTTTGATAGTGCTCCGTGGCTAACGGCTAATGCTACACTGTTGGAGAGATTTATAAAGAATGAAGTTGTGTTTATGAATTATACAGACTGCAAGTGTTTAAAAATGAAAATAGCGACGGCTCTCTTGTCTCCGTGAATACAGTAAGAAACGATGGTAACTTTAACCACATTTAACAGTACATTAGCAACATGCTAATGAAACATTTAGAAAGACAATTTACAAATATCACTAAAAATATCATGTTATCATGGATCATGTCAGTTATTATTGCTTTATCTGCCATTTTTCGCTATTGTTCTTGCTTGCTTACCTAGTCTGATGATTCAGCTGTGCACAGATCCAGACGTTAATACTGGCTGCCCTTGTCTAATGCCTTGAACATGGGCTGGCATATGCAAATATTGGGGGCGTACACCCCGACTATTACGTAACAGTCGGTGTTATGTTGAGATTCGCCTGTTCTTCGGAGGTCTTTTAAACAAATGAGATTTATATAAGAAGGAGGAAACAATGGAGTTTGAGACTCACTGTATGTCTTTTCCATGTACTGAACTCTTGTTATTCAACTATGCCAAGGTAAATTCAATATTTATGTGGGGAAAACCGGAGCATACCATACATACATGTGTATCTGTACTAAACTCAGTACATATATACTGTAGATCTCATGGAGCCAAACAACTTTCAAGCTGACAGTCATATGCTCTGCCTCACAGGAAGTTAGCCATTTTGGATTTTGTATAAAGTGCATGCAGTGATTTTTTAAGTACTCCTCCTTAAGGGATTCATGTGAACCAATTACATGTAACGCAGCACATCTGAGCTTTCGTAAGAACCAGTAAGGTTCATTTTCGTGTTATGGAGCACATTTGAGCTTCCACGAGAACCAATAGCCAAGTTTCCATCCAGTTTTTGTGCTGTTTTGTTATCGATAAAGCAAATAGGGCAAAAAACTATTCGCAAAATTTGCTGTCTCCAGGCTGTTTCCATCCAGTTGGCCTTTTACCAATAAAATGGTGTGTGTGATGACGTCATCTCTAAAAAAATGCATTGTCGCATAAGTTTTGTTATATTGCTAAAAAAAATCTGCCCTTGAGCCGTTTCCATACATACTTTTGCGTATATCGCAAATTTGTATCTTTTGCATCCCATTTATAAAATGTACAAATGTAGTAATGAGACAATTGAAATTCGCCAGTACTGCGTATTTTCACATATAATGAACTGCTTTAATGGGGACAACACCATGAACGTGGACGCTGCATGTATAGGCGAATTCTGTCATATGACACCACATTTATTTGCGTTAAAGCAAAATAAATGTGACAAAAATAAATTCTCGACAAAAAGTGTTTCCAAAACAATTTTTGTGACATTTAACGTATCGACCTAGAATTTATGCTAAAGATAAACGGAAAAAGACTGTGTCGACATTTGAGAAATTTGATCAACAAATGGCATTTCCATCTGCTATATCGCTAGAGATTTTGAGGCGCTAAACCTTTTTTCGCAAAAAAAATGGAAACCTGGCTGGAAACCTGGCTAGTGAGATTTGTTCTCATGTCATTAGTTTTACCATCTCTTTATGTACTTTTTGAAGCGATAAAATGGTAGTTGCGTGGATTGTCAATGGAGGGACTGAAATCTCTCAGATATCATTTAAAATATATTCATTTGTGTTTCGAAGATGAACAAAAGTCTTATGGGTTTGGAATGGCATGAGGGTGAGTAAATGATGACAATTTAAACATTTTTGGTGAACTAACCCTTTCAGTTGGTACAATAAAAAAACTTATGTTTATTTTTCTTACCTAAGACACATCATGGGAAGAATTTAATTGATCCTATCAAAGCATTTAAAAATTGAATTGAACTGAATCTAATCAAAACTAATTTTGAATTTAATTGCATTATTCTTGAATCAAATCAAAGACATTTGAATTGTGAATAAAATCGATTTCCTGTCTTCCCAAAGATACACCCCTACTATCACATCCCCGGTCACATTCTTATTTGATTTCTTTTCTGGTACTCTTATTTTGAATGTTCTGATTTCTTTTATAATGTGCATAGTGTGATTTTATTGTGGTTTTGTGTGATGGTGTGGTTTTATTATAAATATAGATTACAAAAAAATAAATAAAAAATAACCAGGTAAAACCAGACCACCTGCAGCTGTTAATGAACCTCAACCTCCTTCTAATGAGCTTGGGCCATTATCATCAATAAAACGGGAAATCTGCTAATGAACAAACAGCATCAACATCAAATGACTCTGGAAACCTGCCACCGGACCTGTCTGTTCTGGAGGAGCAACCAATGCAACCCTAATTGCAACTGTTTCTATTTATTACAATATCAGGAAAACCGCAATCTTTTTCTTTGTGATGGTATGTGAAATTCGGCTGGTTGGACTACAGCAACAGCACATCAGTGGTAAACTGGCCCCTTACAGGCAAAGTCATCAGCCTGATGGCAGCGGTACAGTGTTTGATCCGTATTCTTCTGCCCTATGTGTGTGAGGCGATGATGTTCTGTAGGTGTGAAGATTGACAATAGATCCAGTGGATTAACACTTTTGGAATCTAAGCCATCATTGTCTTCTATGACATGATGCTCCGCCTGGATAGTCTAGGTCTATATCAGGTGAAGATGAGGTTGTAATGGTGGAGCTGTGTGCTCTGTATGTTCATGGCTTGATCTTATTCTATAACAATCCGTGTTGTGAGATTTAGTTCCGGTGCTACACAAGTTATGTACTACTGTGAGGTGTGAATGGCCCCGTCATGTGTCTTCACACCCATGCATATTTCAGAGCAACACAGCAGTGGTATTTCATTCTTGAATGAATCATTGTTTTTGAATGAATTGGTTCAGTGAATGATTCAAAAATATATTTATAGTCAGGGCCGTCCTTGGGGCGGCGCAACTGGTGCGACCGCAGCGGGCCCCGCGGCGAAATCCTCCCCAAATACCCCCACCCGCCATACTAGCCAAATGCTTTTGAAGTGCTTCTGAAATATGAACAAGTGAATGGCCAGCATAACACTTCAGTACATGTGTATATGCATATACTGATATCATGTGGCCACTCACTATATCTTCCCACTCTGTCTCTGCTTGCGTCGGACTTGTGTTTGTGTTTTCACACAGTATACTGATCCCTCTCTGTCTTTCGGCTGAGAGATATCAGTCTGTCCACAGGGGCCCTGTGAGGTATAATATTCCCTTGTTTTGCTATGAAAGCATTTCTAATGTAACCAAAGAAACTCTCTTAAACTGTAAGAACCTGCCTAAATAATGTAACACTTACAATCAATTTTAACCCACACCCCCAGCCAACACTCATGGGAATATTGACAGTGGCACGGATCACTGCTGTGGACGTGATTTCAACTTGCAACCGAAAATCAGCAAAAATCCATTTTTAATGAGTTTGTCTGATGCCCTGGTGTTCATAGACATGCCTCAGTTTCAGGTATAATGTATGTATGCATGTGTGTTTTGAAATGTGACAGAGAGAAGCTTTATTTCTGTATAGTTGAATTCAGTAGTGAATACTCTGGGCAGGTGAAGCGACACTGGACACCTCCTCTCACAGGGAGCGCCATTAATTATTTGTGCCATGTTCAGCCTGTGTGGTGAGGGGTTTGGCTTAACTGTGTAACTGCCTGTGTGGATTAATTCTGTTTCTATCACTGAAATACTGTCTTAATAAACAGGTTTAATGAATCATTTGAGCCATTATGCAAATCTGCTGTCATCTACAATAATCCTGCACAAATGATTTAACCATAACCATTCACTCTTCATCAGTTCAGCATTTTTTACAGTAGCATTAATTCAATCCTGTCCATCATCATCACAAATTAATATATAAGCAGTCGATGGCCCTTTTCATACTTCCGTTTTTTGTTTTGTTTTTTACTTCTGGATTGGTGCCTGCAGGGTAAACATTTTTCTGTGACAACAATTGCAGTGCCTAACAAGTTTGTGAATCAAAGTCTTGGGTATCACAGGTATTTATTGCAAAACCTGACCAAAAAAACTGCATAAAAGATTTGCAAACAACGCGTGTTGCATTCCAAGTCTTCTGAAGCTAAACAATATCTTTATGTGAAGAACAAAGTGAAACTTAAGGTTTTAATTGCTGAAAATGATCCCACTCCATGAACGCACATAGTCATATCTCCTTCTTTTTACTGGTGGCTCGCATTCTTAAATATTGCATTTCCGTCATCCACTGTGGGTTATGGATCTGAGACAATTCTTCTTCTCTCCCCAGGCCTATCAGGACTCAGGCTTCTGATGAAGCTATGTGTTTAGCTCCTCCATCTTCAGCTCCACATATCTATTTCAAAAGATACACCCGAACTTTAGCGTGATGCAACCGGTCAAGACCTGAGACACACGAGAGCCAGAGGCATTTCACAGTCAAAGCTGATGTAACGCATTTTTCTGCCGGCAATTTTTGAATGTATGCACAAGATCTGATTCTGAGCTTGATGGCGGATAGAGACTGTGATTGCTTTTAGGTCTGCTCCACACACAAATCAATAATTTGGCCTTGGGACACTTGGAATATTTGTACTTTTTGAAAAAATCATGACTGTTGTTGTATCTGCTTGTTATATCCTGTGTTTTATATTATATAACAAATGGGTAGGTTTAGAGGTAGGGCTTGGGTTATGTGCTCAAACATGTCTTTTTTACATGCAATGTAAATAAAATTATTGTGGCTGTTTAAATTGAATATCGTACACCAAAATATATTTCATAAGGGCAAAATTATACCCCAATATATAATTTCATCATGATAAATGTCCCATGACCATCGTGTCTGTGTATGACATAGTGATGGGTCGTTCGCGAACGAGCCGGCTCTAAGAGCCGGCTCTTTTACGTGAACGTCGGGAGCCGGCTCACATATCTGAAGAGCCGACTCTATTTTTAAAAACAAAGCCTATAGAAATTCAATCATTATGTAATGAATGATTTAAATTTTATTTAAAACAATAGACTAATAATTCAAAGAATAACACAAAAAAATATAATTATATAAGCCTAGGCGCACACACTAGTGATGGGCATTCCGGCTCTTTCGTGAGCCGGCTCGTTTGAAGAGCCGGCTCGTTTCGTGAGCCGGCTCTTTAAATAATAAACTATGATTTTGACTATGATAGGTGTGAAAACAGTTCTAATTAAATTATTAAATGAAATCATACTCGCAATGTCTCACAATTTCACAAATTGTTTTCACACCTATCATAGTCCAAGACATAGTTAAAACATTTATTATTTAAAGAGCCGGCTCTCACAAAAAAGAGCCGGAATGCCCATCACTAGTATGACAGCAAAGGTTTCTATTGAAAGCAATAGAGATCCCGTTACATCGAAAAATGACGCTAAAGGGGAACCTTGTGCGTTAAAAAGTGAGGGAAAGGGGTCCTGACCAAGAGTCAATATGTGACGATGGGAGTGGTATAGCTAATATTTTATTCTATGGGCCAGATTTACTAAACAAGGCAAATTAGTGCAAGAGCGCAATTACACAAATGCATCAATGGGAGTGGCAAGTTTTGCAAGTGATCTAGTGCTGATGCGCAAATTAAAGGACACAGACACAGTCAAATCATTTACATAATGACCAACGCAATCTACCAAGAGCAGTGCAAATTAGCGCTGGGTCGCAAATAAGCAGAGTTGATGCTCATCAGCTGCGGGTCGACGCAGGCACAACTTGTTATATCTAATAGGCTATACAAAGGCATTCCAAAGAAATTAATATGAGTGGAAATTATTTTCTCCCTTCTACCACAAGCTCTCTGTTCTCTGCAGCGTCTCCTCCTAGCGGCAACAATTGCAGCCATGTCGTAAAATGGGTTAAGACATGCATTATCACACTCTCTGAGAAAACTCTGGGAAATTAGATAGGCTGCCTTTCAGCTTTGTCTTTAATGCATGCCTCAATTTCAATTTCAGTTCAATTCAATTCATTTGTATAGTGCATTTCACAATAGAGTACAATGGGGCTAAAGGGACACCTGGGTAAAAGGCGCATTTGACTTTATTCTCTTTTAAACCACTGGATGGCACAAACATTCAGTTCAGCACTTTTCTTAACAACCGCATTTGATAATGCACATGGAAATTTGCCTGATGCTTGACTTTGTCATAAAGTTCTCAAGCTATTCTTCTGGCACGATCATTTTTTTTTCCCACCACTCATGGTGTTTTGCTGCAGGACAGTAATTGTGAGTACATTTTCTGTCTTTGCAGGAATTCAATGTGACTCTACAAAGGACCATTTCTCTTTAGAAACACTGAAAGTAAATAGCAGGCACAACAATGCTGGTATAACCATAGATATCTATGTGTACATTATGTGTCACATGACTAAACATGCGTTAAAGTTTTCGAATACCTCAGTTTTCACAGTTCACACTAAATTGACAAAATTTATCCACTTGGAAGAGCATTTTCAAAAAGCTCTGTCGACAAAAAAGCTGTCTCAGTGTGGACGGAAGGCCAAAACCGAGAGAAAAAGATGCGTTTTCAAAGAAAACATATTAGTGTGGACAAGGTGCCTTTTAGTCACTACATGAACTTGGTGCATATATTGTGCATACATGTGCATGTATGTACAAAACTCAGTACATATGACTGACATATATACATATAGACTGACAATCTATAGCTCCACCAATTAGATTTTGTGAAAACTGAACTTTTATAAATACAGGGCTAAGCAACTCTGGCCCTCAAAATCCACTTTCCTGCAGAGTTTAACTCCAAACCCTGAAAAACCTCCAAAACCGGATTAACCCTCAGGGGTCTGAGGATTTTTGGGGCCCTGGAGAAGTTTTGACATGCCCTGATATTTTTGCTTTTTTTCAGTTGTTCATAAACATATTAATGACAAAAGTGTCATTACACTGTATTCAGCACAAACTAGGCTACCATAATATGTGAGGAACATGTATGTACATGTTTGTGTTTTTGAAGGAATAACGTTTATGCGTGGTTATTGAAAAAACAAAAAACTTAAGTCACTGAAATAAGGCCAAAAAAATATATTAAATCTGTGTTCACACGACTTCTGGGTATTGGAGGTTGTAGACTAGAGTTTTTGCTTCAAAATGATGTAAAAATTATCCTGCCTACTCGTTCATATAAAACAATAGAGAGATTTACATTTTCTAAGACATTTTTTGTCAAGAAACACAGTATGTGTGGAGGCGTGAATCTTCATGAATAATGCTGTGATTCACATCTGAGACGACAAAAGATTTGCATAATGAGCCGCATAATGAGCTTTTTCAGTCAGGTAGGCTGTGAAAAAACCCTCTGTGATCATGCTGATAAGAGGATTAATGTCCACTCTTGACAAAAAAAAACATGATTTTTGTGATCTCATGCGTGCACATATTATTGCACATCATGTGAAGAAAATTTTGTACAGGCCTATGTTAAATTACAGTACCAGTCAAAAGACTGGACACATTTTTTTTAAAAGAAGTCTTAAGTCTTTAACCAAATAATGGTTTTCTATTTTAATATACTTTAAAATATAATGTATTTCTGTGATGCAAAGCGTCTGAACATTCCTCTATGGCATTTCATATAGGCTAATATATTTGTTATATTACATAGCCTAAATGTTAATGTGCAGTTGACAAACTATACATCATTAAAAAGATCTAAGACTCAATTTCTTAATATGCTTAAATGCATGCACATTTGGAGAAATATTGATGGATTCTCGTATGTTTATGTCAATTTTCTATACAGAGGAGTAATATTTATTCAATATTTATTGTCATAACTGTGAGCGCTGGACACTGTGTTTTCAATGCATATTTGCAGCTGGAGGGCGCTCCGTGCACCTTTAGTCCACAAATATCTCAGTAAAAGAACAGAGGCATATCATGTGACATTCCAGGAACTAACAGAGGCTTCCAGAGATCGCTATAACATACAGATAAACACTTTTCAAGACAATAAATTCACGACATATACATGTATTGCCTCAGAATTTGCGTCTGAATAGCGCTAGCTCCATGGGCGTGACCGCATTAGCGGATAATGAGCTGAATCACAGGCATCTGACATGGCTCTCTTTTCATACAGATTACATAAACACAGAATGTTTGTTTTTTTCGATTTGACTTACACGATTTAAAACCTGACATTTCAACGTTTCTTTAGACGTAAGTCTAATTTTTTTGTGATTAGTATTCACTAAGTTACAGTTCATTTTCTGAGAACTATCAGATTTTAGAACAAATGTATTTTAATTAAAAATCTTCACCTTTAAGCTTTGCAGTATTTCATATTTGATATCTCAAATGGTTTTGCCATGCCATTATTTACATTTATTACTGTAAAGCTGCTTTGAAAGCTGCACTTGACTTGATACATATACTCTCTATTCATCTATCATCTGGGTTGCAGGAGGATTGGAGCTTAAACCAGCATCTCGGGCTGAAGGTAGGATGCACCTTTGACAGTTGGCCAATCACAGGGCTCAAACAAACATTCACTCACACCTACAGGCAGTTTTGTCTTTGTGGAGGAATGGGTGAATATACAAACAGAAACGCCTCCTGGCTCAAACCAGGATTTAAACCAAGGACCTTTCTTGCTTTGAGTATATAGTCTAATGTCACACTCAGGCTTGGACGCAATGACCAGAACCAAGTTAAACACAAACGGGTAGTTTTATTTGTAGATATGGCAGAAACACAATGTATAAACATATAAGTGATGATACTTAAGATTGTTAACAGATGATATAGACTTGTATTGTTAACTTTGAGTCTTTGTCTTACAGAATCGTTGGACCACACACATGAGGGAACAACGAGGGATGACTGGAGAATGACTTAGATGACGTGGAGACTAGAGGAAGCAGTCTGTAGCATCTGACGAGGTCAGACACTGACTGAGCGTGCGTCTCAATCAGCTCCCTAGTTCAGTAGTCAGGGCACTGATCAGGGAATTGGCCACATTCATTTACATGATATACTGATTCACGACCTAGGGAGCTAGGGAGCTGATTGAGACGCAGAGTGAGTGTGTGCTCTATATAGTGCTGGTGATGAGGGCTAGATGAGTTCCAGGTGTGCGTGGTTAGGTTCCAGGGAGGATGATCTGAAATGCAGTCCGTGACATTACTCCCCCTGCCTGTCCGGCGGCTCCCAACAACTTCAGGGGCATGAGGATAAGTTGAACTCTGCTCCATGGTGTCAAACTCCACCAGCACTCCCTCAGGGATGATTCACTGCATCTTGGATTGATACTATTGGAAACAAATACCCACTTCGGGAATGCCTGCCTCACTAGGTGAGAATAGGTGTGAAAAAAGAAAAAAAAAACTCCACATACTCCAACCTCAGGGAGACACAAGGGAGTAATTCCCTACATAACAACCCCAGTACACTGGGGAGAGCAGCTCAACCCTGACTTAAATAAAGGCACTTCTCCAGGTCCCATTGTAGCTAGCGTTTTAACATTGATCATACTACCAAGGACTATTACGCACTCATCCAAAGGGGAGCATATATCCCTACTTCAACACCCAACAGTGGCTGGGGACTTTGGTAAATGAAGTAGAGGAATGTAATTGCCCTACATACTCCATTCACCCTGCATCAACCTTAAGGGGGTACCTCCCAAGCACACATCTTCAAGGGAGAGTACAATTTTACTTTAAATTCTAACATAGGTTTTAAACTCTCTCTGTATCTAATTCCTCAGAATTAGACATTCCACATTAATCAGTGAGATTAGAAACTGACATGGAAGTATTAGAACTAGCAGGAGGAGTCCCGAAAGGGAAAGGACTTCCTGTCAGTTTCCTCCCACACTCAGCCTACAATCCCTGTGATCAATCCCGCCGGACTGAGAGAGAGTCAAGCATAGGTAGAGCTTCTCACTGTGACTGCATAACAAAGCATGCATTAAACTCCCTCGAGAGCCAAACGCATTCCATTAAAATGCTAGATTTTTATTACTCTATCAAGAATCAGACAAAGACAGAGTCTGCTGCCATGAATGAATTGCTATGTGTGCCCTTAACTCCCTCAGGAACCGAATGCGCTCGTGCAAATGCTGACTACTATCCTTCGGGTGAGAATCTAAGCTTCTTACCAGTCTCTAGTCGAGTGCACTTCACCCGTAGCATTTGTTTTACACACTCATACAAACAAACATCTCCTGAAGACAAAAAGAGTTGATGATGAGTATTCAGGCACCCCCTTTATACTCACGGGTGCTCCGCATGTGACGTTATGGACTGACGTGTTTTTTGACGTGTTTACACGTGCTTCAGACACCAGTCATGCTGAAGGCATTCCCCATAGCGTCAATCCTAGACGCAGTGTTGAGTTCCACTTTGAAAGGGAACTGTACTTCTATATTTATTTCCATAAACCCTGTCTTGTGAATTTAATGCATGCATACAGTAGGGGTTGCACCGACTAATCGACTAGTCGACAGGTCATAGCCTGTAGAGGGCGCAGCAGGATAAAGTCCACATTTACGCTCCTTATCCAACAGTTACTGACAAATAAATGCATACTCCAATAGCGCTCCACAAGATATGTTTGATTATACCATCTGGATTCTCAATATTGATCAGATGACTGCTTGTTTTAAAAAGCTTATTGTACATGTAAGTTAATCGCCATTACGCACACAGACAGCAGACTGTGCGCGCTCACAGAATCATTCAGTAGCACAGAAATGTATTGTCAACACTGTTCTGTGATTTATCGATAAAATAGCTTAGAACTGAAAAGTTCTAGCATATATTTCTTAGTAACTAAAACCCAGAGTTTCACTAGAGAGAAGCTGCCAGGTAGAATTAATTCACACACTCGCTCTCTCAGTAGAAATCTGTGAGAAATATAACGACCCAAAGACAAAAGAACTGATAAAAATAAGCTGTTATGTAGGAGAAATATTTGTGGGCAAATGAACAATGAACAAACGATCTTATGTGTATTTGTATCCAAGCAATTGGAAAAAAAGAGTTTTTAAAAATCTGCACTTTTTGCACTCTCTCTCTAAAATTATCATTCTTTAAAAAATGCACCAAACAGAATGAAACAGTTGTAATGTCAAATGAATATGTTAACTGTGTTAAATAAATGTTACAATGTCACAAAATCAACACATGCTCATTGGAAAAATTTGCATCTACCTATAAAAACATCGTTATCACTGCAATTTTCTAGCTGAAATGAACACTAGAGGCAGTAAAACACCAACAACTTTTTTTTTTTTACTATGTTATGACCTCAAAACACTTTACATTAACTTTTTTACATTTACATCACATAACCAGCTCCATATGCATGTCTTCTCTGATGTAGTTAATTTGCGAAACACATGATAAATGAGCTCAAAGACTTGTAGAAGTAAGCTAAAATGGCACCAGACATTTCATTTCCGAACAACCAACGTAATAAAACATTGCCAGATTCACGTTCATCTTTTAGTGCCACTCACAGGATGCAACATAATGTCATTTTATAGAAATGTGGCCACAAGCACGCTTTTCCAATGAGTCTGGGATGCACAAAATAGTGACTAAAAATTGTTTTATACAAATAAATAAAGTAGTGAGTTTGGCAAATTATTAGATCTGTTAGATGAAACCAGTGTTCACCAAGTCTCTCTCTCCTCTTCTGCACAGTGAAAAATCTTAAAAAAAAAAAAAAAAAAAGGAAAATCTCACAAATCTCAGTGCAGACTTCCATGTGAAGAGAAAATAATATAAGTTTAGCATATGCCTATGAACCACTGCTTTCTCTGATCTACTTGGGCTGGATTAAAGCTTTAAAAACTTAATGATTCATTGAAATGAGAAGAGGCTGTACATAGTATGCTCAGAATATTTCTTCTTCTGTCTCTGAAAATGCTCAGATTTTAAAATCTTCTCGTGAGCACTCATTTCGTGGTGGTGTTTTAAAAATATACATTACCGGACACTAGCGAATCCCATTACTTCAAAATGGAATCCATGATCCCAGGCAAGTAGTCCATTGCTCATCTGTGTTTGACCCAGCCTTTGCTAATAGGGCAAAATTATGCTGACTCTTTTTTCCTCTCCTTCTATAAGTTTTTGCACAGGCTGTGAATATTCACATCGTGGGTAAGGTATCAACAGAGTGTCACTTCTAGATTTAATAGTTACATTACTGTGGTTTCATTTTATTTATACCAAACAGAAAATGTAAATACATTCTAAACAGTGTTTGTTTATTAAATTGGGATGATACAGAATTTTTCCAGTTTCCCAGTTTATTCGGCTCCTGAAACATTTTTGGACACGCACATATGAGAGCAGGATGTTTTAGAAATTCTTTGGGCCAAAAAAACCCAACAACAAACAATTAAAAAAAATACAAAGCAAATATTTGAAAAGTAATTGAAGAATAAGTGATTGCTTAAACAGTTGCGTTGATATGCTTTGCTCATACTCTGTGTGTGGTCCGCTCGGACGACCGCCAGAGCCGCTGTGTTGTTCTTTACCTTTATATTTCAACAGAGGCCAGAGTTGTATATAATAAAACCAAATTATGAAAACATTTGGGGGTCCTTACAAGCCATGATAGATGCAAATTTCAACATAGAGATATGATAGAAATGTATTCAAAGCCCCCTGCCACCACTGGCATAAACCTCATCTTTACCAGCTGTTCATTCTTTCCGTGTCTTAGCCATTACTCACGTTCATTCCATCTGGACATCATCACATTATTTATCTTATGCATTGCCTGTTGAGGAATATTACAACTTATATTACAGTAAAACTACAAGAACTGAGTGATTCAATACACCGTAAAACAAATGATGACTGGTTTGGTAGTATTACAATTTGTTCGTAGTCTCATTTGTTTATTATTAATTATTTGATTCTCAAATAAATAAATTAAGATTAAGAATAGAATGAGATCTACAAAAACATCTAAAAAGATCCGCATGTTAGAAATTTTACAAAAATGCGCAAATAATAAAAATTAGATTAACTAAAAACGAAAATTCTGCAATTAATTACTCATACTCGTCATTCCAAACCCGTAAGATTTTTGTTCATCTTCAGAACACAAATGAAGATGTTTTTGATGAAATCTTTCTGTCTATTCATAGACTGCCTTTGCAACTTGATCTTTCATGCTTCAAAAAGTTCATAAAGAGATCGGAAAATTAATCCATATGAATCGAAGTGGTTTAGTCCAAATTTTCTGAAGAGACTCGACTGCTTTTCATGATGAACAAATTTAATTTAGGCTTATATTCTTATATAAAAATTGATCAGTGAACACAAACAGATGCTCAAATGTGCTATGTAACCAGTAACCATTCTTGTGTGTTACCTTTAAAATGGCTTTCCTGCTAGCTATTACGTCCCTCAAGAGGGTCAGGGACCTGCAGACTCTTTCTGTTTCTCCCTCCTGTCTCGAGTTCGCTCCAGGGAGGGTCAAAGCCATTCTCCAGCCTAGACCGGGCTACTTGCCCACAGTGCCAACTAACATGGTGTGCTCTGTGGTCTTTCAGGCTTTTCATGTGTCCACAGACAGAAGCTACATTTAAGCCGAGTTCAGACTGCACGATTTTCAAAGTAGTCGGGTCACTGTTCTTTTCACACTGCATGACTATCTTGGCCAGCATTCAGTCGCTGCTGTGTTCAAACTGCACGATGGATTGGCGACAGAAGGTTTCACACTGCATGACTTTACAATAGGAAGAATCGCAGACAACTCTGTCTGGCACGCAAACTACATTTCACAACCAAACACACGCGAGATGTGACAAGGAAACAACGCCATATCATGCGTGCAAGACCGGAGCTCTCACGTGAGAATGGGATTATTATTAAAAACGGTAGAATGCAAAAAGCTTGCAATACGAAATGCCTGTGCGCTGATTTGCAGCGAAAACAAGAAAAAGAAAAGAAGAATATGAAACGTTTTTCTGAAACAAAGCCATGCTTGCTGATATTGTGGTCTATAACTCCTCCCTGAACTCCCTACTGCTCTGTATCTTGCTCTCTCATTGGCTGTCAGTCATCGCCGATATAGTTTTCAGTCAGAACACTTTTCACACAGCAGGATTTTGAATCGCCGACAGGTCCAGATATTTAGCATGCCAAATATCTCATGGGCGTCGGCGACTCGTCGGCGATTCTTTCAGATCGCGTCTTTGCTCATTCACACTGCCTGATTGTCACTCGCGTGAACGAGCACCGATTTGCCTGTGATTTCGGGCATTTGTCTGCGTTTTCTCAAAACCTGTCGGCGAGCCAAAATCGGGGCTAAAATTGTGCAGTCTGAACTCGGCTTTACTATGCCCTGTTTGGCCTCTAGAGGTGCAAAGGTCCTCTCGATGGAGGAAGTCGGACCAGCTATTAGTGTGTTTTTGGTCACTTAAGAAGGGTTCCCCTACATCAAAGCAAACAATCAGCAGATGAATTGTTGAGGCAATTTCTACAGCTTACGAGGTGTACAATTTGTCTACGCCTCTGCTGGTAAGGATTCATTCAACTAAAGGAATGGCATCCTCTATGTCTCTGTTATCGGGGGTCTGAATGTATGAATGTAATCATTGTTCCCTGAGAAGAGAACGAGACACTATGTCCCTTTGCCACACCTCCTGAGTGCCTGAGGAAGACTTGCTTCAACCTATCAGAAGCTAACACTGTTGTGTGCCTGCATCCCTTTGTAGCTTCCACACATGCCGTCACATGTTACATCATGACGCAACACCAATCAGGACTGGACTTGTTTCAGACAAGCTTCAGCTGCTGTCACGCTGGAGGCATTCCCCAAAGTGTCGTCATTCGACGCAGCATCTCGTTCCCATCTCAGGGGACAATTCTTAGATGTTTTCTGGCTTATTTTGTTTTTAGACTTGCCATTGTGTTTATAATGTTATATACTGTATTTAGTTTTCATAATTGTAATTTGTTTTGCACTTCTCAGCCACTGTACATTGCTGACTATTGCGCCACGTTGTTGTTGTTGATATTTTTTAAAGATTTCAAAGAAGTATTTTTTCAACTTTTTAAAATGCAAAACCTAATAAAAATTAGTAATGTAACAATGTTGTCAGTAACTATGGAATACACATTCCTGTATATATTTCTGTCATGACAACTCTCGGAGTGGTTGGCATGGTAATGGATATGACAATGTTGATATGTTTGGTCTTGGCGGAATACATCTGTAGTTTATTGCTGCTGCTGCAGAGCAAGTAAGTAATTCATACATAACACGCTGCTGTGAGCAAGCAAGACATGCTGCTGCTGTATAATATAGCGTACAAGAATTACCCATAGCAGATCTATACAGGTGGAGCTGGGGAAGGTGGAGGGTTTCTGAAGCACACTGCACTGCTAAGACAATGATACCAAACTATTTTGAAGGTTGAGCATTCAAGCTCATTGGCTACTGATACAGCAGGAACCAATCATCTGTGACCTATAGATAATGATGTGATTACGAGCAGGTTGAGTTGAAGGACCTATTAGCCTGTGCCATCTAGAGTTTCATGACAGAACTTTGTATTTACATATCATTTTAAATATTTTTGCTCCATTTTGTCATAGAGATGAAGTAATTACTTATGTAGACTGACAACCTAAACAGCGAATAAAATAAGGTGGAGTTAGGGGGCGTGAGGGAGAATGCAAGGGAGACAGATTGAGTGTGGGACTGTTACAAACTGTTCAATAAATAAGTTCTTAGCAACAAAATCATTGAAAGTGAGACTTATTTGACATGGTGTCTGAAGTAGTGGTGATATAGAACTCAAGATTGACAGACCTCAAGATTGGGCTGCATGGTGCCAGCAGTAAATCCACAAAGCTCATAGAGAAGGATGGCGAGGTTAAGTGAGTACCCTCATATATGCCATGGGACCAGAGGCAGAAAACATAATCAACTCATGTTTGAGAGAGACAAGCATAAAAAGACTTTGGCACTGTGCTAATTCATTTTAGTGTCTACTTCATCCCGCAAAAGGACATCATCCACAAGAGAGAGTGATTTTACCAAAGCATACAAAAGTCGGGAGAAAAGGCAGAGATGTTCATCTGTGCACTCTATGAATTAGCAGAGAGTTGTGACTTCGGTGCACAGAAAACAGAGCACATCCGTTGGCATCAGAGATAATGGACTGTCAAGGAGGTTGCAGTTAATGACAGACCTTACCTTAGATATGGCAGTGCTGATGGTGAGGCAGGAAGGTGAGCCAACAAGAGGAAGGCACACCAAGCAGTGTTCAGGAGGTTACACGCAGATGCCCTGAAAAAAGAGAAGGAAGTGGGATGAAAAGAGACCAGCGTTTGAAAAGAACAAGTGTCACGATCACCAGCTGGAGTGTCCTGGATGTCCACTAGAGTGCACACCCCTCTTGTTCATTGCCATTCACTCATGGACTTCATTTCCCAGAACTCCCTGCCCAGATTGCTGTCAGCTGTGTGTCATTAACCTTGTTAGCTCATCTTTATAAGCCTGGTCAATCCAGTCATTCGTTGCTAAGTCTTGTATGTGTCTGTACTGCATTTGTGAGCATTCTCCCTGCTTTCATGTCTCTTGGTTTTTTGGATTCTCTGCCTGTTCCCCTGGATTTCTCTGTTCTGCCTCTGCCCTGGACTCTGTTATTGTTTGGACTGTTGCCTGTTTTTTGACCTTTGCCTGTTTTGTGGATTACGATTGTGGATCACCCTTCTAATAAATACTGCGTTTGGATCCTCAACCTTCCTGTGTCGGACATTAATGCTGCTACAGTTACTTCTGGCAGCTGATATAAATAATTGTAATTGATTATAACTAATATAGCTATTAACTACAATAACTATATTAATTTGTGAGGCTCTTGTAATAACACTATTAATTCCCGAGCCGACACCTGAGCCATAATTCGCCCCGGAGCCTGACGAAACCAAACACACTAAGGCTGGCCCTCACTAGGGAGCTGATTGAGATGCACCCTATAGACCTTATTCAGAGCAGCCCCATGACAGGTATGAAAGCGAGGCTGTGAGGAATAGACATGTTTTCAGTGGCCTCTGCTGCAAAAAGCTGATTAAAGTGTTTTGTCTAGATTGAAGTGTTTTGTCTAGTGAAATCTGTTTAGTGATCATTTTTGTAGTGTTTCATCAGCAAAACTATATATAAAAAAAAAACAAAAAAAAAAAAACATCTTAAATAACAGTGCAACCCACTGAAGAGATGCATGACTGTCCCTCACAGCCTCACTTTCATTCCCGTTAAAAATCAAAGATTCACACAGAAACACAATCAAAGACTGTGTGGCCATCTGCTGCTCAGGCAGTTCTGTCACCGTCATCACCTGCACAATAAACGTTCACTATTGGTGCATGTAGTTTGTGTCTGTTTGTAGAGGCATCATCTCTTGTCACATGCTCTTTCAGATGTGTACAGTGTCTGGGTATGTAGGTGCTGCCTTGTATGCTCTGAGTGATTTCTTTAATACACAGAGTAAATGAAACGTTGTGATGCTTATCAGGACAGTCATGTTGTGGATTACAGCAAACAACAAATCAGTAACATTCAGCCATCACATACAATACCAGCAGTGATAAGTATTCATTATGGCACTACAGGAAAGCATGAGGAGATATTAGCTTGAAATAAGATTGCCATTGATTCTTGTGGCGGAGCAGCCCCACTTGATCCTTGATCATCTCCTCTGGGTTCAACAATATCCAGAACGTGTAACTGAGAACATAAATTCAGTTCCTTTAGCCCACAGACTCATGTGCACCTGTCATTATAGGGAGATTATATTAATGTATTTTCTGTTTATCCAGGTCGATCACAGCCTAAACCGTCCCTACTTGTCCTGGGGCCACAGACATCTATTCTCTAGATGGAGGTGTATTTCAAGTAGTTTACAAAATGAAAGCAGCTGTGTTTCCCTCCATACTGTGGCTTCCTGACACGGATCATTAAACCTTATTAGCCACTTCCTTTTCCAGAGATCTTCACTCCTATTTTCAAGCCTCATATTAACATTTTCAGGGTTTTCAACTGGAAATTATTTGCCTTATTGTAGAGTGTCAACTGCCCTTAGTTTTCTGATGGGTAGTAATTGTCGCTTTAGAGTATAATCACACTGTTTGGTTCTCCTGCAGCACATCTCTCTCTTATTTTTGTCTTCCTCTCGTTCCCTCTGCCTGTCTACAACATCTCAGTTGCTTAAAATACTGCTGAAATAGTAGTCTAATAAAATGACTTTCATATGATGCTTCTTCGGTAGTTTATAATCTAACATATCTGCTGGATTCTGATTTATGCTGCATGAATAGAAGCAGGAAAGTAAGTGAAAAGTAACGACCAGTTTTCCTTTGAATTAAACGAATGTACATGTATCTTTGTGGAGTGTGTTGTTAGGACATTAGACAAACAAGAGGTGTTGATGTTAAATGTCACACACACTAATTCACATACTAACCGGGGGTTTGTGCATTTTAGGATTTAATTGTTAAATACCAGTGCAATTCTTTATTGCAAAGTTAAAGGAAGAATTATATTTTGAAAATAAAGAGAAGTAAATCTAAAATGAAATTCATGCAACTACCCTATCCTCGGCTGAAGGAGGATGCACGGGACTCTTGGGAGAGAGTTTCTTTTAAGGTGACCGTATTAGACGTGCACTGCCGTAATACTTCATGCAGATCTTCTCTTCCTCATCACAGCCATGGCAGGCCGGCCTTATAAATCCCCCATCACAGGCCGAATGGGTCTTTTCATCAATACATATTTTGACATGCAAAGTCCATCACGGTGCTCTTTAATTTCGCCACACAGCACGACAAACAGTGTGTCCCCATAATTACACCAAAGCACTTCCACCCCTCTTCTGTTTGACAAGAAAAGCAATATGCTATAATTAGTTTGACAAGGGAACGTATTTCTGGTGTGATGTAGAGATGGACAATGTTTCCATAGCGACATGCGTCTGTAACCAGTGGTGTGTAAAATCTAAAGAAGGCGTTTGTCTGACAGCAGAAGGCATCTGTTAACCGCACACATGCCAAGCTTATTGAGTTGACACTGACACACAGAGAAGAGCCCGCTGCGATGAGCCGGCTAATGAGGCTTGTTGCTGATTTCTCCTCCACTCATTTCTCGCCAAAGACACGCCACAATCATGAGCGTATGATGTTTGGCAGAATGTTCAGGCTGCTCTTAGGACTGGCTGTTAAGCTCCAAAAATGACACCATGAAAGCAGTCCATAAGACTCTATTTTCCAAGTCTTCTGAACCTATGCTCTGTGCGAGAGACAGATGAAAACCTAACCAGATGCGCCGCCACACATGATAAAATGTATCTTTTCCATGTTTATTGGATTTTTTGTCCAAATTATCCGTGACAGCGACACACGATGATTCTATTTTAGAAATGGTTTCTATTTTTCTGTTTTTCTAATTTTTTTTTTTAACTATTCATTAATGCGATTATGTACTTATCCATTTCGTTGCGAGTGCCGGGAGCTTGTCGAGAGAGCCCGCCCACGCGCTCTTCTGATTGGCTGTGATATTTGATTGACTATATCGCATCCCATAGTCGTGTCGTGTCTGGTGTCGACAAATTGCTTGCCGCTGGAATCTTAACGCATCAAGCCTGGTTGGGACACGGTGTAAGTCGTAAAATCCCTTTGCCATAGCTCTCAAATTTGTGTGATTTACAAGAATGATAATATTTCATAAGGGTAGATAAATAATCATATATTAATACATGAAGTAATACTTCAATGAACTAGTGAAGGCATGAAGGAATTATTCATGAAATAATAAAGAGCTAACCTTAAACTATGTTTCATACATTAATAACACCTAATTACATGTAAATTAACATTTAAGGGTAAACATACAATTTAATATTGTCATAATGTAATCTGCGACTTGTGTAGAAAATACTAAATACACTAAAAACTATTATCGGTAACACCTTATAAATTGGTCTCATTTATTAACATTAGTTAATGCATTAACTAACACGACCTAACAATGAGTAATAGGCTATATTCTGACAGCATTTATTAACCCATGTTAATGTTAGTTAATATTCATATTCATGTTCATGCTGTAATGTGTATGTTCTGTTTAGTTAGTTCCTGTCATGTCTGTATTAGTTCTCATTAGTCGCCATGGTATCTCATTAGTTAATTATTCTGTTCAGCTGTTTCCTAATTCACTTTGTTTGTTTCATGCATTTAAACCCTGAGTTCTCCTGTATTCTCCGTGTGTTCTCGTTTGTGCTAATGATTTCTCCTGAGTAATTGTGTTTGGTTTAAAGACTGTTTTGTTGAGACTTCTTCGTTTTCGTGTGATTCATACAACACCCCGTGACACGTGTTAGTTCACAGTGCATCAACTAATATTAACAGATACAACTTTTTAAAAATGTATTAGTAAATGTTGCAATTGGCATTAACTAAGCTTAATGCTACTTAAAGCTGTAGAACAATTGTTCATTGTTAGTTCATGTTAATGTAGTTAACTAATGTTAACAAATGAAAACTTATTTTAAAGTATTACTCTATTATCATGAATTTAATCTCGATCTGTTTTGAGTCTCTTGACCTTCAAACTCTTCCTATACTGTGACTTATACTCAGCTATATAAAACTAAAACTAAAAATTTAAAACCTAAAAAAAAACACTTGTAGAACAGTTCCATTGGAATAAATAATCTTGTACTAATACCTGAATTAACACTTACTTCAGAGCCGGCCCGTTATATAGGCAGTATAGGCAAATGCTAAGGGCGCAATCTCGCTAGGGGGCGCCAAAGAGGCCAAGGGATAAAAAAACAAAAAAAAACAAAAAAAGTTACAAACATAACCAAACTGCTGATATCTTTAGCAAACTAAACTTCGAATTAGTATTAATAATTTGTATTATATAAAAATCCAAAATAAGGGCATTTACTGCACCCGCCCCCAATTGATTGACACCTGGCTGAAGGATGGCCGGAGCGAGGTGAGACCCCGGCCCCGTGTGCCGATTTGTTTACTTTCTGTTCAATGGCTTGTGCTGGATGCGTGCACGTGCTATCAGCGAGGGGCGAAGTGGCGACATGTCAAAACGACCTCATAAATTATCTGGTGCGCAAGGAAGAAAAAAACAAAAAGAAGAGGAGGAAAAACACAAAAAAGCCAAAGGTAAGACTGTGTGACGAAAACACTGAATTAATTAATTGTGCGTGTGCACTAGGCTAACACGTTAAACAGATAACTTTACAGATGAATATCTACATAAACAGACTGATATCCAATACTTCAAAAACATGCATTACCATGGCTTGAAAAGCAGCCTTTTTAAGACTATTTAAAAAGGCTATTTTAAAGCTATTTAAGTTTATTTTGTGATTTGTTTAGTTAGTTTTCTTATTTAGGCTATTGAAGAATTTTATATTAGTCTTTTTATTTTTAGTGCTGTATCATACTTTTACTGTATTATTTCAATCATTGTTGTTTGATTTGTTTTTATATTTGAGTAAATTATGATCCCGTTATTTGGATTTATTTTTAAAGTGGCTTTTGTTTATATTATTGTGTTGTTGCTTTTTTTTTTTTTTTACCAAAATGTTGCACTTTTATTTACAGTATTTAAACTTGTGAGTTTGAAACCCTTTTTTACAAAATAAATGAAAACGTCAATGGCAAAATAATTTAGGCTCATGTTTTCTCAAAGCGTCTTTGGGTATCTAGAAAAGTGCTATACAAGTGTTATTAATTTTTTATTATTTTGTCTAAATACTTGGTGATTTAAATCACAATATAAGGGAGCGCCAACAAAAAATCTTGCTTAGGACGCCAAAGAGGCTAGGGCCGGCACTGACTTACTTAAACATAAACTAGTGATTAGTGAATAACTTAGGACTAAATTTTTGGACAGGAATGTTGTTCCAGGATCAACAAACTATCTTGATCCAGGAACATCTCACATGGCAAAATCACGGTCACCATATCCCAATGAACACATCCTACACTGACACCTTAATGTAAAGTTTTACCAAATTATCATACTCAGTATATAAATCTTTGGAGATATAAATGAAAGTATGAAAATATATTTACTTTTTAAGAAAATGTTAACCATTTTTGAGAAATGTATGAAAATTCAGTGCGATTAATGATTTAATAAAGCAAAAACACCTGCCAATTGGTTATGAAAATTATAATAGAGAATAATATAAAAGAAAACCCAAACATACTTGCAAAGACACACATAATGTAATGAATGAGGCTGGCATCCATTCATCCAACCACCAGAGGGAGCCCTCTCCCGAATACTAACTTGGACTGTTGCTTAGTTGGTTACTTCCTGCCTTACTCCATTATAAACAGCCATGCATTTCCACTGCTGCTTTACAAAGTATTGCCAGTTTTTCATTGCCTTATTGGATTTTTGCCTTTTGGGTTATCGTTTTTGCTCTGGTTGCCTGATTGGACTGATTACTTGTCTCTGTTTACCCTGCCTGCCTTATCGACTACGTCTCTGTCTTGTGTGTTGGAGTTGTTCGCTGAGGTTAAATAAACTTCCAGCATTTGGATTTTATTTTGCCTCCATGTCGAGTCCCCTCACACATAAGGCATGTGAACATGTAAAATAAGCTAATGCAAATCAAAACATTTCCATTTAAACCACAAAAAGTACAGTTAATTACTGTACATAACTTTGTGACAAATCTAAATACAACACACATGCAAACGTGTGTTTCAGCCAACATTTATTAGATTAAAATGCCAGCATTACCATAAGAACAGCACCTGGAGTGTGCCAATAATGAGTGTCCCACCAGAAACAAACCCTACATACTGTCGTCCCAGAAGGAAACCGTAGATGAACAATAAAAACCCAAAAATGGTTGAGTTCAAATTTAAAGATGAATATTAGTGGTAATTATTAGTCTGTTTTTCTTCTTTTGATTAGATGGATCAATGTAAACTATGGCAAACAGAGGAAAAGGAGGAACTTAAATACACAGATAATGAACTCAAACGAAGAACAGCAGTGATGATTAGTTAGTGTCCATGGTAACTGATGAGTGGCGGGAAAACAGAACAAAGAAACACGTGTGATGAATGAAAACAAACTGAAAGTTCATGATAATGAAACTTAAACTAAACAGACATGTGACACAGAGTACTTATTATTTATTCTTATAAAGTCTGATTGAATTAGTATACCCCTAAAAGTTAATGTATTAACTATTAAACGTGTAATAACATATTGTCATGATTTCCCCTGTTCTGTGTTTTATGGCTTTTATTTTGAAGTGTATTTTCTGTTCTGCTGTTTCTCTTTCTGTGTTTAGTTTCTGATTTATTCCATAGTTAACTATTTATTGCACAACAAAACAATATCAACACTACATAGAGCTAATATATGTATTGTTTTTCAATGTCTTTATTAGTCCCATAATTTAGATATTACCCAATGAGTAAGACGGGTCAGATTCAATCACAAGACGGTGAGAATTAATCATGAATATGTACACTTCCATTCAAAGGTTTGGGGTCAGTAAGAGTCTGCTCTTCACGCCAAGCTTTCATTTATTTGATCAAAAATACAGTAAAAACAGAAAGTCAAATATTATTATAAAATAGCTGTTGTCTATGTGAAAATATTTTAAAAATGTAATTTATTCCTGTGATTTAAAAGAACAGCATTTATTTTAAATAAAAAAGGACTATTTATAAATGTCTTTTAAAGCATCCTTGTTGAATAAAAGTATTAATTTCTCCCAAAAAGAAAACCCTCACCAATCCCAAATCGGTTTGGACGTCAGTTATTACAGTGAAAATCACTGGAAGTGAGTCAGAGAGGAAGGTAATTTTATGTGGCATGGTCTGATGTGTCTTCAGTTTACAGCTTATTTTTGTGCTGCTTTTGTTTTGTTTTCCCTCGTAAATGTTTTGTCAGACATTTACACAAATATTGGACATTCCAGTATTTGTTTAGTATTTGTTAAGATTGTTATTCCTGCCATAATAACAAACAATTATAACAAAGAATATCATTGTTAACAACATCATCATCATATTCCTTTATTTTTGCCTAAACATGGGAAATTGTGAAAGTTCTGTTTAACTGTTGAAAAGAGGTTGCGTGTGTGGTGGATCTGAAGAGAACCAGCTGTGAGTGACTCAAGAGATCTTTCTACGTCAGTTTATGACCTCTACCTCCTGATTTCACCCATGTTCCACTGGCTGCAAACGGGCTGAAGTTTAACAAGTTTATTTACAGCTGTTTGTCTTCCACCATGCCAGAAAAGATGCTGTGTTATAACAATTATTCCCTCTTTTTGGAGGTTTGAACAGTTGGACGTCCAGCAATGAACCAAAAGAAACTTTTGGTAAGCCTGGTGTTTATTCCTGTAGGAGCTTTTTAGATATAAAAGGGGACCTATTATGCACAATCCACTTTTGCATGGTGTTTGGACGTAAATTTGTGTGTGTACACAACCACCCTATAATGATAAAAATCCAACCACTAATCCAACCGACATAAATCATATCCAGTGTCTCAGAACAAGCCGTTTCCAGATCGCTGGCAGTGTGACGTCACAAAAGCCACAGGCCCCTCCCACGAATGTTAACAGACACTGACGATTGAACATAGAACCACCCTGAGCGCGTTCACAGCGAGTTGGACACAGTCCGCCATTGCCATCCCAAGCATTTTAGGTGTTCTGTAGCTGGATGGATTAATCCACATAGCTCTCTCCATTTACTCCTGAAATCTGAGCCGCTGAAGACGAGGTGGATTCATTTTGTTTTCCAAGAAAATGCTACCGGAATTCTACCGAAATTCGTTTATGTCTGCGCAAATCATTTCACACTGGACTTAGTGAACGAATATCAATACATAGGGACAATACAAAACAGAGATTGAGCTAAAAATGTGTTCATGATCCAGCTTACAGTCTCCAGAGTGATACTGGATACGGCAGTAATGAAGGTGAGAGCACTTTATTACAGTTCATCGGAGTTGATTTACGGATAGAAAGTTTACCAGTTTATTAATCACCACCCGAAAAGGCATAAGGCAGGGGTCTCAAACTCAAATTGGCGGGGGGGCGTTTTTGTGATTGACACCTCATAGGAGGGCCATATTAACATTTAAGCGCAAGAAAGTGCAAAATTTCAGAAAATTTACTTTCCTTTGCATTATTTCTCATTTACTTCAAATTTCATTAGGCCTACTAAAAATTTTATACCTATACTATAAATATTTTATTTACCATACTAAATGTAAACAGCAGTGTCTCTCTCATTGTTACAGAGTGTAATATTTATATAATACTATTACTAATATAATACTACTTATAATACTATTAATATACTAATATAATACTACTAATATACTAATATAATACTACTAATATAATACTATTAATTGCAATAGTCTGGTGCAACTTCTCACATCCAACAAGGTGCATGGAATAAAAAAATTAGTAATTTAGGAACAAAACCAGCAACACTTGTGGCGTGGAGGGGTCAGAAATGAACAAAAAACTGGAGCTATATATATCAACTTTATTTTGCCAAAAAATAAAAATCTCTCATTGTTACATAGCCTACATTATTAGTTTTTAACATTTACACAGCTGAGACACATTTGTCCAAGATGCCGTTTGAGCATCTGTAACGTTTAATGGCTGCATCAGACGCGTTTCGGTGGTTTAAATCGACGCTCTTGACTTAAAGTCGAGTGCTTTTACTGTAATTTAGGCAAGCGCGCTCATAATAGAAGCGACGCGGTTGAGAGCGCGGCTCGTGGTTGCATAGCAACGACAGACGCCACTGGAGCGAAAGCGCATTGGAAAGAAGGAGAATGCGGCGCGGCCGCTTATGTGATGCGATATGTGAATGCCCCCATAGAACGGCGACTTTTTCTTTGTATATCAGGCAGGTAGCAACTAGTGAATAATAATAATAATAATAATAATTTAGCGGGCCGGATTATGTTTTATTTTTGAGATCAGTTGCGGGCCGGGTAGAGGGGGAGGGTGGGCCGTAAATGGCCCGCGGGCCGGCAGTTTGAGACCACTGGCATAAGGTCTTTATATATTTGTTTACTGTTAGTTGTAATGAGTGTTTCTGTGTAATTCACTGTGTATGTTGATGATAATGCAAGAGAGAGAGAGTTTATGGATAATATTTTAATGCACACTTGCAGTGTTTTATTAAGCTCTTACAGAGATTTTCTAGACGCTTCATCTTTTGTGTGAAATACAATAAACATTATAAATCTCATCGGTAAACAGGCTTGTACTAATATAGTGGATAAAAACAAGAAGACAATAAAAGTTATGACTGTAATTAAATTAAACTATTCCTGTTCTATCTCCATGCAGCATATATTCGCAGTTTCTGTGTCCTGACTGACTCCTGACACTGGAGAATCAGCTCTTGAAGCTCCGCCCTCTCAGGCCGAGTGCATTTAAAGGGCACACAATGAAACAGCGTGTTTTTGCTCACTCCCAAAAAGTGGCAATTTTTATTTTGCAGGGCAATGTGGGACAGGCACTATTACGCATCTTCTGAAAGAGTGCAGCATCTCCAGATCCAAAAACAAGTGAAGAAGAAGCAGAAACAAGCGATAGAAGATTGCTTATGCACAAGTAAGCTAACATGATCATCAAACATTAACAGCATATAAATCAAAACTGCCTAACGTTACTGAACGAAATGTCGAACCCACGCAGAGGTATAGGACTGTTTTCATCACTGTTCCAAATTTGATCCATACTTAGTCCTTGACAAAAACATGACTTTCTCAGCCTTTTGTCCAAAATGTTTTTTATCTACATTCAAGTGTTGAAAAAAAAAGAATGAATAATGCTAGAATAAAATGTTTTGTTTGTTTGGTTGGTTAGAAGCGGAGGCTCTATTCTTTCTTTAGATATATTGTATATTCAGATATTCATACAACAAGATATTCTGGGGGCCATGAAAGTTTTGTGAAAATGATCAAAAATGCTGCACTGGCTGGCAACTTCAGTACAGGATGTCAGAATTATTGTGCTGACAAGTGTAGAGATTCTTCACACAGGTGGCAGTGATGTAACGCGTTTTGCACATGTTGGGGTAAACAGTGACGAATGTGAAATGAAGGTGGCGTCAGATGAAGAAGCTGTTGTGGAAGATTATGGTGTGGAGGCATTGGGTTTGGCTGACATTTCGTGCAGCACATCAGAATCATCAGCAAGAGCTTAATTCCAGTTATTACACTGTTTCAACTGGTGCATGTTGGGAACAGGATGGACAGAGTGTGGCAGAGGGAACACAAACTGCACATTATGCCAGTGCTGACTAGAGAGATGTCTCACCACAACACAGAGTGTGCATAGAGGAAGACATGCTATAGGGCCTCATTCATAAAACTTTATGTGTGTTTAATTCCAAAAGTTTACAGGTGTGGAGACTGCTGATGTCAGCGGACTGCTGAATCTAAACATCTGAGCCTTATGAATGAGAGTCCAGTAGATTTCCAGTGATTAGAGAGAACCTGTCCAGAGGAGAACTGAGCGACTGAGTCTGGTTTCTCCCAAGGTTTTTTTCTCCATTCTGCCACCTGATGGAGTTTGGGTTCCTTGCCACTGCTTAGTCTGGGTTTAAAATTCACTTAACTCTTTCCCCACTAGTGTTTTCTTAAAACAGTGCCAGCCAGCACTAGCATTTTTTATCATATTCACAAAAATTGCATATATATGTATATGTTCATTGCATACATAATATATGTATGTATATATATATATATATAGACACCTGCTTTCAAATGCTCCTGTATGTTTCTGTGTAAGCGCTTGGTGACATTGATGACTATTTACAATGTTTTTGAAGCGTTAATCATTGAAGCCAATCACAGACATATCAGATGAGCCGTAAACACAATGGCCAATCAGAAGTGTTTACATATCCGCTCAACAGTGCTCAAAGCATCACATTTTTAAAATTTCAGTACTGACGTGGTACCGAAGTCGGTACTTTTGACAACTCTACTCTCTTGGGTAGGTACTTATTTTGAATAAGTAATTACTTCACGACCACTAAAAAGTATGTTCTATATAGTATGAATGTGTATAGTATGACTGTAATCTGGAGATTCGCCATGTTGTCATTATCATGTGACCTAATTTAATTAAATGAAATATGCATGATGTTTGTAACGTGATTACGTCATGTGTGCGGATCACAAAGCTAGTGCAAGATGAGCATTTGTGGTTAAAAACTATATAAATAGTTTCTCTGAATAAGACTGAATATTCTTTGTCTGGGATTGTGTTGAGCCCTTTGAAGCTGCACTGAAACAACCCCCAGTGAAGTCCACTATATGGAGAAAAATTCTGGAATGTTTTCCTCAAAAACCTTAATTTTTTGAAGAAAGAAAGACATGAACATCTTGGATAGCATGGGGGTGAGTAAATTATCAGGAAATTTTCATTCAGAAGTGAACTAATACTTTTAGTTGTTTCCTCTAGTTTGGAGTGGAAAATGACATTTAGGAAATGTCTTCCTCCTTGCACACACTTGACTGGTGGAAAAACTCAGATCAAATGAGCAGACGAGTCCCAGGACTGCAAGTCCATTCTTAATGTCTGTTTCTTGGCAAGCCACTGCATGACCACACCTTGCACACCACTCCCTTTCTTCCCGGATCTACATGCATACATGGCTTCTGGTCACACAGTGTCAGTGTTATTGAACTGAACTGAACCAACATTAAACTGTGTTGAGCTGAATATTGACACTGTTGTTTTTTTAGAGATCCTTTACAGAAGAATTTGAATTTGAATTTTGAATTGGTAAAGTTTAATGAAGTTCGCATTGATTCTCTTCTCCCTTGTTCTACATGCATACATGGCTTCTGGTCATGCAGTGTCAGCCTCGCACACCATGACAGTCCTGCAAGCCTACCAAGCACACTTGATGAGAGACTTGAGGATACTGCTGCATTGGATGCAGAGGCTGTTGGTGAGCTGTGCAGAGCATCAGACTTTACCTAGCACATTGCATGCTCAGATTGCTGCAGCATGTAAGCAATGGCTGCTCTGGAATGCCATTTGGGCCTCACCTTAACCAATATCACAACCATATCGCCACTCGAAACACAGGTGTCCACCTGTTCCGGTTGTCCCTGGCTCTTCAGACTTTTTCAAATGCATCTGTGTGGCTCTGATAATGAGGCTTCAGAATATTTGCTTCATGAATTATCTTGATGACTGGCTGGCCCACTCAGCGTGTCCGGCAGCACAGTATCAGGATATTGTCCTCAAGCTTTTGAAAGACTTGGGGCTGCGAGTCAACTTGGACAAGAGCGTACAGTTGTCACACCACACCAATGTTTTTTTGGTTCTAGAGTTGGACTTGAGCCTTGCTTCAGCTGAAATTGCGATCACTTTGGCAGCTTGTGAAGATGATCAAGGTCAGGCATTTTCTTTCTGAAAGAACATTCCACAGGATGTTAAGGCATACGGTTGCATCTCTACCCTGATCATGCTGCATGTGAGACCCTTTCAGCTGAGGATTAAATCCAAGAAATCGGAATCATCAAGGGTGTATGGTTGCGACCCATGTTAATGTTGGTGCATAGCTCCCTCCTGTGGGCACATGGCAATGTACAATTGTATTCGTTCAGGGGTCAAGTCAGGGGTGTCCAAACCTGCTCCTGTAGGGCCACTGTCCTGCAGAGTTTAGCTCCAACATTGAGTAGGATTAGAAACCACTGGCTTAAGGGCCGTGGTTTTATTTCTTGCTTCTAGGTGAGGATTGTGTGGATCCTGTAGACTGCCCCTTCGGTTCAGTGTTGGATTTCTTGCAGGAGCATTTTGACGCTTAAAATGACGCATTTTTCTCTTAAGATGGCGCTGCTGGTGGCATTGGCATCTTTTAAGAGAGTCAGTGATGTCCATGCATTTTCAATCAATTCAGTGTATATGGACTTGTACACCAGGCCTGTATAAGGTTATATTGAGACCTTGATTAGGTTACATGGTTGAGGTAATGCTACACCTTTTTGATCTTAAGTTATTTCCTTGCAAGCTTTTTCTCCTCCCCCATTTGAGTCAGAGAAATGGGAAAGAGGTTAGGATCCAGTTAGGAACTTAAAGACTTATAATTATTGTGCAGGTCAATGGCATATGTCTGACCATCATTTTGTATGCTTTGGAGGTTCCAACAGATGAGCTGCAATTGCTAAGCAAAGATTTTCTCATTAGCTGTTATGAGAAAGTCTCAACGTATGATTTATGGAGCCTATGGGGCACATGATTTGCCTGTGCTTCTGGGCATTCGGGCATCTGTGTGGGCCCTTGTTATAGGAGCCTCTTTGCAGGACGTTTGTATGGCAGCAAGTTGGTCCTCTCTGCATACTTTTGTAAGGTTTTATAACCTGAATGAAGGTTTGGCTCTTGCTGTACAGGATTTATCAATCTTTGCACAGATTTGATCAGTTTTGTCTAGTGTGTAACTATTTTCTTGCAGTATTGGCAGCTACAGTTTGCATGGAGTTACAGAATACTGTTTCTATTGTGTTATTACACAGTGTTGTGTCTCCTACATAAGTGAAGTGACGTGTTGCCAAGTATGGTGTCCCATACTCAGAATATCTGCTCTGCATTTCACCCATCCAAGTGCACACAGCCGTGAGTATTGAACACACACCCAGTGGGCAGTCGTTTTTGGTGCAGCATCCGGGGAGTGATTGGGGGTTAGGTGCCTTGCTCAAGGGCACCTCAGTTGTGGGTAATGACAGTGGAAGAGAGCGCTGTTCATTCACTTCCCCCACATACATTTCCTGCCGGTCCTGAGACTTGAACCCGTGACCTTCGAATTACATGTCCGACTCTCAAACCATTAGGCCACAACTGCCCCAAATGTCTAGGTTACTGAATGTAACCTTGGTTCAAGGGCTTCAGACCTCAGGACCAGTGATGTATTCCTATTGCGTCATTAGCATCTAATTCACACTCGGAGAATCAGAGTAACGTATAACCTAGATGTTTTCTTGCCGAATTTACTACTATAAATCTGGATGTGTGCATGAGAAACGGTGTACACTTTTTTTTAATGCCCACTTTTTCTGAATATGCAATGTCGAGGACCTTAATCTTTGCCAGCAGAATATTAAAACAGCCTGGGATTCCCACTGTAATATAGAATTCAAATCCATTATAATCAAGTTATATTACTCTCCCCTGGCAGCCATAATCACAAATTAAATTTGTGTGGAATTAAATTATACAAGCATCAATATACATACATACTACAGATCAGTAAATGGGTTTAATTTATTGGACAGACAGTCATAATAGCACTGAAGTGTGTGGAATAAAGATGTTGTGTCATCTAGATTTGCCATCTAGTCATTTAGATTTGTTTTGTTTTTGTTTTTGTGTGGTGACTTCACAAAAGTCACAGAGGGACAGAAAGACAAGAGTAATGACAAAGAGCTCGATTGCTTGGCTTCAAATTTGACTGCACTGTGTTTTCACATCTTTATTGTGAGAAGACATTTTCTTTTTGGGTGTGAGGTTAATAATAAAAAAATGATATGCTTCAGTAGAGCAGATAAACTGTGTCAAACACAGCTGGGCCGGCAGGCCTGCATCCGGCCACCACAGAGCTAAATTGATGGTTGTTGCAACGGAGAGGACATGAAAAACTGCCCCTTTTTCTTTACTGTATGACATGAATAGAGATCTAGGTGTCGCCTATTTTCCCACTGCATCCCCCGCCGCTCTTACTGCAGTGCTGAGTGACAGCTGGATGTGAGACAGCACAGATGTAAAAAGACTCTGATTTCCAGAGTTGTGAGGAACGATACATTCAAATATCATTGTCTGAGCTAGTGTTTAGAAGCAGACATGTCTGCCTGGGGATTATGAGCATCTCACTGCTGTCTGAACACACACATTTGATTCGGTACAAAGAATATATTTGCTATTTTATGTTACTGAATGGCTTCTACAGTTTTCAGAGAGAACAGAGTGGATGGAACAAACCTTTAAACCATGCCACTGTCTTTCTGTGCAATCTGCCTCCATTTAACTCTGCTTTCACCACCTCTTAACCCTCTGGAGTCTGAGGCTGATTTGGGGCCTGGAGAAGTTTTGACATGCCCTGACATTTGTGCTTTTTTCAGTAGTTCATAAACATATTAATGGAAAAAGTGTCATTACACTGTATTCAGCACAAACTAGGCTACAATAATATGTGAGGAACATGTATGTACATGTTTGTGTTTTTGAAGGAATAACATTTATGCGTGGTTATTGAAAAAACAAAAAACTTAAGTCACTGAAATAAGGCCAAAAAAAAGTATAGTAAATCTGTGTTTACAATACTTTAGGGTATTGGAGGTTGTAGACTAGAGTTTTTGCTTCAAAATTATGTAAAAATTATGCTGCCTACTCCTTCATATAAAACAATATATTGATTTAGTTTTTGTAAGACACTTTTTGACAAGAAACACAGTATGCGTGGAGGCGTGAATCACCACTGAATAATGGGCCATTCTCACCTGAGAAGACAAAAGAATTGCATAGTAATGAGCTGAAATGACTTGCATATTAAATATCAGAGATGTAGGAGGTTAGCAGGGGTCAAATGCAGGAGATGGTCTCTGTCATTTATTTACAGAGCTATTGTAAATAGATGTAACTTATCAATGTCCATCAGAGAATTATGAAAAACGTGCATTACCTTACATCTATCTCTGGACATATATCCACTTATGCAGCTGAGATTTACAGATTCATTCGGTCTAAACACATTTCTCTCTGTGCTTCACTGCACACACACAAACACACAAAGACACATTATCTAAGGGCTAAAAGCAAACCTCATAACAGACAGGCTTATAGTTTTATATTTTTGGTAGGATTACATAAAAATGTATTTGAATGCATACCTGATATCTGTTTGTCACTATAAGTAACTGAACATATTTCTGTGCAACTAATATTAATTCCTTGTGTTGACCCCACCTCTTCGCTGATGTACTGGGATATAATGTTGTTGTTTTTTTTTCTGTCAAATTACCAACGTTTTCTATTTATATTTATTTGGTACATTACACGTGCCTGACATGTTATATAAAGTTCTATCAGGACCTGAATCAGTAGCTGGGGCATTGAAGTAAACAGTAACACCAGCTGAATAATGTTCAGCATTAAAAATTATAAACTTGAAATGATGATCTGTGAGTCGGACAGTTTTTAACAAGCTCACAGCTCTGTTACATTAAACTTCTACCTTCATGACTGCAATATCCAAAAACTGATGCACCTCTTGATGGAAATAAATGTTGTCATGTTATTTCCATCAAGAGGTGCATCAAATTTTTGATCAAGATCTTGTATAGACAATGCAAGAGGTGAGCACTCTGTAAAGTCTCCTCCAGCACAACCCAAAGACTTTCAATGAATTTAAGGTCTGGACTCGGAAGTGCCAATTCATGCGTGAAAATTATTCTTCATTATTCCCAACCATTCTTTCACAATTTCAGCCTGATGAACCTTGACATTGTCATCCTGGAATATGGCCATGATTCCTACATGGTTGTTTAAGAAATGAAAAGCTACAAATTTCATCAATTAGGGTTAAAAGAACTGTTGCCAAACATATAACATGCTATAAATATAATGATCACTGCAATAATCATCCAGTCATAGACTCTTAAGCGTTTTCCTATTTAAATCCTTTTTTTTTTTTTGGCCGGGCAGTGTGTGTGAGTGTACAGAAGATTGGATCTCATTTCATTAGTGCACAACACGTCACTGCTTAGAAGGGAAATGTTAGGAACAGACATTGTTTGAGTATGGATGGATGGATGGGTGGATGAATAGATGAAATTATGCAGTCTGTGTTGCAGTGACAGTTCTGTGTGATTGAGCATCGTTGCACCAATGACTCAAATTACCTCAGCAGATTCCCTTGTTGCCAATAAATGCTGCAGCAACTGCTTAGCCAGGCCAACTAATCATGTGCCTTTGTCAATGTATTTGAGACGAGGGATCATTGTCACTTACATGAACCATCACAGTCCTGACTGCTCGCTGTTTGAAAGATAGATGACTTATAGATTTTGTTTACAGTTAACAATCATTTATATAGCCAATATCAATAGTGTTTTCTTCCCATTTTCCCACATGTGCATTTTCCCCTCACTTACAGAGATAGCTTTAAGAAGGCCTATACAGTGGGTACGGAAAGTATTCAGACCCCCTTAAATTTTTCACTCTTTGTTATATTGCAGCCATTTGCTAAAATCATTTAAGTTCTTTTTTTTTTTTTTTCCTCATTAATGTACACACAGCACTCCATATTGACAGAAAAACACAGAATTGTTGACATTTTTGCAGATTTATTAAAAAAGAAAAACTGAAATATCACATGGTCCTAAGTATTCAGACCCTTTGCTCAGTATTTAGTAGAAGCACCCTTTTGATCTAATACAGCCATGCGTCTTTTTGCGAAAGATGCAAAGTTTTTCACACTTGAATTTGGGGATCCTCTGCCATTCCTCCTTGCAGATCCTCTCCAGTTCTGGTAAACGTTGGTGGACAGCCATTTTTAGGTCTCTCCAGAGATGCTCAATTGGGTTTAAGTCAGGGCTCTGGCTGGGCCATTCAAGAACAGTCACGGAGTTGTTGTGAAGCCACTCCTTCATTATTTTAGCTGTGTGCTTAGGGTCATTGTCTTGTTGGAAGGTAAACCTTCTGCCCAGTCTGAGGTCCTGAGCACTCTGGAGAAGGTTTTTGTCCAGGATATCCCTGTACTTGGCCGCATTAATCTTTCCCTCGATTGCAACCAGTCGTCCTGTCCCTGCAGCTGAAAAACACCCCCACAGCATGATGCTGCCACCACCATGCTTCACTGTTGGGACTGTATTGGACAGGTGACGAGCAGTGCCTGGTTTTCTCCACACATACCACTTAGAATTAAGGCCAAAAAGTTCTATCTTGGTCTCATCAGACCAGAGAATCTTATTTCTCACCATCTTGGAGTCCTTCAGGTGTTTTTTAGCAAACTCCATGCGGGCTTTCATGTGTCTTGCATTGAGGAGAGGCTTCCATCGGGCCACTCTGCCATAAAGCCCCGACTGGTGGAGGGCTGCAGTGATGGTTGACTTTCTACAACTTTCTCTCATCTCCCGACTGCATCTCTGGAGCTCAGCCACAGTGATCTTTGGGTTCTTCTTTACCTCTCTCACCAAGGCTCTTTTCCCCCGATAGCTCAGTTTGGCCGGACGGCCAGCTCTAGGAAGGGTTCTGGTCATCCCAAACGTCTTCCATTTAAGGATTATGGAGGCCACTGTGCTCTTAGGAACCTTAAGTGCAGCAGAAATGTTTTTTGTAACCTTGGCCAGATCTGTGCCTTGCCACAATTCTGTCTCTGAGCTCTTCAGGCAGTTCCTTTGACCTCATGATTCTCATTTGCTCTGACATGCACTGTGAGCTGTAAGGTCTTATATAGACAGGTGTGTGGCTTTCCTCATCAAGTCCAATCAGTGTAATCAAACACATCTGGACTCAAATCAAGGTGTAGAACCATCTCAAGGATGATCAGAAGAAATGAACAGCAGTTAAATATATGAGTGTCACAGCAAACGGTCTGAATACTTAGGACCATGTGATATTTCAGTTTTTCTTTTTTAATAAATCTGCAAAAATGTCAACAATTCTGTGTTTTTCTGTCAATATGGGGTGCTGTGTGTACATTAATGAGGGAAAAAAATGAACTTAAATGATTTTAGCAAACGGCTGCAATATAACAAAGACTGAAAAATTTAAGGGGGTCTGAATACTTTCCGTACCCACTGTATATACATTTTTCATAGTAGTTCTGTGTTATTCTTATCTAACTCTCCCATCTAGAAAAACTCAAAGTAATACCACCTAAAATAATGTTTATGTTGGTCCAATAGAGTTTAACAGGTTTAACAGTGTTGGGGAAGTACGTCAAGTTACAAGCTATTCATAATTTCAATCATTTCAAGTACAATCATGCTACACTTTAAAAGTGTAGCTACTACAAGCGACTAACAAAGTCTCTGTTTCCACCTGATATTAAAATGTGTGTTCAGTGATCTGATAACAAGTTGTCAGCCAATAAGACACATCGCTGTTTCCATCTGGTTTAAGATATGTGACCACTTGTGATCTGTAACATACTGCTCTGAGGTTCGAATAGCCCTCCTCCTAAGGAGTGGCTTCCATATGCTCCTAACAGATCTAGAAATGTCCAGGAGGGAGGCAGAGTGGAAGCGGAACAGAAGGTAAGATGGAGGGTTCAGGTCCATGAAGTGGAAGAGGGCCTGCAGACTGAGGCAAAGCAGGCGGAGCAGGCCGGGCAGGCAGATGGGGTAGAGCAGGCTGGGCAGGAAGGGATGGAGTCCACCACAGCAGCGCAGATGGGACTGAGGTGGACTCTGGAGTGAACTCCTGGGTTGAAGCACAGTGCATGGCCCAAACACACCAAATAGCCATCGCAGTGACAGGGAGTACAATAGACAGTGGGTCCTCCTCAGGGAGGCCTAGACTGGACATTGCTGCTGAGATGCCAGCTGCTCGCACCGACATCAGTGGTGTGTCCTCCAGGCTTGAAGCCAGTCTCAAGAGCCTAGGGAAAGCCTTAATGTCTTCATATGCAGCGCTCATGACGACCGGGAACACAGATGTGGTGTCCATGATGGCTGAAGACTCTGGTGAGACACCCGTGAAGCCTGGAGACTCTGGCTTAGTGTCCGCGATGGCTGGAGGCCCTGGCGTGGCGGCCATGATGGGAAGAGGCTCTGGCATGGTGGCCATCTTGTCTGAAGACACCGGCGTAGCGGCCATGATGGGATGAGACTCTGGAATGGCGGCCATGACTGTTCTTCATGGCAGCCATCTTGACTGATGTCTCTGGTGCAGAAACTGCAGGACAGGAAGGTACATAAAGCAGTGGGCTAGCAACCATCAGAACTGGGCATGTGACTGTGATGGGCCAAGCTCTCCCCAAAAAGTGTTTAAGGGAAACAAGGAATCAGTGAAGGAGGAATCAGCCAACAGCAGAGCATAGTCCAGAAATTCAACGAGTGAACCTCGAGGACCATCACGGATCAGCTTAGACTGATATTGTTCATTCAATCCATAACAAAAGAAATCATTAAGTGCATAGTCCAGGAGGTCAAAGAAATTAGCAATGGCTAGAAAGTCCTCAATGTGGTCCTCAAGTGATCGATTACCTTGACGTAGGCGGATGATCTGAACTGCTGGATCCATAGCTGGCAAAGTATTCTGTGACGTACTGCTCCGAGGCTCGAATGGTTGAGGATTCAAATGCAGTTTAATGGGGAAATCCAAAGCATACACAAAAGCCAGGCAAAGGTCGAAACACAGATGAGCAGTCCAAACAAAGGGAATATCCAGGTGAAGGCAAAACAGGGAAATACAGAGAACAAAGAAATAATAATCCATGGAAAAAAGGCTTAGAAATGCAGTAATACAGGCTACAATGCTTTGCAGGGAATGAATGAGTGAACCATGTGTAGGCAGAGCTAATGAGGCTAATGAGTAACAGCTGTATGTAATCATGGCTGATAAGTCCGGGCAAAGGATTATGGGGAATGGAGTCCATGAAGGTGTGAAAATAGTCCAGGGTGGAGTGCCCTCTGGTGGCAATCAAAGGCACTCTAGCTAGTGACTGTGACATTATCATATTTTGCTGATAAACCTTTAAAGAAAGATCTGTTGGAGGCATCAACCCGCATTATTTCAACTTATTTTTAAAATAATAATGTTTAACAGTGGAATTCATGGTGAAAAAACTACATTACCCATGATGCTGTACAGAAAATTCCATCAATTAGACTCACGCCAAGCAAAACATGACAAAATAGCTATTTAGCTCTGCCCTCTCTTATGAAGCATCATGACAATCTCTTTACCCTCTCAAAATACTTGTTTTTTGTTTTTGTTTTCATATATATATATATATAAAATCAACAAGCCCTCAGGAGACCACCTTTTTTATTCTAATATTAATTTTAATTTTTTTTAATATTCAATTTTTATTTGAACAGTTTTAGTTTTCATTTAACGTTAATAACCCTGCATCACACAGTATGAAGGGAGAAGGAGACAGTCACCTACTTTTGGCACTGGTGAGTGCAATTCATGGGGTTCAAGTCCACAGTGATCATCTACACATCAACCACCATTTCAGAGGAGAAGCGAGTCAGAATGGAATTCACTAAGACTGTCATTGGACCCCACTGGCTTTAATTTTCTAGACACAAAACACTGAAACATGTTTCTTAAAATCTTCTTTTGCTTTCCACAGAAGAAAGTCATACAGGTTTAGTAGGTGCCGGTGCCTATCTCATGGTTTTGTAAAGCACTCGTATATGTTTCTAGTAGCTCAGGTATAATGGCAGATATGAACGAAGGAGCTCTGCCAGACCTGCGGAGAGCTAACTCAGAATGTGTATTCATGTATGAGCTAAATAATAAACAGATGGTAGTCACAGCAATCTTAATGACAAAATGAGCCAAAATGAAATGATAGTTCATTAGCAAGAAGATACAATTTGGGGGTCAAATTGCAATTGTAACCTTTCACTGCGCAAATTGAAAATTAACCTTTGGGGCACTGAATCATTCACAGCTGAGGCTGCTACACTACAAAGCCAACATTTCATTTCCTTGCAGAAAATGTGAAGATAGGGGGAATAATAATTACAAATAATCATAATTATTACCACAGACAGATCTCTGCACTCCTCGCTGCATTACATAAATCATATGAGACAAAACAGTAAAAAAAAAAAAAAAGGATAAAAACACTGAGCTGCTCACTTTGTAATAAGTCTTGTATGAATGCATGTTTACAAAGTGTTGAATTATTTAATTCTTAATGTTCTATGTGACAAAGCCCTGTAATTTGAACTTTGTCATATTTATAAGCGGTCGTTAAAACTAGCTCTGTAGTGCGACCACTTGTAAGTGCATTATGGTGATCTCATTAGCTGATCTTTTGAGTAGAGACTGGCTTTAAAATATGTAAGACTTTTAAATTAAAATAACCAAAAATATTTTGTTGACTCGTGTACTTACAATGGCTCTCATTCATGAAACTTCTGTAAATATACGAGTAAATTCTGAGTAATTTGCTAGTAAAATGGATCTTCCCGAAAACTCTCCTCTAGATTCACAAACGGTTCATAAACATCAGATTTCGATAGTTAAACATGTTAATAAATTCCAATCATTCCTAAATAGGGCACATGTGCATGCTGATTCACAATTAGCATAATCCCTGCCTACCAATTACAACTACATAATTTACGTGTCCAGGAATGCTGTGGATTCTTCTGGACTCCATTCTCAGGGTTCGCACCCGTATATTGGTCACAATGGACTGACATAAGGCATCTGAGGTGGGTCTTGAACCCGGGTCTTCCAGTCAGGGCAAGCTACAGTACTTGTCTACCTCTGGTCTATTGGGGAAAACAGTTTGAAGAAGACCCATGTGCAGAAGGAAAGGCAAACTAGGAAGCTCAGATAACTCAAAAGCAGACTTTACTTGATCTTAATTTTTTAAATACAAACAAAAGAGTAGTCATAACTTTACAACAAAAAACAACAACCATAATGTAAGCCAAATGGCAACACTTAATTCTTCTAGAACTCAGGAAATCCATACAGGGTAGACTCAAGTCTGAACACAGCTCAATAAAATTGCCAAAATGAAAAAGGACAAAATACAGGTGGAACAAATAATCTTGATGAGCAGTCCTAACTAAAGAGTTCACAGCACCTAGTGGCTGGGAAAGTCATTGCAGGAGGGAGCAGACAACGCTCTCTAGTGGCGTGAAGAGTCATTGCAGGAGGAGTCTTAAAATATTGCATAAATGCTAAAGAGACAAATTGGCCATATGCCTAACAATTAATATTTAATTAACGTGTCCAACAAAGTATTTTTAGCCAGCAACAAATGCCAGGTTTCATCAGAGATGACAGAGAGAATTATTTATTCCAGTGTCTGTTCGTTTTAAAACAAGAACTCTCTGTCAGATTCTGTCATTGTATCTGAAGAGCGCGAGCCCTCCCGCATCGCTGTTCCTGTCTGAACGGATCGTCAACATCCCACCGCTGTATGGCCAGATGATATGAAAACTATGTTTCTCGGATGGATAAAGCAAACCAGCTTCTTGCTATTAAAGTTTTGATGGATGAGGATTGAAATCAAAGTAAAGACGATTAGTTGCACATTAAGCACGCGAGTCCGTTATATTGATGCGCAAACAAATCATGTATGAGCGCTCTCGACGCGCACTGATCGCACACTGTATTCATGCACAGACACATTTCAGTACATTCTCCTTGTTTTCACGCACATTCAGGATAATGTCTGGATTTGTCCTGTGTATGTTGCTGTTAGGGATGGAACCGTTCGGTTCTCCACTCACGGTTCGGCGCGCGCTTGCATCCCAAATCTGACGACGCATTAATAATATGGTTTGAAAACAACGTGCAAAACAGATAAAAAAAACCCCACCAAAATGGATTCGGTTAATGTATGTTTCAGTCGATGAATGTGCATTCTGGTTTCCCAATATTTTACAACAGCGATGATCAAAAGAACATGAACAAAACAGTCACTGTAAACAAATGTTCGATGACGTGCCGAATGCTCTATGACAGTTATTTACGCCGTCATCACCCGGGTGTTGATAGCGCGCGAGCGCAGGTGAGACCTGACCATCTCACGTTGCTATCTGTGTTTAAACTAAACTCATTTAAACCTTGCAAATTTAAACATTCATCCATAAGACACGAAAGAGAGCTCGCGCTCTGTGAGGAGGTGTGTGTGTAGGGCCTACTCTCATCCAAAGCGCATTCATGGAGGGCCGCGTCACAGCGCACAAATACTCCTTCAAGTCTTGCACCTAAACGGACAAATTCACACAAAAATTATGTCAACATGCCCATCTTAGCGAGTATCCTAACAAACATAGTAGGACAGACAACGCATGTGTGTCAGTGTCAGTGTACTGGATCTTTGGATTATGTCTTAAAGGGACAGCAGTCTAATATTCCTGCTCTCTGTTTTATTGCTAATCAAAAGACGAAGAAATCACTCTTGACTGAACTCTTGTAACTTAATGTTTCACCTTTAATGTTTCATCTATCTCTCTCTCTATATTATATATATATATATATATATATATATATATATATATATATATATATATATATATATATATATATATTTTTTTTTTTTTTTTTTTTTTTTTTTTTTTTTTAATTATTATTATTATTATTATTATATTGGGGGAATTCAGGTTGATTGGGACACTTTTCCTCAATCATCTCAATGGCCAAAGTATCCCAATCAACCTGAATTATATACATATGCCATTTTGCATTACCATTTTCTGTGTTCTTGACCTTACAGCCTACATTTATATTGTAGATCTGTAGATGGCACGTTATGGTAATACTTCACAACAAGGTCTCATTTGTTAACATGAATTAATTTGCGTTCCGAAGATGAACGAAGTCCCTTAAAGGTGCAATATGTAAGATGTGTGCAGTAAAATATCTAAAAACCACTAGGTAGTGTTGTTTTTGGCGGCCTGTTTTAATTTTAGTTTTAGTCTAGTCTTTGTGTCAAGTGGTAATTTTAGTTTTTATTAATTTTAGTCACGTTCATACTCTTTTTAGTCTAGTCAAGTTTCAGTCGACTAAAAGTCTGAGCATTTTAGTCTTATTTTAGTCAGAATTATCCATGACTATTTTCGTCTAGTTTTAGTCGACGAAAACTGATGACATTTAGTCTAATTTTAGTCAATGAAAATTGTATTTTAGTCTCTTTTTAGTAATGCAATTCTATTTAACCCAGTCAATATAGTATAAGTACCTAGTAGTATAGACAAAACCAAAATTTTCTTTTAGCCAAACCCATTTCAAACAAGGTTATCTTATTATATTATTGTTACCTTATAGATAATACCTTATAATGCCTTCAGATGTCTCTTCACCCTTTAAGACCTGGAGGCTTTTTTAGAGTGTTTTTTTTTTTCTGAGCGACAAACACAAAAGTAAAGACTCGTAACTCCAAAACTGTAGCAAGGAGAGTCAAAAGGTAGGTATCATTTGATAGAACACTTTTTAATTTTTTAGAAAATATAAATTACATTTGGACATTTTCATGCTGAAAAACTGCTGATAAAAGACCAAAAAAATAATAATAATAATAATAAAAAATTTATATATATATATATATATTATATTATATTATATTATATTATATTATATATTATAAAAATTATATTATATTATAATTTTTAATTTTTTTTGTTTGACATGGAATAACTCAGGAAAGCAATAAGATCAGAGAAAAAAAAATTTTTGTTGATGCTCTCCTACATGTGAGCTGCATCTGATTCAAATTTTGTGGCATAAAGTATGGTTAAATAACGTGTTGTTCATTTTTTTGCCACTAGATGGTGCCCATGGATGGTAAACTCAGGTTTAAAAGGCACTTCTCAGCACTCCTTAGGAGTTTTTCAAAATGTTTACATATTTCCCTACATATCGGTCCCTTTCTCTGTGTCAGACTTAACTTTGTTTGTCGTCATTTATGCTAAACTCACCACAGCTGATTTTCTAAATAATGCCGTGAGTGGGGCTTGAGGAAGTGATGTCGACTGCGTCTGCGCAGTGCGACCTGATGCAGCTCCTGAAGTGAGACACAGGAAACAGAAATACTGCAAAATAATAATAATAATGCGACTAACGAGATGTAATAACGTTATAACATTTCGTCTCGCCTCGTTTTGGTCAATGAAAATTAAGAGACATTTTATCATAGTTTTTATTTTGTAAACCACATTTAGTCTCGTTTTTATTCGTCAACAATATTGCATTATACGTTTAATTATAGTCATCGTCACATGACCAGCATTTACGTCGCGTCGCGTCTCGTCTCGTTTTCGTCACGTGATAAAGGTTCGTTAAAGACAATATTTAGTCATAATTTTCATTGACGAAAGCAACGCTACTCCTAGGCCAGTGTTATATATTTTGTTCACTTGAGTATTTACAATATTCAAAATGTTTGCAACTATTTGTAAATCATGAGAAAATTGCAATTGTAACCAAGGCTCCGGGACGCGTGAGGAGTCTCCTGTCAATTACCCGCGTTACCCTCGGTTTCCGGTTTATTTTGTAGAAACCATGGAAACACCAAAGACGCTTTAATATTTACATGTTTTAATAGACAAGGGAACAACTGTTTTGATATATTTATAGACAGAAAACTGATTATTGTAATATAGCTCAACACATTTAATCTTATTGTTTAAATCTAATTTTCTTGATTTGTTGCGCGTCTCATGCTTCACCACGCCTCAGAGAAAAACACTATTTTGTGAAGTAGCTAACATAGCATAATCAGATCCAGCTTTATTTTTAGTAGTAATACAGCATTTTCTCATCATACAATATGTTTTAAAATGAATTGCATGCCATTTATCAACACAATCCATCCAGCATTTAATCTGATATTGTAAAATCGATCTATCTTACTGCAGTGTGTAACAGTGTCTCACAGCAGCCGCCGAGCGAACGCACAGAGTAACGTTATAACATCATTTTCAACACTCTCAAATGTATCTAATATGATAAACAGAGCTGCGTTACCTCATACTCATGACCGGAAAAGCGGAAGCGGCGCCGGCGACTGTGTCATAATAAAAGTCCCACTGCTCATGAGGCGTGTGTTGATCAATCGCTCCAGCTCCTCGTTCAGCTCCACAACACTCGCTCCTGCTCTGCTTCATACTACAGTAACGTTAATAATCACATCCGTGAACATGATTTCTTCCCGAGTCCAATCCTTATTCCATTCCACCGTCTGTGAGGTGAAGACCACATGTCCCAAGATTCCACGCTCAAACTTGGCGTCATCAAGCTACGCCTTTGTTTGAATAGGGTTCTAGCGACCTCTAGCGGACAGAAAATATTACATACTGCACCTTTAATGGTAAAGGTGTGACTGCAGTCTAAGTGGAACAGAGGGGGTAATCCCTTATTGGGTACTCCACGCTAAAAAGTTTGGGACCCACTGTTGTAAAGTGTTACCCACATAATTCAACCAACTATGACAGATCACCAAACGGTACATAAATATGTTCATAAATTACAATAAATTGACCACTACTTACTATTAATATGACTTCTGGTGCTGCATGGTCATGTAGTCAATTCGTTTCTGGTCTTTTTTTCACCTTCTTCTTCTTTTTTCTTTTAGCTTCACCTTAAAATAGACAACAGCTGGCCGATTTATGGATAAAAGCGGGAAACTACCGATCCACTTCACACTGTCCAATGACATTTGAGCTTGTTGTGCAGCATCATCACGATTGGTTGCGTGTCAAACAGGCGTCGATGAATTAATATGATTTTAATTGAATCGACACACATATGGTCCGCAGTTCTATATCTTTTGTAAACAGCTGGTCACAGTTATGAATATGCGACATAAACTCGTATTTTCCGACTTTTAATCGATTTGTTACTGTCATATTGACTATAATTCAAATGAACTTTGTTTTACTGACCACAGTATTAGTGTTGAAAGGGGCACTTTTGATTCCTTCTGAGAAAGACAGGTGCAGTGAAACACCTCAAACGAGCCTAAACTCGCAAAGTCACGTGATTTCAGCAGACTAAGCTGCGCTACGTCATACTGTTACGAAACATTTTAAAATTCTGATGATTAACCGCCAGATGGCGTTAATGCAGTGAATCAGCTTTACCTGATCTCGGGTCAGTTTTTGCAACGTAGGTTCATTTTTAATTAATTTAATGAATTCTAATACTGTAATGAGAATGATATTTAACTTCTAATTGGTGTAGTTTGCCATGCCCAGCCTAATAACACACACAACGAGCACTACACATTTCACAGGTATTTACTGAAAGTGTGTTTGGGCTGTTTTCGTTGCGGTTATACACCATTTTGACCAGCAGGTGCCGCCAGCCTGTTGTGTTTTGAGTCATTCGCGTCTCGATTAGAGCACGTGATCCACATGAACCGCGTTGAGTTTCCCATCTCCTCCTTCAAGAAGAGCTCTGGCTGCGCTCGAGCCTCTTGTGACGTAACAGCTAGCAGACTACGGTGCGCCGTTTGTGACCAAGAGCAGAACGCGCGAAGTGAGGGAATACGAGCAACATTTCAGGTAATGACATTAAAATATAACTTTTATTGACGACGTGAACACAGATCAGATGTTTAGAAGCGAGAAACATGGATGTTAACTTTGTTACTGTCGCTCAGTAGCGCGTAATGTGGAGGAATTGTGAGTCGCGTATGATGCGCTTTTGGGGCCTCTGTGCCGCCGTCGTTTCCAGCACTCGAGCGAAATCCCGCCTCTCCCGTGTTTCGATTGGACGAACGCGAGAAACTGGCCTTTTGATTGGACAGAACTCACGCCAGCAACAGTCACGCTAGTAGGAAGTAGAGTTAAACTGTTTCATGTCAGAGAGAAAAGATAAACAAAAATTAAAGTTTAATATTACTAATTTACGTTTTTCAGTCGTCTTCCCGAAACAAACTGTGTCAGCCAATCAAAACACGCACATATGAAGCTCTTAATCACGACGACACGCGCTAGTCGTGTTAAATTTCGACGAAATAATGAATCGTTTTGAGGTTCAGCGCAGAGAGAGTCACTACAGATTTCTGTGTATTATCAGTGCTGCATGATCTGCAGTGGGTATTAAGAGGCTTATAGTTCATTATAAGAGAAGCTAGATTGAAGTGACAGTCAAACTGGATTAAAATAGCGTACTGAACACACACTGTATTAGAAAGTTCAGTTTACACTGTAAAGTCTCGAGTTCAGAGTTACTGATCTGTCAGAATGTCATGAGGATTGTGTTTTACTGTCATTTAATTTAAATAGAGGATGTACAGTTCAGGTGCTCATTTCACATCCTCCTATGTGTCATGCAATTATTTATTATTTTATTGTATCATATTATTTTGATGAAATACCAAAAGTATCTTCTGACTTATTCACATAGAGAGCGGAGGTCAAAGGTCGAGTTTGTGCCTCAGAAACAGCCCTTCACAGGAGGATAATGTGATAAACCCACACGCATACACGCTAATAAACATCAGATGTTTTTATGCTATTATCATCACTTGAAGTACTCCAAAGAGTTCCTTGTTTTTGCTTAAAAACCATCCAACCATTTTCCGAACAAGCCTACTGCGCTTTAAATTATGTGGCATTTCTGGTTCTGGGAACGACGGATTGCGCAGCGTTTATCAGGAGAAGTTGCATGATTATTCAATGACCTTTATATGATGAACAGGTTTAATTGAGGTGTTTACTCACATATAAACACATTGAACAAACCCCATTGGTGGCTGTGGAAGGTCAAACGCGAGAATGAACCTCATATCTGAGGGCTTTATGTACGTTCGCTGATGTCCAACTTGTATTAAGTACACAATGGAGATGTTTAATGCATTTATTGTTTTTGTTTTCAAATTTATGGTTGCAAATTAAATTTTTTTTAAACTCTACACCCAAAACCACAAAACACTCACAACATGCAAAACATCACACATATCTTTCAAAAGCGAACACTTCATTCAGGTGTTTTCACACACGATCACTGGGTGTAAGTAATCAGTAAATGACTGTGGCATTTAAATGACAGTGTTTCCCAAAAGAAACACAAGAGCTGTTAGTTTTGAGCGACGTGTGTAATGTCTGTTTAGAGTTCGTTTTTCAAAAGCAAACTGAGTTTAAGGCACGTAATGTGCTTGTAGTTTTGCAGACTTGCTCTGAAGATCAGGAGTTTGAGTGAATGGTTTCACTGAATGTGCCTCAAGTACCACTTTTAGTGCGTAAGCAATTTGAAAAAACTGTAATTAAGCATTACAACATAACATTAGCCACATATTATAAATATTCCTATTTCTAGGGATGTGTATGCGTACACTGAAGTGATGACAATGATCGATAATGTTTAGATCGAGATAGAGGCCTCGTTTTTATTTTTATAATTTTCGGCAACAATGAGCAGGAGATTGTTCACTCTAGCAGTGCGCAGATACACTATTAAACTATTGGAATTTGTCTTAAGAAATTTCTTAACTTCTTTAATTAAAGGGGTCATGAACTGTGTTGTTTTATTGTTTTATAATGTTTCCTGGGGTGCACTTATAATGTTAGTATGCTTTTTACATCAAAAATTGTCATAATTTAGAAATAAAAGGCATTTTCCCTGCCCTGATTTTATCCTCAGTTTTGAACGCTCTTTTTTTTAAGGGGCGTGTCTGTGTGAGACTTCAGATTATTTTCATCCTACTAAGAGAAACAAGGTGAAGTTGAGCGTTTAGTCACTGGTTTGATTTATTGACACACAGACAAAGATCATCTGACTGTACATGAATCATTAATATCAGATCAGGCATTAGAATGAACACAGTTACTGACATGTTGTTGCATTACTGTCGAGTCCATATCGTAAAAGTCTGATAATGATGAAATGCGATTGATTTATCAAAGAATCCACAGTGAAATGTGCCGAATACAAATAAATAAAGCTCAACTGAGACATTCACATTGTTGAAAATAAATAACCATATTCCTGCATTAGGATTCTTTGAAAGGTAATGTTATTTTAGTCCTGTATCGCTCTTCTCTCCTCCTCATCTCACTGACACACCACTGGGCGGGGCTAATGCTGTAATGATGAAGTAGGCGTTGGTTTCTTCAGTGGAGGCGGAGTTTCACCTATAGGCACATTCCAGGATCAGTCGTTCTCTGGGTCTGGTGTCAATAAAAGCTTTTATTGGACTAACAAGGAAGTTTTCGTTTCTGAAACTCACAGGATATTCATATAGTACGATGACGTCTTATATATCAAAAGCTCAAGGAAAAGTTGATTTCTCAATTCATGACCCCTTTAAGAAGATTTTTGTGAATCTGGCACTAGGTGTCTAATGGCAGGTTCAGACTAAATAATTTTATCTTTTACGACAGTGTCAGATTATGTGATTTTGACTCCTAAATTCTTGTGTCGTGGTCAAGAAACATGTCAGACTACACGTTTTTCTATCAGTTTCCATCCTTTTCAGTGGAAATAAATGCATCGATCTAGTTCATTTTTACTTCTCTTTTAATCAGTAAGAGGGAGTGATTTCCTTTTAAATTCAGTTGGCCCTTTTGACATCTGTGTGTATCTGTTGCCTGTTTCATCAAACTTTAACTTTCATTGAAGATTCAAGATGGACTTTTCCAACTTGAATCATAAGATACATTTCAGCTGAATCGCTAATCATTCACATGGGCCATTGGAGCTTGTGTCTGTATGTTGTTTTTAATTATAATATGTAGTATAGATGATTGAATGCTTGCTTTGGTGTTGCCACCCCTCACAGTCCTCATGCCACCCCATAAAAGATTTTCTAGATCCACCCCTCGTTCTTGTGTCCCGATGCCTATTGTCGTTCATGAATCACCACGACACTCTATGTCCAACGGATCGTGCCAAAATCAGGCTGATATCATGTAATTTGAACCTGGCATGAGATTGACTACTTGTGTCGGCCTTTATGAATTGGTATCGGTGCACCTGTATTTTAACTTGTACAAAAACATTATTAACACAGTGTAATAATTTACAGGGATTATTATCATTATCATTATTATATTTACATACATATTCATTATTTTCACAGCACTTTTTTCACAGAAAGGTCCATGGATCCTTCTAGTGATTATTGCATGTGAACCGACAGCAACATGGACAATCCGAAACGGAAATTAAGATCTGGAAAGGAGATTTTGAAGGACCAATCTAAGGAAAAGTCCAATGATACTGGCACAGGAGATGTTTCATCTGCACCTGAAAGTGCTAAAGCATCCGATGAGTCTGGAGATGGATATGTTGTAGAAGAAAGTGAGCATGCTGGGACAGCTACAGTGGAGGACCAGTCTAAAGAATGTGGCTCTCCACAAACAACCGATGCTTTGGCTTGTTCACTTTGCAATTTTGTTGCAAAAACTCAAACTGCACTGAAAATTCACTCAACAAGGAAACACTCTCATAAAGGAGGCTCACAGAACAGCACAGTAGCTGCACCAGGGTTGAGTTCTTTGCAAGATGCACCACAGTTACAGAAAGAGATGCTTCTGCATCTCTGGCAGAGGAAGACAAACAATCAGATGCCTGCATGGTTCAAACAGAGAGCAAACGTACAAATCAACCCTTTGCAGATGAGGCGGTACTATCGGAGAAGGATGTTGGTTCCTCTGAGGATGGAAGAACCAGTCCCACTCAGATGCTGCTGGAAATAGTTGAGCCCACTTCATGTAGATCAGGAAAGGATGGTGAAGACACCAATGAGGCTGTTAAAGATGGCAGTGATACACAAGCAGGCTGCAGTTTTGATTCGGAAAGTAAAGTGAAAAGCAATAAAAATGGTGGAACGGATGGACATGGTGAGAATTCAAAGCCTAATGCTTGTGTACATGAATTCATAGATGCACCAGAAAAGCATATTAAACGGCAGCATAATAAAAAAAAGAATGACTCCTGCGATCTTGGTAGCTGTTCTTGTGTTACAGAGTGTGATCCTGAGAAGCACTGCATGAGCAATAAACACAACCCAGAGATGTTAGACAATCAGGATTCATTAAAGACAGAGAAGACGCCATCAGCGAAGGTGATGCATCCGACTGAAGGCAGGTCACGGCATCAGTGCAGTAGGTGCGACTTCACAGCCAACAACTCTGTAATGTTAGCGCAGCACATTAAAACGCGTCATCCATCGGAGCACCGTTTCCACTGTAGGGTCTGCCATTACTACACCAGCACCACAGAAGCCATGGAGGTCCACCTGTCAGAAGAAGCCCACCAACAGGTGGCCAAAGAGAAGAACATCAGCTCTCTGTTTAAAGACTGTGTTGAAAAAATCCTTGTGATTCTCTCAGATCAAAGGGAGGACGGAGACCCTCATGAAGCCATGGAGGTTCAGGACGCAGAAGAGCCGGCTGAAGCCGCGAGGAAAGGTTCTCCTCACAAACGGAAGCGAGGCAGACCGAAGACATCTAACGAGACCGTCTGTAGTCACTGTGGGCTCGTTGCTTCCAATGCCACCAACCTCAGCGTTCACATACGGCGCAGGCATAGCCGGATGTACAGCTTCGTTTGTAAGCTGTGCAACTACTACTGTGTGACCAAAGGCGACATGGACCGCCACTGTGAAACTAAAAAGCACATCAACAAAATGCAAGCGGCCGGAAGTGAAGAGAGTGGGGTCGTTCTGCTAGACGCTGAGCAGCCGAGTCAAGCAAAGAACACTGAGGCAGAACTAGGTGACCGAGTAGCAGAGATTGAGACGACTGTTGAAGCGGACACCGATCCCTCCGGTGTGCCGTGCAAGAAAAGCAAGAATGACTTGGGGAACATCTGCTCTCAGTGTGACTTTGTCGCTCACTCAACTCCGTCTCTTGCTCTCCACGTGCGACGCAAGCACACCAAAGACTTTGAGTTTGTTTGTCTAGCATGTAGCTACTACACCGTGACCCGTAGAGAGATGTTTAGGCACATGGCAACAGAAAAACACAAGCAGAAACGCGAGGGTTACCTGAAGAGACCCAACCGAAGCTTTAACAGTGTTAACAAGCCCAGCTCTGAAGACCCAGAGACAGTCGCAGGATCAGAGGAGGTCCGTGACAGCTCTGTTCTGACACCTGCGAACACCACGACTGAAGATGCAGAGCATTCGACAAAGACCGATGAGCAGAGTTGTGCAAATGAAGATGGAGCGAATACTTCCAAAGACAACCAAGAATCCTCAACTAATCCAATGGAATCAAACGAGTCTGACGTGATCCAGTCAGTGACGATGGAGAAGGACGCAATGCTGGAGGATATGGATGAGGAAAACGCGTTTGAGGAGGAAGAAATTGCTGACTTAGGAGATGACAGTGCCTCTAGTGAGAAACACCTTAGAGGAATACAGTTTGATGGTTGCATCTTTCCCTTAAAAACATTAGAAGAGCACAAGCAGACACCACATGGCGGAGAACAAACTACGGGCGCATCACTCCAGCAGGGCACCAGAAAGCCTAAAACCCCGGGTGGATCCGAGACAAAGACTGCCAAAGCAATTCCTCGGATCCGCTGTGAGGACTGTGGATTTTTGGCTGATGGCATAAGTGGCCTGAATGTTCATATCTCCATGAAGCATCCATCCAAAGAGAAGCATTTCCATTGCTTGCTTTGTGGAAAGTCCTTCTACACCGAGAGTAACCTACAGCAGCACTTGAGCAGCGCAGCACACATGCGCAACGAGCACGGGAGCGTTGAAGATCTTCCGGAAGGAGGCGCCAGCTTTAAATGCGTCCGATGCAGTGAGCCCTGCCAAACCGAGCAGGAACTGTTTGTGCATATCAAAGAGAAACACGAGGAACTGCTGAGAGAAGTGAACAAATATGTAATAGAGGATACGGAGCAGATCAACCGAGAGCGGCAGGAGAACCAGGGCAGTGTTTGCAAGTACTGCGGTAAAGTGTGCAAGAGCAGCAACTCCATGGCCTTCCTGGCTCACGTTCGCACACACACAGGTATGTCTCCCTCTGTCTTTGCCGTTACATACAGGATGTTTTGTTAATTATTTTAACCATCAAAATAGCATTTAGTTAATTTCTTGGTAATTTCTTGGTTGGCCATACTCACTTACAGCCAAGCAGAACTGATTAAGTCTGCATACTGAACTGATCTGAGGTTGATCCCATCAGCCCTGTGGTCTAGTAGACTAGTGTCGTCAAAAGTACCGACTTCGGTACCACGTGTGATGAAATGTGATGATACCAGCATTTTCCCCTAGCATTTTGAGCACTGATGAACAGATACACACGGGAGCGTTTGAAAGCCGGTGTCTGTCAGAGGAAATATTAGGGATCCACTGATAGACGGCTACTTTCAAAATGCTGCCGTGTGTATCTGTGTAAGCGCTCGGTGAAGAGCGCCAAAGATAGAGTCTATTTACAACATGTTTTTGAAGCGTTGATCATTGTAGTCAATCACAGACGTATCTGTTGAGCACATGAACACAATGACCAATCAGACAAAGTTGGTACTTTTGTCAACACTACTATAGACCCCTTAATCGCCTACGTCACTGTGACGTCACCGCTCTAGCTGGAGGCAAAACATAAATAAGAACTAATAGCAGCCGCGCTAAAAGTTTGAGGTTTTGACTTTAAAATGTCGTCCTGTTGTGTTTTTGGCTGCCAGAATAGAAGGAACAGCACTTTTGGATCAAAACTAAAGTTTTACCAGATCCCGGCAGACTTTTCTTCACAGAAATCAAAAAGATAATTGTGGTTGAAATCAATACGGCGTACAGACTGGACGGAGACGATCATAAATAATGCTGGTGTTTGCAGTGCACACTTCATATCAGGTAAAATAATCGATGCATATGTAATGGTGTGTTGGTTTTATCTAGTACAAATCAGCAAGTTTCTGTTTTATAGGTGAAAAGTCGCCAACTTTCAGCGCACTAGCTAGCTTAAATGTTAAACAAACATACAGCGATAGATGTGTGGGCCATCCTTTGAATGGTCTCTTAAAATAATCCACATTGCTAATCATAGTTAGCCCAGCGTTAGGTTACATTAGACAATAAGCCTTGACACAATTCCCCGAACCACCCGAAAGTAATTCATATGTTGTCTAGGAAATATCCAAAACTTAATTTTAATTTAATTTTAATTAGTTAATTTACAAAAATAGCCGTCACGGTCCCGCAGAGTCAGTGACTGTACATATTCGGACAGTTCTGAACCTTCTTCTGCATCTATGTTTAATAAATCCCTCCTAAAACATGCTAGCTTACGCTTGTCAACATTGAGTCCAGCGTCTCTTTTTGCCTCCAGCTAAGCCCCGCCCACCAGGAAACGTTGCAATGTTTACAAACTTTTAAGGGGTCTATAGACTGTAAAAAAAGATGGACGATGTGTCTCCACTTCCTTCCAAAATATCCCAAAAATGGCTGTTGACATCTGAGTCTCGTGAGGTGGAGCCGTGGAATCAAGGCCCCGCCCACACCCCCACTCCTGCAGACTCATTCGCTAGCACAGCTATCAATCATGACATCACAGACCGTTTTTAGATCATAATATAAAACTAAAACATACTATATCAGCTTAATAGGAAATATCTAAAATGACAGAAACCATCTTTGGGAAAAATTTATTTAAGGTGTCACTGGATTTTTTAGTTTGGCTTGCGTCCCATTGGATTACATGGAGAGAGGGCGGGGTTTATGGCCACCGAAATGCTTTGGCTTCTCTGCGTGTGTGGCACACTTGGTGCTAACCCATACATTAGGGTCCAGAGAGAGCATGACGTTTGAAAACATCAGTGTAAAACAGCATTCTGTGACAGAATATTGGTTTAATGTTACTTTGTTTAAAGTGTTAGTTCACACAAAAATGAAAATAATGTCATTAATTATTTTTGATGAAATCCGAGGGTTTCTGAAGCACACACAGGCAGCAACATCATTGCACCTTTCAAGGTCCAGAAAGGTACTAAAGACATCATTAAAACAGTCATGTGACTGCAGTCAATCTCTTCTCTTCCCTGTCATTATCCTTACGCAGGTGACGCAGTAACACAGTGAAGCTTCCGTGTATACGTCCGAATGCCGGCTCAGTATTGGCCGAATCTGATCATGTGAGCAAATAATGAGTTGCTGTTCTGACAATGAACCTGGAAGCGCTGGACGTAAATAACGCATGAGAATGACACAGAAGAAAAGAGATTGATGAACAAAGTCGTCATTTTTGTTTTGTTTTTACGCGCAGAAAGTATTCTCGTCTCTTCATAACATTAAGGTTGAACCACTGCAGTCACATGACTGTTTTAATGATGTCTTTAGTACCTTTCTGGACCTTGAAAGGTCTAATGACATTGCTGCCTGTGTGTGCTTCAGAAACCCTCGGATTTCATCAAAAATATCTTAATTTGTGTTCTGAAGGTGAACGAAGGTCTTACGGGTGTGGAACGACATGAGGGAGAGTAATTAATGACAGAAATTTAATTTTTGGGTGAACTAACCCTTTAAATCTATTTTGACAGATTAGTCAATATGGTGAAGAACATTCAGTGTCTTGTATTTTCCTCTACAGGATCTAAACCGTTCATGTGCAAGATCTGTAACTTTGCCACCGCTCAGCTGGGCGACGCGCGCAACCATGTGAAGAGACATCTGGGCATGAGAGAGTACAAGTGTCACATCTGTGGGTGAGTTCACGAGACACGGCCTGAAATCCATTTCTGAAATTTTGTAATTACAATTATCTCAGCTAAATGATTTCAGCTGAATGTATTTGCGTTTTTACGATACATATTTGAAGCAGTTTTGCCTTAGTGTCCTACAAACGCCCCAAGTAAACAAGCCAAAAGAGACGGCTGCATTATGCTCCATTTTGGTTATGAAATGGAGGCAATTACTGTATATGCTGAATCATATTTATATTGTTAAGAGGATCCAGACATCTCAGACACTAGATGTGGGGTAAATCATTGCGTAATAGCCTTCGCAGCTCATTGATTTCAAAGTTTGAATTGAATTTATTAGTTTTAAACTCAGATTATTTTAGGGTGTTTGGTGCACTGTATTGTATGTCTTTCTGATGGGTGATATTAATGGGTTTGCATAAAGCATACAAAACTTCATCCATAAAAAAACACAGTTCAATTTCCATTATCACCATTTGCCTTTTGGTTCATAACTCTGGAATTGTAAAGGCTAGGATCAAAATTTGTCCTCTGAATCCTTCAATCAAGAGTATATATCTCTGGTTTGATTTCCGTATTTAAATGTCTCTTATACTTGTGTGTCACAGATGGGCATTTGTGATGAAGAAGCATCTCAACACTCATCTGCTGGGAAAGCATGGACTGGGTCAGCCCAAAGAGAGGTTCTGAACCACACATACACTTCTGTAGCACATCACTGGCCAATACTGATATGCCTATAATGACTAACTGACCATATGAACGGTTACTTCCTGCTTTTCGTTAAGCCAGTTTGGGTATTTCCGGTGAACTATTAGCTGTCATTCTGTACTTGCTGTACTTCGACACAAAACCATCAGTGGTTGACTTTTTATGTTGTATTTATATTTTAATGCAGTTATCACACTTAACTAATTTGCCAATAAACCAGTTTTATTGATTGCAGTAGAGACGAAGCTTATGGGAACGTTTGAATAAGAAACTAATTAAACACGCACATGCAACATTTTTCCAGCACTTCAAATGTTATTCTTAATGTGATGACCAAAAACATTATTTGTTCATCCTTCTGAGATTGTCCACATTGTGAAACCGACATTTAAAGAAAACACTTTTATTTAAAAATAAATAAAGACGTTAATCACCACTATGACCAGTAGATGGCAGCAGAGGAGCGTTTATTGGCTCATATTAGCCATTTCCTGTAATAATTTTTTTTTCACATTTCGCTTTTGAATAAATATTAAACATAAAATCAAGATTTAAAAATACATTTTGTCAAGGTGAAGTATGAAGTACTCATAAAATCTCATGAAAAACAATAACTTTTCTTGTGCACGAATGACACAGAAGCGAGCGCCGCTCTCTCTTTATAATCACTGAAGCTGTCAGTCAGTGCAGCGCGAGATCACACTTCTGAACACTCACATTTTATTCAATGAATCTAACTAAAGTGCACAATAAATCTGTCATTTACTGTGTGTTGAGGCTTTTTTCACACAAAAGTGTGAAAACTGATGGTCGAATTGAAGCCTGACTATTTCAGTGACAATAATCTGATTATAAACTAAGTATTACACTACTGATGCTGTTAAAGCTACCTCAACACACTGCTAACTTACTCAACAGGCCCCGCCCCTTTATTCTGTGTATTAATTATTTAAATGAGGAATACTGTGAAGAAAACTCAATGGAGGCGTTTCAGAAACACTGACACTGATGTAGAGAAGAACTGGAGCTGGAGTGACTTTTCATGCTCAAACAGCAACATTACACACTAAAGACGGATGAAAACAGCAGAAAGGTGCTCTTTAAATGTCCGAGTAAGAACTGTGGCTGAACGCAGCGGTTTATTGGTTATTTGTCCTCTGTTGTAGGAAGTTTGAGTGTGATCTGTGCGAGCGCACCTTCAGTGAGAAATGGGCTCTGAACAACCACATGAAGCTGCACACGGGAGACAAACCCTTCAAGTGCGGATGGCCCTCGTGTCATTACTCCTTCCTGACTCTCTCTGCCATGAAGGACCATCACAGGACACACACAGGTACACACACACACACACACACACACACACGCTTGGGTTCAGAAAGAGCTCGTCTGTCCTCCAGTGCTGATCTCTGTGTGTTTGTGTCAGGAGAGAAGTCTTTCCTCTGTGATCTCTGCGGGTTTGCCGGAGGAACTCGTCACGCTCTGACCAAACACCGTCGCCAGCACACAGGTACACGTTAAACTGAGATTCAAGATGTGTTCCTGAATTTGAATTGAACATAACAGGATGCAGAATTGCATTTCAGATTTGCATACAGAGGTAGAATTAAAATTAATCGAAATGCAAAGAAACTGTCATTTTTAACTTAAATCTTGGCCTTGTTTGAAACTTAAAAATAGCTCAAAAAGCTTCAAAGGTTTGTAGGTGTTCTGGACCGATACAACAGCTGATGTTTGGACCTGTGCTGTGTTTGCTGCAGGCGAGCGACCCTTCAAGTGTCAGCTGTGCAACTTCGCATCAACCACACAGTCCCACCTGACGCGGCACAAGCGTGTGCACACGGGCGAGAAGCCCTACCGCTGCCCCTGGTGCGACTACAGGTACGACACGCGCAGTCACATGACCCCTCAGATATCATTCCAGTGCTTCCCACACATAGACTTTACTTGGGCGGGCCGCCCACGTATAATAACGGCCGCCCAAGTATATTTGGAGACACATTTTTGCTTTTATTATTTTTATCCTCTTAGAATTTTATATCCGCGCAAGATAATGAAACCATCCGCGATCGATTAACTAGTCGTTTCATACCTGCTCGTTATGTGTGCGTCAGAACTGTTTACTCCCGCTGACATTCCCACGGGCGCTGCATTTTGCAAAGTCACAGGGCGGCGCTGTTGCGCGTTCTACAGAGCTTCAGACTGCTTCAAAGTGATTCTCAATCAGTGAAAAGCGCAGAATTATGCCAAGCGATTGCTAATGAACTCAAGTTGATGAATTATTACAATGTCTACTTCATGGCCTTTATATAAAATACTTTAGACGATTGTAAGAATCTGAAGGATCAGCCTGCAATAGTACAGACATTTCAAATTAAGAGTACCTGTGTATTTCGGGCTTGTTTATAATTAAAAGTCACACGCTAAGTTTTTTCTTTTGGGCATTATTGGTATTTTGGTTACACAATAAATTGTATTTAATTTGATTTCCATTTAATTCATAGTAAATTATTGTAGTCTCCCCCACAGGAAGAAAAGACTAAGAACATTATTTGACACATATATGATTCATTTTATAAATTTTACTAGTAAAATCTGTGTCCCATTCACTGAGAGAGACACTATATGACAGCAAGGAGAACATAGGAAAAGGATAACCATTTAAATGCTGTAATTTTGCATAATTTACAATGCATAATAATGCATACTATTAGTATGTAATTAAATGTAGTATGCTATGTAATTAAAGTTAATTTCAATAAATAAAAATACTGTTAGAAATCACACATTATTTGTTTGTCACATGTAGTAGACCATTTTTGTGCTGTGGGTAATAGGAGGATTTTTCGCCGGGCTACCACCGCAAGTATATTTCAAACCTGTGGGAAGCACTGCATTCTCTTACGCTGATTTGCTGCTCAAGAAACATATCTGATTATTATCAATGTTGAAACATAATAAGAACTAATATAATTAATGAAATACATTTGATCTTGTCTCTTTCAACAAGAATTGTGTTTCCTGTTTGCTTCTCCTCTCTTCTCCTCTTGTTTGTATTGTCAGATCGAACTGCGCGGAGAACATCCGTAAACACATCCTGCACACAGGCAAGCATGAGGGGGTGAAGATGTACAACTGTCCCAAGTGCAGCTATGCCACCAACGCCCCCATGGACTTCAGGAACCACCTGAAAGAGACGCACCCTGACATTGAGAACCCAGACCTGGCTTACCTGCATGCAGGTACTGCGTCTGTCTTCTTCTCGTCTCTTTTGTCTTTCTTTTAAACAGCCAGTCAGAGTTTAACAGTGGCTATTCGAGCATAACCTGATTTCAGATATACAGGTCAAAAGTGACGTTCGGCCTGGGAAAACTGACATCTTCAAATATGATTATAAATGCGATATAGATGTTGTAGTCATATTGCGTATTTGTGCTTGGAGTCGATTGTTTTATCTGTGATAAAAACTCAATGAGTGTGACATCATTTTTGTCCAGACCGTCATACAAAGAAATTATGAACACATGCAAAAACCAGAGAGAACCAGATATTAATAACTGGTTATGTTGTATTCAATGTCAGCTTTTTGGTTTTATTTGCATTTTTTTGCATAGTAAAATAAAACCTGTAGCTGTAGCTTGCCTTTTTACCAAATCATTTTGTCAGATAAATACCATAACCAAGTTTAATGTTTTGTTCTTCACTCATATTTAGAAAATTAAAAAAAAATATAAAATATTTTCCTCATATTTTGAACTTAAAAACTCATTAAAAACAAATATCCACTTTTGTCCACTACTGTTTATGACAAAAATTGTACTTAGTAACATAATCTATTACATTACACATTTTATGTAATCTAACTACTTTAAGGCCCTGTTTCCACCTGGTATTAAGATGCGTTTTGGTCGATCAGATCACAATCAGACGAGGCAGACACATTCCCGTTCACACCTGGTGTTTTAATCCATCTCTTCTGTCCTGCTTGTGCAGTTTACATGTGAACCCGAAAGGAGACGACAGAGAAACACATGGAGAGCATCAGCTTTCATTTCTGCTCTGATAGTCACAAGACCAGCTGACCGCTGTGAGTGTGTGCTGGAAATCAGGAATGATGGAGAACATTGTGCTTGGTACATTTTTCCTCTTCAAACCAAACTTGGGTCTTCAGCTGATAAAGTTTAAATCCCGTCTGGCTAGAGCGCTTCTCATAATGTTAGGTCAGTAGGTGAAGAGTAGACGGTCTGTTTGAACACATTCGACCACGTGAGCGTTTACACTACAACACAATCCGGTCAAATGTGTTTTCAACTACCTCTGGAAGTGGTCGAAAGTGGACAAGCTCAAAACTTTTCACGCCTGTATTTAGTGCTGTCCACTTGTGATCCGATCCACCAAAACGCATCTTAATACCAGGAGGAAACAGGGCCTTAGATTACTTTTGACCTAATTTGTTTATCACATTAGGATAATCTTGTACCATATTGATATAAAATTAGAAAGAAAAAGAAAATATAAATTTTTGTCATCAATAACATGGAGTGCAGCCAGTGAAGACCTGAGGCTGGCATTATGCAAATTAGTAACAAACATCCATAGGTTCAGCAGGAAGTGAGTCTGGAATTACTGCTGACTCTTTCAGGAAGTTCAGAATTGCTTCTTTCTTTTGGGAGACAAAAACTCCATTGATCTGCACTTTGATCTGTGACACTTTCCAGACCTTTTACATTCACAAACAGCTTTATTACACTCTGCATGAAAGGGAATATCCCAAAAAGCAATATAGGGGCACTTTGACGGATCAATCTGTCATAAAGTGGTCATATTGCGCTACAGTATACACTCAGGCCCTGTGTCCACCTGGTATTGTGATTAAGATCACAAGTGGATGACACTAAATACAGGTGTAAACGGGGAGTAAAACGTTTTGAGCTTGTCCACTTTCACCCACTTCCAGAGGCAGTTGAAAACACATTCGACTGGATTGCTTTCGTAGTGGAAATGCTCATGTGATCAAATGTGGTCGAACAGCCAACAAAAGACGTCTACTCTTCTCCTACTGAATGCGTAAACATTATGGGAAGCGAGACAGGATTTAAACTTTGTCGGCTGAAAGTGAAAAATGTACCAAGCACAATGTTCTCCATCATTCCTGATTTCTATCACAGCGGTCGGCTGGTCTTGTGACTATCAGCAGAAATGAAAGCTGATGCTCTCTCTGTGTTTCTCTGTCGTCTCCTTTCGGGTTCATATGTAAACTGCGTGAGCTTATTTTGTCCATTAGATCGAAAGATCTGAAAAAACCCATACATTTACCCACCCATAGACCCTCCCCTCGAAGAAATCAGGACAGAAGAGACAGATTAAAACACCAGGTGTAAACGTGTCTCCCTCGTCTACTTGTGATCCGTTTGACCAAAACACATCTTAATACCAAAGAAAATGACACATTTAGTCCTGGTTCGCTGAGAGTTCATACTGTCATTTTTACCACCGAACCTAAAGATGCAAAACAAAAAAACAGCTTTTATGAAGTACACTTTGCTGTGTGATCAGATGAACGTATGTGTGTAGATATGATGGTGTTTTTACCTGTTGAGAACTCATAAAGAGTCACACAGATGAAGATCTGCTGCGAGGAGACTGTGTTTCCAACACTAAACCGCAACATCACGACTATGATGACCTGTTTAGGGTCACATCTTGTGACATCACGTCCTGTTTTAGGTTAGTTTAGATGACTTTGGTCCATGTTTCGTTCATATTTGCACCAGAGTTCATTTGGAAGTGGACTGAGACCCCATGAAAAGGTCCTCTTGTTTGGCAGCGTTCACACTTATTCGAATGAATCGCACCAGAGCTTCCACGAGTGAACGCAGCCTTAATGTGTCTGTCTGTCTCTCCTGTGTTTGTGTCAGGAATCGTGTCCAAGTCGTTCGAGTGTCGCCTGAAGGGACAGGGCGCGACCTTCGTCCAGGCCGAGGCGGCGTTCGCCCCTGACGAGAGCGAGCTGGGCTCCGAGGCGCTCCAGCAGGTCATCATCATCCAGGGTTACGGCGGCGGGGAGGTGGCCATCGATCAGGCCCTGGAGGAGTCGGCCGCCGCCACCCTGCAGACCCTCGCCATGTCCAGTCAGCTGGGCGAAGTGCTGCACATCACTGAGGACGGGCAGCTCATCACGTCCAGCCGGGACGTGTCTACAGCGGGGCAGACCACTCGATACGTGCTGGTGGAGTCGTCCGGAGAGGCCGCGGGAGAAGCGCGGGCGCAGGAGGAGGCTGTGCACACTGTGTCCGAGTCGTCCTCCGCTCTGGACGCTCTGCTCTGCGCCGTGACGGAGCTGGGCCAGCAGGGCGGCGCCAGAGAGGGAGAGATCACCGTCACCACAGTGTCCGACCAGCTGCCGGGAGAGAAGTGTGAAGGTCAGACGTCTCCGACTCAGACACAGGAGTACGAGGAGAGGGCGGAGGTGGGCGTGGTCATGGGCTCGGCCAATGAGCACGCGTCTGAGGAGATGCAGGAGGTGCTGCAGTTTGCGGCCAGTCAGCTGATGATGAAGGAGGGTCTCACTCAAGTGATCGTCAATGACGAGGGCACTCATTACATAGTCACGCAGCTGGACGACTCCACCCTGCACGTCGAGGGCACGGTGGAGCATCCGTCCGGACAGGAGACCATCGTTTACTCGGAAGTTAGTCCTGAATGATGAGCGATTGAGAGTGGATCTCTTCGGTCTGGCGACTCTTCTTCCTTCTAAGACAGTAACTCAGGGTCACTTCCCATCACAACACTTTTTGGGATGGATTGTTTTGGTTGCTTTGTTTTTTTTTTATTGTGAACAACCTTCTATATACAAACAGCAACTCTTTTATTTTATATGTATAAATGCAATATATCCTTTTACAAAAGGCTAATAACCAGAATTTTTTTTCAGTTCAATGTGTGTAGATGTTTAGATTACTAATGAAAACCTTGTTAAACATACACCTTCTGTTTTCCTACTCCTTTATGTATGTTTGATTGCTGAAATACCTTTTCTGGTGCAGTAAATGGATTCAGGCTTGGACATCTCCAGACAGCATGATCAGTAAAGACTATAAAATAAAACTGTGAAACAAGAGCATTTTCTTTGGTAAAGGAGGTATACTTCCATTTGATGTTTCCAAGTTTGACTTGCTTGTTAAAGGATTAGTTCACTTTCAAATGAAAATCAGCCCAAGCTTTACTCACCCTCAAGCCATCCTAGCTGTATATGACTTTCTTCTTTCTGATGAACACAATCAATGATATATTAATAAATATCCTCACGTATTCAAGCTTTATAATGGCAGTATCAAACAAGTCTGAGCTGAAGAAAGTGTCTCCATCCACATCCATCCATCATAAACTCACTCCACACGGCTCCGGGGGTTAATAAAGGCCTTCTGAAGAGAAGTAAAATATCCAGCCTCCATCAGACCACCTCCCGTATTCAAATTACGGGGGAAAAACGGAACCGGCGTCGCGTCAGTTCTGTAAGGCGAACAGGGAAGGCGTTGGACGTACAGCGTAAGGAAGGCGGTCTGGCGGAAGCTAGATATTTTACTTCATAACTTGTTAAATATGGATTTTTCTTACACAAACGCATCGCTTCTCTTCAGAAGGACTTTATTAACCCTCAGGAGCCGTGTGGAGTACGTTTATGATGGATGGATGTGGATGGAGACACTTTCTTCAGCTCAGACTCGTTGATCCTGTTCACTGCCATTATAAAGCTCAGATGCGTCAGGATATTTACTAATATAACTCTGATTATGTTCATCAGAAAGAAGAAAGTCATATACACTTAGGATGGCTTGAGGGTGAGTAAAGCTTGGGCTAATTTTCATTTGAAAGTGAACTAATCCTTTAAGTCCTCTAAATAAATAACAGATCGATTTGTTTCAGGTACATTGTAGATATGTTTAAAAAAGACGTACAGAAGTTGGGTGTAAACTCTTCGCTCCGTACGGCCTTCGATACACATTTACAGCTGTTGACCCAGCACAGACGATGTGTTCGCGCAGACACAGCGATAGTTCAGACGATGGATACAAAGTTTGCTAATAATAAAGAACTGAATTGCTGGAATGAAGCCACTGCACCATCTGATTTCAATCCGTACAACTGTCCCGATTTCAGTTCTTACAGCGCAAACGCCCTGAGCATGTAAATGGTTATTTATTGAAAGTCAGCAGTTGTCCCTGCTTATTAAGAGTGTGAGCGAGGTACACACAAGCCTACTGCAAATGTCCAAGCGCTCAGTCTGAAATCTGAATTCAAGTTTATGCGTTTTTAAAGTTTGTGCATACAACACCTACAGTTATTCAACTTGTTTATTTAATCATGTTATGTGTTTGATAATGTTGTTTTTTTAGTTTAGTAACTTAATTTATATGATTCACTGGCTAAATATCACTTGCTGTGAATGGACTTCAAGACGTGAAATATTGTTTCCAAGCACCGTCCCTTCGGGCCAAACCATGCATGGTATACAATATCTGCTAATAATCACAGATATGTGTTCATATTTAATATTTCCTGGGCAACATGAAACTAATCTTGTGCAAGTCATGACTTTTCACTTTACACCTACCTTTGACTATGTGTAAGATTTAGTCTCAGACGTGCGTTACATCAGGTATTCTACACAGGACTTGAGTCCGAGTCTTACAGCCGGGTGTCCGTCCAGGTGTATTTATTGATCAGCCACAGCAGTATAACCACCTGTGTATGCTGAAGGCCAAAGCAGCTCTGATGTTTCGAGGCCTGGACTCCACGAGAACACGTCCTGTGGTGTCTGACATTAGCAGCAGATCCTTTAAATCAGTGATTCCCAATCCTGGTCCTGGAGAAGCCCAGCTCTGCACATTTTAGATATCTCCCTACACAAACACACCTGATTCAACCCATCAGCTGGTTAGTAAAGACTGGAGGGCCACAGTCAACTTTAAACCCTGATCCATCAATCCCTCAGGATTCTGGGAGGACTCCAGGGCCGGCTCTTAGACATAGACATAAACAACATTAAAAACTTGATTTTCATCGCAGGGGTCTCTAACATTTTAGTATCAAGTGACTAAAATAATTAACCACAAAGTAATTAGTACGTTGACTGTAAATGTCAAAGACAAAAGTCACTCATGAGGGTGTTTTTAATTTATTATAGAATAAAGAGGAAATTTTGTGGTGATAAATTGTTATTCACAAATGTGTATATGGAGAAGAGATGACATGATTGGCAAAAGTACCAGGATTTCAGTGGGCATTTACACACTGTTGTGATTATCGTGTGCATTAGTCTCAGGCTCATTATGTAGATAATAATAGGCTTAAATTAAAAAGATAATGTTTGATAAATTTTGTCATCAGTTTCTTTTGCTGACCTGGATGAAAAAAAGACATAAGATAAGTGCCATTTATATTTTTATAACTAAAGTAGCAAAGAATTAAAAACAACAAAACATTCATAATGAGTATTTTAAAGTTAGAAATCAATGTTATACCATGATTACTGTAGTTAAGGCTAGTTTCCTCAGTTCTTTCTTTGGTCTTGTTTATGTTACGTGTTTGTAATTTCTTATTTCGGTAACACTTTACAATAAGCTTCATTAGGTAAACATTATTTAATGTATCAACTAACATGAACTAACCATAAACAATACATTTGTTGCTGTATTTACGAATCTTCATTAACGTTAGTTGTTCATTGTTTGTTCATGTTAGTTCACAGTGCATTAACTAATGTTAACAAGATTTTAATAATGAATAATGCATTAGTAAATGTTGAAATTAACATTAACAAACATTAATAAATGCTGTATAAGAGCAGTTCATGTTGAACCTTATTGTAAAGTGTTACCCTTATGTCTGTGTTGTATTTACTTATAGATCATTCTTGTTGTATTCTCCATCATTGTGGATTTTGTACAGCCACCAACCCTGACAGAGACCAGTTCTGCACAATCACACATGAAATCTAACGTGAAACACCTGAACATATGAAAGTGAGTATGTTAAATGTACAGCAGGGTTCATTGGTTGCTTATAATGATCACAACTCTATACTTTTTAGATTAAGTTTTAAGTATTATGTTTGAAAAGAAGAGACTTTGAAAAAAAGAGAGCCCAAGAAACGTTTGACCAGCTTGGCCTGACGCGTCTGCAGACATTAAACACGAGTGAGTTTAATTATGTGAATCATTCCTTGCGTTCATACTGCACATGTCCATTGTCAAAACTGTCTCTTTACAATATATTTTAGGTCCGACTGTGCTGAGAAAACAATGTTCTCTGAAGAATCAAAATCAATATACCCCTGCTGTGGAAAGTCATCTTTGTATGAAGAACACAAAGAATATTTTTATGAATTTTTTGTGAACATGAATGTTTATTAGCCACGGTTTACTGTGGGGATGGATTTAGTGGGAAACTCTCAACAACGAATGAAGGCTATATCTTTGTCATTACTTTACAAAGTGGTGTGAGTTTGCTGAAATTAAAAAATAAAAATGTTCTCTTTGTCCAAATGGCACAGGCCTTTGTACAGTTGTCAACACTTTCTAGATCAACAAATAAAAAAATAAATTCACACAAACAAAAAAGTCACACTCGTGCTGTTGAGTCTCACTGAGAAAATGGACAAAATTCATCCTCAAAATCCAAAACAACACACAACACACATAGACAGAAATGAAGTGGCACACTTTAAAACATCCACAATGCTAAATGATCATGCTCACACACACACACACACACACACAGAGGAACACATTTGTGAGACTATAACACAGAAACAACGTCATGTGACTGCAGCTCAGGTAACTGTGACTTACACAGTTCATTCTGTTACAACATCATGAAGAACCAGTTCAGTCTTCAGGAGACTCTGGATTATAGTGATGGTGAAGATGTGGCAGATGCTGAATCAGAGGACTTTGATGAAGCTTCTGAAACAGAAGAGCAGGACCAAGATCACAACGAAACTGATGAGGAAACTTCAGATGAAGAGGATGCTGATGAGGAGCCAAACACTTCTCTCTAGAAATGGAAGCATTCGCTGGACATCATCAAACGATTCAAAGACACTGCAGATGACCCCAGGTATGCATGTTCTCATGCTGAGGACATCAAATCAAACTCATTCAAAAGATTGTGCTTGAAATGTCACATGTGGAGGGGAGATGAGTGGATTTGGCAGACATTCAGATATTGGTCTTGTCATTCTTGTATACCACTCCAACAATGAGTCCACGGCAGGTTTATGGCATCCAGATTCCAGAAGTCATGCCTTTGGAGACCTTCAGGAAAATGTCAAGGATCATCAGGTTTGATGATAAGCAGACAAGAATTAGCAGCAATCCGGTTTGTGTGGAACAAATGTGTTGAACATCTGCAGATGATGTACAATCCTGGCCCAAATGTCACGGTTGATGAGAGCCTGGTGCCATTAGAGGGCGCTGTCCATTCAGACAGTTCATACCCAGTAAGCCAGAGAAATACGGCATCAAAATTTGGGCGGCATGCAATTCGACAACAAGCTACGCCTGACAGATGCAAGCTTACACAGCAAGATAAGAACCAGCGGATGAGAGTTGATGTCAGGCCTGCGGGGTCACATGATCTTCCCAGGAGCTGCTGAAACAATGGTCAGAACAATTAGAAATAAGCCAGAACTCCCACCTGTCCTGCTTGCAACGGAGGAGTGGACAACCTGGAGAAGGTTTTTAGTTTTTAGTTTTTCTTCTATATTTATTGAAATTATAAAGTGAGTGTCATATATATTTTACAAGCAAACAGCAGCAGATGAAGTGTGTGTGTTTGTAATACTGCAGATGGTAACCACTTACACCTGCAAACGAAAGACAGCTCAGTGCTGTTTTTCAGCAGGCTTGATGTCTCAGCACTGAATTCCTGCAGTCTGACATCTGTCCAGAATGACTCTCAGGGAAAAGCTTCAAGGTTATTTCTGGAGGAGCTTCTAACAGCTCTGATGGCTCCTCTTATGGAGGCTCGACAGCACCTTCCACGCACCAGCCTCTCTCTGTGTCCTGACAAACGCCAAAAGATCTCTAGAGGTGGAAAATGAAGCTTCCACGTCACATACAGAAGCAAACACCAGGAAGAGGATAAGACGCCACCTCTGTTCCCGTGAACAGGATCGGAAAACCACAGTGATGTGCAGAACCTGCGACAACCCCGTCTGCAGACTCATAAACCAGACTGTGTGAGATGAGACCACCAATTATCCTTCCTAGGTGTTTGATTTTTTCCTATTCACTGTTTTCTAATTTGTTACTGCTTTATGCTCATTTGTTACTGCTGTTCATTTCATTGTATTTTGATGTTCATGTCGTGTATTTGTATACACAATATGTAATATAACTCTTCATTTTTGTTCTGTTTATTTAGTAACTTAAGTGTAGAGTTGTGTGAAAAACAGATAACTGAAATAAACTCTAAAGACGCTTGTTCAAGTTTGATTCTAATCATAATGTAACATTATTGAAAAACTGTTTTTTTTTTTTTTTTCAGAACAAAAAATGCTAAACTTTGACAAAAAGTAATTTTTATTGTTGTGATTTCATACTATGCAGATATGAATCCAACTGGAAAAACTTGTGAAAAGATGTATTTCAGTCAAATAGCAAATAGTGGAGCTCTGCAGCATCTACTGGATAATGTGATCATTTTTTACTTTTAAAACCACATTTTCCAAAAGATGGGCAAAAATCTTACACTAAACCATGTCAAATTATCCATGTTATCCCCATGAATAAAAGTTACAAATGTGGGTCTTTTATAAAGTGAATAATTTTTAAAAAATAAATAGTTTTTTAATTTATTTATATAAATTATCCTCCATAAGTGTGGAGTAAAAACACCCCAAACGAACAGCGCACAGGGATAATCTGTTTGTTACTGCTCAACTGAGAGTGAGATTTGTGTTTCTCTGTACCCAGATCAGTCTGGCTGTGTCAACGCTTGGCATTAAGAGTCTGTGTGTCCTATACCATCCACAAACACATGGACTGCTGGACAGTTCATTTGTATAAATGCCAATAGAGCCTTGTTCATTTTGTCTGTGTGTATTTTAGGTCTTTGAGCAAGTCGGTGGAGAACAGGTCAATCTCGTGGGCTGAATATTTGAAGGCCACGATGTTTGTTCCACGTACCAAAAAGCAGATAACAACCACATTTTCCCCTCATCATCTGCTCTCTGGTCACGGCGTTGCCCATGTGACGCACCAGAAACCTGTGAGGAACACAATTATACATTATATCACAGTTAAACACTGGAAGTGTCAACATTTTCTCGATCATCATGTGTGGATGATTTGCCTCTTTATTGTAGATCAATGAAAGTGTGTAGGACATGGTTTCAGCGGAGGGCATTTCCTTAAACAGCAGGACCGGTTGTACCAAAGTGTTCAAGACAATATGGCGTAGGTGTGAAGGAAACTAATATAGAGGAAACTGGAAAAAGGAAAGGCTGATGTCATGCAGGTTGGGGAAGTTTGATGACAATGGCAACATATTTCCCGGGGTAAACTTTGATCACCTGGTTCACTTTTTAGAAGATCTCTACAAAGGGGCAATCATGTCTTGTCCATGTACACATTTTGTAAATAAAATCTTTTTTATTTGTATTCAGCATTACAGTAGTATATTGGTTTACAGTTAATGTGCAAGTGAATATATGGGTTATTACTTTAGATTAATTTGTGAAAATCATTGTCTTGCTCTGTGAATCATGTTATTTACCAAGTGAGCAAGGAATATGGCACAGTACAGAATCACACCTTCATTCCACCTCAGACACATTTATACAAGCAGTGGTGAAGTACACAAATCAAGCACTTGAGTAAAAGTACAGATACGTATTATAAAATATGACTCAAGTGAAAGTATTTAGTGCTCCTTTTCAATTTTACTTGAATGAAAGTACAAAAGTACTTGATTTTTAATGTAGTTAAGTAAAAAAGTACTAATTGATTAATGTTTATTTTGTAATTTTATATAGGCCACTTATATAATTTAATTTTACATTATGTATTTTATATAATCCTATTGCTCAAAATAATTATGTCAAATATGTCAAATAGCCAGCACTAGTCAGGATGGATGGAAGATTAGTGGATGCAGATACATAATATGTAATGTGTGTTGACAAACAATATAAAAACAGACGAAACATATAGGGCTAAATACATAACATTTAAAAAAATTGCTGCATCAGCGGGGAAGATGAACGTGCATGTGTTATTTTAATTTGTGTTAGAGTTGCACGATTGAGAATCAAGATTTTTTTGGTTTGTTTGTTTCAAACAGAGATCATGATTCTCTCACGATTCTGAACAGACAACTAAACAAAATAGCATATAATTATTTATTAGAGAACAAAATATTAATTGCTGCAGTCCATTTAAAAACATTTAAAAAATGGGTTTGAATGAATGATTCAATGACTCACTCATAACTATTTCACTTGTTTCATTACCAGATGAGTCAATGTTTTTGAACAAATCTTTTGAATGAATCAATCAATATCAAATACGTTTTAAAGGTGCCCTAGATTATGTTTTCACAAGATGTAATACAAGTCTAAGGTGTCCCCTGAATGTGTCTGTGAAGTTTCAGCTCAAAATACCCCATTGATTTTTTTTTATTAATTTTTTTAACTGCCTATTTTGGGGCATCATTATAAACGCGCCGATTTATGCCCACAGAGCTCACGCTTGCCTTAAACAGTGCCTTAACAAAGTTTACACAGCTAATATCCGCTTGTTAAGTCGTGATGTAAGGAACGCCATTTCCGGGTCCAAGCCTCGACTCGTTTCACTTGAGAATGCCATCAACGACCGTTTATGAGCGCTATTTGTTCATATTAAACATCAAACATTTTAAAAAGTTGAACATTTTAAATACTTTCAGTCTACACAACAGTCTCCGTGCTCACAGTGTCACAGACATTAATATTTTAACTTTTTATAAAAGACGAATCATTGTCTGACCATCTAGAATTTTGGTATGGAGATAAAGGTTATGATTATAATTTTTTTTGTAGTATTACACCACATCGTGTGTGTATATTAGCACCATTTGTTGTTTTCTTGTGGTAGGAAATAAAGTGTTAGGACCCGGATGCGCTGCCGCGTGACGTCAGACTTAACAACCGAATAACCCTCAAAATGGATCTTTACAAAGTGTTCGTCATGCATGCGGCGGATTATGTGAGTATTGTATACTGTTATATTGTTTACATTTGATTCTGAATGAATTTGAGGCTATGCTCCGTGGCTAACGGCTAATGCTACACTGTTGGAGAGATTTATAAAGAATGAAGTTGTGTTTATGAATTATACAGACTGCAAGTGTTTAATAATGAAAATAGCGACGGCTCTCTTGTCTCCGTGAATACAGTAATAAACGATGGTAACTTTAACCACATTTAGTACATTAGCAACATGCTAACGAAACATTTAGAAAGACAATTCACAAATATCACTAAAAATATCATGTTATCATGGATCATGTCAGTTATTATCGCTCCATCTGCCATTTTTCGCTGTTGTTCTTGCTTGCTTACCTAGTCTGATGATTCAGCTGTGCACAGATCCAGACGTTAATACTGGCTGCCCTTGTGTAATGCCTTGAACATGGGCTGGCATATGCAAATATTGGGGGCGTACATATTAATGATCCCGACTGTTACGTAACAGTCGGTGTTATGTTGAGATTCGCCTGTTCTTCTGAGGTCTTTTAAACAAATGAGATTTACATAAGAAGGAGGAAACACTGGAGTTTGAGACTCACTGTATGTCATTTCCATGAACTCTTGTTATTCAACTATGCCGAGGTAAATTCAATTTTTCATTCAAGGGCACCTTTAACAGTCACTTGTCGCCTCCTAGTGTCGTAGTGATGTAATCGATACAACCATTATTGGAAACGGCAAGTTAGTTTTAAAATGTGATTTTATCTGTTTGATTCGAGATCGCGATCTGTAGACTCATTGATGTGGATGTGTCGCATTAAAGCATTTCCATACATAATTGGTTGCCATCTCGTAATTATGATAGGCCGTGAACGCATTGAACGAATGCAATGATTGAAGGAACATTTCTTGGTCTGGGCTTCCACAAAACATATTATGTACATGTTTTAATATTTAGACCACTCCTATTATTGATTGCTATCAGGATGTGAAGAGAGGTTCAACTAGTATAACAAAAAGTGTTCATATCCCAGCCTGCAAAAATCTTCTACAACGTGTAAACATTTTCTGAGAGCTGACTTGTAGCACATGACCACTGCAGATTTAAGGTGTGTTGGACCTAAAGCAGATTACGACATGGCGTGAATGCAGCATGATTTGCAGGCATCAGGGAGCTGCTATGAATATGCGGGAGACTCCCGGAACTTCCTGGAGAGGTGGGATGTCTGTGTAATCATTCAATCAAACATACACACAGGACACAATGGTCATGACAATCTACAATCTATTGTGCATAAATGAACGGTTATATAAAAAAAAAAGCTTAACTTAGTTCGACAATTAAATGAAATCATGTTACCAAAAACAATTTACTGTGATCCGAGGAGCACTAATATTTTTAGTGGCGCTTTAACTGTAAACTCATGAATATTCATGTTAGCCCCGCCCACTGTCACCGAAAATCTCAAGGCTCCACCCCTTTAAATTTTGCGCAATTTTCCTTGACATAAAAAATAATTTATGCTGCCTTCATGTGCTATCGGAATTTTGATAATTCCCACTTCTTAAAGGGTTAGTTCACCCAAAAATGAAAATAATGTCATTTATTACTCATCCTCATGCCGTTCCACAGCTTCGTTCATCTTCAGAACACAAATTAAGATATTTTTGATGAAATCCGATGGCTCAGTGAGGCCTGCATAGGGAGCAATGACATTTCCTCTCTCAAGATCCATTAATGTACTAAAAACATATTTAAATCAGTTCATGTGAGTACAGTGGTTCAATATTAATATTATAAAGCCACGAGAATATTTTTGGAGTGCCAAAAAAACAAAATAACGACTTATTAAGTGATGGCCGATTTCAAAACACTGCTTCAGGAAGCTTCGGAGCGTTATGGTCCATATACTTTTGCGCCCATTCGTTTTTTCTTTTTTAAACCAGAAATGAAATATGGGAAATGCGGTTTCTTTGTTTTTTATTTTAACACTGAAGAATAGAATTAGCAGATACAAGCTAATTTTCCTTATGCAAGATTATTATTTTGTTAAAAATAATATAAATGATATACAACTTGTTTTTTAATATGTAAAAAAGCTAAATTTAATTTTCAGTGTTTTGCAGCATACACACAGACGCTATAGCGCCATCTAGTGCCTGTTCCTCTGGCGTCAATAGAATGACTCGCTTCAAGAGCCAGGCTAAATTGACATTGATTAATTTTCATTCATTAAATTACTATTATTGTTATTTGTATATTTATATTTTAACCTAAACATTACATTTCTAAACCTTAGCCCTATAGCCTCTTGTTTAGCGCTCTAACATGATCGAGTTCCCGCTTGTGGTCTCAATCCCGTCATTTTGCTTTTTCCTCTGAAGGCCAAAACGACATTTAAATTACTGTGAGTTTTTCGTCTGGCTCTGTTAGGTGTTTTATATTGTTAGGAGTCACTTTATAGCTTTGCTATGCTGTTAAAATTGAAAATATACTAAAATTTGTTATGATGACAAAATTATACCCCAATATGTGATTTTCATGAAGACAAAATTCCCATGCCCTTTGCCTCAGTGGAGGTTTGACATGAAATATTTCTCAGTTCTCATTGAAAGCAATGCGTTACAGCCGCATCGCTGGACATTAGCGCTTTACGTGGATTAATCCTACTAAAACAACAACCAGGGAGAAACTATTTTCTCGCACATTTCCTTGTCATCAACAGCATCTAAGGCTAAGACAACGGCAACGTAAACAAAGTGGAAGGACAATATTTTTATGTTAAGCGTTTATGACAGTTTTCCATAACGCTAGACGTTGAAAGCGTGTTGCCTTCAGCCTGACCTGCTTGTCTGCACACCTTTATTGGTCATTTAATATCAGTGTCTTAATGCATTAAGTGTTTTCTTCATAACTGTGTTTTATTTTCAAGGAAAAAGCTTAACGTGTTAATTGTGTTCATAATGGGCTGCTTATAAGTAGTGAATTTGCTCCTCCGATATCACTATCGCTGGACGAAGCGGGACATGGTTTGCCGGCAGTATAGCATCTCTTGGACATGCGGCAGTATCGGACCCCTCGTGAGTGAGAATGGGGTGGAAAAGTCAATTATTATCATGTTTCAGAGACATGGCTCTCGAAAGTGTGGGATAAATGACAATTTTACAAAAGAAAACTTGTAAATTGACATTTTTTCGACTTTCATCTGTCCTTTTTTAATTTTGGTTTATAAAGATGCAAAACGTAATAAAAATCTGAAAAGAAGTCAATATTTATTTTGTGCACATGAAATTTGTGTATTCGGTTTAAATGTAAATTTTGGTATTCACCATAGCATTTAAAAATACAACAACCATCCGTTTTTTGTTTTTCTTGACGTGGTTAAAAAACGAAAAAGGAACGGATGCAAAAGTACACGGACCCGTCATGAATCAGTGTATCAAACATGATTCAGATCGCATGTCAAACTGCCAAACTGCTGAAATCACGTGACTTTGGCGCTCCGAACCGCTGATTCGATACACTGATTCATAACGCTCCGAAGCTTCATGAAGCAGTGTTTTGAAATCGGCCATCACTATATAAGTCGTTATTTTGTTTTTCTGGCACACCAAAAATATTCTCATGGCTTTATAATATTAATATTGAACCACTGTACTCACATGAACTGATTTGTTTTTCATTTTGAACTCATGAATATTCATATTAGCTCCGCCCAGTGTCACGAAAATCTCAAGGCTCCACCCCTTTAAATTTCGCGCAGTTTTCCTTGACATAAAAGATCATTTATGCTGCCTTCGGAAATTTGATAACTCCCACTTCTGAAGTCGTGAGCTCATCACATTCAAATTTCGAAATGGGAGGGCGTTTATTTGCCTTTATTTTTACCTAGGACATTTACAATAATTCCGAGAGCACGTGAAGGCAGCATTAATACATAAAAAGTAGTCAAAAATCGATTTCATGTCATGAAATTGAGGACATTTTTCCAGCACATTTAATTTATTGAGTGTTTATAAAATGAAACGCAGACACTGATGCCCGGTAGGTGTCGCTCTGGCGTTCTGGTGTGATATGGCGCTGCTGCTGCGCTGTCTCCACTCACTGAACCCGGCCGCCATTTTGAAATCCAAATCGCTCACACTACACCCGCTCTATAAACTGGAACTATGCCGCGGGGCCGGCCACGAAAACAAAGGAATAAAGATGACAACGAAACCGGTAAAGTCAACCGCAGCCTCACAAATAAAACCCTCACACCATAAGCTGCTCGCTGAAGTGCGTAGTGCATGGCTAAAATGGAGCAGAAGTTTAGAGAAAGGCGTTTGAAGCGCGTGTATATAGTCCCCGGATATGGCGCTGTGGTGTGTGCGCGCGCGTGTGTGTCGTTGTGTTTGTGCTGCGGGAGTGATTGCGGCGGAATGATATTAATAACGCGCTCGTGTGTGCTGGAGATGGAGATGCTCTGAGAGCTCCAGACGAACACAAACATCTCAATAAAACGCGTTTAGAGCCGCTGCTAGTGTTAGCTAACGCTTCCGTTCGTGTGTGAGGAGGGTGGAACTTGTCGAGCTGTTCTGGGGATAATGTACAGATGCTGTGATGATTATCATGCCTTATATAGTGAGTTTCTCTGATCTGAAGATTACACAGATCAGTGTGGGTTCACTAATGTTTACCTGCTCTCCAGACTTTACTGACCAAACCCTCCTACAACACTGATCTTTCTCTTACTGTAGTGCTAAACACACACGAGTAACTCTAACCTGTGGAGTTAAACACCCATCTGTCACTGTTGAATATTATATTAATAGTAGCATGATTTCCTCAGACACTATGTTAAGACTTAACTAGTCCTGACTAACTAGCACTTAAACAAGGGTTAATCTCCAGTCTTACTTGGTGGATTCAAATTAGACCTGTTGTTATAAAGTTATGACCAGTCTTGAAGAAAATGATTAGATGATAAAGTCTGAACAGTTTATGCAACACTGCTAAAGTAACTTTGCAAAACATTTCATAACATTTATTGAAAAGTTACAAACTAAATAATGATAAAGTGGTTACACGTTTTGTCCTATAGGTGCCAACCATTAACAAGCCCAAATACACAACTATTCTGAACATGAGCCCGCGACTGGCTGAATCTATATGTAAAATAACAATAAACACAACAATAAAACTCGATCCTTGACCGAACATAGTTCATGTTTGATCTAATTACTCAATGCATGTAGAAGAAATGACTTTTTCACCAAAAAATGTCACCATGGTGAAATAATTTGAGATATCAAAAATCAATCTTTAAAGGGTTAGTTCAAAATGAAAATAATGTCATTAATTACTCTCCCTCATGTCGTTCCACACCCGTAAGACCTTCATTCATCTTCAGAACACAAATTAAGATATTTTTGATGAAATCCGATGGCTCAGTGAGGCCTGCATAGCCAGCAATGACATTTCCTCTCTCAAGATCCATTAATGTACTAAAAACATATTTAAATCAGGTCATGTGAGTACAGTGGTTCAATATTAATATTATAAAGCCACGAGAATATTTTTGGTGCACCAAAAAAACTAAATAATGACTTATATAATGATGGCCGATTTCAAAACACTGCTTCAGGAAGTTTCGGAGCGTTATGAATCAGCGTGTCAAATCAGCGGTTCGGAGCGCCAAAGTCACGTGATTTCAGCAGTTTGGCGATTTGATACGTGATCTGAATCGTGATTCAACACAAAAGATTCATAACGCTCCGAATCTTCCTGAAGCAGTGTTTTGAAATCGGCCATCACTAAATAAGTCATTATTTTGTTTTTTTGGTGCACCAAAAATATTCTCGTGGCTTTATAATATTAATATTGAACCACTGTACTCACATGAACTGATTTAAATATGTTTTTAGTACATTAATGGATCTTGAGAGAGGAAATGTCATTGCTGGCTATGAAGGCCTCACGGAGCCATCAGTTTTCATCAAAAATATCTTAATTTGTGTTCTGAAGATGAATGAAGGTCTTACGGGTGTGGAACGACATGAGGGTGAGTAATTAATGACATTATTTTCATTTTTGGGTGAACTAACCCTTTAATGTCTTTGCCCAAGACTGGTGACAATCATATGAATCCGCTAGGAGGAGTATTTAAAAGTTCACCACATGCATTTTCACAGAACCATGATGGCTGACCTCCTGTTGGATGGAAGATGTTTAGAAGAATGTTTGTTGTGGGGCAGCGATGACTTCATTAGTGTTTGTTTCCGTACTGTGTAAGTCAGTGGTGCCCCACAACTGTTTGGTTACAAATGTTCTTCAATTATCTTCCTTTGTGTTCATCAGAACAAAGAAACTCATTCAGGTTTGGAACTGCCTGAGGGGAGTAAATGATGACAGAATCTTTATTTTTGGGTGAACTATCCCTTTAAGGGACCCAAAAGCCCCTGAAACCTCGAAACTAAACTAAAGCAGAGAAAATTCACACTTTATTATAGTGTTCTAGTGTGTTTTCATTATGTGTTTTTGAACAGGATGTCATTCAGACGGGAGAACTAGACTATTTATTTTAATTTATAAACTATTGACTTTAGTTCAGGAGTCTGAATGCCGTACTTTCCTATCTCGAACCACTCAGGCCCCAAGGTCCCGCCCAAAAAACTGCTGTAACCAATTAGAAAAAAGAAAAGATGTTTTTGTAAAGTCACGCCATCATTCGGGTTGAGTACGTAAACTCTTGAACAAGGTCATTTTTATAAATTCAGCTAATATTTTGTATTATGGACTGTATGTAAACCTTATTCAGAGCTTACTCAATAAAAAAACGAATGTTTTGATGCCTCTTATTTTGTTATTATTAACATTCATAGTAACATTTGTCAGATTCTGCGAGGTGTTTGTAAATTACACTAGACAGAAACTTTATTACTGGAATAAGATTATTCACTGACATTAAGTGTTTTGTTGGATCATGTTTTATCTCTCCCTGGATCCACTATATCTGATTATTTAATTATCTAAACTATTTGATCTTCTGTGTCTTAGCTCAGATTTATTATTTACATGTCATTTCTTTCAACATTCTTTATTTTACTTATTTTAGTATAGTTTTTTTTTTTTGTTTGTTTGTTTTGTTTTTTTAATAATTGTATGAATAGACTTTTTAATTAATTTCATGAATTGTCATGATGGACCAAAATTAGTTTTTGATTTCTGTGTTTTGAAATATAAACATTTAAACGATTGCAGTTTTCATGTCTGATTTATTCAAACATACATTAAATAATGAAGAATCGGTAACGGTTAAGTAAAAAAATATAATGAGTATGTAATGGTGAACGTGATTTCATCAAGTACAACATGTTCCTGGATCAACATCCAATCGACCAATCGGAAATATGTTGATCTAGGAACATGTCTTACTTGGCGAAATCACGGTGACCAATATGTAATATAGTATGCTTGCTAGAATTTTTTTCTAGCTAACTCTCGAGTTTGTGGTCATTGAATGGCTTTTCTGAGGTAACCCTGCTGTAAGAAACAACCAAAAGCAGCCTGAGCTGGTCTTAAAGCCTGTCATAGCTGGTTTCGCAGGCTGGTCTAAAGGACGATAACTATAATGATAAAGATGTAGTCCTAAAACCATGCTCAATAGAAGTTCACATCACAGTTATAACAATAACAACAACACAGAGAATCGATATTATTGGAATCACTTTTAGATCAATTTTTTTTTCCAGCTGATAAACGATAAAAACATTGACAGCCAATCAGAATCCATCCTGCTTTAAAGCTTGAGCATTTAAAGCGACAGACGACAAAACTTATGGTCAGATGGTCAGGCTGGGAGCTAAATCTCCGCGGTTGAAACACTGACCGATTGATTACACGAGTCATGATTGATTTCAGTTAGTTGTTCTGTATCTTTCATCATTCCTTCTGATGTTCATTCATGTTTATTTGCTGCTGTAACTAGTAGTAAAGAGCAAGAGATGATCGGTTAAACTACAGCGATCCGTCACCACACATTAAAGACACAAAACACATTTATTGACTGAGATGAAACTGACTGAATATGAAAGCAGAGACTTTGTTACATATCAAAAGTATCAAAGCACAAATCTGTGATTTCATTGATTATTGGATGGGAGGTGAGCTTCAAATGTTTAGTGAAGTTTGAACTGATCCCTGGAGAGAATACTTTGTCCTTTTCTCATTCACTGTCTTTATTGGGCTGCAGATGGAGGTCAAGGAAGCCGGATCAGAGAACCAGAAGCCTGCAGAGAACAAATGTAATATTTGCTCCCAGAATTTCCCCAGCGAGAGTCAACTTCAGAGACACCTGCGAGAGCATGAGGTCAACGATAAGGCAAGAGACTGCTCTTCTTCATCATCATCATCATCATCATCATCATCTCACACGTGATCTGGGCTGCACTGATATATGACCATATCATTTAACTCATGCTTTATATCACATAATGCTTATTGAACAGGCTCATAGCCCAGCGGTTTAATAATGGTATGAAGGATCAGCAGTTACACGCATGCTGCGGACAGTTACCTTACCTATAGGCCATGTCAACGCTAACTAATATCCAAACACGTTTCCTCTATCCACCTGTCATATAAATACACTGCAGTAGTCCTGCCCTACATTTTCATTTTGCCTCCTGTTTCACTTGGAAAATATTACTCTACTGTTTAACACTGAATACTGTTTACATGCACTTTGTTATTGCCTCATTTTTCCACCACTTGCTTGTTTCCTCACCTGTCTGTCACCTGTTACTTTAATTATTCGGTCTTCCTCATGCACACACACACACACACACACACACACACACTAGGGGCTAGGAGCAGCAATATATTAAAAGAATTATAGTTCATTAAAATAACAAAATTCTATTTTTAGACAATTCCAGAAGTTTAAATAATGTTATATGGGGTTTACACTTTACTAGCTGTGAATTTACATGACTTTTCTAGTCTTTTGTGAGCTTAATTAATTCATTATGAAAATTTCCCTGACTTTCAGGTCTAGAAATCACACTTTTAAACTCCCTCATGCATCTATATTTTGAGACGATAACCTTGAGAGAGAGCCCAGGTTCTTAAATAAAAATGCATTTGGGAACAAATTAATATAATATATACGCCAGCTTACACCTTCAAGCTGTTTTAGCTTATTTTAAAGCTTGTTTTGATCATCACTGATTCACACGCCACTGACACTCAGTTTGTTACACCAGTTTCTCTTAATTCTCTATGTGGCACAAGAAAAAAAGGTGCTCATGTTTGTATGAAGTTTCAGAATGCTGCTTCGTTGACTTCAAAACCTGTCTGATGTTCTCAGCGCATTGTAACAAAAAACTAAAAGTAGGGTTTACTGTCATTGGAATTTTTTTTGTTATGGTCCTATTTTGATAGAAACACTCTTAAGGTGTTTTATTGGCTTCGATGGTTCCATGAAGAACCTTTTATGAAATCGTTCCATTCCACAAAAGGTTCTTTACAGTGGAAAAAGGTTCTTTAGATTTTTTAAATGTTCTTCACACTAAGAAAAAATGGTTCTTTTAAGAACGGTTCACTGAAAGGTTCTTTGGGGAACCAGAAATGGTTCTTCTCTGGCATCACTGCGAGGAGAAAAAAGCCTTTTGGAAGTGTAATGGTAAATGTGTTTGTCATGAACTGCTGATAACTCTTCCTCACTTCTCCCTGTGTGCAGCCGTATCGCTGTGACCAGTGTCCGGTGTCCTTCAATGTGGAGTACAATCTTGGCCTTCATAAATCCACTCACACCACCAGCGAGCCCAAATGCCCCGTGTGCCATAAGAAGTTCTCAAGAGTGGCCAGTCTGAAGGCTCATGTCATGATCCACGAGAAAGAAGAGGTCGGGCAACTTCCTTTAATTAATTCTCAGTTCACCTGTAAAATCAGTCTTTCGGTGTCTGCTTGCGCTGTCTTTAGCAGCAGTGTCTGTTTGTGTTGTCAGAACTTCCTGTGCTCTGAGTGTGGAGACGAGTTCATCCTGCAGAGTCAGCTCTCTCTGCATCTGGAGGAACACCGGCAGGAACTCAGTGGAACGAAGTCGCACACCTGCAAGACCTGCAGCAAAGAGTTCTCGTCGCAAAACCAGCTGAAAGAACATTTGAGAAGCCATGCCAAGATCAGGTGTGACCGCTGAATCAGTGCTGTTGTCTTGAGACAGAGATGAAAACTCTGTCATCGTTTACGTTTGCCTTCCGTTCTTCAAAAGCCAAATGTTCACACAGCACTTTTGCATGCAGCCGCAGTTCAAATATCATTTATAGTCATACTGAAATGGATAATTCACTTTAGATCTTAAAAATTAAACAAGAACATTCAGACAGTTGTATTCTACGACAAATATTGTTTCAGTCACTCAGTATGTATTTTTAATAACATTAGTGGTGTAATATTATGAATTTGATCATGTATTTATCTATTTGGTTGTGAGTGCAGTCCGTCTGTAGAGACTCCGCCCACACGCTCTTCTGATTGGCTCTGATTTTGGATCGATTTGATTGCGAGTGCAGTTATTTTGCACAGAGACTCCGCCCACTCTCTCTTCTGATTGGCTCTGATTTTGGATCGATTTGATTGCGAGTGCAGTGCTCTTGCACAGAGACTCCGCCCACTCTCTCTTCTGATTGGCTCTGATTTTGGATCGATTTGATTGCGAGTGCAGTGCTCTTGCACAGAGACTCCGCCCACTCTCTCTTCTGATTGGCTCTGATTTTGGATCGATTTGATTGCGAGTGCAGTTCTTTTGCACAGAGACTCCGCCCACTCTCTCATCTGATTGGCTCTGATTTTGGATTGATTTGATTGCGAGTGCAGTGCGCTTGCACAGAGACTCCGCCCACTCTCTCATCTGATTGGCTCTGATTTTGGATCGATTTGATTGCGAGTGCAGTTCTTTTGCACAGAGACTCCGCCCACTCTCTCATCTGATTGGCTCTGATTTTGGATCGATTTGATTGCGAGTGCAGTTCTTTTGCACAGAGACTCCGCCCACTCTCTCATCTGATTGGCTCTGATTTTGGATCGATTTGATTGCGAGTGCAGTTCTTTTGCACAGAGACTCCGCCCACTCTCTCATCTGATTGGCTCTGATTTTGGATCGATTTGATTGTGAGTGCAGTGCTCTTGCACAGAGACTCCGCCCACTCTCTCTTCTGATTGGCTCTGATTTTGGATCGATTTGGTTGCGAGTGCAGTGCGCTTGCACAGAGACTCCGCCCACTCTCTCTTCTGATTGGCTCTGATTTTGGATCGATTTGATTGCGAGTGCAGTTCTTTTGCACAGAGACTCCGCCCACTCTCTCATCTGATTGGCTCTGATTTGGGATCGATTTGATTGCGAGTGCAGTGCTCTTGCACAGAGACTCCGCCCACTCTCTCTTCTGATTGGCTCTGATTTTGGATCGATTTGATTGCGAGTGCAGTGCTCTTGCACAGAGACTCCGCCCACTCTCTCTTCTGATTGGCTCTGATTTTGGATCGATTTGATTGCGAGTGCAGTTCTTTTGCACAGAGACTCCGCCCACTCTCTCATCTGATTGGCTCTGATTTGGGATCGATTTGATTGCGAGTGCAGTGCTCTTGCACAGAGACTCCGCCCACTCTCTCTTCTGATTGGCTCTGATTTTGGATCGATTTGATTGCGAGTGCAGTGCGCTTGCACAGAGACTCCGCCCACTCTCTCATCTGATTGTCTCTGATTTTGGATCGATTTGATTGCGAGTGCAGTGCTCTTGCACAGAGACTCCGCCCACTCTCTCTTCTGATTGGCTCTGATTTTGGATCGATTTGATTGCGAGTGCAGTTCTTTTGCACAGAGACTCCGCCCACTCTCTCATCTGATTGGCTCTGATTTTGGATCGATTTGATTGCGAGTGCAGTGCGCTTGCACAGAGACTCCGCCCACTCTCTCTTCTGATTGGCTCTGATTTTGGATCGATTTGATTGCGAGTGCAGTGCTCTTGCACAGAGACTCCGCCCACTCTCTCATCTGATTGGCTCTGATTTTGGATCGATTTGATTGCGAGTGCAGTTCTTTTGCACAGAGACTCCGCCCACTCTCTCATCTGATTGGCTCTGATTTTGGATCGATTTGGTTGCGAGTGCAGTGCGCTTGCACAGAGACTCCGCCCACTCTCTCTTCTGATTGGCTCTGATTTTGGATCGATTTGATTGCGAGTGCAGTTCTTTTGCACAGAGACTCCGCCCACTCTCTCATCTGATTGGCTCTGATTTTGGATCGATTTGATTGCGAGTGCAGTGCGCTTGCACAGAGACTCCGCCCACTCTCTCATCTGATTGGCTCTGATTTTGGATCGATTTGATTGCGAGTGCAGTTCTTTTGCACAGAGACTCCGCCCACTCTCTCATCTGATTGGCTCTGATTTTGGATCGATTTGGTTGCGAGTGCAGTGCGCTTGCACAGAGACTCCGCCCACTCTCTCATCTGATTGGCTCTGATTTTGGATCGATTTGATTGCGAGTGCAGTTCTTTTGCACAGAGACTCCGCCCACTCTCTCATCTGATTGGCTCTGATTTTGGATCGATTTGATTGCGAGTGCAGTGCTCTTGCACAGAGACTCCGCCCACTCTCTCTTCTGATTGGCTCTGATTTTGGATCGATTTGATTGCGAGTGCAGTGCTCTTGCACAGAGACTCCGCCCACTCTCTCATCTGATTGGCTCTGATTTTGGATCGATTTGATTGCGAGTGCAGTTCTTTTGCACAGAGACTCCGCCCACTCTCTCATCTGATTGGCTCTGATTTGGGATCGATTTGATTGCGAGTGCAGTGCTCTTGCACAGAGACTCCGCCCACTCTCTCATCTGATTGGCTCTGATTTTGGATCGATTTGGTTGCGAGTGCAGTGCGCTTGCACAGAGACTTCGCCCACTCTCTCTTCTGATTGGCTCTGATTTTGTATCGATTTGGTTGCGAGTGCAGTGCGCTTGCACAGAGACTCCGCCCACTCTCTCTTCTGATTGGCTGTGATTTTGGATCGATTTGATTGCGAGTGCAGTTCTTTTGCACAGAGACTCCGCCCACTCTCTCATCTGATTGGCTCTGATTTTGGATCGATTTGATTGCGAGTGCAGTTCTTTTGCACAGAGACTCCGCCCACTCTCTCATCTGATTGGCTCTGATTTTGGATCGATTTGATTGCGAGTGCAGTTCTTTTGCACAGAGACTCCGCCCACTCTCTCATCTGATTGGCTCTGATTTTGGATCGATTTGATTGCGAGTGCAGTGCTCTTGCACAGAGACTCCGCCCGCTCTCTCTTCTGATTGGCTGTGATTTTGGATCGATTTGATTGCGAGTGCAGTTCTTTTGCACAGAGACTCCGCCCACTCTCTCTTCTGATTGGCTCTGATTTTGGATCGATTTGATTGCGAGTGCAGTTCTTTTGCACAGAGACTCCGCCCACTCTCTCATCTGATTGGCTCTGATTTTGGATCGATTTGATTGCGAGTGCAGTGCTCTTGCACAGAGACTCCGCCCACTCTCTCTTCTGATTGGCTCTGATTTTGGATCGATTTGGTTGCGAGTGCAGTGCTCTTGCACAGAGACTCCGCCCACTCTCTCTTCTGATTGGCTCTGATTTTGGATCGATTTGGTTGCGAGTGCAGTGCGCTTGCACAGAGACTCCGCCCATACGCTCTTCTGATTGGCTGTGGTTTGTGATTGATTTTGTCGCGTCTCGTAGTCATGTGGCGTCTGCTGTGGACAGACGAACTACTTGTCTCTGTTGTCACATTATGTCACTAAGTAATGTAGAGATTGCAAAGAGGCTGTTGGTGAAATTACAACTGCTTACACTTCACAAGAAATAACAATCAATTTTATAATGGTTGCCATTCTGAAATGAGACATCCTTGATGCCTTCGAAACTTATATCTGATCCAACAGTAAACCTGCAAATTGAAGCACAGATTCACAACGTCTTCAAACCGTGCATCCATCACAGTGGACATTACTTTTCTCTGGTGTCATTTTCTTTTCTTTCTCTTTCCACCCAAATTGCAAAAGATTATTAAATGTGGTGCTGCTCAATCTATGAGTCTATCATGTCAGTCTATGATTGTTTCTGAACAAGCACGTCACTTGCCGACTTTGTAAATGGTTATATGGGAAAAACTAGACATTATATATGAAACCACTGAGAACACAACAAACTCACACAGAAACATGCACTTTGCTGCTAGGAAGAGAACAATATGTGCTCTAAAATCAGATCACTTTTGTATGTGTGAATGAATTCAGATGTACTGTATGTACTCTTTCAGTTCAGCTCTGTTGCTCATAATTGATCCTCACTTCATTTTTAGGCCTATTATAACAAGTTCAAGGAACTATAAGAACATTGATCGGAGAGGATTCAAGAACATTTGCCACCACTGCGGGAAGACGTTTAAGAAACCCAGTCAGCTTGTGCGACATATACGCATTCACACAGGTGAACACACATAGACCATTTTTATTCTTCAAAGGAGAGGAATACTCTGTCTGAGCATGTGTTTTTGTGTGCTTCAGGAGAGAGGCCATATAAATGCACTCACTGTGGAAAGGCCTTCAACCAGAAGGTGGTGCTGCAGACACACATGGTGCGACACACCGGAGAGAAGCCTCACATGTGTCTGCTCTGTCCTGCCTCTTTCTCACAGAAAGGAAACCTGCATTCGCACGTTCAGAGAGTTCACTCTCAGGTAACATCTGTCCATCGCATTATCTTTGTAATGCAAATTGTATGTGTGTGGGGGGAGTATTTATAATCAGCTGTCATTCAATTTAACAATCAATTAATCACGTAATGGTTAACACTAATACAACAAAAATGTGGAGAGCTCCAGATTTGTATATATTATTGATGAAATCTCTCTGTTTTTAGGCGGCTGGTGCTCCACTCTTCCCCTGTATGGACTGTAGCTGCGTCTATAAAAAGCTTGGCAGCCTCAATGCTCACATCAGCAAAATGCACATATCAGTAATGGAAGTTGAGGAGCCAACAACACAGGTGAGTTCAGTGTCTTCCTGTCTGACATAAACTCCTCTTTAAAGAGGATGCTCCGACTACAGCATCTGTCTTTAGTGTGTAATGTTGCTCTTTGAGCATGAAGAAGTCACTCCAGCTCCAGTTCTGCTCTATATCAGTGTCAGTGTTTCTGAAACGCCTCCATTGAGTTTTCTTCACAATATTCCTCATTTAAATAATTCATACGCAGAATAAAGGGGCGGGGACTGGTTGAGTTAGTTAGTAGTGTGTTGAAACTGGCGCTTATGGTAAGGGGCAGGACATTTCCCAAACGCCAATCACAACACACTGCTCCAGCCGACCAATCAGAGCACATTGTGCTTTTCAGAAGGAGGGGCTTCATAGAGACAGGAACTAAACCGAGCGTTAGGAAGAGAGGAGCTGCAACAATGGAGAAAATAATGAAGATTCAAGCATTTTGTTCTCAGTTACACAAACAGCTCACCTGTAAAGTATGACTCTGTCTTCCTGTTTTTCAGAAGGGAAATGCAAGGGTTGATCAGGGTACAGTGGGCTCGGAAGGGGCGGAGGGTGTGACAGATGTGATCCAACAGCTGCTGGAGCTGTCTGACCATGTGACTGCAGACAGCACTCAGGCTCCTCCCCCTGGGCAAGCCATAGGCACGGCCATCAACCAGGACATCCTACAGGTACACAAGATCTGTTCTAGTGAAGAGGGAGTAAGGGTGCGTCTCAATCCGCTCCCTAGGTCATCAGTCACTATATAGTGTTCATGAGTTTGGGCGCTGGTAAGGACCCTGGATCACTACACCGTGGGACACTGATGAATGGTTTCCAATGATGTGACTACATTCTCGTTACTTTTATTTACATCAGTTAACTGTTAGTTAAGTGACCCACAGTCTTAAAGGAGACCGAGGGCTAAAATCAGGGTAGAAGATTGCCTTTTATTTCTAAATTATGATTTTTTTGACATAAGCTCCTCAGGAAATACTAAAAATAATTTAGAAATGGCGTTCATGATGTGGTGTTTTCACAGCAAGCTCTGGAGAACAGCGGACTGACTGAGATTCCAGTTCAGCCTGAAGCTCAGAGCGGCTCAGAGAAGCTTCAGACGGACACAGTCGCCCCGGCTTCGGCAGGCGATGGACCGGCGCCCTCCAAAATACTCATGACCGACACCGTTGTCAAAAAGGAGAAAAGAAGCATTATCAAAAAGCCTCCACAGATGCTAGGTATGCTTTACAGGCCTGGAACACTTTCAGTGAATTATCCTCTAACTACATGGATAAATCAAGTCAAGCCAGCTTTATGTTTATAGTGCTTTATAAAACAGAAATTGTTTCAAAGCAGCTTCACAGTAATAAACAGCAGAATCTGAATTTGCATTAATTTGCATCATTGACAAGATAAAATGACGATCAGCAGACCAGTGTTCACTGATTCTGTTGGTGTTCTTCACCGCAGTACAGCAGATGTGATTTCTGTGCTTGTTTTCAGGCACCATCAGGCAGGAGAATGGGGTGAGGTGGCACGGCTGCCCCTACTGCTCCAAAGAGTTCAAGAAGCCCAGCGATCTGGTGCGGCACATCCGCATTCACACTCACGAGAAACCCTACAAGTGCAAGCAGTGCTTCCGTGCCTTTGCGGTCAAGAGCACCCTGACCGCCCACATGAAGATCCACACCGGCATTAAAGCCTTCGAGTGTCCGTACTGCATGAAGTGCTTCTCCACGTCTGGGAGCATGAAGGTCCATCAGCGTCTGCACACCGGTGAGAACAACAGGCTTAATAAAGGGGCGGGGCCTGCTTGAGTTAGTTGTGTGTTGAAACTGGCAGTTATTGTAAGGGGCGGGACATTTCCCAAACACGCTCGAAGAGCAAACAAAGCAAAGCTTACACTTCTTCAACAGCTGCCAGATCAGAATGTGAAAAGGGGCAAATGTGCACATCGCTTGGAAAAAATGGCTTGACTTGTTTGTGCCTTTCCTCAGGTGTTCGGCCGTTCCCTTGTCCTCACTGTGAGAAGTTCTTCCGTACATCCGGCCACAGGAAAACTCACATCACCTCTCACTTCAAGAGTATCCACCATAAAAAACACAAGTTCCCCCGAAAACCTCACAAAACCCGAGTGTCCCGGAGCAATCTGCCTTTGCCTGACATACCTCTCCAAGAGCCCATACTCATCACAGACATGGGTACGAACACCATCTCTCTCCAAAATAACAGTACCTGACCTTGTACTTCCTCTCATGTATCATCGTATTCAGTTTAAATCAGGGTCAGAAATTAACCCTCGGGCCAAAAATGCCACAGAAAGTGACAAAAATTCCCCTAAAAAGAATCTCTCAGTGTCATCAAACCTGGTATATTTAGTTATTTTCTATTTTAATTGTTGCTTGGAAAAGAAATGTAAAAACTGCCCCTGAAATTCCATTTCAAGTGAATATTTTCCTTCATTAGAAAGGGCCTCTTTCACTTCATTTTTGATCATGGTAAACACTTTTGTTCTACATTTAGGCATTCTTTGTTAGTTACTGACGACTGCAAAATGCTTTAATTAAAAAGGAAGTGTTAGAAATTGTTTTCCACAGGTAAACTGATGGTGGTAAACTGGCTTTAATTTGCTTTAACTTTCTGTAAGATAAGACAGCTTAAAACACTTTGATCAGTCTGAAGAGTCCGGTGGTCACTGTGGAGGTGCACTGAAGTATTATTGATGTGTTGTGTTGCCTGTCTCACTGCAGGACTCCTGCAGAACCAGAGCTCACGGGCCGCCCTGCAGCAGTATCTGGACATCGTGGAGAATGAGCGTCCCTATAAGTGTGGATTCTGCAGCAAAGCCTACAAGAAGTCAAGTCACCTTAAGCAGCACATCAGGTCCAAGTCATGCACAGATTTCAGATTTACATTTTAATAAGAAATCAGGCAAAATCCTTTTACCTTGAATAACATGAAAATGTGATTTTGGGGAGTTTAGGGTGTGGCTACTGTAGCAGGAGGAGGATTTGGGGCGTGGCTACTGTAGCAGGAGGAGGGTTTGGGGCGTGGCTACTGTAACAGGAGGAGAGATTGGGGCGTGGCTACTTTTGCAGGAAGAGAGTTTGGGGCGTGGCTACTGTAACAGGAGGAGGGTTTGGGGCGTGGCTACTGTAGCAGGAGGAGGGTTTGGGATGTGGCTACTGTAGCAGGTGGGGGTTTGGGGCGTGGCTACTGTAACAGGAGGAGAGTTTGGGGCGTGGCTACTGTAGCAGGAGGAGAGTTTGGGGCGTGGCTACTGTAGCAGGTGGGGGTTTGGGGCGTGGCTACTGTAACAGGAGGAGAGTTTGGGGCGTGGCTACTGTAGCAGGAGGAGAGTTTGGGGCATGGCTCCTGTCACAGGTGGAGAGTTTGGGGCGTGGCTACTGTAACAGGAGGAGGGTTTGGGGCGTGGCTACTGTAGCAGGAGGAGAGTTTGGGGCATGGCTCCTGTCACAGGTGGAGAGTTTGGGGCGTGGCTACTGTAACAGGAGGAGGGTTTGGGGCGTGGCTACTGTAGCAGGTGGGGGATTTGGGGCGTGGCTACTGTAGCAGGAGGATAGTTTGGGGCGTGGCTACTGTAACAGGAGGAGGGTTTGGGATGTGGCTACTGTAGCAGGTGGGGGTTTGGGGCGTGGCTACTGTAACAGGAGGAGAGTTTGGGGCGTGGCTACTGTAGCAGGTGGGGGTTTGGGGCGTGGCTACTGTAACAGGAGGAGAGTTTGGGGCGTGGCTACTGTAGCAGGTGGGGGTTTGGGGCGTGGCTACTGTAACAGGAGGAGAGTTTGGGGCGTGGCTACTGTAGCAGGTGGGGGTTTGGGGCGTGGCTACTGTAACAGGAGGAGGGTTTGGGATGTGGCTACTGTAGCAGGTGGGGGATTTGGGGCGTGGCTACTGTAGCAGGTGGGGGTTTGGGGCGTGGCTACTGTAGCAGGAGGATAGTTTGGGGTGTGGCTACTGTAGCAGGAGGATAGTTTGGGGTGTGGCTACTGTAACAGGAGGAGGGTTTGGGATGTGGCTACTGTAGCAGGTGGGGGATTTGGGGCGTGGCTACTGTAGCAGGAGGCAAGTTTGGGGAGTGGCTACTGTAGCAGGTGGGGGTTTGGGGTATGGCTACTGTAGCAGGAGGATAGTTTGGGGTGTGGCTACTGTAACAGGAGGAGGGTTTGGGATGTGGCTACTGTAGCAGGTGGGGGATTTGGGGCGTGGCTACTGTAGCAGGAGGCAAGTTTGGGGAGTGGCTACTGTAGCAGGTGGGGGTTTGGGGCGTGGCTGCTGTAGCAGGAGGCAAGTTTGGGGAGTGGCTACTGTAGCAGGTGGGGGTTTGGGGTATGGCTACTGTAGCAGGAGGCGAGTTTGGGGTGTGGCTACTGTAGCAGGAGGAGAGTTTGGGGCGTGGCTACTGTAGCAGGTGGAGAGTTTGGGGCATGGCTACTGTAGCAGGAGGAGAGTTTGGGGCGTGGCTACTGTAGCAGGAGGAGAGTTTGGGGCGTGGCTGCTGTAGCAGGAGGCGAGTTTGGGGCGTGGCTACTGTAGCAGGAGGCGAGTTTGGGGTGTGGTTACTGTAACAGGAGGCGAGTTTGGGGTGTGGCTACTGTAACAGGTGGAGAGTTTGGGGCGTGGCTACTGTAGCAGGAGGCGAGTTTGGGGCGTGGCTACTGTAGCAGGAGGCGAGTTTGGGGCGTGGTTACTGTACAGGAGGAGGGTTTGGGGCATGGTTACTGTAACAGGAGGCAAGTTTGGGGTGTGGCTACTGTAGCAGGAGGCGAGTTTGGGGCGTGGCTACTGTAGCAGGAGGCGAGTTTGGGGCGTGGTTACTGTAGCAGGAGGCGAGTTTGGGGCATGGTTACTGTAACAGGAGGAGAGTTTGGGGTGTGGCTACTGTAGCAGGAGGAGAGTTTGGGGCGTGGCTACTGTAGCAGGAGGCGAGTTTGGGGTGTGGTTAGAGGAGGCGAGTTTGGGGTGTGGCTACTGTGGCTACTGTAGCAGGAGGCGAGTTTGGGGCGTGGCTACTGTAGCAGGAGGCGAGTTTGGGGTGTGGCTGCTGTAGCAGGAGGAGAGTTTGGGGTGTGGCTACTGTAACAGGTGGAGAGTTGGGCGTGGCTGCTGTAGCAGGAGGCGAGTTTGGGGCGTGGCTACTGTAGCAGGAGGAGAGTTTGGGGTGTGGCTGCTGTAGCAGGAGGCGAGTTTGGGGCGTGGCTGTAACAGGAGGCGATGGGGCGTGGCTAGTAACAGGAGGTTTGGGGCGTGGCTGCTGTAGCAGGATTTGGGGCGTGGCTACAGGAGGCGAGTGTAGCAGGTGGAGAGTTTGGGGCGTGGCTACTGTAGCAGGAGGCGAGTTTGGGGCGTGGCTACTGTAGCAGGAGGCGAGTTTGGGGTGTGGCTGCAAGAGGAGAGTGTAGCAGGAGGCGAGTTTGGGGCGTGGCTGCTGTAGCAGGAGGCGAGTTTGGGGTGTGGCTGCTGTAGCAGGAGGAGAGTTTGGGGCGTGGCTACTGTAGCAAGAGGAGAGTTTGGGGCGTGGCTGCTGTAGCAGGAGGCGAGTTTGGGGCGTGGCTACTGTAGCAGGAGGAGAGTTTGGGGCGTGGCTACTGTAGTGGTTGGGGCTGGAGGATGTTTAGCCACTATAGGATCATGATTGACACATTACAAGATAAGGATATTACATAATTGACATAGATTAGCAAATAGGAAAAAACAATCTGCTTCGTTTACAGAAGAGCAAGCCAAAATTCACTGCATTAAACCCTTCAAAGATTAAATAGGTCATGAACATGACATTATGATGATACGCGCTACAATGGTAGCTTCAATACAACATCATCATGCACCCATCCAGAAAGATATATGATCCAGTCTATAATGTTTACTTTGACATGTCAGACTGAAACAGTTGTGGCGCATCTATAAATGTGTCCGGTGCAGATGCGTTGGATGGGTTGATTATAAGCGAGCGTTCGTGTTTGCTCTAGACAGAGTGTTTGCTACTTAATTACTTACTCACAGTTAAAAGTGTTTCTAATGTGTTGGACACTTTATTGCTTTATTGTTGGACGCCTACATTTATCTATTGAGACATGCCTTCACGATCATGATGTTTGAGCTGGAGCGACACGTGTAATGGGCATTTGCAAAATATGCTGTATTTTTGTAATTCTGCTAGGTGCCACTAGTGTCGCAGAAACTACATACTTCACCTTTAAAATGAAAACATGAAACTGTGTGTGTGAGCTGAAGTGTTTTGATGGCTGATGTGGGAGTTTCCTTTGTTTTGCAGGTCACACACAGGCGAGCGGCCGTATAAGTGCCTGCAGTGCAGTAAGGGATTCGCTTCGTCCGGCGTGCTGAAAGCTCATATCCGCACACACTCTGGCCTCAAAGCCTTCAAGTGCCTGCTGTGTGACACCACCTTCACCACCAGCGGCAGCCTGCGACGCCACATGACCACCCACAGCGACATACGGCCCTACATGTGTCCTTACTGCCAGAAAACCTTCAAATCCTCCCCCAACTGCAGGAAGCACATGAAAACACACAGGTGACGCTTTACGCCTGGATCATGTTTATTAATAAACAAGCAAACACCTGAAACATGTCCAATGTCGATCATGTATAATGTAATTGATTAGCTTTAATCATAGGTTATTTTATCAGTAAAAAAGCTATAGCGAAGACGAAGTCTCCATTCAGCACCGCTTTCATGCATTGATATAATGATGACGATAATGGGATGTGATGTGTGTTTGTTGTCAGGTATGAGCTGGCCCAACAGCTGCAGCAGCAGCAGAGCTCAGATGACATGCAGCCGCCCGCAGCTGTGGTGGGCACAGGGACCCAGAGCATGCTGGAGGTGGTGGGAGACGGCCAGCAGGTGGCGCTGCCCACTGCACTTGGTGAAGATGCCCTGCAGGAATCAGGTGAGAGGGACGCAGGCTCTTTTCTCCAAGGCTGCATCCGAAATCACGTACTTCCCTACTATATAGTAGGCGAAAAACAGTATGTGGCAAAAGAAGTATGCATGTTTGGATGCGTCTGTGTCATTATAGACTGAATGTCCAGATCTAATATACTGTTTTGACACCCAGTTTTCTCCCAGTTGTTCACTTAAGACATAACTGACTGTGTATGCATGAACACTTGCCAAGACAGGCATTTTGACATAACTTTGTGTGTGCTGAAGCATGATTAGATGTGGTGGAGAATTTATTTATTTGTTGCTCATGGAAATGTCAACATTAAGTGAAAATGGAACATGAGTAGTTCCAGTTCCTCCTCATTTCACAACTGGTTCGTGTTCATAGTGTACATCAATACTTAATTTAAATGGGAAGATGGGATTGATATAAAGCAGCATTAAATGAGCAATGAAAAAATGTGTTTATCCACAGAATCGTATGTGAATGCGCAGCACGCTCTACCAGAACACATGAGCCAGTTTGAGACACCAGCGCTGCCTCAACCGACCTTTGAACAGCCAGCTATGACACAAGGTAATCATGCACACCCTTCTCAGTGTAAAAACACTCTCACAGACATGTGCTGGGCAGCCAGTGCTGTGTGTGTCTGTGATATCTGTCTGTAGCAGGTGATGTTGATGTCGTCAGAGATGTCTGTTCATAAGTTGAGTCGGCGTCCCACTAGACTGTGGTCGTTTTCTCACTTTCCAACTGTTTTTGATCTTCTCTGTGATTAAAAAAATCAGAAAGGATGACAGATTTAACCATTTTTTTTTTCTCCGATTCCTGGTCATACAAAGCTTGCCAAAATAAGAACAAGAGCACCACATGAACATAAACTATTGTTTTGTACTGAACTTGGAAGCAGTGACATGATTCATTTCAGTAAGTTGTTCTGAATCTTCTGATGTTCATTCATGTTTATTTGCTGCTGTAACTAGTAGTAAAGAGGAAGAGATGATCGTTTTAGCTGAGGCACTACAGCAATCTGTCACCACATATTAAAGACACACAACAACACATTTATTGACAGAATTTAAAAGCAGAGACTTCATATAAAAAGTAACCTGCTCTTGTCTGTCAGCATGCTGTCAGTGTCCTCTTTGTTCTGCAGTGTATTGTGAGAAAATGGACATGTGGCGTGAGAACAGTGTCAGATGAGTCTGAATGTGTGAGAGATCGACAGCATTTTTTATTTTATTTTTTGTAGTACTGTTAAACTTTCCCACACTCTACTGTTTCGGCTTCGTTTGCACTGCTGGAACACTGTTTGTGCTTCATTTTCTACAACATGGAATAACATCCGTGAATGTCATTCATAAACTGGCACCCACCTGTCAGCCACTGGCAGTGCGAATACTGAAAGCTTTTGGGCATAAATGCGGGTTTGGGCCTGAGACACACTCTGTCCCTGTTAGAAGAGAGTCTAGCGCACAACGGATGAACAGAGACGGCATGCAGCTTGCTGACAGGTTTGACAGATGCTAACGTCAGGTGCAGAGCTGTCTTATTGTAGCACAACGTTAAGAAGATATTTTCCAAAGACTGAAAAGGCTGTTAGCACCAAGAGAGATCCCGCTCCATAACACACTTTCTAGTCTGTCTAAAGTCTAGACTCATCTTTATATGTAAAATACAAATACACCAAATGGTGGTGATAAAGGCACAAAGACAAAAATCCAGCTGAAGTGTTCGCCCTCCTTGTCACCTGATCCCTCAAGCAGGATGGAATAATCCTCGTGCCCAGAGCCGAGAGGATGGTCAGAGCAAGAGGGAACACTCAAAAGGATGCTTATTGCATTTGAGCCCCGCAAGACCCTCATGGTGTGAAAACAGCAGCATTTTCCCCATCCAAGTCACACTTCAAATCAGTGCAGTGGAAGCTATTTTCATTCTCCGACACAATAGTTTCTTGGTGACAGATGACACAGAAGGGATGTGATGAGCGCACCGCAAGCAGCTAGACTGGCTTGTGCCCGTGTGTTAGAAGCCAACAGACCGGAGAGAGACATGGCAAATATGATATTTATGAAATAGCGTAATAAGTATTTTTAGATGTAAATAACATTGAGAAAATGCATTTGAAATTAATAGTAATAAAAAAGTTACATTACAAAAACATAAGAAATTACATTTATTTATTATGCTGGATTTTATTTGACATGCTCTTGAGGGATGCACACAGATGTGTGCTGTTTAGTTCGGGTTGTGTTGAAGAGCCGCTAACAAGTGTTTTATTTACACTGTGTTCTCTCTCTTAAAATGTAAACGAGTGTAAATGTCAGCATTAATCATTGAAGTTTGTCATGTAAAACATGAACTTATTTCAAATCAATCTGCTGTTTTATTACAACTGTTATTGCTTGTCGGAGGCTTTCATAAATATTTAGTTCATATGTAGAGTTATATTTCAGCTTAGTTTAACGGTGCAACACAAACATTTTTAGTGGTGCGTAAAATCATAATCACGCTAGACTTTGAGCATGCAGTATTTCTAGGGACACTGCAACGATCATGATATGATGTCTTAAAAATATAAATTCTAAATAGAGCAAATAATAATTAATCCAAAAATGTCAAAATTATATAATTTACTGCAAGTAGGTGAGTCTGATCGGGTTGGAGCTAAACTCTTGCCCTCCAGGTACCCTGATTTTAAAATATATCTATGTGTGTGTGTGTGTGTGCTCTGTTGCAGGTTTCACTATAGCTGAGGGATTTACCCAGCCGGCACATTTCTCTACAGTACAGCAGCTTCAGGACTCAAGCACACTGGAGTCGCAAGCCTTGACCACCAGCTACCACCCTCCCAACCTACTGAACGTAACACACACTGAGGTACACACACATCACCCCCCAAATCTTCTGCATGTAAAGTCAAACACACATAAACCTGCAGCACCTCTGTTATGGAGGTCTCACTTATCTGACACGTCCATTACAGGTCTTAAAGCTTCGGAGTTGAATCCGATGTGTTTAAATAGGGATGTTGGGGGTTCGCCTTTTTACATAAACTGATAAATCACAAGGAAACATACATTTTCACCCCCTCATTTGAGTCAACTGCTTGATTTATGCATGCCTAATATTATTAGCAGCTTTATTTTATTATTTTTGTTAATAATGTTAAAGCTGCAAATACAATTGCATCTCCTTTCTCCTTGCTCTTGACCCGCCGTGACACGTACAGCACTTTTATATTAGAGTTATATGTACAGAAAACATATGCATGAAATGAAAGTGAAATTAAATCATGTTAGTCTGTGTGATAAATGTATGTGTGTGTTTGCTCGTGTAGACGAGTGGTTTATTGCAGGAGGCGAGTCAAGGAGAGCTGCAGCTGTCTATCCAGACACAAGACTTCCAGGATGAGGATGAAATCAACAAGAGAGTTTATCAGTAAGTATAGCAGTGTATAATGAACAGAAGCAAGCTCTATTCATGTTCGCTGATCAATTTGGGTACATGAATAAAAGTGTATATTAAATCTGTTCAACAAGCAGTCATGTCTCTTCAGAAGACTTGCATTAAGATGAGTGAGAAAAAAGATTCAATGTGAAGTGTAGGAATAACTCATGAAATATTGTATTTCAAAATGTATGGGCTCACCTCTCTAATCCTGCACAAATCCAAAAGTTTCCATATTTGTGATGCATTTCTTCTGTAAACAAATCTTTGTTCTTCACTCGTATCTACCTAAACCAGCAGCCTGCATATGTGTTTGGTTCAGCTTGTGCAGTGATATGTGTTTTGTTTCTCAGGTGCAATATGTGTGAAAAGAGCTTTAAGAAGTCCAGTCATCTGAAGCAGCATGTGCGCTCTCACACCGGAGAGAAACCGTATCGCTGTAACCTCTGCGGGCGGAGCTTCGTGTCCGCTGGCGTGCTCAAATCACACCTGAACACTCACACAGGTGAACCTGCAAAGAAACTCTTCATCATGCTAATTTATAATCCATTCTGAAGCCCCGCTCATGCACTTCCTCCTCTGTGGCTCTTCTTCTTGCTCTCTCAGGAGTGAAGGCTTATAAATGTAACGTCTGTGATGCCTGTTTCACCACTAACGGCAGTCTGAACCGACACATGATCATCCACCTGAACACAAAGCCCTTCAAGTGCACCGTGTGTGAGGAAAGCTTCCGCACCGTCATCCTGCGCAGGAAACACATGAAGCTCCAGCATGCTGTCGGACCCAAAGGTACTGACACACCGAGACACCGATTTATAATATGCCCATTTCCTCCATTTCCTCAGATTTGTGGCATAATAATGATTACCTTAATAAAATTATTTAGTATTTATTTATTTGTTTATTACATTATTTTATTGTAATGTTGGGAATCATATCATGCTACTGAAAAATGTGATTATGTTAAGTGTGCGGTTCCTGAGCAGAATAAACTGCAGTATGGACACGGCCTCGATGCCTAGTCAGAGATCTCCTGCCCATTACTGATGTTGACTGATGTCCATAGTTCTGGAAAGTGATGAGGCTGGCGAGGAGGAGGACGGGTCGGATCGCTCTGGGCTGAAGAGGAACCGCGGCGGCATCATCACGTTAACTGAAGAGCAGACGGCGGAGCTGGCCAAGAGAGACCCGGGGGATGAGGCGTCTCTGTCGGAGAAGGTTCTGGCCCAGACGGCTGCTGAACGAGATCGGATCAGTGAAGTTAAAGATAAATGTGTTGAGCTCAACATAGAGCCAAAGTTCGCAAACCGTTGCCAGTACTGCCCAAAGAGCTTCAAGAAGCCCAGCGACCTGGTGAGGTAATCATCTTACAACTTGCGTCTTACCATCTGTATTTGCCATCAGACATCTCTGTCTGTCCTAACAATGGCCCAGAACACACATCATAGCAACCAGCCTAAACAACATAGCAACATACTCTATAAACAGAGTGCAGATTACAAAATTGCGAGAGCACGTTATTGGTAGCTTTTTATCTATTCATTTATTTAAGCAGTAGTGTTTTACGTGCATCAACAGAGCAAGGATTGCTCATTCAGTCAGCAAAGTGTAAATTCTGGACTGTTTAAGAGAAGTGGATGAGGCTATATATACAGACGTCATTTGTACAATTCCCAATCACATCATCAGGGAAACGGCTCACGGGAAAGAGTCTGAATGTTTTTCATCTTTCAGACACATCCGGATACACACAGGCGAGAAGCCGTACAAGTGTGATGAGTGTGGGAAGAGTTTCACAGTCAAATCCACACTGGACTGCCATGTTAAGACACACTCAGGTGGGTTTAGATCTGTGCCAATCGTGTGTTTGTGTTTATGTTTGTGTTACTCATAATTGCTATAACTTCTGCCATATTTTTTGTGCCAATATGCTTCTGTTTATGTTTACTGGAACATGATTCTGTAATGTTTCATGCCACTGTTTAAGTGATTGTGGGCACATGTATTTATTTAATTTTTTAATTTCTTCTTCTTACCGTGAACCTGTCAGGGACTACAGATGAAAATAATCCTGTATGGCTAAATCTGGCACATTTGCATGACGGACGCAAGTGCTCATATCAATTAATGTGCATCGTCACTTTCAAAATAAACATAAACACTTTGAATTAAACATGAAATTTTGAAGTAAAAATCGTGTAAAACGCTCCAATAATCTTTGAAAAACAACTTTGAAATTTTTTTTTATTTTTTTATAGTGTACCCTAATTCACATGGTTTGTTGAAGAAAGCAATTTCTTTTCTTAGTGATCTGACAGGATTTTCACCTGGTGGATAAAATGAGGAAGGAAAACACAAGCACTGTGTCCTAACCTGACACGATGACAAGCAGTTTGCCTGTCCACACCAGAAGTGACAAAATCAATCAAAAACCACAGCCAATCAGAAGAGCATGTGGGCGGAGTCTCTCTGCACTCGCAATCAAATGGATAAATACATAATCAAATTCTTTAATATTACACCATTTTAAAATTATTAAAAAATAATAATCACTAAGTGACTGAAACGATATCGATTATAGAATACACTTGTTTGTTCACAGTTTATGCTTGTTACATTTATTTTCAAGATCTATGGGGAATTATCCATTGTCACTTTCATTATGGATATAAATGATATTCAAACTCACGCTTTTAACATTAAATAAAGCACATAGTCAGTATCTGAGATTATCATTGTCATACTTTAAATGTTGTTGTTCCAGCCGCGATGTTGCAGAAACCATTTCTACAATAGAATCGTTTTTTGTTTGTTTGTTTGTTTGTTTTATTTAACAAAATTTAAAACATAATACAAAAAAGTCCAAAAACAGACTAGTTCATACACATTTCAAAATTGTTGAGGATAAAATACACAAAAAAGCCTTAGGCTTATTTCCATTGTGGTCCTCGATATCTTAAAAAAATGGACGAACAATCATTTATGGAGTGCAACTTGCATCACGTTCAGAAACTCAATCAACACAACTTCAAATTCAAATGATAAAACAACCATTTTTTTACTTCCTTTTTAAAAATACTCTCATCTTGTATCTCTTGGATACATCTAGGTCATTTATTCCAAGCAACAGAACAGTAAATAGAAAAGAATTTTTTCCCATTTCACTCTTAAACCTACAAGGATTTAGATCATTTTTACTCGCGCTAGTAGAATGACGGTGAACCTCTCTTACAGATACATAATTTCGTCATAATAGGATCGTCATGTATCGTCTTTGTGGGTTAGTTAGGACAAAAACTCTGATTAACATGGAAAAGCGTGCACCACTTAAATTTTCTTCAGAAAATGTCAAAATCTCACCCAGCAACAGCCTTGTTGTGTTTATGCCTCTTGGATGTGCTTGTGTGTGTGCAGGGCAGAAGCTGTTCAGCTGTCACATGTGCAACACGTCCTTCTCCACCAAGGGCAGTCTGAAGGTCCACATGCGCTTACACACAGGCTCCAAACCCTTCAAGTGCCCCTTCTGCGATCTTCGCTTCCGCACCTCTGGCCACCGCAAGACGCACATCCAGGGTCACATCCGGCCCACGGACCGCAAGGCCAAGCGCAGCTCCGGCGCCGAGCCACAGAGACAGGAGGTCCAAAGCGTTCCTCAGGCTCAGCATCCCTCCTCCGCTGTGGACGCTCAGCCTTCTGTGGGATTATTACAGACTGCCAACACAGATCCCAACATCTACATCCCAGGAAACTCAGTGCTCACGGGCCAGTACGACCCCAGTCTGCTGCAGCAAGGGCTGGTCGGGCAAGCGATACTGCCTGCTACTGTGTCAGGTGATGAATTACAAACACAGATCTACAACATCTTAAATCACACACTACTAATAACTGACCGCAGTGATGAGAGAATCGACATGACAGCAGATTTTCCTGTTCTTCCCCAGCGGGTGGAGATCTGACGGTCTCCTTGTCGGAGGGTCTCGCCACACTTGAAGGAATCCACCTGGTGTGTCCAAATGTGCAGATCTCTGGGATTGACCCCAGCAACATCAACAACATCACTCTGCAGGTAACGCTCGACTCGAGAGACTCGGTTCAGCCGTCCTGATGCGTGATGATGCAGTCATGTGGCTTGTATCTGTCTGTTCAGATCGACCCCAGTATTTTGCAGCAGACGCTGCAGCAGGGCAGTTTGCTGTCTCACTCTCTGACGACTGACTCGGGTCTGACGGCACACGCGACGGCTCACCTCATGACCGATGGAGACGCTTCGGTTCCTGCGAATGTGGTCATTCACCCTCTGACTGGCCTCTCTCTGCAGCCTCCGCCGTCAGCCATCAGCAGCCTGACCAACCAGCAGGAGAACGCCGGTCAGTCTCTCTGTCCTCGCTTTTACACTGTCCCTTCATCTCTTTTACATTAGGTCAGGTGACTCTCTCGCAACCATGTCCGGTCAGATTTAAAAAAGAAAAAAGTAATTATTAAAATACTTATACTGGGGGGTTGGTACAGTAAAGAGACCATTTTGATCATTGAGAATAATGGACATTACAAACACTCTCACTTTCTATGTATATATTTATTTATTTATTGTGTTATTATGAGCTTAACTGTCTTAAAATGAGCTTAAAGGGTTAGTTCACCCAAAAATGAAAATTTCTGTCATTAATTACTCTCCCTCATGTCGGTCCACACTTGTAAGACCTTCATTCATCTTCAGAACACAAATTAAGATATATTTGATGAAATCCGATGGCTCAGTGAGGCCTGAGCAATGACATTTCCTCTCTCAAGATCCATTAATGTACTAAAAACATATTTAAATCAGTTCATGTGAGTACAGTGGTTCAATATTAATATTATAAAGAGACGAGAATATTTTTGGAGCGCCAAAAAAACAAAATAACGACTTATTTAGTGATGGCTGATTTCAAAACACTGCTTCAGGAAGCTTCGGAGCGTTACGAATCAGCGAACGCAATGTGTTCGCCATCAGTTCGGAGCGCCAAAGTCACGTGATTTCAGCAGTTTGACACGCGATCCGAATCATGATTCGATACACTGATTCATAACGCTCCGAAGCTTCCTGAAGCAGTGTTTTGAAATCGGCCATCACTATATAAGTCGTTATTTTGTTTTTTTGGCGCACCAAAAATATTCTCGTGGCTTTATAAATTAATATATTGAACCACTGTACTCACATGAACTGATTTAAATATGTTTTTAGTACATTAATGGATCTTGAGAGAGGAAATGTCATTGCTCAGGCCTCACTGAGCCATCGGATTTCAACAAAAATATCTTAATTTGTGTTCTGAAGATGAACGAAGGTCTTACGGGTGTGGAACGACATGAGGGTGAGTAATTAATGACATTATTTTCATTTTTGGGTGAACTAACCCTTTAAGCGTAACAAGGTTGTCACAATGCAAATAATCCTGCCCACATATAATGAGCAAATAACTTAAAACTCAATCAGTGCAAATGCAGGTTTTCTGATTGGCTGATTAATTTCTCAGTATCACAAGCCAATCTGATACTTTCACCAGCTCATAATTTCTCTATATTTTATAAATGTCATGAATTAAAAGACTTGTATATATTTTTATTTTCTCAGTTACTCTCACTCAGGATGTTATCTTTGATATTGTTAATGAAACCCGAGCGATTTCCATTGAACTTTCTGTGAACAAACAGCATTTTCCCACTTTTTTTGATTATTTGGAAAAACTGAATGGAGTTTGTATTTATATTTTAAACCCTTGGCCCACAGTGTAGAGCATATCAGTTAAAATATTGGTGGGTAAGAAATCGAATACATTTTTTGATGTCCAGATGTTTTTGATGTTTTTGACAGACTTCTTGGCTTAGATGAAAAAGTTGATTTCATACGTGGGCCATATGGAAGAGCTTACACTAATATTCTTTGATCTTCAGAGTGGACGTTTGTTTTGGGCTGCTAAAACACCAGCCTGAGAGCTGATTGTTGATGAATGTTGAATGTTAGTCATCAAATCTGGGCCATTTTATTCATTTTTTGAGTTCTTCAAGCAGTGTTGACTTTAACTTCTGTCTGGTATTGGGATGTGTGTCCTGTCAGGTTCTCAGGAGCTGTCACAAGTGTCCAGCGCTGGCAGCAGTGCTCCAGAAATCACTCTGACCATCAACAACTCCAGTCTGACACAAGCTTTAGCACAGAGCAGTGCTGCTGCGTCCACTGCTGCCGCCAGCACATCCGAGATCACGCTCACTATAGCAGGTGAACACACTACACAAACACACTACACAAACACACTACACAAACACACACAAACACACCCCAACTCTACCTGATAAACACTTTATTCATGCTATTAGGCACTTTATTTCTTCTTATTTAATATTTTTTTCATTTGTAATTAAAATAAACATCTCTGAGCTGATTTGAGATGTGAAAAGGGAGAAGAATGAGAAGGTTCAAACTCGTGTTGGTTGCATCAAAAGCTAAAGCCACCCGTCTTACTCTCCACACCACTGCTCCTGTTATCTGACAGGTTTCTTCTGTACCAATCAGACACTGGTGGGCGGAGCTACTGTAAACAGCCTTTGCCAACAAGGCGGGTGATTTGCACTTCTTTGCAATAGTCTTAACCAGACTATTTTTGCTCCTGTGTCTTAAAGGTGCCCAAGAACGTTCTTTCACAAGATGTAATATAAGTCTAGGTGTCCCCTGAATGTGTCTGTGAAGTTTCAGCCCAAAATACCCCATAGATTTTTTTTAATTAATTTTTTTTAACTGCCTATTTTGGGGCATAATTAACAATGCACTGATTTACACTCGGCGCCGCCCCTTTAAGACGCGAGCTTCCTGCCACACCAACTGTTGACTATATTACAGCGCATTTACAAAGTTCACACAGCTAATATAACCCTCAAATGGATCTTTACAAGATGTTCGTCATGCATGCTTCAAATTATGTGAGTAAAGTATTTATTTGGATGTTAAAGTTTTATTCTGAGTGAATTTGAGGCTGTGCTCCGTGGCTAATGGCTAATGCTACACTGTTGGAGAGATTTATAAAGAATGAAGTTGTGTTTATGAATTATACAGACTGCAAGTGTTTAAAAATGAAAATAGCGACGGCTCTCTTGTCTCCGTGAATACAGTAATAAACGATGGTAACTTTAACCACATTTAACAGTACATTAGCAACATGTTAGCGAAACATTTAGAAAGACAATTTACAAATATCACTAAAAATATCATGATATCATGGATCATGTCAGTTATTATTGCTCCATCTGCCATTTTTCGCTGTTGTTCTTGCTTGCTTACCTAGTCTGATGATTCAGCTGTGCACAGATCCAGACGTTAATACTGGCTGCCCTTGTCTAATGCCTTGAACATGGCTGGCATATGCAAATATTGGGGGCGTACATATTAATGATCCCGACTGTTACGTAACAGTCGGTGTTATGTTGAGATTCGCCTGTTCTTCGGAGGTCGTTTAAACAAATGAGATTTATATAAGAAGGAGGAAACAATGAAGTTTGAGACTCACTGTATGTCATTTCCATGTACTGAACTCTTGTTATTCAACTATGCCAAGATAAATTCAATTTTTGAATCAAGGGCACCTTTAAAGATTTCTATATAAACATCTTAATGGCTCTGGTTTTGCTGTTGGATCCAGGCTTCTTTTTAATTTGCTCCATCCTTCAATAAATGCTTCTTGTAAAGCTTCATTATATATTCATGAAACACAGATTTATGAAATAATTAAGTGTGCCTTAGGAAAGAAGTGCAGAGCGTCAGGTGAAGCACAGACAACAACACAAGATTTGACACATTTTTTTACGCTAATGAGTTTTTTCTTGTGTTTAGCAATATCTGTTGCCAAAGCAAACACTAATCTCTGTCTCTGTGTTTAAAGGTCAGGATCTTTTACCCCATCACTGTCCATCCTCGACTCCAAACATCAACCCCGGGATCAGACTGGCTCCAGGCAGCAGCAGTTTGACGTTAAGCAGCGAGCAGCTCCTTCCTCAGAGTCCTCCTCCCTCGGCCATGACCGGTGAGAGCTCATTTCATGTGGCCCGCCTCTAAGAAACGTTTGAACGAAACAGCACTGTCCAGCCAATTAGCTCTTTTCTAAGCAGTCTGGGCAGAAATTGAGTTTGACACCCTGCTGTACGTGATAAACGTGATGGAGTTGTGATTGGCGTCTGTGCCATTAAACCATTAAACAAGTCTGTGTGATGTGTTGAAAAACAGAAGTATTGCGTTCACATACTTGCATAGAGTGTGTTTTGAGGTGACACGTGTCCCTGTTGTCTGGTTCTAGTGATTTAGTTGTGTCTCTGATCGATTCTTCCCATCAGTCAGTGCACTGGCCCCCAGCACCTCCCTGTCCCACACAAGCATGACAGCGCAGAGCCTGGTGATGTCATCAGCGGGCATGGCCAGCGATGGCAGCGTGACTCTGACTCTGGCTGACACGCAGATCCTGGACACGGTCTCTCTCAACCTCAACACACAGGTAAATGAATCCACAGACACAATGTTGTGTTTAACACTTGCATTCTCTCAGTAAAATAACCAAAAACCACTAGGCCAGTGTTATATATTTTGTTCACTTGAGTACTTACAATATCCCAAATGTTTGCAACTAGTTGTAAATCGTGAGAAAATTGCAGTTTTACCCAAGGCTGCGGGACGCGTGAGGAGTCGCCTGTCAATTACCCGCGTTACCCTCGGTTTCCGGTTTATTTTGTAGAAACCATGGAAACACCAAAGACGCTTTAATATTTACATGTTTTAATAGACAAGGGAACAACTGTTTGGATATATTTATAGACAGAAAACTAATTATTGTTATATAGCTCAACACGTTTAGTCTTATTGTTTAAATTTAATTTTCTTGATGTTTTTGCGAGTCTCATGCTTCACCATGCCTCAGAGAAAAACACTATTTTGTGAAGTAGCTAACATAGCATAATGAGATCCAGCTTTATTTTTAGTAACAGTAATACAGCATTTTCTCCATCGTACGTTTTAAAATTAATTGCATGTCATTTATCAACACAATCATCCAGCATTTAATCTGATATTGTAAAATCGATCTATCTTACTGCAGTGTGTAACAGTGTCTCACAGCAGCCGCCGAGCGAACGCACAGAGTAACGTTATAACATCATTTTCAACACTCTCAAATGTATCTAATATGATAAACAGAGCTGCGTTACCTCATACTCATGACCGGAAAAGCGGCAGCGGCGCCGGCGACTGTGTCATAATAAAAGTCCCGCTGCTCGTGAGGCGTGTGTTGATCAATCGCTCCAGCTCCTCGTTCAGCTCCACAACACTCGCTCCTGCTCTGCTTCATACTACAGTAACGTTAATAATCACATCCATGAACATGATTTCTTCCCGAGTCCAATCCTTATTCTATTCCACCGTCTGTGAGGTGAAGACCACATGTCCCAAGATTGTTGCCAGTTTGCATTGATTGGTTGGCATGAGGGCGAAAATCAAAATATAATAATTCAATCTGTAAAGATGATTTGAAACGATGTGTGAAACTTTACAATTAAACCTGAGATATCAGAGGATCTTCAAGCATTAAAATCATCAGCAAAATATCTCATACAAGTGGAGCTGATGTCCACCTTTCTCAGTTTGTTTTGATGAGACGATGCTTTTTATTTAGCTCAGATGAGGGGTTGTGTTTTGTCCACGTGATTCAAACACGTTTCCTGAAACACTGCACGTCTGATGGCGTCTGTGGATGTGTTTGATTTCTGCACACAGATGATAGATCACCAGACAGAGGAGAAGGAAGCGGAGACGAAGCAGAAGCACCAGTGTTATTACTGCAGTCAGATGCTGCTGACGGCAAACGCTCTCAGGAGACACTGCCGACAGGAGCACGGGAAGGAGCGCTGCCACGTCTGCCGCGTCTGCAGTAAAGCCTTCAAACGCGCCACACACCTCAAGGTATCATCTGCATACACACACACTTCTGGAAAACACCAGGACCTGACTAACATCTGCACACCTCATACGCATACTGTACATATACATAATAAAGGTGGGGGGAGTGAATGAACAGCGCTCTATTCCACTCTCATTACCCACAACTGAGGTTCCCTTGAGCAGGACACATAACTGCTGTTCTGAAACACTTCCACTCTTCAATAATACCACTTACAGATGACTGAGGAACAAACTGACTTATTGCACAGCTGGCATCCTCTCGCAGTATCACACTTGAATTCACTGAGCTCCTCAGAAGAACGACACATTTTTTCACAAATTAAATGGAGACTGCATCTCTGTGTGCTTGATTTTATACACCTGAATTCAATACTTTAGAGGTGTGTCCCAATACTTTTGTCCATGTAGTGTATATCCAAATGCATAACATTACTCTTTAAGCAGGCATCTCCTGGCTGTTATGGTCACAGCATGATTTTCAAGTCATGTTATTTTTATTTTTATCACCAGATGGCAGCAATCTGCCCCAATACATGACACATTCTTTGATATGCAGAAAAATAGCATAAACCAACAAACAGCAACCAACAATTCACAAATATTACTTGTCAAATTCAACAGTCAGATAGAAAACATGTTTTTATATATATATATATATATATATATATATATATATATATATATATATATATATATATACAGTACAGTCCAAAAGTTTGGAACCACTAAGATTTTTAATGTTTTTAAAAGAAGTTTCGTCTGCTCACCAAGGCTACATTTATTTAATTAAAAATACAGTAAAAAACAGTAATATTGTGAAATATTATTACAATTTAAAATAACTGTTTTCTATTTGAATATATTTGACAAAGTAATTTATTCCTGTGATGCAAAGCTGAATTTTCAGCATCGTTACTCCAGTCTTCAGTGTCACATGATCCTTCAGAAATCATTCTAATATGATGATCTGCTGCTCAAGAAACATTTAATGTGTACAATTGTACAAAATATTTGTGTACAATATTTTTTTTCAGGATTATTTGATGAATAGAAAGTTCAAAAGAACAGTGTTTATCTGAAATCTAATCTTTTGTAACATTATAAATGTCTTTACTGCCACTTTTGATTGATTTAATGCATCCTTGCTGAATAAAAGTATTCATTTCTTTAATTTCTTTTTCAAAAAAATAAAAATTCTTACTGACCCCAAACTTTTGAACGGTAGTGTATAATGCTACAGAAGCTTTGTATTTCAGATAAATGCTGTTCTTTTGAACTTTCTATTCATCAAGGAATCCTGAAAAAAAAGTACACAACTGTTTTCAACATTGAAAATAATCATAAATGTTTATTGAGCAGCAAATCAGCATATTAGAATGATTTCTGAAGGATCATGTGACACTGAAGACTGGAGTAATGATGCTGAAAATTCAGCTTTGCATCACAGGAATAAATTACTTTGTCAAATATATTTAAATAGTACACAGTTATTTTAAATTGTAATAATATTTCACAATATTACTGTTTTTTACTGTATTTTTAATTAAATAAATGTAGCCTTGGTGAGCAGACGAAACTTCTTTTAAAAACATTAAAAATCTTAGTGGTTCCAAACTTTTGGACTGTACTGTATATATATATATATTTAATTCTACTCAAAACTGTAAATTAAATAGAAATCATAGCATCTCAATGCAAGAATAAACAGTCACTTCTTTCCATTTCAAATATTAATGTTCACACTTTAAAATGCCCCTTATTAAAATGCTGAAGGCTCTTATTTCACAGCACATATTGATTGACACTTCCTGACCACATGTCATATTCAGTTTGTAAGTGAGTACATTACTGTTTCCCATTCGTTTTTTTGCAAGCCGAGACGAAATTATTTTCTCTGTCAATGGACAGCATGTCACAGATATTAAGTTTTTTATAAATAGGATTATAAATGTCATTCTGATCTTCTAGGACATTGTTACCTTTATAAACCCTAACAAATTTGTAAAGCTGATGCTGTAACCTTAATGTTTATGCTTTGGAGTTTTTTGTGCAGGGCAAAATCAGTTTTTCAATAATAATTTTATAATAAAAATAATTAAATAAAAATATATATATTTTTGTGTGCGTGCGTGTGTAAGCATGTCTATTTTGTATTGGGGATGTTTTTTTGCATTTTTGGAAGTGTGCCACTTCATTTCTGTCTGTGTGTGTTGTGCGTTGTTTCTGATTTTGAGAATGGATTTTGTCCAGTTTCTAAGTGGGGTCTCTGTGGGTTACATTATTGATGATATTATTGAAAAACTGATTTTTTTCAGTACAAAAAAATGCTAAACTTTGACAAAAAGTAATTTTTATTGTTATAATTGTGATTTCATAACATTTAGATATGAATCCAACTGAAAAAAAAAAAAAACTTGTGAAAAGATTTCTTTCAGTCATTCAAATAGCACATAGCAAATAGTGAAGCTCTGCAGCCATCTACTGGTAAAAATGTTAGTTTTTTACTTTTAAAACTGCATTTTCCAAAAGATGGGCAAAAATCTTACACTAAACCATGTCAAATTATCCATGTCAAATTATCCATCATGAAGGAAAGTTAGAAATCTGGGCCTTTTAAAAAATAAATTTTACATAAAAAGCTGCGTTTGCATAAAAACCTATTTTAAAAAATATTTTTTAATTTATTTATATAAATCTAAAAGATATCACAAATCCTCCAAAACCTGCACAAATGTTGAGTAAAAACATTAATAAACAGAATAAAATTACATTGGTTTTTAAAAAATATATTATATTGTTACAAAATTGCATTTTGAGAGACCCCGAAGACCACGAGTGTAGTCCCTTAAACGAAGACCGCACAAGGGTTAAACAAATTACACTGGCTCCCGGTCAGGTTTCACATCGATTTTAAAATTCTCATGCTCACCTAAAAGGCCTTGCATGGTTTAGCACCACAATATCTATCCAAACATTTAACTGCATACACCCAAAGACGCAATCTTCGTTCGTCTGATTCTGCCTTTTTAATTGTTCCTTCAACGCGTTTACGCTCTATGGGTGACCGGGCTTTTTCTTCTTTTGCTCCCAAACTCTGGAATGCTCTTCCCAATGAGATCAGACATGCCGACTCTGTTAGTGTTTTTAAAACTTCACTTAAAACTAATTTTTTTAGGCTTGCATACAAGTGATTATTCTTATAAATGTGTTTTGTTTTGCTTTTTATATAATGCATCTTTCTCTCTTAATTTTGCTCTAATAATGTATGTTTATTGTGTTTATATGTTTCTGTGAAGCGCTTTGAGATGTAACTTTTAAAGGCGCTATATGAAATAAAGTTGATTATTTTCATTAGTAAACTGTGTTAAATCTGCATCTGTGAATGTCTCTTTCAGGAGCACGAGTACGTCCATAAGAAGGGACCCAAAGTCAGCTCTCAGAAACCCAAAGTGTTCAAATGTGCCAGCTGTGACAAAGCCTTCGCCAAACCCAGTCAGTTAGAGAGACACAATCGCACACACACGGGTAAAGCTCTGCTCTCTGTGTCACTGCTGTGCTGTCCTCGTCCCACATATGAGGACTTCAACAGTTCATCATACATGTCTACAGTAGGGCTGTCATTACATCTCACATTGTTATCAAATGACAGTGCTGATTAAATAAAATGATCAATATTTGCTGAAGTCATAACCATTTTTTGCAGTTTTGTAAGATATTGGGTGCAGTTAAACTGACCCTTGACCCTGTTTTTGTATTAAAATCTGTTGTTATAAATGTATTAGCTTGTTTAATTGACACCCATAAACATCATATAACCTCCCTGAATGTATTGAAAGCAGATGGTTTTGAATTGCTCTACTCTTCAGATGTCGGCGTGTGATTCACTGGCATGTCTGCTTGTTTTCAGGTGAGCGGCCCTTCAAGTGTCCGCTGTGTGACAAAGCGTTCAATCAGAAGAGCGCTCTGCAGGTGCACCGAGTCAAACACACGGGCGAGAAGCCCTACAGATGCGAAGTGTGCACTATTAGCTTCACTCAAAAGAGCAACATGAAGCTGCACATGAAGAGATCTCACGGTTATCTGCCGTCCTGCAGCAAACTGATGGGTACGTGTGGAGCGACTTCAGGTCATCCGCTTGTGTTCGGTGTTTAAAGGGTTCAGGAGAAACTGTTTCAGTCGAGTCGTAGTGTGTGTGTGTGCATATATATTTGGTTAATGAGAAGAGTAACTCGATTGATCCTTGTTTTTCAATCTGTCAAAATGACTAATCATGTTGAATTACATTTTTCAAATTCGGTAAATAAATAATGGAAAATGCTGACTTTAGGGTCTCTCTGCTGCCCGTCAGAGTGGGGTTGGTGTAAATAGCCTCTGCCAACGAGGCGGGTGATTTGCACTTGGTGTAAAATGTCTGTTTCATTCCTCGACAGCGAAACCACAGGAAGTAGAAGTGGTGCTGGAACACGACTCTGAGTCGGACTCCCAGCAAGCGGCGTCCCAGGAGGGCAAAGAGACTCAGTCAGGGCTGGATCTGGAGGAGGGGGTGCAGGAGTCTTCAGAAGGCTGGCAGTGCCCCATCCCAACAGTCTTCCCATGAGCACACATTCAGATCCACCGGACCGGACATTAGCAATGCCAATTACTGCGATCTTTTTACTCCTGCCAGCGAGTGTGACTTACACTGATACAAATCATGCATTTATGTGAATGTACATGATTTCGTTTACTTCATGCTGCATTAGAAAACTTTCAGACTTACTGATTTTTTTACAGTTATTTTATGTTAGAGCCATTTTTGTCTCTACTAAAGTAAAGATTGTAATTGTGTATTTGAATGCATCTAGTTTTCATTTGTATCCTCATCTGTGGTGAAACTACAGCAGGACTTTCTGCCATTGTCAGTATGTCAAAGACTGTATATATACTAGAGCTGCTTATTTGAGTCCCACAATCCCTGATATATCAGATACATCAGTTCAATGGGAGTTTTGGCAAACGTTTTTTGTAATATGCAAAAATATTTAAGAATAAATTTAGGTTTTTTGTTTGTTTTTTTCAAATGTTTATCAGTTTTCTATTTTTGCTTTTCTGCAACTGTGCTTTTAATCTGTTTAAATGAATTTCTGGGTTTTGTGTATGGATGAAGTGTGACTGTGGAGTAGTTTGACTAAACCATAATGAACACACACAACTTGACGCAAATATATCAAAATCCACAGTTGTTGGATATTTTCATATATATGGATACTGAGTAACTGAAGATCACGATAACTCCTGTGTGTTTAGACCACAGAGATCTGCATTTTCTGACACAGAAACCAGTTAATGACAACAACTAATGCATAGTAATATTGTTGAGTGCAATATATCAACAAAAAGCTTTATAATCTGCCACAGCTGTTCACGGGTCAGCAGGAGGCAGTGGCTCTTTTGTGTTTTGAGATCCTGAAGCGTGGGCTGAATATGTGTGTGTATGTCTTGCCTGAAGCTAACTGGGTTTGAAGTGCAGTGCTGGTCAGTGAAAACTTTTTTCAAGCACATCATTGCAGTTTATCGAGCAGTTACTGACTAATGGTACGACAAGAAGGTGACTATGAATATGCAACACCCTTTAGAGACAAAACGTTCTTACAGATACTGTGGAAGTGTGAAAATCATGATAACTTCAACCAGATTTGATGTGACTTGATTTTAATAAAAAGCATGTTAATATAAAATAACATAAAAATTGCATGTGTAGCTTGTAGTGTGAGGTACATAATGGTGTTCTTTAACCTGGAAACTGACAATCAAATGGAAAAGTGAACTAAAAACAGCAAACCCAGAGAGCAGACTTTGCTAAAATATGCAAATAAAAGAAGCACAGAAACGTTTTGCACTTTTAATGGTCACCATTAATTAGCTATAACAAACATATAAGACATCAAATATTCTTTAGTTTAAATAAGACCCCATTTGTTTTTGTATCTATTGCTTCCTGATGAACAGAAAATGAAGGCTCAAACTATAAAGAGCACAGAATCAGTCGTACAGTTACAGTTAGAAATCAGCAGATCCAAACTAACATTTCACAAGTCTCCAAACGCATCTGTTGTGGATCTCGGCACGTGCACAGTATGTTTAATGGATTATGGGACGCAGACTGTAGAAAGCACATCTGAGGTCTAATACACAGTACTGTCTCCTCTCACAGTGAGCCGTGTCGAGGTCAGTGTAAGACTAAAGACGAGACGAAAGCTGTTCAACAAGACAAACATCGCCGCAGGTGCTCAGTGTCGGTGTCTGACCAGCACACTAGTTAGTGTCGTTCAACTCTCAAAGATTACACAACTACATCAATACAAGTCTGACAGGACAGAGCAGAGTAATGCAGAAGACACAGATTGTATTGTAACATATCAATGCAAAAGCCTCTTCAAGTCATTGTTACTGTATTAGAAAAATAAAAAGAATTCATTTTTATGCTTTTCCTCTATCTTTGAACGGGAAGAAGTGATGGGGTTTCAACGCTTGGCAGATGAAGCAGTCTGGCTTCCTCCCTGAAAGAGAGAAAACGCACACATTAGAGTCGACTGCCGACCTCACGTGTTCATTACTGAGGAAGAAGAAGACTGTTACCCGTTTGAAGATGCGGGTTAAGGTGCTTTGACTGTCTCCACGTCCCTTCTGGCCTTTGCTGCTCTGTGATTTCTGCTCTCTCTGTTAATAAAGCGTCTCCTTCATTAGGGCTCTCCTCATACTGAATCATTTTGTTAGTTTGAGACGGGGTGAATCATGGCAGATCAATTCAGAGCTACACTGCAAAAAATGCTGTTCTTACTTAGAGTTTTTGTCTTGTTTCTAGTCAAAATATCTTAAAGTTCTTAAATCAAGAAGCATTTTCTTGACAAGCAAAAAATATTTTCTTGTTTTCAGGAAAAATAAGTCAAAATGAAGCACGTTTTTCCTTAAAACAAGCTAAATAATCTGCCAATGGGGTAAGCAAAATAATCTTAATCCAAACTGAAAACAAGATTATATATCTTATTCTTGGTTTGAAATAAGATTATTTTGCTTGTTTTAAGGAAAAACTTACTTAATTTTGACTTATTTTTCCTGAAAACAAGAAAATATTTTTTGCTTGTCAAGAAAATGCTTCTTGATTTAAGAACTTTAAGATATTTTGACTAGAAACAAGAGAAAAACTCTAAGTAAGAACAGCATTTTTTGCAGTGTACATGGTAAACCCTAACGCTCAATAATTAATTGGATTGAGTAGGGCAAACTCAAATTAAACAAATTAGTTCAATCAAATTAACTTTTATGAGTATTTAGAACTTTCTTCTTCTTTTGAGTTCATGAAACTGACACATTTTAGAATTGTTTCATTGTTTTGAGTTTTACTATCTTTTTTCTTTTCATTTAGACAAACTTAAATTTACATTTGCCATGATGCTAACATGTAGGTGTTATATAATGTTTTTGTGCAAGATTAATGTTAAGTGGTAGATTTAGTAGTGCTATCTCCTTAGAAGAGTTTCTGTTAATGTTTTGGTTATCATGTGCGAGCATGAGCTTCATTTGTTCGTTTGAAAACAGCTATTTCATAATTGTTGTATATTGATGTACTCTTTCAGCAATTGCTATGCTGATGTCATCAAAGAATAGCTAAATTTCCACTTCTAAAAATATAATTTAATATGCTGGTGCTGATAGCCTTGTGGGCAGCACACCGACATATAGTTAGTATAGTTGCCAACATAAGTTAAGATTACATGATAATTTTAAGTTTAATGTATGAATTTACTTTCAAGTTAAGAGCAATTAAATTGTACAAAAGAGTAAAAAATTGAAATCTGCCAGTTCTGCTTACTTAATCTTTAATTTTTTTGAGTTTTGCCAACTTATTGAGGTTTACAGTGTACTGATTACTTGAATAATATTATAAAATACAATATGTATGTTGGGTATAATTGAGTGAGAGGAAATTGTGAATCTTTATGTGGCACATGAAACAGCTGCATGTAATGAATCAAAGGCAAAGCATGACGATTACAAATCTTATTAGTCAGCATGTTAACAGATATTTCTCATAAGGAAATGACTTCAGAAGACTGAGACTCACCTTAGATTTTGGGGTAGAGGGAGAAACCTAATTGGGGTGGGGGGGGATAAACTACAATTAGAATAATCAATAAAAAAAAAAAAAATCTATCATTCAATATTTTTAGGAGACAGGAGATACGAACGATGTTTCTGAGGAAGTGCATGACAGCGCCCTCATCTGGACGGCGCCGCGGGGACGCGCTCGATCTCTGAGGGGACGAGGACAAACCACCTCGAAAAGATCCCTGTGATGAGGACAACACATTAAACATCCCAGCATTCTCCAGGCCAGACTCAGGCTACGTTCACACTGTCAGTCCAAATCCGATTATTTGTGTATCCGGTTGAAATCTGGAACACTGACTGTGTGTCGCAACTGTTCAGATCTGATTTGAACATGACAGTAATGTGTATCCGCTGGACTACTCTATAAGGCAGCAGCTTTATTCTGTGCTGTCGTCTCCATCGGTCTGTTTTACTGTCATTTTCTGCTCGACCAGCTCAAGAACACAATCTTGATTCTGTAGCGACTTTCTGCATGTTTCCTATATGACATGTTTACATTTTATGTGGCATGAGAAAGTCACATTAACCATGTGAAATGGATTTCCAGAAATCCAACAATAGGATTTCAAACCACATATGAAAGTAGCTAGAAAACAATTCGCATTTCATGTGTTTTTTTGCCGTTCACACTTGCTAAATCGTATCAGATTCCAGTCTGAATGACTCGCTTCATCCTCTGCTTCAGTGTAGATTAATTATGACTGGATGCAATGAAGGTTACTAATCAATGTCATCATGGCCTATATTCATCAAGTCACGCAGTAATATGCAGAAGTACGTTTTTTTCAGTGCATGTGCGATGCGTCCGGTTCATTAGTCGCTATGGGTAATCTAATGGAGGAATAAATTACAAAATACAGTAAATGGTAACATAATTTGTGCTACAAACTAGTGGGTTTATGATTAGATAATAAATTAAATATAATATGACAAACAAGTTTTCAATATCAGCATAACGAACAGTTAAAATAGCTGGAAGCGGATGAGAACGGGAGACTCGACACACTCTTTCGCCAAAGTGCTAATTCTAATACTTCTAGCTGAATTCATTCATCTTAATACATTTAATTATTCATAAATACTTGACTTTTAGGTTCATGCATTTATGTTTAATACTGCTGAGACAACTTTAGGTAAGAAACAGAAGAAGTAGATGGAAGACTTCAGCATCGCCACATTTGTTTCTTTGTCCATTTGAACTCATTATGGCCGGTTTCACAGACAGGGCTTAGATTAAGTGAGGATTAGGCTTTAGTTCAATTAAGACATTCAAATAGCTTTTATAAACATGCCTTAAAAAACATCTTGAGACAAAACATTGACTAACATATTTCCAGATATATCAGAGCAAGTTACTCTCAGTTAAAACAGCTCAAACATGCATTTTATTCTGGACTAGCTCAAGCCTTGTCTGTGAAACCAGAGGAAAGTGTTTGCCTTTACACCCTTAAAGAGAGAGACAACTGTGTCATCATTTACTCACGCTTGTGTCTTTCCAAACCTGCAGAACACAAAAGAAGATATTTTGAAGAATGTTGGTATTGTGTATTTTGGAGGTCAAAGGGAACTGAAAATATTCGGTTACCAACATTCTTCAAGACATCTTCTTTTGTGTTCTGCAGAAGAGAGAAATGTTCAGACGCATCAGCCGTTTACGAGCACTATTCATTGAAATGAAGCCAAGCTTTAATAAACTCAGTGTTCTGGTATTTTAACGATTCTTAAAAAAATGAATCACTCTGACCAGCTGAGATTGAGTGTGGATGAAAAGGTTAGGATCGTGATTCTTCTGTAGTGATAAAGCAGCGGACTGATAAGAGCTCTCGACACATTAAAATACCAAGTTTAAGTAATGTTTCCTGATGGTAAATAAAGCATAAAGAACGAATATGAACTCATTTATTGAAACGGATACATATAAAATGATTTAATTCAGTCCTTTTGAGAGGATGATCTCCAAATCAGAAGCGCCACACTTCAGTTGAATTTCATTTGTCGTGTTGATACCGCGGGACTGTTGAACGCTCGAATCTCCTGAGTTCTCGATGATTGGCCTGTGCCAAAGTCAGATGTTGACTGTCGTCACGTCACTGTAAGAATCACTGTAAGAGAGTCGTTTTCAAGTCTGTGCTCAAAAAGTTTGACAGACAATTAACAGGTAAAACAATTTTTTATTTTCACAAACTTTGAAAATAAAAAGTTGTTAAACTCAGAAAGACACTTCAGGACTAGAGTTGAAAAGTGTTTTGTGTTTTGGGTCTGTAGTTGTTTTTGAACAGCTGTCTTTATGGGTCAAACTGATCCACGAACAGTAAGAACAAATAGAATTTCTGTATGATCATTTCACAACACATCAGCGTGTTGAAGCTTTGCATGCGTGTTCATGACCCTAAATGGGAAAAAGTCACAAAATTTCAAGAAAAAAAAAAACAAAACAAAAAACTTAACTGATATTTCTGACAACTCAAAAATCAAACGGGTCAAACTGACCCGCAACAGAACATGAGGTTAAACTGTATATAATGAACATCTTTACATCAATAGTTTTATATTTCTCTGTCATTTTTAATGTAGATTCACAATGCTTTGTGGGATTATAGTTCTTTCCCTCATTAAATCTGTTCATTTCACAGTCTTGTACATTTGTCTGTCAAATCAAAGTGTGTAATGTTGTGTTTCGCCTCGTTAGTTAATGATTACAAAAGTACCAAATGTCACCAGAAACAGCAGGTCGTCCAGCTGCTGTTTTATGAGTACTGTGAATATAGCATATATAGAAGGGAAGAATGCATGTTCTGATACTGGTCATCAATTATTGCTTAATAATATATACTAACATTGCATAATAAACACTGCAATCTTCCATAAAAAATAAAATAAAAAATAAGAATTGTCCATTTTGATTTCATGGTGGTGTGACTGATGGTCAGATATTAATAGTCTGCGTTAAACTCTAAACGAACACAGCTTATCCTTTATTGGCCAGACATTAAACTTTCATTTTTACTGTAATAACTTCAACACTCTGATCTGTGTTTCTAGTGCAGCATGATATTAACTAACTATTTTGCAATAATAATGTTCAGAAATTAAAAATTAAGAACATGTATTACCAACTAGCATTTAGTTCGGGGTAATTACTCTTACTTTTGGTTCATGGACAGACTCAAGTTTACAAACTAATGAGGACTGAGGATAGCAAATGATACTTGATATTCTATTTATTGACAATAAATCCCTGATATCCCGCTGTGCTGTAGATATCTTTATGGTGTCAGATTTTGTGCAACATGTTCATATGATGAAATACACTGGTTATTCTACATTTATACATGTGTATGCCAATTCATTTTGTACTACTACTGTTATAAAGCATCTTAAAGGGATACTTCTCTCTTTCTCTCATGCCGTCCCAGACTAACATGACGTTATTTCATTTGTGGAACACAAACGGAGATTTTAAGCTCCCAATAGAAGCAATGCGGTCGTATGGATTACCAGCATGTTCGTTTTGTGTGGTTTTTGAAGTGTCAGATTTGAGGGTCCCATTTATTTTGCGTTATATGGATTTAAAGAGATGGAGTTTTTGGTAAGAATATCTGTTTGTGTTCCACAGATGACAGTGAAGGGACGACAGGAGGGTAAATTATGAAAGTTTTTTTATTTTTCAGTGGAGTGTCCCTTTAAGGCCTTGTCACAACTAACATGAATGTTCAGCATGAAAATTCGTTGGCTGTGGGCATGTGACCAAATGTGTGAATCCTATTGGTTGGCCAGTTTTCTTTGCAGTGTGATAGAAAAGAGTCTCCTTAAAAACAATCTGGTGCATTGATGGTCTGAACAGACGCATTAACAGTTCATAACGTCATCACACCAAATTTTCATACCGAATATTTGTCTTTATGTGAACGGGCCTTTACATTTTCATGCAATGCAGTTAAACACTCCACAAAACACCCGATGTACTTCATTACATTGAAAGGCGACACTTATATTAGTGCCGACCTGTCTTACTCGCTCATCTTCAGACTTAAGCCATAGAAAACCCCCAAATCATTTAAAGAGGATCTATTACACCCTTTCTCAAAGTTGTTTTTGGGCTCTACTAGATTGAATGTTGATTATTCTCCTCATATTCTCCATTGCTGCAGCTCCTCTCTTCCCAGTCTGTCAGTAACGCTCGGTTTAGTTCCTGTCTCTATGAAGCCCCTCCTTCTGAAAAGCACAATGTGCTCTGATTGGTCGGCTGGAGCAGTGTGTTGCGATTGGTGTTTGGGAAATGTCCCGCCCCTTACCATAAGCGCCAGTTTCAACACACTACTAACTAACTCAGCCAGGCCCCGCCCCTTTATTCTGCGCATTAATTATTTAAATGAGGAATATTGTGAAGAAAACTCAAGATGGAGGCGTTTCAGAAACACTGACACTGATATAGAGAAGAACAGGAGCTGGAGCGACTTTGCTTTGGAAGGTTGGTGTGGTAGTGAGTGACGTCTCAGGTCAGTAAAGGGTGGTGTGTGTTTAAGGGTTAAAAAGCTGGGAACAACATGTGGGAATCTCTGTCTGTTTAATGAAGGATTGTACCTCACACTGATCCATCAACACATCCTTACAGCTCTGTTTCCTCACTAAGGCATTAGAGCAGATCCACAAACCAACATCCTGAAATCCCTGTTGAGTGTTTACCCACATGCTGCTCCTGAAGGAAGGGTTTCCACAGATCATGTGCTGTTAGTGGTTCTGCTGGTTAGTAAAGGTCAAGCATTTAGTAACTGTTTTTACTGTACACTCAGAAAACATGAGTGAGTGAGGAACAAAAGCTGTGACTGGGTCAGTACCATTTCAAAAGGTACTAATATACACCATCTAAGTATTAATATGTACTTTTAAGATACAAATACACACGTTTAGGGGTAAATAAATAAGGTACAAAGGTGCGCCTGTTGAAAGGGTCTCGCCCCAGTCACAGCTTTTGTATTTTACTTCTTGCAATAAACATTTTTGATTCTAACTGGCTCCATTATTTCATAATTATGCTTTCTCTGAAGAAACCACCTTTTACACCATTTCAGATCAAATATACACTGTAAATGTTGATATAAATATACAATGTCATCAAAAAGCTGAAAAATTAGACTGGAAAGTGACATCTTCAACCTTTATTAAAATATTATTAAGATGTGTTAAAGATGTTGTGGTCATGTTGTGTGGTTGTGCTGGGAGTAAATTGTTTTATTTGTGATAACGAATCATGACAAATTGTGTCACATCATTTTTGTCAACAAGAGAGAACAAATGAAATATTAATTATTAACAGAATATTAATATTAACAGATTATGTTGTAGTCAATGTGTGCTTTTTCCTGTCAGCTTTTTGTTTTTTGTGTGCATTTTTTGCATAGTAAAAAAAAACCTGGAGCTGTAGTTTGACTTTTTTTGACAAATAATTTTGTCATATAAACAACTTAACCAAGTTTAGTGTTTTGTTCTTCCCTCATATTTAAAATATTTTCCTCTTATTTTGATGGTTTAATGGAACCTGTAGGGTTATTAAACAACAAAAATCCCCTTCAGACGTCACTTTTGGACTTTTGAACCCCAGTGAAAATGAAAAACTGCTTGTGAAGAAGAAACTGAACCTTCAGTGTTGTTTTTCATTTCCGTAGCGGTTTATTATCAGGGGATCAAGTTCACACCTGTGTTCTGTCTTCATACGCATTAGCAGTTTCCTGTCAGAACAATACCATCAGATTTCTCCACAACTGATCATATTTTCATTAACACTTCAAGTCTGCAGGAAGTGAAAATTCACCTCATCTACTGTATGTTGTAAATGCAGGTTATAGATCTTAATGTGAATGATTAAATCATGGGTTTTAACAGTTTTTGACCTCATAATGTCAAAACTGGATCTTTAGGGTGAAAACGATGGAAGCTTCTTCCGCTTCATTACTGAAACGCTGTGGATCTGATATATCTGCCTCACAGATCGACATTTAGAGGATCATTTATTCTAGGGCTGGGCGACACACCTAAAACTTGAGATCTTTCCAAATATTGACGATAAGCCACATGCATCTCAATATTTTTGTATTTGCTCAAGAATAAATAGAAAAGGTGATTTTCTTTTGCCCAAATTAAAAATAAATAAATAAAATTTGGATAGAACAGCTACTGTTTCAAATCTCAAAACACAGCTAAAAAATGCAGACTTCTTTTAATTAATCATAATTTTCAGCAATATTCGATTTTATTAATGATATTCTGTAATTTTAGATTATTCAATTATGGTGATATCATCACTTATATTCAGTGTATATGTTAAAACCTCTATGTTAAAACATGAAGCAGTAAAGCTGCTCTGAATCGAGGTGTTTTGGGAAAAAGACACTTTAGTTTGGGAATTTTTCATTGGGACAGCAGCAAAAAGTGCATTGAATGAGATCAATCACAGCAGATTCAATGTTTTACCAAGAGCAAAATGTGATGGTAGCCTTAATCTGAGCTACACAAACAAACAAACAAACAAAAAAGCCAGTGTTCATGTTGTTAGATTCATTTTAATCAAGCAAATGTGAAAAAGCTCAAGACAGGATCAGGCGAGGGAACAGTGTCAGGGTTGTTGGGGAATAGGTAGGTTACACAAGCTCTTGTTACAAACGAAACACACTCCGTAGGGGTTAATAGTGCGGCATTAACACTTAAAGATCACACTGTTACACAGAGAGAGACGAGACGAGCTCCCCTGAGGCGTGTTTGAGACATCAACAGACAAACTATTACACAGCTGGAACCATCACAATCTCAGTCTCGCTCCACAAACACATGAGCTGTGATCAATGTCAGTAATTCTGTTACATCAGCTTTAACCATCATTTGGCACTTTAAAAATAAGGTCACAACACATCACAGAGGTCTAATTTCAATTAAATATCTTAGAAGGAAATATGTTTTAGAAGGAAAAAATATTCAGCTCCCTCTTTTTTGTCTTAAAATGTAAGGCTCTAGAAATTGCATAATTACACACGCAATAATATTAAAGATAATCAATTTTCAAAACATTGCAAATACATTTTAGAAACCAAGCCTCCATCCGTACCGTGAAAAACCCTGAGGCGCTTCCTTACAAGATGACTGGATTCTAAAACACGTGATATTCACCAGTCAGTCGCATATACTGTATGAAAAGAGATCCCACGTGTACTGTACGAGATTTGCTGAACTTTTCACTCGTGTCATTTGCTATCAGTGAAGAGCTGTAAAAACACTAGATTTTGTTCTGTACAGGCATCTGAAAATCTTATAAAAGCTCACGTTTATAAACATAATTCTCACGCTGTATGTCGAATCCCTGAATCACAGTAAAATCCCATAACATACCAAACTGCAGCTTAATTCAATACTGGATATACAGCAGGTTTGGTGCGCGCGATACACTTTAAGATACACGTCGAAAGTCAATTAAAAAAGAAAAAGCAATTGGTTTACTGGTGCTAATCGAACAATAACTGCAGGTCAAGATAAACTCAAGCAAGCAGAACAGTAGTAAAGGCTCATGTGGACAAGTTGAAGTCTGCTCAATCCTCACCTTTCCCTTCTTCTTTTTATCCCCTCCGAAGAACTTTCCGATCTGATCCATGACGGTAGGGCTCTTCTTGCTGCGGCCCAGCCTGAAGGTTGACTGGGAAGAGCTTGCGGACGCCATAGCGAGTGTTTGCTGAGGTGAGTGAGGAAGAGTAGGCGAGGAGGAGATCTACTCGAGGTCCTGCTCCGCACAATCCGAGCCGCACTCTGAGCCGCCGCTGCCGCCGTGCTCCTGGATGGTCTGCAGCTCGTCCGACTCCGAGGGGCGGTCCTTGAAGGTGTTGTCCTCGCGGCCCGGGGCATCTCGAGAAAAGAGGCGGACCAAGTGTGGGCGGGGCTCCGAGGCGTCGGGGTCGGCCGTGCTCGGCTGCTTCCAGCTGCTGTGATCTACTGCGGCGTTCATGGAGTCGGTCACCGCTGGACTCTTGCTGGAGCAGCCATTGTTCTGGTTGAGGTCCGCCTCCCCCTCTCCTGCACAGAAACATCGGGAGTTATCCGACGCTGGACAGTAAGATCATTGTCATCACCTACACAGCCAACGAGTGCTGTACGAGTGACACGAACAACTCATTGCATTGCCAGCACTTTTCTCTTCCTGAGAAACCGTCCTCTTAATAAACACGAGCCCACGAGAAGCTTATACGATCGTGTTTTTCTCCACGGAGTTAAAAACTTAACAGACGTGGAGATCCACACGTTTCCTCGGGAGGTCGTCAGGTTTGAACCCGGTGAAAGCGAGACAAAGCCGTGACTGTACCACACAACACAAGAGAATCTGAACTCCAGTGTTCCTCACAGAGCTTCTTTGTCTCATCACAAAGTTATTGTAGAAGGACAAAGGAAACAGTGTGACTGGAATAACTTCCCCAGGCTGGATTCTGCGAATTCTCTGCAAAGTGAAACTCATCTCATTTCTCGAGTCCATCATGTAAGGTGTGGCTGCTCCGAATGACTCATTAGGGCAGGTCCAGAACTTCTACTTTGTCTTATTGCAAATGAGATTGGCATGATTTTTAGTTAAAAGTGGAAATTAAACTGAATTTCAGAGCATCTCGTGGAAACCAGCTTCTCTATTTAACAAAAGTGGGTTACACTTTATTTTAAGGTGTCCTTGTTACAGTGTAATTATGGAGTAATATTAATGAACTGCATGCACTTACTATAGGGTTATGGTTTGGTTTAGGGTTAGTTACATGTAATTATGCATAATTTACTGTTGTTAATACAGTTGGTGCAGGTGGACACTAAAATAATGTGTTACCCAAATGTGTTGACATTTAATTAGTGTCCTTAGACATTAAAAAACAATCACAATTGTGGGCCAAAGCTTTATTTAAAATGTTGTTCAAAATCCTATAACACTTTGCTTATTTTCAAGTTTAATGGAAAGTCCTAGATTTTCAGTGTGGTCTTTAGTTTAGGGTCCAATTCTCACTATTAACTACGACTTTTCCTTCAATAAACTCCTAATTACTGCTTATTAATAGTTAGTAATGTAGTTGTTAAGTTTAGGTATTTGGTAGTATTATGGGATGTAGAATATGATCATGCAGAATAAGGCATTAATATATGCTTTATAAGTGCTAATTAGCATTCTAGTAATATGCAACTAGTTAATAGTGAGAATTAGACCCTAAACTAAAGTGTTACCATTGCTCTTTTAGTCAAGTCATGTCAATTTATTTGTAATGCACTTTTCACAATAAACTCTCTTTAAAATCAGCTTTATAGAGTTCCATCTTGTTCATGTCTAAGTGTTTAGATTCAGCAGTTTAGAGTTGGGTGGTAATTTAGTTTACATTTGACGATGTTATAAGCAATAGTGGATACACACCCCTGTTAAAACAGCTGGTTTTTGTGATGTAAATTAAACTTACCTATGCAATGCCACTGAAAACCACAGTGACACATTTCAGAGAAAAAGATGGAAATAAAATCTTGTGGTAACTTAAGCCGCGCACACACTTAACGATTGTGAGGCCAATTATGAATGTAAATTGATACTTATGACTGATCGCGCTCAAACGCGTCAGCTGCGTTCAGTCGGCGATTACAGTCTTGCAAGTCAGTGTTTAAATCTCTTGTGTAAGTATTTAAATCTGCTTCAGTCGCAGGAATCAATCGCTGTGTATTGAGCTCAGTCTTAGAAAGTTTTAGCTAGTCGTTAAATGTGTGCCCGGCTTCAGTGCACAAGTGAAGTGATACTCAGTTGAAGCAGCGTTTGGTTTCGGTACAGCACTCTGTTTGGACAGGAGTCTATCGGTTCACATCTTGACTTGGGAATATTTTCCCTCTCTTCTTTACAAAAAATGTTCCAGGGCTGGATTTCCCAAAACCTTCTTAACTCTATGTCGTTCTTAAATTATTCCTTAAGCTGTACCTTAACGTTAATGCGTGTTTCCTGAAACGCTCTTAGTTAAGTATACCTTCTGTAAGTCATTCGTTCGTAAGGTTAGTCTGGAGCACTCTTAGCTATATCTTATCACTATTGACAGTCTATACGAATATAATTCTGAAGTTGTAATACACCCAGTGTTCAATTAGGATAAATGGCAAAGAATAAAATGCAGAGATTCACTGCTAAATTCAAATGAGCCAGAGACAGACGCGCTCCGTGCTTGTCATATATCACAACTATTCAGTGTTTTCAACCACATCAGGTTTATTTTAGGTTTTAGACATTTAAATACACATTTGAATGAAGCACTAGGCTATATAAAAAAGACATTTATAGTTTGTTAAAAATCAAATTCCATACACTGATGTCTATAAAAGCTGCAATAATAACCCTTTCAATTCTATAATGTGACAAAGTGTTTTATTCATATCAGATACACGTTGTTTATGAAACAAAAAAGTTTACTCTATTCTTCTCCCAGTTCACCAGCTACATACTTCTGTGTATTTCGGGGAAAATTTTGTAAATCTGAGAGCTCTGAATTGCAGTGCCAACTCATCCCGTAACAAAACACATTCACTTGGACGTGCACCGTCAAGGACAGCACCCGATAACGTCGCACTTAAGAAAGGTTGATTCTAAGGTATAGTTCGGGGAACATGCCTAGAAAAGGTTTATCTTCAGTTAAGGTATACCTTTAGAGTCATTGTAGTGAGCTAAGAGACAACGTTATCGGGAAATCCAGCCCTGATCTGTTATGTTGTGAGGACGTCTCCTGTGCTCGGCCTCTTCTATAGGATTCAGATCTGAACTCTGGATGGTTCATTCCAAAACATTCATCTTTCTTTACTGAAGCCTTCATACACTAGAGCTGTGTGGGGTGGAAGTAAACTAACTGAGATTTGCTGTGATGTCACAGGCGTGTTGCATTGTGGTATATGGACTGAAGTACCCGAGTGAAGTGTACATATGAGTAGACTTTGTGGGGGCCAAGGGTCTGTCTATATAAACTTCCCTTGACCAAGCTTAACGCACAAACCTCTGGGCTTCTGGTTGTACCTAGGATATCTAAATCAACCAACAGAGGGAGAGTGATTTCACATTTGACTCCTAAACTCTGGAACAGCCTTCCTGATGATGATATCCGGGGGCTCACTCTCCCAGTTTAGATTAAAGACATATCTTTAACCAAGCATTCATATAATGCATCTCATAACCTTATACAGTTATATCTATATATATCTATAGCTATAGCTGTATATCACTGCTTTATCACTTTATGTTTGAATCAAGCATTTTCCATAAAGCTGCTCTGAAAACATATGTATTGTGAAAAGTGCTATAGAAATACACTTGAATTGAGTTGAATATTACTGTTCTTCCAGATCAGAGAAAGTGTTTCTGTGTTTTCAAGCATGGATAGCATGAAATGTTGAATGTCTGGATTGAAGCAATTTTGTATTTGTATAGGGTTTTCCTTCCTTTTTATTCATCTGCTGTGCCATCAGTGATGTCTATGATAAAGTTTCTGGGTCTGTTTCACCCTGAAGGCTCTTTTGGATTAGTTACGCCGGTGAGGCTTCGTTTATTCTTGCTTTATACTGTGAACTGTACTCTTGCTGCGAACACATTGTCGGCCTCACTGCTGCCTTCAGATCACTGACATGCAGTGTCGGCTCATGTCTCAGTGAAAGTGTAATCAGAGCTGTCGTAATAACCACAATATTGTAATACCGCAATACTGACAGGCCAAACGCAGAGGAACGCAAGCAACCGCGATGTTCATGTTTTCTTTTTTCATAAGGCTAAACCCTTCTTATTTAAAATTCAGTGCACATGCATGAACTGTAAAACAAGTTAATAATGATTGAAGAGTGAAGAATGCAATTTTTTTGTGATTTGTACACAAAACAATATTTGTAGGCTCTGTAGATTTTAATAAATGAATGAATGAATGAGCGTTTTTGAATGTACTCGCTCAAAGACAATGTAATAATGTAACTGCGCTGACCGACCACCTGTCTAGATGCGCAGAGAAGTGAAATATCTGCCGTCTCAGAAAGCCTCTCGTCCAGTCAGATTCGAGGACTGGAACTAACACTAGCCCAACAAGCTTACGGTCAGGTTTATGTTGTGTTCTGTGGGCCCTTATTTTGACATTCTGTTCCGTTCCCTTTAGTTCCTGTTTCCCGTTCTGTTTAGTTTCAGTTTCATTGGTTACTGTATTAGTTTCACAAATGTCTAGTTGACTTTCCTTTGTTCTAGCCCTGTTTATATAGCCCTGTGTTTCAGTTGAACTTCAACAAAGTTACATGCTGGTTAGAATGAAGCACCAGGGCTTAAATGGGTCGGTAAACAGGCAAAATCAGCGAAATCATCTGCTCTATCCAGTGATGAACACAGCGCAGCTCATTTGACCCATTCGAATTGGACAGAATTCTCTGTTATACAACTGTATGATATGAGAAGCTTCGAGGAATAGTTCACCCAAAAATGAAAATTCCCTGATTATTTAATCAGCTCAAGGCCATCCAGGATGTAAATACCTTTCCTTCCTCAGCCGATGAGAAATTAAGATTTTGAAGGAAAACATTACAGGATTTTTCTCCAACTAAAGCAACTGAATTTTAACTACAAATGTTCACCTTGGTCAACATTTTGCACCATTCACTTGCATTAGACAGAAAAATCCTGGAATGTTTTCCTCTAAAATCTTAATTTCTCTTCTTTTGAGGAAATTGAGTCATACATATATATATATATATATATATATATATATATATATATATATATATATATATATAGGCTGTATTGTAAATGGTTTACAGTTTTTGGTCAAGTGAAATGTGAAAGACACTTCTGAGACGATCAGATTTCAGAGAGAGGTTGCAGCTCGACCCACACAATGTGCAGCAGTGGGACTGAGGCACGGGAAGCATGTCTCTGAGAGGAGCTGCAGGCATGCGGTCCGCGTCCAGCCTCCCACCCTGCAGCAGATCCTCTATGGCAGCATTCATGAGGACCCGAGGCGCCCACGGGCCCCAGAGACAGGCCCTTGTCTGTTTCAGCATTCACCAGCTCACTCTCCACACGCCAGCCCAAGAAAAACACTCACTCACTGCTATAAACAACTAACAACCATAAATATAACCTGCAGCTGTAACGTTTAGGAATGCATTAAAAAAAAGGCCAAAAATGTAATAAACCACCAAATCTTGGCCAAAAAAATGCAACTAGAGACATTACAATCAAATTTCAAAACAATTTCTGAGACTACTTTCTTTAACACTGGCCTTTAAGCTTCCTTTATTTTCATTCTGTGATTATGATAGATGGCTACAGAGATAATAAAAACACTTTCCGGTCCTGTTTTAAATGCTCAGCTGTGTCGCTCTCATGCGTTTGATGGAAATTCACCGGAGGCCGTTTCCTCAGAGATGTGCTCGGAATATAATGACATTAAGCGGTGGTCACACTAGACTACACTTCTGGAGCCTGTTTTAGGGAGAATAAAATCCAGAAGAACAGGAAGAATCTATATATACACACTATATTGCCAAAAGTTTTGGGACTCCTGCCTTTACATGAACTTTCATAACATCCCATTCTTAATCTGTAGGGTTTAATATGGAGTTGGCCACCCTTTGCAGCTATAACAGCCTCAACTCTTCAGGGAAGGCTTTCCACAAGGTTTAGGAGTGTGTTTATGGGAATTTTTGACCATTCTTCTAGAAGCGCATTTGTGAGGTCAGGCAGTGATGTTGGCGAGAAGGCCTGGCTCACAGTCTCCGCTCTAATTCATCCCAAAGGTGTTCTGTCGGGTTGAGGTCAGGACTCTGTGCAGGCCAGTCAAGTTCCTCCACACCAAACTCACTCATCCATGTCTTTATGGACCTTGCTTTGTGCACTGGTGCGCAGTCATGTTGGAACAGGAAGGGATCATCCCCAAACTGTTCCCACAAAGTTGGGAGCATGAAATTGTTCAAAATGTCTTGGTATGCTGAAGCATTAAGAGTTCCTTTCACTGGAACTAAGGGTTCAAGCCCAACCCCTGAAAAACAACCCCGCACCATAATCCCCCTCCACCAAACTTTACACTTGGCACAATGCAGTCAGGCGAGTACCGTTCTCCTGGAGCCGCCAAACCCAGACTTGTCCATCAGATTGCCAGACAGAGAAGCGTGATTGGTCACTCCAGAGAACACGTCTCCACTGCTCTAGAGTCCAGTGACGGCTGCTTTACTCCACTGCATCCGACACTTTGCATTGCACTTGGTGATGTAAGGCTTGGATGCAGCCGCTCGGCCATGGAAACCCATTCCATGAAGCTCTCTACACACTGTTCTTGAGCTAATCTGAAGGCCACAGGAAGTTTGGAGGTCTGTAGCTATTGACTCTGCAGAAAGTTGGTGACTTCTGCGCACTGTGAGCCTCAGCATGCGGTGACCCCGCTCTGTGATTTTACATGGTCTACCACTTCATGACTGAGTTGCTGTTGTTCCCAATTTCTTCCACTTTGTTATGATACCACTAACAGCTGACCGTGGAATATTTAGTAGTGAGGAAATTTCACAAATGGACTTATTGCAGTTGACTTATAGAGCGCCCCATTCTTTCACAAATGATTGTAGAAGCAGTCTGCGTGCCTAGGTGCTTGATTTATACACCTGTGGCCATGGAAGTGATTGAACACCTGAATTCAGTGATTTGGACGAGTGTCCCAATACTTTTGGTAATATAGTGTATATATATGGTCTCAAACAGTGAGAACTCATTGCTGAGGGTTTCTATATGGTTTGATTACAGCTTTATCTGTGTCTGATCCAGCTCATGTACAGTATTTCTGCAGTTAACAGTATAATGATACTGTCGGACACAACCAATGGTTACATCAGTCCTTTGGTCACCAGTACTAGATCTGTCGCAGTGAAGGAATTTATGAATATGCATTACTATCACCATTTTCTGAGTGGACGAGAGGGTTTCTAAAACTGCAGATATTTCACCAGTATCAGCACTGCTCTTCTCTGCACTTCTTAGACAGGTTGTCAGTCAATTTCATTGGTATGGCAAAAAAAAATGACATTCTTCACTCTTGTTATCCCTATTAACTTGTTTAATGTTCAATACACATGCATGAAGTGTAAAACAAGAAGGGTATTGCCTTGTGGAAAAAAGCATGTGAACATCGCGGTTGTTTGTGTTCCTCTGTCAGTATTACAACATTGCAGTTATCGCGACAGCTCTAAAACGAACACTAAACACCAGGGCAACTAACAAACTAAAACTATTTCAACATTTATATTTGTAGTTAAACGCACACCATGTAGATTTTCGCCACTAGAGGTTGCTTATTCAAAACAAAGGCATAGCTTGACGACGCCTTGATCTCACAGAATCATGGGAGGTGTTGTCTTCACCTCACAGCCGGTGGAAAAGAATCAGGATGGGACTCAGGCAGAAATCATGTTCATGGATGAGATTATTAACGTTACTGTAGTATGAAGCAGAGCAGGACGAGTGATGTGGAGCTGAACGAGGAGCTGGAGCGATTGCTAATGAGAGACGAGTGAGACGCCTCGAGAGCAGCGGGACTTTTATTATGCCGCTTCTGCTTCTTCCGGTCAAGCATATGTGGGGTAACGCAGCACTGTTTATCATATTAGATACATTTGAGTGTTGAAAGTTGTTATAATGCTGCTCTGTGTTCACTCGGCGGCTACTATGAGACACTTGTTGCACACTGCAGTAGCTAGATCGATATTAGACATGGTAAAACATGGTAACCGCGGTAAATCAAGAAAACGAGATTTAAACAATAAGACTTGCTGTGTTGAGCTATATAACATGATTAGTTTTCTGTCGATGAATGTATCCAAACAGTTGCTCACCTGTCTAATAAAACACATCATATATTAAAGAGTCTTTGGTGTTTCCATGGTTTCTACAACATAAAACCGAAAATCGAGGATAACGCGGGTATGATGTCATTGACGGTCTGTGTCCTGGTTAAAATGGCTTATTTCTCTGGATTTATACATTCTTGGAAACATTTGGGATAATGTAAGTACACAAGTCAACAAAATATATAACATTGTTCTAGTGGTTTTTGGATATTTTAATCAAATCATCTTACATATTGTGCATATTGTAGGTGCTGAAATGTAAATTTCTTCCATCATCATGTTTTAGTTTTTCGCACTTTACTCACAAATATTCCTGATTCCTGTAGTATAACAAATGTAGTTTCTGTCAATTAATGTAATCTTATAACAAAACTGCATGCTTAATTATCAAACAAAATAAATGCTGTTTAAAATAGTTAGAGCAGTGTTATTTTAGTTCTAGATTTATATATTTGATAGTTTTTTGTTTTTTTTTGTCATGTAGGTTTTATTTAATTTATATTATTTATATGTTTTAGTTTTATCTATTTATTTCCAGTTAATACTTCTAGTGCTTCATTTTAATCTTTTTTTCAGTGTATCGCCAAGGCAACATTTCTCATTTTCATGTGACACTTATATTTTATTTCATTCCAGCTTTATTTCACTGAACAGAAATGCTGTTAATAGTTTCACAGTGAGAAGCGCTGCGGTGACGTTGAGGCCGTGAACAGTGAGGCAGTGACGGGGAGATTTCTCAACAATATCAGCTCTTGAATATGGACGCAGAAGCCGGTGCCAGCTGGTGTTCGCTCCAACAACCTTAACCCTGCAGCAGAAACACTGCGTCGACTGCTGACTCGCTCAAAACACAAACACAGCGGCCATTGTTACTGTACCCCACGCTTCTCATTACCGCATCACCTAAACATCACTGCAACTATATTGGTTTGCTTTACAGGAGTTGGATCTCATAGGCAAACTTTCATAAAGGTTTCAGAGATTGAGCAGCTCATATGACACAATTTTTCAGTTGTTATGAACCTTGTGAACACAACATGTGAAGATTCCCTATGAACGTTAATATTAACAAACTTTACTGCTGTCTGTTCCTACACTACCGTTCAAAAGTAAGATTTTAATGTTAATGAAACTCTTCTGCTCACTAAGGCTGCGTTTATTTGATCAAAAATACAGTAAAAACACTTAAATATTATTAGAATTTAAAACAACTGTTTTCTATAGTGTATATACTCTAGTGTTCAAAGGCATGAAATAAGATTTAATAATGTTTCTGAAAGAAGTCTCTTCTGCTCAAAAATACAGTAAAAACAGTGAAATATTATTCCAATGTAAATCAGCTGTTTTCTATGTGAATATATAGTAAAGTGTAATTTATTCCTGTGATCAAAGCTGAATTTTCAGCATCATTACTCCAGTCTTCAGTGTCACATGATCCTTCAGAAATCATTCTGATATAATGATTTGATGCTCAAGAAACATTTATGATTATTATTGATTATTACTAGAAATCTTTACTGTCACTTTTGATCAATTTAATGCATCTTTGCTGAATAAAACTATTAATTTATTTAAAAAATGATTTCTGAAGGATCATGTGACACTGAAGACTGGAGTAATGATGCTGAAAATTCAGCTTTGATCACAGGAATAAATTACACTTTACTATATATTCACATAGAAAACAACTATTTTAAAATTGTAATAATATTTCACATTTTTACTGTATTTTTGAGCAGAAGAGACTTCTTTCAGAAACATTATTAAATCTAATTTCAAACCTTTGAACACTAGAGTATATATACTATACAGTTATCATATGGCTTCAGAAAATGTGCAATATAGTGCACAAGTCATATGGAATAGAAATTTTTAAATTATTGTACTTTATGTTTTTTTATCATTCATCACAGGCTGGTCACTGTATGCTTTCATTTTAAGGAATTTCAGGAGTCACAATTCTCAATGATTAGCAGTTCCAGACGGAAAGATATCAGATTTAATGAGTCTGTAATCTGCACAAATTAACCATTTTGTAAAGTTTTTCACAGCATTCTCACATTGTATGTGTGCACAACCTGATGATTAGATACTATCGAACACTACTGAATATTCTCAAGCATCTAATCAATAGTTCAGAAGCTGTTCTTCTGTCACCAAAGTTAAGACCTCTTGAAATGATAACGAAGACTTTTCTTATACCATTTAAGGACCCTGTAAATAAGACTGCAGTGATATAATGATCATATCTGTTAGAGTCCGTGAGCCTCTGTCAGGATCTCAAGCAGCAGGACAGTGACGGGAGAATCAGGCAATACACAGCAAACATGAAGCACATAATGAATAAAACTGTTCTTACCAAACACCTCATCTTGAGCCTCCGGCGAGGCGGCTGACATGTGATCAGATACTGTGGAGGATCCCTTCAAAAACACAAATACAACATTTTACATTTACAACCAAATACTGCTAATATAAAACTCAATAAAACAAATAATCAATGATTATTTTCTCAGAAATAACAATGTATTAGCAAAACCTAAAAAACAAAAGTGGAAAAGTCATGTTTCCTTTTCCTTCAGCAGCTTTCTGAACTCAAATGAGAAAATATATTCAATAATGATGCAGATTAATAAGAGATAATCAGAGTATAATCCAAACGCTGCATGAGATTGTGTTTAACTTAACACACATCAGACGAGTGTTAACTGTGGGTCTGAAATCACATTACTGTAAGAACGTCTTCTTGAAATGTAAAATTAGGATAAAAACACTGAACATATTTATATTTTAATGTAACTTAATCATGCAATATATAAATGTGAAACACATGAACAACTGCAGCATGTGTGGTGCATCAGCTGTGCTCCAGTATGACCAGGACAGCACCACCTGCTGGTGAGGAGACTAACAGCACATCGCCGCTCTAGATTTGTGGAAGTTTTTTTTTTTTTTTTAAGCAAAATAAAATGGAATATTATATAATATTAAATATTTCAGTCTGGAAGGTGAATATGGATTATTGAATTTTCAATAATGAAACGATGATTTCAGTTGGTCACAGCGCTGTTAATGCAATGGATTTTTTAATTAGTGATATTCATCATGCTCTTTTGTTTCAAAAACGCCTGTCATTAATTTACTGGAATGATGTTTGTTCAGAAGCAGAGCGTGTTCTTTGATGGGAGAACTGTCTCTTTAAGGTTCTCATCGTGTACTGATGGATCATGTGATGTGATGATGAGAAACAAACATCACTCCTGATCTGTCACATTCACTGACCCACAGCTCAAAGCGTGTGTCGTTAACGCTGTAAATGGCCGATTCTTTCTGAAATGCTTATGTCTTCACAGGGCATGAATCAGCGTGGATGTTCACTGTGATTCTGTCTGTCAGTTATCGACTCTAACATGCAGAAATGATAACACAAGTGCTGTACTTACTCTTTCCTCAGGATGCTGGTTAAGTTACTGTAACATAACGCAAGGCACCCCATTTAATCTGAGCAATCCTATGATTCGCTAAAGACTTTAATAGAAAAATGCAATAATACAAATAACTATAAACATACTGCTAATATGGCCTGTTTTTGACAGATAAAAAAACAGACAGACATACCTTGGAAACAGAAAGTGGTTCACGTTTTCCAAGATGCTGGCCCATGCTCCTGAAACACAGAGAGAGAAAGAGCTTTTATTACACACACAATCCACTGTTATTACAGATTCATTAATATTTCATAACGTTTTACCAATAAATATCCATGACTTTTGAGTAATCATGAGCTAATGTATGTAAAATTACAATAAGAATCCATGTTCAGATTCATCAGCATATCTTAACTATAATAAATGGCTGTTTGTCTGCTTGTTATTTGTTTTAATAACTATAAGCACGAGCTGCTCCTGCACAGAGAACTTGACAGCCGCGACTGAAGAGATCGTTCAACCAAACTTCCAGGACTTTCCAAAACTTTCTGGGTTTATTTATTTTTCCAAAACTTTTCCAGGCCTGGAAATTGCTATTTTAAATGTTCATGACTTTTCCAGCTTTTTCCTGACCAGACAAAACCTGTGATATTTTGAATTCGCTTTCATTTTTATGTTTTTTATAAATTTTAGTTTAAGTTTTTCCTCATTTTGTCACCTAATTTTTGTATTTAGGTTTAATTTATTTTTGTTTTTAATTTCCAGTTAATAAACTTTAGTTCTTCAACTTGCACTTATTTCAGTCTATTGCCGACGCCACGTTTCTAGTTCTCAATTACTTTAGGTTTTTCAACTAATATTTATATTTCATTTTATTTCAGTGAACAGAAGTGTTGTTAATAGTTTTGGTTTTAGTTAACAGTAATAACCCTGATATAATCAAACTACATCTGATTAAAGCCCTTCGGAATCCAATGTTAGCTTCACTTCCTGTCTCCAGAGATTCCTTCATCTGATCGAGTTCATCTGATGTGTCCTTTGATATCCCACAATCCTGTGCTTCCATTCTGTTAAAGATGGCATCTAAAAGTTGTGGTTTCTGGTGAGATTGTGTGTAAAAGTGTGTTTTTGACTAACGTTTCCCACTTCTGATGTCAATTCTAGTGAGAAATTACAACTGTAGAAATTAAATATTCACTCAGTTTCCACCAAAGCTCTCTTTATTTAGCTGTAGATCACTAAAGCGATACGCTGCCTCAGAAGTCTGTCTGAAATCAGTTTGGTGAGGTGTTTTCCTTCTCAAACGCTGCCTGATGTGAGAACAGCGTGAGCTACAAAAACACACGTATCAATCTCCTCAGGCGCCTCTGGACCGTCTGGCAGGAGGACAAGTTGTTTTTTTACACATTTTTATATTGAATATCATCAGATCTTCAACTAAATGCATATTATGATTAAACTCATCATGGTTATCAGTATTAACACATTCTGGAGATGCATCCATCATTACAGACGCAGAGTTTCCCCACAGCAGGTCTGAGAGGAGTGTGCGTGTAAAAGCATGTAAGAACATTACAAACACACGAGGAATGTGCCGTGCCCCCGTCACCACCATAAATCACGCGAGTTTACTTCATACTGCCCTTATTAATGATGCATCATCACCGTTTGTGAAAAACTAACACCTGAAAGGAAATGATCCAGCTGTTGGTCAATAACGCCGTCTGAGATGAAGAGAGAACCAACACAAACACTAAATTAACTCGACCAAACACACTTTAACTAGTCATTTCCTTATTATGAAAATTAAACTTAGTGGGGATAAACTGACTGACAGCTGTCAATCAAACAGAGAGATCTGATACTGACATCACTATATTACTGAAACACATTCGTGACCTTTATTATGTGAAGATTGTTTTAAGTTCACTCAAGTTAAATGCTTTTTAAATGTTAAAAATGATGACTTTCAATTCATGTTGCATGGCTAAAATGACTCAATTTCTCCATTTAATACAGACATCATCAGTATCAGCACTGGTGTCATTCATAATGCCATTAATTGAATATTTACAATATACCATCTTCATGTTGTTTCTACAATCACTGGAGATTCAATGTGAAAGTATTACAATATAAAAATATATTACAAAGTTTAATGTTAATCGTTAATGATGTGACATTAATTTGTGTGTGTTATCAATGTTTTTATTCGGGAGCGTGTGTGACGGACCACCGACAGAAGAGGGCGACATTTCACTAAAATGAGGTGTTCGATTCCGGGTTTTTCGGAGTCGACTCCCACCGTAGGAGTCGATGGAATCAACTCCCGGAATCGACTCCATTTCAAAACAGGGTCGGCAACAATAACACACGATTTCCATCAGTTTCACACACTGACAGGTTTTACACCTGAAACAGCTTTAGTGTGACTGTACAAATGAGTCCAGTTTAGGGACATTACCTTGAAATGATGAACATCACCATCGATTACTATGTTGATGACAATACTTAATTTTAAAGAGGGAAAAGTCAGGAGAAACAGCCTTGGTCGAAGTTTTAAATGTATTTTTTAATGGTTTAATCGCGTCATCTCCTGTAAAAGCTCACTGGTCAGGTGAGTTCACTACAAATAATATCTAGAAACATACTTATTAATGTGTTCTTGTTTTTTAAATTATGATTTATTGATTATGAACACAAAATAAGGATAACCATGGCAAATCAAATTAATATTTAGTACTGTAATAAAACTTAAATGAAACCATACAGATGGCACGCAGGTGTGTATGCAGACTTGATTGGCTGTTATGTTTTTGTGAAGCAAGATAAAAAATATGATGTTTTCTCGAGTCGATTCATGTGCTGGAGTCGACTCCCGCACTACTCGACTCTTTGGAGTCGACTCCCCATCTACTAAACGAGTCGGCAGGTGAGACAGACAGACACGTCCCCTCGACCACTATCGAGTGCAGACAGCGCCTGTAGTTTCCCAACACATCGACTGCAGCCCGTTCGCCCACATTAGTTTCCATCTGAACAAGAACCAAAACGCGGAAACTGACAGTTCACAGTCGTGTATTCACCTTAACCTCGACTAATGTGTCTTCAGCAGTATCCGATGATTATAAATCATTAGAAGTCTGTAAAAGCCTTGAAGCTTTTCATATTTTAAGTTCTGCAGCTGTTCGCAGGTTGAACACAGCTCGAGGGCACTCGATGGGGAAAAGCCTTCCTGTTAGTATCTGTCAACACTAAACTATAGTAAAAACATTACTTTCAGCATGTGAAGCACGGGTTTCTCCTGCATATAGTTTATGCAAATGAACAGTGACATCACCTAGATATTTCTGCCTCAAATCGGGCCTCTGGCGACACGGAGAAACAGAAACTCGTGAACGTCGCGCTGTGACAATGTGTCGAGTAACAGCGACAGAAACACAGTGAACGACAGCATCACACCTGGACTGACCAAACCTGACGGGTTAATACAGGAGTCCAGTCCTGACAGACAGAACTACACCATCTGACCAGCGAGGAACACACTGAGCTCTGATACAGCTGGACTCGAGCAAAGGCAAATAAGATGTCGTGATTTGACGCGCGCACACACAAACACACACACATACACACACACATATACACACACGTACTTGTTTGCCCAGACGCGTCCACGCGATGTGTAGATTGCAAGTTTCGGCTGCTCGCCTCAGCAGTTCATCAAAAAATCCTCATCGGCGCAAAATAAAATGTTGTGGGCTGTGTTTGTGTGTTTCAGCAGCATGTGGTTCGGATGATGATCCACCAGCACTTCCTGCTTCTCTGAAGCTCTGTGTTATTCAGCGGGGTGGGGCGATGAAACCTCACGCGAATGTTTACTACGCTGTCTGAATGGACACACTCTACTTCTGCTGTTTTTATACAGGGATTATACGACAGAAAACCTTCAGCTGTTTACAATTAAAATATAAATTAAAAATTATGATGCACGCAATTTAGAAAAAGTACAATATATTTTTTTATTAACATCATTATTGTTTGAAATTCATGTTCCTCATAATCTTGAATCAGAATAACTTCCCCTCTTCTCTTCCCTGATTATGAGGGCGGGGCAACCTGTCACAACCATCCAATCAATTCCCCACAAACTAAATCAAGCCCCGCCCTACATTTTTTCTTGTTCAAGAAGCGTTTCATTCATGCGACACATTAGGGAAGAACAGACCAGCGCAACTTCCCTTTCATGCTCCATGCCACTTTAATTCTCAGTAGAGTAATTTCAGCTTAAGGAAGTCCACTGAAACAAATAGTAGAAACTTGAGCAGTGATCTGAAACTTATGTCGAGATTACATTACTGTTCACTGTTGTGTAGAGAAAGGATTTCCTCACACCTGATTAAATCATACCAGCTGTCAGTGCTAAACTGGTCACAGGAGACCAAGTGTATATTACAGCCACAATAAACTTTTAGGGCCAGACAGAAGTCTCCAGAATTGATAGCAAAATATGACGTAAATTTGAGAGTACAGGCTGTTATTGCAAAATTTACTATGCCATTTTTTCTTTTGTGTAAGCTTGGACACTGCAGGCTCCATCGTGCAGAATGTATTATACATGTATAAAAGACATAAAAGTACAAGGTTACAACAAATTTAAATACTCATGTAAAGTACAAATTTGGGGGAAAAGTACTCAAGTGAATTAACAAAGTATTTACTGAATATGTAGGGGATTCCAACTTTAGAAGAGGCAGTCCTGTGGCGGTGATGGACAGAGTACAGATTAAAATATGACTCCAGTAAAAGTACTCATATTCATGTTACTTGAGTAAAAGTGCAAAAGAACTTGATTTTAATGTACTTAAGTATTAAAAGTAAAAAATACAGATCAATTAACCATATATTTATTATTATTATTATTATTATATTATTAGACAGCACTACTCAGTAGTCAGTGTTTGCAAATAAACAAACTTTTTTATTTTTATTAACAAAACTTATTACATCAATATGCATAGATTTTTTGTTGGTTTTCAATTGGGATAATAAGTGATGAAACATCTTCCAAATGTCTCATGCCAGTGTCATATTGGTTTGATAAAAGTCTGATGTCATGCTTGATGTCAAACAAACGTCGTGTTTAGACATCAACCCGATTTTCATTTTCAACCAAAATTTGAAATCTACCCAATGTTGGGGCATGACGTCAAACAAACATTGTGTCATGATCACTAGTGGGAGTGCCCTAATCAACCATTAGAGAGCACTCCAACCCGGACTCTTGGTTTCACTGTTGGACTTCATTACCCATACTCACCTCCCGGACTCATTATCCTGTATCCTGCCTTTGTTATGGTGTCTTCACGAATGTTCCTGGTTTCTCTGTTTTGGTTTTCTTTGTGTTTTTCTTGTTTTGTGTACGGACTGTTACTGTGGATTTTGACCCTTGCCTGTTTCTGGATTTACGCTTTGGATTACCCCATTAAATTACTGCAAATGGATCTTGCCTGTTCGTTTCTGTGATTTCCCGTGACAGAAGACACCATCACAAATAGATCCAGCAGGATGGGTATACGAATCACTCCTCCGGCTACTACGAAGGAGCGGATGGATCGCCTTCAGAATTTGACTACCCTGAAACAACGGGGGAATGAGGTAGGAGGTTTGGCCCAGTTGTTTTGGACCCTGGCGGTGGGGCTGGGCTATCATGATGCGGCACTAATGGACCTTTTGAATGGTTGCCTGGATGACCCGTTACCTCTGTGGGAGATGAATGGACTAAAGGACCTGGATTTTTGGGGGTTCGTCCACTATCGCAAACATCGGAGTAAATGGGCAACACCGGGTCAGCCAGAGCCTGCTCCAACCAATGAGTTTGCTCCAGTCAGTGTGCACGCTCCAGCCAGTGAGTCCGTTCCAGATCCCACTCCTGCCTGTGAATCCGTTCCAGAGGCCACAGGGGAGGTGGGCACTGTGTCTCTGCTTCACCCATGTAAAAGGAGGAGGAGGAGGAGGAAGAAGGCTTCCTTCATCCTTCAAGGCCCGGAGGCCTTTCCAGAGTCCGCTCCAGCCAGTGAGTCCGCTCCAGCCAGTGAGTCCGTTCCAGCCAGTGAGTCCGCTCCAGCCAGTGAGTCCGTTCCAGCCAGTGAGTCCACTCCAGCCAGGGAGTCCGCTCCAGCCAGTGAGTCCGCCCCAGCCAGTGAGTCCGCTCCAGCCAGTGAGTCCACTCCAGAGCCCGCTCCAGCCAGTGAGTCCACTCCAGAGCCCGCTCCAGTCAGTGAGTCCGCTCCAGCCAGTGAGTCCACTCCAGAGCCCACTCCAGCCAGGGAGTCCGCTCCAGCCAGTGAGTCCGCTCCAGCCAGTGAGTCCACTCCAGAGCCCGCTCCAGCCAGTGAGTCCGCTCCAGAGCCCGCTCCAGTCAGTGAGTCCGCTCCAGCCAGTGAGTCCACTCCAGAGCCCACTCCAGCCAGGGAGTCCGCTCCAGCCAGTGAGTCCGCTCCAGCCAGTGAGTCCACTCCAGAGCCCGCTCCAGCCAGTGAGTCCGCTCCAGAGCCCGCTCCAGTCAGTGAGTCCGCTCCAGCCAGTGAGTCCACTCCAGAGCCCACTCCAGCCAGGGAGTCCGCTCCAGCCAGTGAGTCCGCTCCAGCCAGTGAGTCCGCTCCAGCCAGTGAGTCCACTCCAGAGCCCGCTCCAGCCAGTGAGTCCGCTCCAGCCAGTGAGTCCACTCCAGAGCCCGCTCCAGCCAGGGAGTCCGCTCCAGCCAGTGAGTCTGCTCCAGCCAGTGAGTCCACTCCAGAGTCCGCTCCAGCCAGGGAGTTCGCTCCAGAGTCTGTTCCAGCCTGTGGGTCTGCTTCGGTGCCTACAGATGAGGTAGGCACAGAGCCACCGCCTCACCCTCATAAGAGGAGGAAAAGGAGGAGAAGGGCTTCCTCCGTCCTTCAAGGCCCGGAGACCACTCTAGAGGTTGTTCTTTGTTTTCCCAAGCGCCTTGCCCTGCTGCCGCCAACTAAGCGCCTTGCCCTGCCGTCACCGGCAGAGCCCGCTGCCGTCCCAGAGCAGCCCGAGCCCACTGCCGTCCCAGAGCAGCCCGCTCTCCCTGATATGGCCACGGAGGCCGTCACCGAGCTGCCCCCTCTCCCTGATATGGCCACGGAGCACCCTTGGTCAGCCCTGCCGCCACCGCCCAGGCCGTCTGAACCATCGAAACCCGCTTGGTCTGTTCCTCCAGCGCAGCCCTGGCAATCAGCCAGGACTCCAGACCTGCCGGCGCCCGCCTGGTCAGTTCCACTAGCGCCGCCCTGGCAACTAGCCAGAACCCCGATCCCACTAGAACCTCCATGGTCGGTTCCTCCGGCTCCCCCCGGCCTTCAGTTGGGGACTCTGGACCTGGCCCGCCATCCCTCCCCCTGATCCTCCTCCTGTCCACCTCCCTTCTGAGTTTTTTGTGTTTTTGTTTTTTTTATCTGGTGGAGCGTCTGGTAGCCGCTCCTTTGAGGGGGGGTAATGTCATGATCACTAGTGGGAGTGCCCTAATCAACCATTAGAGGGCACTCCATCCCGGACTCTTGGTTTCACTGTTGGACTTCATTACCCATACTCACCTCCCGGACTCATTATCCTGTTTCATTGCACACAGCTGTTTTGTGTTTGTTCATTAGTGTCTGTCTATTTATACCTGGTTTGTCTCTGCCTTTGTTATGGTGTCTTCACGAATGTTCCTGGTTTCTCTGTTTTGGTTTTCTTTGTGTTTTTCTTGTTTTGTGTACGGACTGTTACTGTGGATTTTGACCCTTGCCTATTTCTGGATTTACGCTTTGGATTACCCCATTAAATTACTGCACAATGGATCTTGCCTGTTTGTTTCTGTGATTTCCCGTGACAGGTTGTGTTTAGACGTCAACCTGATTTTCATTTTCAACCAAAATTTGACATCTACCCTACGTTGGAGTTTGACCTCAAACAAACGTCGTGTTTAGATGTCAACCCGATTTTCATTTTCAACCAAAATTTGACATCTACCCAGTGTTGGGGCATGACGTCAAACAAACGTCGTGTTTAGACGTTAACCCGATTTTCATTTTCAACCAAAATTTGACATCTACCCAATGTTGGGGCATGACCTCAAACAAACGTCGTGTTTAGACGTCAACCCCATTTTCATTTTCAACCAAAATTTGACATCAACCCTACGTTGGAGTTTGACCTCAAACAAACGTCGTGTTTAGACGTCAACCCGATTTTCATTTTCAACCAAAATTTGACATCAACCCTACGTTGGAGTTTGACCTCAAACAAAGATCATGTTTAGACGTCAACCCCTTTTTTCATTTTCAACCAAAATTTTACATCTACCCAATGTTGGGGCGTGACGTCAAACAAACGTCATGTTTAGACGTCAACCCGATTTTCATTTTCAACCAAAATTTGACATCAACCCTACGTTGGAGTTTGACCTCAAACAAACGTTTGTTTGACGTCATGCCCCAACATTGAGTAGATGTCAAATTTTGGTTGAAAATGAAAATCGGGTTGATGTCTAAACATGACGTTTGTTTGAGGTCAAACTCCAACGTAGGGTTGATGTCAAATTTTGGTTGAAAATGAAAATCGGGTACAAGACAAGTAAAAGGTATAAAAAACCCACAAGGGGGATGATGTTTAATGATGTAGATTGTAGAATAATACGTTAAAAATAGATACAGTGGCCCCAAAAAGTATTTCTTCACTTAAGTTGCATTAGATAATGAAATATCAAAGCAAGCTGAATTTATTTTAGAGAAATGAATAAAATACAAGCATATTTTTCAAGCAAAACATTTGAAGGTAAATCACATTGTAGTATATTCACTAAAATGAAGTGAAAGGCAAAGTGTGATTACTAATCAGCAGAAAATACTGACACATCTGAGCGTCACTGCAGACTGCTGCACACTTACATATATTCAGCATTAATATAAAATGGTTTAATATAATTGCTGTGTGTGTGTGTGTGTGTGTGTGTGTGTAGTCATAGCCATGGAGAGAAGGGATTTCTGTGTATATGGGTGTCACGATTCACCTGTCACCTCTGCACTATATTTCCCATCATCCTCCCTGGTTTCCACCTGCAAACACTCCACAATCACCTGCACCTGCCAGCAATCACCCTCATCATCTCCACACCATAAAAGCACACAGTCTTTGCCTGTTCTTGGTTAGAGAAGGACTGTTTACATGTATTCCACGTTCTAGCAAAGAATCCCCTATGATTACTCCAAGTTCCTGTTCTCCATATGTCTCCACTTTCCTCCTCGTGTGCATTCCCTATTTGTATACTACTTACCTGGATACCTGTCTGAATCTTAATGAGGTGTGTGCTCATCCCTGGTTCTCCATGTCCACGATCTCCACTCCACCTGCAAAACGGTGAACCCAGTGCCATTCTATCATCCTTCTGAACTGTTATATCAAAGACTCATTTACCTGTTTATTCCTGTTTACATCTGTTATTCAACATTATCCTCTGTCTGAGTGGTTCCATTACAATGGGTGAATGAGGTATAATCAACTCCATTTGTGAAAAGAGCTCATATCTATAGTATCTGAATATGGAGTTCTGTCCGTTTGTCTAAGTCTACTGTTATTACTGTCGTTTTATTTTAGTAGTCACCCTATCATGTGTTTAGCTCAGTTTTATGCTTTATAAGTTATTGCTCTCAGTGAACATTCTGCAAAATGTTTTACAGAATGTTTTTTCAATAATGAGTTTCCTAAAATTTTAGATGCATGTGTCTTTATGTTCAGACAGGACCATGTAGGCATGGTTCAGCCGACTCAGCTGTTCAATCTCTCCAATCACAATGATTCTCCTATCAAGGTACGTGTATATATACGTGGCACTATTATGGACTTCCAGCTTAGCCAGCTCGCAACCAAGTCAGCATCTCAAATGGCTCGTAAAGTGTGCGATTACCTGTCATATTTTCAGTTCATCTCTTCTTGCTTCTAATATCGATGGACAGCCCAGATATTATCAAAGATCCCCTGATCTACGAAAACTCTGGAAGAAACTCCTCTGGATGAGCATGATTGTGCGCTTCCTCCCAGGCACAGCTCCCGGTTAGCAGTCAAGACTGTCAGCATCAACGAATGGCCCAAAGAAAAAATGTTATCCACTCAGTACAGTTTCAATATTCAATTCCCTCCTGACCTCAGCCACAAACAACTTTTCCAGTTCTTCATCGAGTGTAACCAGGACCGGATGTCCATTTACCTGACACAGTTCCTCCTCCTCCTCGCGCCACGGGTCGGAAAGCCTCGGCAAAGAGAAAAAACATCTCTAGCGACAACACTCCTTTCGCCTCCGAAGGAAACACATCACTCTAATCAAAACCCCACGCAACAGAGAGATGACCAAATTCTGTCAGCTCTGACTTTCATCCATCTCAGAAAACACACCTTGAATGAAAGGGTCCAAGCATTGGAAGCTCAAGCGTTGTTCTTCTACATCTCGTCCCGCTTTCCAAGGAGACGACTGTGGGGACATTGCCGTTGTTTTAAAAGACAATGATCCCAGGCTATCAAGGAGCTTAACTATGCCCGAATTTAACATTGCTTTTGGTGTATTCAGACACATTATTTGTGAAGTTTACCCAGGACAGGAGACAAGAATTAGACACTTACCTCACTATTATCTCCGACCTTGCCATGTCTTACGTACCTTATTCTACGAATATCATAAGTTGTTTTATGCTAAAGCGGCCATGTACATCCAACTGGTCCGTCGTTGATTTGGCGCTTATTAGTAGACATTTCACTGGTCACAGAGCTCTGTTGTGTTCCATTTGCAGCTCTTTTTCTCATACAACAACAGTATGCACAAAGACTGCCTCGTAAAATAATGACTCTAGCACTACAGTCTCTGATCAGGTGAAGCCCGAAAGACAAACACCTTTATGTTGCAATCATGTCTGTACATGACCTAATTGTAAGTTCTTTCATGTTTGCAGTTACTGCGGGAACAGCCACCCGAAATTTGCATGCCCACGTCGCACACACTTCATAAAAAAAGAAATAAAAACTCCTGTCAATGTCCAAGAGCTCTCCAAAGCTCTTACAAAGCATCCAAATAGCTGTTTCATGTCTTACCTGTTAATGGGACTAATCTATGGTTTTTCAGCAGGTCTTTCCTGTCTTCCTGCCTTCTCGTTTAGCTGTCCCAATCTTCAATCTGCTAAAAAAGAACCCCAGGTTGTTGATGAACTTCTGGCAATAGAAGTTAATAAGGGATACATGATTGTGCCTTTTGACAAGCCACCATTCAAAAACTTTTGCATAAACCCCATAGGAATTGCCACAAGAAAATATTCAGGAAAAAAGCAATTAATAATCGATCTGTCAGCACCACATTCCACCCACGGTGTTCAAAGCATTAACAGCCTTATTCCCTCTGAACCATTCTTCTCTTTTCCCTCGGAACCATTCTCTTTTGCTTATTCAACAGTATTACCACGCTATTAAACTCATTAAGTTAGCTGGTAGAGGTGATTGGCTTAGCAAAACTGATATCACAGATGCATTCAGAATATTGCCTTTGCACCCGTCTCAGTGGCATCTCTTTGGAGTTAGTTGGCGCAACAATTTCTATTTTTCAGTAAGACTCACCTTCGGATGCAAGAGCAGCCCAAGCATTTTCGACACCTTGTCCGAGGCGCTCTGCTGGATTTTACTCAATAACTGTCAACTGCATTTCGTTCTGCATTTACTGGATGATTTTTGGTCATCAATTACCCTAACTCTAATCCATCCTGTTGCATCAACTCGGTAGAGACTTTTTCAAAAATCGGCATTCCCCTATCCAAGGAAAAATCCAAAGGTCCTAGTCCGGTTTTGGATTTTTTAGGAATCACACTAGACTCAATCCACATGCAAGCATCTCTCCCTTCTGAGAAATTACAGCGCATCAGAGAATTTATTGAATTCCTTCTCTCATTCAACCACCCTATCAAAGAGGGATATATTCTGTCTCTGCTAGGTCATTTCAATTTTGCCATGAGAATGTGTTCCTCAATATCGCTCTATTTATTTCTCAAAATCAGTAGATAAGTTGAATGACATTGTTTCGCTAGACTAAGGATGCAGATCCAATTTACGTTTCTGGTCAAAACTGTGCAGTTCTTGGAACGGCATTTCTTTTTTCTTTCAGGAGGAATCTATACTGATGCAACTCCCACAGTCGGCTTCGGAGGGATATTTAAAAATTCATGGTTCGCAGAGAAATGGCCTAAAGAGCTCAAAGATCTTCCATCTTCCACTGTTGTGCTGCTCTTTCTGTACCCCACTCTCCAGTTAAAATTCCCATAATCTGTGCTTTCATAGTGCACTGCTTCGAATCCAGAAAGCTTCAGCCTTCTACTATCAAAACCATAGTATCAGGAATCCAATTTCATTTAAGGTGCTTAATTCCATCATCTCAAAGCCTGCTTCAAAATCCTTCCGTTTGTCTTTTGCTTAATGGTCTAAAAAAGAGAATCCAGCTGCATCAGACAAATGCCTTGCTTTTTCTCTATGTCATGTGTATCAACTGATCAAAACGTTAAGATCAGGTCTATTCTGTCCTTACGACATACACTTTTAGAAGCAGTATTTCTGACAGCGTTCTACGGGGTCATCAGGTCGGAGAGTATACCAAGGACAATACGATTTTTGATCCCCTCAACGATCTCACACTCCACGACTTATCCATCTGAAAAAAACACTTAAAATCTGATGGAGCCAGTAAAGGCACTACCAGTATGTTTCTAGCATAATTTTGCCCCGTTGCAGCCATGTCCCATTTTTTTTTTGAGCCTTCGCATTAAAGTGCACCCTCTCCAGCCACTTTTTACCACAGGAAAGGGAGATGCCATGACAAAACCATGGTTCTCTTCTCGGCTCTGCATCATTTGGCGCCTATGTGGTTTAAACCCTGCCCTTTACACTAGTCACTCATTTCACATCGGAGCAGCAACAACCAACATCTATTATTAACCCTTAAATGCATGAATGTTTCGCCAATCATTCTTATATATTCAGGTCTTTAGCGACTCGGATCTATATCTAACATGGATGGATCTCCACCTGTCGCGATAATACAAAACTCCCCTAATATTAGAATAACCATTACAGAAGAATAAAATAAAGCATATTTTGCTACCTTTTGGAGCTTGGAAGGGTTCATTTTGAGCAGATGTTTTATGCCATCATCACTGTCCTTGTCAGAGCTCATTTCCCAGTATACATTCAGCAAATGATAGTTTTGAGAATATGTTTGAGATCGTGATATGAGCCCATTCTCAAAACTATAATTTTCAACATCTTCAAAAATCAATATTGATTGCTGACAGCTTCACCAGATCCTCTATCAGTGACTGTGACACTCGTATTTGATTGCATTCAGTACTGGCTCGAAATGATGTTTGTGTTTTCCCTATTCTTTCGTTTCTGTCTGAATGAAACGTCACTTCATTGTTGTGTATCAGACATTGCCACCTTGTTGAATAAAGGTGAATCACGCTTATTCTGTCATCAAAGATTCAATTATTGTTCTGCAGATTTTTTTTCTTTCTTTTTTCTTCTTCTCGATGCTGTGCATGGCATTGTCACAATCCCTGTGCTGTGTCTTATGTGAGGACTTTTGTTATTTCCTGTCTTGTGCCAAGTTTTGTAGTTTTTCATGTTGGTTAGTTTCTCCAGGTGTTTCCCATTGGCCACTCCCCCTTGTTACCTTGTTTCCCTGTGTATATATAGCCCTTGTGTTTCTCTTTTGGTTTTGTCAGTCGTTGATGGTGTTCATGTGTTTGGTCGGGGGGTTTTGGAAAGTCTTGTTTTCTTTGTGTCTTCTGGATTTCTGCAGTCATGCTCATGTGGACTATTTGCCTGTTTTACAGTCTGGATTATCTGTTATTTGAATTTTATTAAATTTGTGTGTGCGCCTATGTATCCAACCAAAAAAAAAAAAAAAAACTCCTTGGTTAAAAAAAATATACAATATACTACTAAACATGCTGGAATGTAAAGGGCAAAATCCAGACCAGAGAAAATTAGAAATGATCCTCCATGATTTACAAACAAAATATAATATGCATCCCTCAGATGTACTCCTGGCTGAGATAGAAACAGTTAAAACCTCTCTCGAAGCAATTCTCACTAATAAAGCTGAAAAATCTGTATTCTTTGCTAGACAGCGGATAATATCTATATATAACAAATATCTAGCAAACTTATTGAGAAGTCGGTCTCAAGCGCAGGTTATATCCAGTATCAAAGATAAAGATGGCAGGTGCCATTACGATAACAAAGCAATTAACAAAATCTTTAGGGCATTTTATAAGAGGCTTTACATGTCTCAATTGTACCTTTCTTCTGGTGATAATATGAATAAATTCCTTGCAAACTTAAATTTATGGGAATTAACTGAGGAGCAAAGACAGACGTTAAACAAACAAACTGAACTCAGTGAAATTTTGAATTGTATTAATAGTCTCCCCAAAGGAAAAGCACCAGGGACCGATGGGTTTATAGTGGAATTCTTTCAGAAATTTAAAATGGAGTTAGCAAGCCTAATGCATTAAATGATACAATATTTATTTGATTCTAATAAGCTTCCTGGCTCCATGACAGAAGCCAACATTTGTGTTTTTCTAAAAAATAGGTAAATGCCCTGAGGAGTGCGGATCGTATCGCCCTATCTCTCTGCTTAATGTGGATACATTTTTTTTAGCTAAGATATTAGCCATCCGGCTTGAATCAATTCTCCCCACAATAATTAATCCTGACCAGACAGGCTTTTGTTAAAGGCAGATCGTCAGCTCATAATGTTAGACTTCCTAATATAATTCAGTATTCAAATTCTGGGTTAGTCATTTCATTAGACGCTGAGAAGGCATTCGACAGGGTCGAATGGCCTTATTTATTCTCAGTGCTCTCTAAATTTAACTTGGTTGATGTATTTATTAAATAGGTAAGGATTCTTTACTTCTCCCCCACAGTGAGAGTTATTACTAATGGTCTTAAATCCCCTGAATTTACATTAGAGCGTTGTACTAGGCAAGGATGCCCAAAGTCACCACTGCTGTTTGCTCTGACTATTGAACTGCTGGCTGCGGCCATTAGAGACGACCCATCTATTGAAGGGCTCAGACTAGAAAAGAGAACGTATAAAATCTCACTTTATGCTAATGACATCTTAATTTACATCAACTCTCCACAACTATCAATTCCATATCTAATTGATATGATTTCCAATTTTGGCTTCTTCTCGGGATATAAAATATATATATTTTTTTTAAATCAGAAGCAATGCCGTTAAGTAAATCGTACTCCCACGACCCCACAATTTCTCACCCATTTAAATGGCCTCTGGGGGACTTTGTCTATTTGGGTATAAAGATTACGCTGAATTTGGAAAGTCTATATAAAAGCAATTTTGCCCCTATCTTTAAGAATATTAGATCAGACCTAGATAGATGGTGTAATCTTCCCCTATCCCTATTAGGCCGTGTTCATCTCGTTAAAATGAATATTTTACCCCACCTTCTATACCCGCTTCAAATGCTACCAGTTCTCATTCCTAACAAAGCACTAAAACAGTTACGTGGCTTCATCATTTACTTTATCTGGTGGAAAAAAAGACCAAGACTGAGATATAGCTTCTTAACACTATCGAGCAGATGTGGAGGTCTAGTGGCCCCGGACATTAAACTATATCAGCTTTCTGCCCATCTTCGTTTTATACTGGAATGGCACTTAAACAATCCAAACTCAATGTGGATCAGTGCAGAAGCCATTACTCTCGGGCCAATTCCTCTACGGAACTTACTATATCTTTCGCCCAAAAAACAGCAAACTCTAATTAAAGATAATTTTATTCTTAAGAATATGATTAAAATATGGAGATTAGTCCACAAAACACAAGGGCTCGACTCCCACCTTTGACTTCTCACACCCTTACATAACAACACAGGTTTCCCCCCGGGGATGAATGACGGCCTAATACATTTGAGAAACAAAGGAATAAATGTCAGGAGATCTGATGGAGAATAATCAGCTAATGACCTTTGAACAATTCAATGCAAAATATTATCTCAATAAGAAGTTCTTCTTGATATACCATCAGATAACAAAACATAACAAAAAATCTCAGAGTCTACTCAAGTGGCCTCTGCGTATCCCCAATGGATGAACAATGTGAGATGCCTTCCTATCTTGCCAACAACTCTGCCTGGGAAATACAGTTTAAAATCGTCTGCATGTGACTTCTTCCCAAAGACATAAAGTAAGCCTAAAACTCTCCAATCTCTGAAATAAATCTAAAAGACTAGAAGGAACCCTCATCCACTGCTTTTGGAGCTGCCAAAAAATACAACAATTCTGGATGGGCATGCTAAAGGAACTTGAGAACATTTTTCGCTGCTCATTACAAACAGGACCAATGACTTGTTTGCTTGGCATGAGCCAAGGAACTCCCGTCCAGATTCCAAGGGACCCACCTTCTTCAAATTTTACTCCACTTTGTCCGCAAGTGCGTATGCTGGATAACAGAACAAGTCATTGCACAGTGGATTAACACAATCAAAGGTCTTATTCCATATGAAGCTTTTTCAACAGCATTAAAAGACAAACCTTATGGGACCCCTTCTTTATCTATCTTGGGGCTGGAGAGAGAGATCTATTAGCGATACGGAATCTGGCATGGAAGGACTGAATAACTCAACGGTGATGTTTTTATATACATATTTTATTTATTTAATTATTCTTTGTGTTAGAATCAGCTAGAATCAGTTAGGGTCAGCTGGTCTTGTGACTATCAGAGCAGAAATGAAAGCTGATGCTCTCCATGTGTTTCTCTGTCGTCTCCTTTTGGGTTCACATGTAAACTGTATGAGCTTATTTTGTCCATTAGATCGAAAGATCTGAAAAAACCCATACATTTACCCACCCATAGACCCTCCCCTCGAAGAAATCAGGACAGAAGAGACAGATTAAAACACCAGATGTAAATGTGTCTCCCTCGTCTACTTGTGATCCGATTGACCAAAACGCATCTTAATACCAGGTGGAAACAGGGCCTTAGAGATGCCTGAAAAAGAAAATGATATGTGCTTTATAATCAGCCCAAAATGTTTGAAAACCTCAGATTGGATGGACTCACAGTCTAAAGCTAAAAGTCGGAGTCTATGCCCATCAGACGTGAAATCTTTCAACATCATCAGACTGGCTCTGACTCTCAGTGACTCTTCCAGACGGAAAACTGGGGCAGAAATCTGTACAAAAGTCATGTGATGTATTCCAGCCTTATAAAGCATAAACTTGAGCTGAACGCATGGCAGGGAGGATGACAGGATTTACAGTAGACATAGACACATGTATTATAGAAATCAGTCAACACTTTTTTGGCACAAACAGCCTTGCATAAACGACAGAACAAGACGACATAAACAAAGAACCTACACATTAACATACATATAGGCTACTAGTTTATCTCGACAGGTTGGTAATGATGAAGACTCCTTCTCTGAAGCTCATATCTGAAGCCTTCCTCTCTGTCACCATTTCTTTCATTAGTCAGTTCACTAAAGTAAATGAAGCAGGTTATTTACCAAGCAGCGGATATTGAATCCAACAATATCATGTATGTGTGTCTGCTACTGGCTGAACAAATTTACCAACGTTTATTACTATTAATACATCTGCTGTTTAGATACTGAGTCACAGTTACCTTTTTCCCTTCTCAACAGTTTAATTATTCACTAAACCTCACTGAGATTCTAGTGTTTTACTTGTTTAACAAGTATATAATTATTGTACAACTATATGTTTATTGTTATATAGCCTACATTGAGGTGTATATAATGCAGGTTGAATTACTCATATTTACAATCAAATCAATAAATGCAGATCTTATAAAAAGCACTTTTTTACAACATCATAAAAGCATCGGGTTGATTTAGCATGAAATATTTGAAATGCAATTTTAATGAATGAGTTTCATTTTAGTTGTACAGAATAATACATGCATTAATGCTTAGAACTGTATAGTGCTCAGTCTCACATCTATGTTTGAGTGTTTGTTCAGGTCAGGATTTCCCCACACACACACACACACACACACACACACACACACACACACACACACACACACACACCATGTGGCGCGTCCTGCTGTAGTCTGTACTGTAGCAGCAGCTGTGATGGGCGGAGTCGGTCACTCTGATTGGTCAAGCGGCTGTCAGTCAGAGAAATGCACGACTGCTATTGGTTGAAAGTGTGCTTAGGGTCAGTATCTCATGAAGGATGTGGAGTTTCCTGTGAAAGAAGAAGAAGAGAAAAAAAAAAAAACCCAGTGCATCTTATTAAACACACAGTTCACGTGAGACTAAATGGAGCTATAAGGTACATGCATCTATTCTTGATATTTCTTCACGCACTGGATGCTTATTCTCTGGATAAGGTTCAAACAACTGGATTTTATATATAGTCCGACTCTTGTTGGTGAAGTTTTCATTTTTCCGCGATGTCCCGAGCCTCGGACCCGTTACCGAAAGCACGCCAGGAAAGAATGAAGGACGTTAACATAAAGGTGAGTTAGAAGCGCTATCTTATGCATGAATTATATAGCTCTTTTTGTTCTTTACTCAAGCATTATTGTTAAAGCACGTATATATAAGAACACAGTGACATTATTGAACAAATGCATTGATGAACGTCTCTGGCCAGTGGTTCTGCTGCTCTGCTTCCTTTATTTGATCAAGTGAAGATATATATAGTATTTCCTGTGCTGGTGTGCTCATACAGCCCTGTCTGTGTGTAGTTCACGAATGTATATACGTGTCTCTGTACTCGACCGCACGGGTCCATTGTGCGGCAGCATGAACACGTTGTCTCGGGCACTGAAGGGAATCAATGGGGGAGGGACAGAAGACAGACACTGCAGCACATTACACGGCATTCACTGCTGCTCTTACTGCATGTTACACGGCATTCATTACGGCTTCATCGCGCGCGTTCACAAAGCGCAAAAGTTACATTTGTCGCGTTTGACTGATGCGCGGGCACGCGTTTTATTATATTACCGCATCTCTCTTTGTCCTTCCTTCTCACAGTATCATCATGTCTTTGTTCTTATATACGCTGTGTAAAGTCTGCATGTCACACATTTTCCTGTAAACCAGTTTATATTCACACATGTCCAGTTGAGTGTTAGTTTTTGCCTTTTTGGCATTTTTTAAAAGAAGTGACGCGGTTAGTTCCCTTTTCTCTAGCCTGTATATGATGATTCATCTTCATGTTGGTGTATGGCATGTTAAGTTCACCTCACAAAACATTTGTATGTTGTATACTGTAAAGTCCTGACCTTTGCTTTGTGGAACCGCATCAGTTTTCCTTCATTTGATTGTTGTTAGACCAAGTTTCAGTCTAAATGAAATGAGGCAGATGTTGCAGGGATTTTTGTCTTTATTGGACACAAAGGTAAGCAGAAGCAATGACAGGATTCATGGGAGTGAATGGGAAAGCAGATGATGGGTTGAGGTCAGCGAATGGTGGAAAGGTGAAGAGGAATAGAAGCTGAACTCGGTGACGTTCCTGGTCCCAGTTGGATGTTGGAGATTGCCGCATATTCATTTGGGATCAGCCGCTCTGCCCGTGGGAGTGTCTACGGATGGCTCGCCAACATCATCCTGGTCTCGTCAAAAAATCTGACTTTGGACTCGCATCGCACACAGATTGGATATTGATGCACGTGTAAAATGCAAAAGTCACATCCGATCTGAGCCACTTCCAAACGTGTGGACAGCTGACCGCTTTAAGGTCACTTTCCTTAAAGGATTAGTTCACTTTCAAATAAAATTTCCTGATAATTTACTCACCCCCATGTCATCCAAGATGTTCATGTCTTTCTTTCTTCAGTCGAAAAGAAGGTTTTTGATGAAAACATTCCAGGATAAAAAGGAACTGGTGAACGCGGCGCCAGTTTCGTTTTTTTTTTTTTGTAAGTAGAATAGGGAAGGTGTAGCGTAAGCTTTTGGAAGAATACGGAAAGCAGAAGCACTTAGAAGACGATCATTTGTGTTTATAAAGCATATACAGTTGTATTTTTTTAGAAAATGGCAGATGGTTTCTCTAGATAAGACTCTTATTCCTCGTCTGGGATCGTTTAAAGCTCTTTGAAGCTGCACTGAAACTGTAATTTTGATCTTCACCCGTCCAGTGAAGTCCACTATATGGAGAAAAATCCTAGAATGTTTTCATCAAAAACCTTCATTTCTTTTCGACTGAAGAAAGAAAGACATGAACATCTTGGATGACATGGAGGAGAGTAAATTATCAGGAAAATTTATGTGAAAGTGAACTAATCCTTTAAGGGGGTGTCATTATGAATTCGTCATGTAAGCGCTTGCACAAAAGCTCAAAGCATCTGTAGTTGAGGTGGATCATTCCCTGCTGTCACTGTGTGCCTCATCTGACCGATGCTGAAAACGTGATCAAACGACTTTTTATTTCACCATCTCTTCATGAACGTTTTGAAGCGTCAGAGTTTGGGGTGAAAACACTTTCAATGGAGGGACAGAAATCCCTCAGATTTCATCAAAATATCTTCATTTGTGTTCTGAAGATGAACGAAAGACTTACGTGTTTAGAATGACGTGATGGAGAGGAAATGATGACAGTGTTTATTTTGGGTGAGCTAGTGTTCAAAATAATTCACACTTAGAAAATACGTGCATTTAAAATTGATCCAGCCACCGATATAGATCAACACTTCTGATGATGTGATTCTGCACTTCATCTTCTCTGTGTTGGGAACAGGGCTTTTCAGATGTCACTCAGATGTGATCCTAGAATTTGAAACGCCGCTTCTCTCAGTGTCATCACTAATTAGCCTCACAATAAACCCTGAAAATTACCGTAAAATTACCAGATTGAATTTTCTGATAAATACTCACACAAGCAACGGCTTTTCACCGCTGAGATCCTGTTCACACATCGGTACTAAAGTACAGGTAAACCCTGTGATGTCAGTCATCAGAATAAATGACCTTTAAGCGCTGCACTGTTTTCTTCATCGGTGTGGATGATGAGAAGTGCTTTAGTTTCACTATCTGTCCCATTTGACAGCATTAGTTTTTCCTTCTGCGTGACGGGCGTATGGGGATGACCGGTCATCCTGTTCTTTGTTCACACACAGCATCATATACTGGTGATGGTACAACTTCTCATACCGGTATTTTTGAAAAGGTCCTGATCACACATGATCTGTAAATGGGAATTTACTGGTAATTTACCCGTGGAGACTGTGAAAGTCTTCTGTCAATCGTCACGTGTTGATTAGTTACTGAAGCTCAGTTTTACTTGTAGCAGAATGTGTCCACACGTATCATAACAGCTGAAGATGATGCCGTGATGGAGAAAGGTGCTAAACTGGGCTTTTATCCAGATCATGGTGTAGTAAAGCCAAAGCCCCTTTCGAGGACAGTCTGTTCACTCGGCGGTCATATTTGTGACGCCTCCGGACAGCTTTTTCAAGACCAACTCCTCTGTACATGAACGGGATCATCCTGAAATCCCAGAAACTGCTTGCTGAACTCACATTTAAACAACATGTTTCAAATCAGCAACAGAAATCTTAATAATTACTATCATTTCGCTGATGAGTGAAGGTGTGGCATTATGAGGGAAAACCGGTTTGAAGGGGAACCATCATGCGAACACAATGAGTTTGTACCTATAGATTCAGGCGATTTTAATTAATATGTCTATATTGGCTAATGTTGGTTGAGAACTGATTGCACTGTTGACATTCGACCATCATTCTCACGCTAATAAAGCTTCAAAGGCAGTAAGTAAACATATGGCAGCATGTGAAATGGAAAGCTGTGTTATTGAAAGGATAATGTTTCATAGAGAAAAGAGAGATCTGTGGGGTTCAGACCGAGAAACAAAAGAGACAGACAGACTGAAAAGAACAAAGAGAGCCGGTGAGATGAATGAAAGATCATACCTGACAGTGCTGGACCACGTTATTATTCACCTAAAAATTTATCATTTATTCACCCTCATGTCTTTGCAAACCCTTTTATCCTTTGAAAAACAAAGAGATGTTTTGAAGAATGTCCTAAACCTCACAAGAGAACGGCAAACCAAACTGCATCGTCTCCAGTCGTGCTTCTCAGAAGGAAGAAGCTCGTAACACGAAGGAAGGAAACACTGATGAATGCAGATGATAATAACATGCAACTATACGAATGCACTGCATATTTGTTTATTAGTATTTATTTCAGGATAGCAAAATAAATAGACGCTTCCATGATCTTTTCCATTCAGACTGGGTCTGATAGCAGGAACGTGACACTCCTGCACCGGTTTGTGTTCACACTATGGGTTGTGACACCGCACGTATTCCTACCGAACCATTTCAAACTGCGTGTTTGCCCTCTAGGAGGGACAGTATGGTTTATATCAGTATTCTCTGATGTTGCGCACACTTCTGATAACTAATGAAGGACACTGAGCTGATGGTGGCCTTAAACATGAGATGAGCTTCAAACTACATCGTGATCCTCCTTAACGTGTCTGAGACGAGTTTTCCTCAGCGCACAACTCACATCTTACACTATCCTACCTGTAAATGTTCCAGTTCCACAAGTGTTTCCATGTGGAATAAAGGATGATCCTGACGGCAAGCGCGTCTATGTTTAACTCCACAGTAGGACTGTGACAAACGACCCATCAATCTAATGTTAATGATTAATCAACTGCCTAAAAACTATCACTACTCAAATAATGTTTTTTTCATTCACCAATAACAAAGATCCGTTCTGTGAACCGGCTCGACCGGTTACCCGCTATGAGCTCACTTAATGAACACAAGCCTGTGCTCACGGCAGTGACATGTGACCTGTTCTCGTTCACTGAAACAACGACATTCCCAAGTAACGGAACCACAAAACCACATTATATCTACACAAACTGTGTACAGACCTAGAGAATACAGATAACATCAATACAAACGCAGACTCTCTTAATAATATCACTGCTAACACTTTACTTAAAGCCTTTATGAATAATGGATTATAGAGGTATTCATAATGTACGTTTTAATGCATTATATCTTTTCATAAATAAAAACCAAAATGCACTATAACATTTGCACATTCCTTGTTACATCTGAAGCTGGTTGTTTGTCGTGTGTTTTAATGCATTATACTTTCTAAAGGTGTAAAATAAGTATTATAGTATATTATAGCTGTGGTATGCATTATAAGGTGCATAATTAATGCATTAAAGTTCTTTTATACTGTATTATTTTTTGCATTAATGGATACGTCTGGCTTGAGGATTGAGTGTGATTATATATGCTCATCTGTCATTGTGATTTCTACACTGTTAAAATAAAAAAAGCATATTTAAATTCACAAAAACAGCAGTAAAGAACTACACTACCCACAATCCCACAGCGGGATCCAATCAGAGAAGATCATCATGAGAGACCTGCTGATGTTCAGATCTGTTCTTCTGGTGATATCTGATGATGATCATCATGATGTATTTGCCCGGGTTTGTCTGAATGCCAGGGTTTGGCAGCGTCCTCGTTCACACAGACGCCGGCCCTGCTGTCTCCAGATCCTCAGTGGAGGACGTTTGCCCTCAGGAAACAAAACACACAGACCATAACAGAAACAAACACGTGTTCTCACCTCTTTTTGAAAGACATTGTAAAAACAGAAGGCATGTCGGCCTACAACATCTCCAATCTGTCATTCATATATAAAGCTCCGCCGTCCAGATCCTGATGTTTAAAATCACCATGAAATCAAAACCGACAATTCTTTTGTTTTTATGGAATATTGCAGTGTTTATAATAAATGATTGATCGGTGCACATCATCATGATTGTGTTAAATTCATGTTCTGGTAATCTTGAATCAGAACATCTTCTCTTCTCTGATGACGAGGGCGGGGCAACCTGTCACTCACATGAGATCCACCAATAGCAAACCAATCAATTCCCCACAGACAAACTCAAGCCCCGCCCTACATTTGTTCTTGTTTGAGAAGCGTTTCACTCGGATATTCGACACAATAGGGAAGAACAGACGAGTGTAACTTCCCTTTCATGACTTTAAGCTTAGAATCCTCCACTCAAGAGGAAGTAGTGTCTGTGTACTTCCTGTTCAGCAGATCTCTGTCTATAACTGGCACAAACCCTGCCTAAAGGAAAACGCCTTGATGACGGTTGATGGTTTAAACAGCCGTGATATTTTGTGCTCTTCTCATATGTTGATGGTTATAGTTTTTGGTGAGCTGGAGAGGTCAAAGGGCAGCCTTCATACTGTGGTTCTCTCTCTCTCAGAGCAGAAGTTTCTCATCTTAACGTAAACACAAATATACGACTAGACGACACACACAAGTCAAATCCACATGATCCACATCATCATCATTTCCCTCATGCTGTGTGACGTGTTTCAGCTGAAGAGAGTCAGAGATGCTGTTGTTTAATGACATTTGACAGATTATTACAGTTTATTGCAGCTTTTACATTACATATTGTATGCCTTTGTTTGCCATGGAACATAATCATACAACTTGCTTTAAATTGCTAACAAAAAATAATATTGTAAAGGTGACCGTTTATATTTCAAATATATACTTTATTAATCAAATTTACTGTCTAAAACTTATGCTAGTTTAATTTGAATAGCCTTCTTAAGAGAATTTTTAAACTAGAATTGAACTTTAGAAATGCATTAGAGCTTTAATTTCACAGACTGAATTCTGAAACTATTTCACATGTTAATTTGCAACATCAGTAATGTTTTCCTCTGGATATTGACAGATTCTGCCTGGGTAAACAGAAGTTTGCTTTTTCTCCAGATAAATATCTTAGTGATTGCAAAAGTAGAATGTGAGTGAATTAGTTAAACTTTTATCTAATTAAGAATTATTAACACTGGAACAGAAATGAGTGCAGATTTTCTACAAACTATGGCAATGTAGCCAATCACAGACGTGTGTTGAGTGCTTGAATTCAACAGCATCAGAGGTGTTAAAATAGTGTGAATCTGCTCAATCCTCTTATTATAGCAGTGTAGTCATAATGTGAATAAGAGACTGATCATGCAGTCGTCTGCTGCCTGCAGAGATTAGAAGAGTGTGTTCACGACATGTCGGAGATTCTGACCTGTGAAAAGATAGAGCTCGTGATGCTTGTCGTCTATCTCTGGGTCAAAGACGAAAAAGGGATTTCAGTCATCAAAACAATAAAAGTGTAATACAGCTCTAAATATAGTTTTCCCCCATGCATTAGAATGTGTCCTGTTTCATTTTATATACACAGTACAGTCCAAAAGTTTGGAACCACAAAGATTTTTAATGTTTTTAAAAGAAGTTTCGTCTGCTCACCAAGGCTACATTTATTTAATTAAAAATACAGTAAAAAACAGTAATATTGTGAAATATTATTACAATTTAAAATAACTGTGTACTATTTAAATATATTTGACAAAGTAATTTATTCCTGTGATGCAAAGCTGAATTTTCAGCATCGTTACTCCAGTCTTCAGTGTCACATGATCCTTCAGAAATCATTCTAATATGATGATTTGCTGCTCAAGAAACATTTATGATTATTTTCAATGTTGAAAACAGTTGTGTACTTTTTTTTTCAGGATTCCTTGATGAATAGAAAGTTCAAAAGAACAGCATTTATCTGAAATACAAAGCTTCTGTAGCATTATACACTACCGTTCAAAAGTTTGGGGTCAGTAAGAATTTTTTTTTTTATTTTTTTGAAAAGAAATTAAAGAAATGAATACTTTTATTCAGCAAGGATGCATTAAATCAAGTAAAGACATTTATAATGTTATAAAAGATTAGATTTCAGATAAACACTGTTCTTTTGAACTTTCTATTCATCAAATAATCCTGAAATAAAATATTGTACACAAATATTTTGTACAATTGTACACATTAAATGTTTCTTGAGCAGCAGATCAGCATATTAGAATGATTTCTGAAGGATCATGTGACACTGAAGACTGGAGTAACGATGCTGAAAATTCAGCTTTGCATCACAGGAATAAATTACTTTGTGAAATATATTCAAATAGAAAACAGTTATTTTAAATTGTAATAATATTTCACAATATTACTGTTTTTTACCGTATTTTTAATTAAATAAATGTAGCCTTGGTGAGCAGACGAAACTTAACTTATATAACTATATATAATATATATATATATATATATATTTTTTTTTTTTTTTTAAATGATGACTTGTTTTTATATATATATTTTTAACAACTACAGGTCAGAATTAGTATGTTTCATTTGTACATAAATCTGTTACTCTGAGTGACATTTTGCCAAAAATGGATATAATATTGCCAATGTTCCCATAATTACATGGTTTTTAGTATTGGTGTGTATCATTAAATTAGTTGTAATAATATTCCTGAGTAAATGACAGATGTGCATTGTATCCCACAATTCCTGCCATGCTTGCTTAGCCGGTCACTTTGTTTCTGACTTGCTCGGCCCCAAAAACGACTCTTCGCAGCTGTATTTATGAATACTCTCTGTTCGCCAACATAAGCGATGAGTATTGTGGGTGGAGAATCCCCTCAATGGTCTCTTTTGAACTTGTGACATATACTGTAGTGAAACAGAAATAACATTACACTGATGATAAAAACATCACTATGAATGACCAAACTTCTTCTTCAGCTTATATTGCAGGCCATCAGCTGACCACCGATACCAAACAGTGAGCTTGACCAGTACAGTTAATCATAATTATTCACAACATATGCTTATTCTTCATAGAATCTAGTAAAAGTGTTTTTTGGCGTTTCACTGAATGACATGCATTTTTTGTAACTCAGTCTACCATCATGAAAAGGTGGAATTATCAAAAATTTAAGAGCAATAAACTCACTTTTCTGCAGCACCACACGGCCTTTTGATGATGTCACATCTGTTTTTATATGATTCAGAATGGCTTCTTGACCCGTTACACTGAATCACCTCTTATTCGGGACAAAAGTCCCCTGGTTATTTAAATACTAATTAGTGCAATAAGACAATAGTCCTTTTGTTATAACACAGCCAACACTTATTTGAAAATGCCAAGAAAATAAATATATTTTTTATTTGAAACATGAAAGTAGACGCTTTACTTGCATTTGATGTTTTTTATGTATATAAGATCACTTTAGTAAATTTGAATTTCAACTAAATTCCGTCACAATGAAACTGGAAATGAAGCGATCAATGACAAAGAGAGGAAACCCTGATTTCATTCTTTTCTATCTTAACGCAGACCATGAGCTGTCATTAACTAGCTGACTATAGCAGAAATCACCAGTGCAACCCTAGCACAGTGTGTGTGTGTGTTTATTGTGAGAATTCACTGATCTACAGTCATATTAATTTTCATCATAGTGAAAGATGAATGACGTTTTCCCTGTCACTTGTGTGCAGAACAAGGAGAAGGAGCGGATGAAGGCGCGGGAGAAGGAGACGAAGGAGCGCGAGTCTCGGTACAGCAACGGTCACCTGTTCACCTCCCTCAGCGTGTCCGCCACCACTCTCTGCTCCGCCTGCAACAAGAGCATCACCGCCAAAGAAGCGCTCAGCTGCCCGAGTGAGTCTCGCTCCTCACGACACACTGACCCACATCCCGCTCGACACACTACTGACCTCTGACCCTCCAGACGCCTCTCCTCTCACTGCATGAAATACACTGTAGTGTGTCGAGCGTCCAGAGAGCTGCGCTGTAGTGTGGGAAAAACTTAACGGCATGACATCATCACACATGATTTGATTTGATTTGATTTGATTTGATTTGAGAGAGAAAAGCCACTTTAGCTCTGTTCATCATGTGACATGCTCACATGCCCTCAGAAGACGTGAATGAACTCACTAGAGTTGATAAACGATGACAGGATCTCTTTAAAGCGGTTGGCATGGGCTAAACCTTGACCTTGAAGGGTCGTGTGAGTCCAGAGGGTTTGAGGACACAGAGCAGATCTTTATTCAGATGCAGGTGAGTAATTATAGTGGTGAGGAGTGATGCATTGTGGGGGTTTGAATGCATCATTGCTGATAGCGTGGAGGAGGGGAGCTGAGACACACACAGGTGATCGAGCGCATTAATGCTGAGTGGTTTGATGTTAAGGTCATGGTTTGGTGGCACTGGGTCATATTTCAGTCTAAGGAAGTGTGTGGTTTAATCTGATGTAAGGCATGAGCAGATAATGCACGGATGGCCTTCTTCTGAAGCTGTTGTTGTTGAACAGAACGGAGGTCTTTTGTTGTCTTCTTGCCCCCCTTCGGCCGTGTGCACAGCTGCTACCCAGAATCCTCCCTCCGCCTGTAATCTGGAGCATTAACACACAGTCTGTCACACACTCAACACATGCACACACTCTCACACACACACACACATGTCTGTAAGTGATGTCATAATTAATGATTACTTCATATGGGCTGACTGTGGCTGTAGTCATGAACTGGACTGCACTATATCAGATGATTAATCAGACTCAGCATGATCACTGCGAACGCTCGGATGATGAGGAAAAGTAGTTCTCTCTTGTGTCCGGTCTTGAGATAAAATCCCGAGTCCTCTGAGTCTGAGAACGAGCCGCAACACTTCTGAACCTTATTTAAAATGACTGCAAATGAGATCAGTTCCTGACTCCATTGTGGAAAATCAGGAGTGGGTCCAATAACATATTGATCGGACTGGAGTCTTGTGGCTCGGTCAGTGAAGGTCAGATGTTGTCTAGATCGCTTCAAGCCTCTTTAACGCCCGTCAGTGAGTGTGTGACCTTGTCAGATGTGATTGTATGTTGATTGTGTGTCGATTGTTCGACTTTCAATATCATTGATCGGCTCCGTCTGAACCTCAGAAACACAACATGAGGGAGAGAGTGTGTGTGTGTGTGTGTGTGTGTTGTCTTTTAGAGCTCAGGGAATTTCATTTAAAGGATTAGTTCACTTTCGAATTAAAATTTCCTGATAATTTACTCTCCTCAATGTCATCCAAGATGTTCATGTCTTTCTTTCTTCAGTGGAAAAGAAATGAAGGTTTTTGATGAAAACATTCCGGGATTTTTCTCCATATAGTGGACTTCACTGGGGTTCAACGGGTTGAAGGTCAAAATGTCAGTTTCAGTGCAGCTTCAAAGAGCTTTAAATGATACCAGACGAGGAATAAGAGTCTGATCTAGAGAAACCATCAGTCATTTTCTAAAAAAATACAACTGTATATGCTTTATAAACACAAATGATCGCCTTGAACATGCTTCTGCTTTTGGTATTCTTCAAAAAGCTTATGCTGTATGTCCTACACCTTCCCTATTCTACTTAGCACGTTCAAGGCGAACATTTGTGTTTATAAAGCATATACAGTTGTATTTTTTTTAGAAAATGAGCGATGGTTTCTCTAGATAAGACTCTTATTCCTCGTCTGGGATCGTTTAAAGCTCTTTGAAGCTGCACTGAAACTGTAATTTTGACCTTCAACCGTTTGGAGTCCAGTGAAGTCCACTATAAGGAGAATAATACTGGAATGTTTTCATCTAAAATTAATATTATGTGAATTGTGAATAGAAGCTTTGTGGGAAAAGGCCATAAATATGATGTTGTTATGAACTGTGTATGTGTGCTTGTGAACATGGCTTATTAAAAAATATTGTTTAATGATTTGGTATTACACCATGAACACTTCCTGTGTCTTTATAAACACAAATGGCTTAAAACAGTAGGTGTGCACTATTCTATGTGTTTTGTAGTATTAATAGTGTAAGTAGTAGTGTGTTCACACTGAAAATTCCCAAAAGAAAAAGTGTGCTTTAAACACCCGGATGGATGATCGCTTAATTACCTGACGAAACGAAGTGTTGCATGTTGGACACTTCATGCTCTCGACGGTCACAGCTTTAATCAGCAGGTCAGAGATCAGACTCCAATACTGAATGACTAATTAACCTCATTAAAATCATTCACTACACAGTTGAGTGCATAAGATCACAGTGTATAGAGCGTCAGTTGTGTGAGGCTGTAGTCTGATGTGTGTGAACTCTGTGGAGTCGAGTTAGAATATTTTATTAAAAACACATGCCTATAGAAAGTCCCTGTAAACCGCATATGCAAGTATGAGCGTGTGTGACTGAGTGTGTGAGAGTGTGTGTGTGTGAATGTGATGATAGGTGTTAGTTTGTCTGAATCAGAGATGTCACCCAGTGCTGCTGTTGACCAGAACAAAGATTGGTCTGTTGAGAGCAGAGATGACACTGACTCCCACTGAAACCCAACACACACACACACACACACACACACACACACACACACACACACCTCTGCGCTGCAGGCCCCAAACGAGGCGCTCTGATAAAAACAGTTCCTCTCTACACTCTTAGAAAAAAGGGCATATATAAGGAGAAATGTCTTAATTAATTGCATATTACTTTCATTTTAAATGGTTATTTAATTTTTTTCTAGTGATAATGATAAAAGTGTGTTTATGAGCGGTTTCATTTATAAAATGTTATTAAATAAATTAAAACAAAATTTATTTAAAACAAATCCTTAAAATGATCCATGATGGGAACCCCTGTAAGAGTATATAATCATGAGGTCAGAATTTAACCTTATTATATTGATTTAAATGGCCTTTGTTTCACCCATGCACTCAGAGGGTCTTTGGACCGTAAGTTCATACACTGCAGATAGAGACGATCACTGAGATTAAATGCGTCCACATGTTCTTCTGTAGCCAATCACACACATGTCTATTGATTGCATGAACACAGTGGCCAATCAGAGGCGTTGTGTAAGTCAGGATCTACTCAATACCACTCAAAGTTTTCAGTTCTGAGCTGTAATTTCTGTACGCTTGCAAATCCTTTCATTTTAATCAACACGGTATAAATGAGACATGTCTTGTGCAGTGCAGTCAGCTTCTTTGAGTTCTGCACTGTTTCTTGCAAAAACTCCCATTATAATCAGTGCGCTCACGCTGAGCTGAAGTGATTGACAGCTGCAGTCAGTATAAAGAGAGCGGATATGCTGCTAAGTACACAACACAAAACTTCAGGAGTGACAAACGTATCCGTGTTTAAATGTGGGATTGAATACAAAATTGTGAAAATTGACAGTAACAATTATGGCTGTATAGAGGAACAAATAAATGTGACGTCAAAATAGATTTGTGCTTTAAAGTCAACATTAAATGAAAAATGATGTCAAAAACAAGGCCTGAGATTGCAGAAATGACCAAATGACAACGATCATTTCATTCAGATATACGTCACAAAAGCGAGGAAAAGACGATTGTAGTTTCTTTTTCATGCATGTAGTGTTTGAAACATGTTTAGTTGATTAAAAAAATATTTGAAGGCCATTTGCTAATGTTTTAATGTATTATTTACTTGTTATTAGCATTAATAATTATTAGCTAAATGAATCTATTTAAAAAAAATTCTAAATAAAGAAATAAAATAGTTAAATAGGGAATGGGCGTCTGAAAGCATTGATGTGTATGGGTTAACCTACAGCTGTCACTGATCAAACCAGCGCCCTGAACGCAAGATTACACGCCAACTTCACAAATAAACAAATGCACATGAAGTATTGGTCTGAATCTTTTAAAAGAATTCACATGATTTTATTATATTATGTGGGAAACATAACAGAGAGTGATACGAGGAACAAGAATTCATGCGTTCATTTATCCTCAGCTGTATTGAAAACAAACATCAGCTTTTGCTTGAATTTGTATTTGATGTCATGAGATTATGAGAGTAATAATCAGTGATGTTATTTCTTCTTCCTTTATCTTCCCAGCCTGCAATGTGACCATTCACAACCGCTGCCGTGACACACTGGCCAACTGCGCCAAAATGAAGCAGAAGGTAAGAGACGAGGGCGGGGAGAATTAACTCATTAACTCATGAGTATGACCACCAGATGATTTGGCAAGATAAATATCAAAAATTAGATGCAGAAGGGATGAAATGTTATAAGATTTTTGTGTAAAAAGGCAGCATTGTTACACATGGAGCTGAATGATATCTGCTGATACCGGCAGTTTGATATTCTTAAGGATTAAAAATCTCTCCCAACTAATGCTAAATGTTAAAATTAACAACATGCTATTATATTCAACTGCTGTTTATTTTCAGATATAATAATTACATTCAATAAAAACTGAAATGTTTGTATAAAACTCATTTGCACATGAGATAGTTTTCATAAACACTTGTCTTCATGACAAATTTATTCAAACACACACATATAATTTACAGTAAATAAGCTCCTCTCTTATTACATGACATATTGTTCTCCAGCTCTTTTATGGACATCTTTCAGTGGTTGAAACACTGACATGAGACATGATTCATTTCAGTAAGTTGTACTGAATCTTTCAACATTCCTTCTGATGTTCATTCATGTTTATCCGCGCTATAGCTAGTAGTAAAGAGGAAGATCTGTCACGAGAGCATCCAAATGCTATTTATTGTTTGAATTTCATGATAAAGTGGACAGAATTTGAAACCTGAGATTTGTTTCTTATCAGAAGTAACAAAATGCATTGGATGGGATGGGCTATAAATAATGTTTGGTGTATCAGGAAAAACATGGTAACCCTGAACTAGAACTTCTTTGACCTAGCTGTGTTTAACTGTGTTATTGCCACATTAACTTGCCCTAAATTCAACACAAGAAACATTTTATTCACACACAGTATTAGTTGCATTCTGACACGTCCTTTTGATTGACAGTATATAATCGGTCCTGATCATCGGCTGTTTATAAGCTATTGGCAGATGACCGATAGTGAAAATAAGAGCTTTTATCTGCCAATAAGATTATTGGGCAATATATTGGTGCATCCCTAATTATTATAAAGGGTTAGTTCAAAATGAAAATTCCTCTCCCTCATGTCGTTCCACACCCGTAAGACTTTTGTTCAACTTCAGAACACAAATGAGGATATTTTAATGAAACCTGAGAGATTTCACCCAAAACTCTGATGCTTCAGAACGTTCATAAAATGATCGTAAAATAAACCCATAGGAATGGAGTGGTTTAATCCAACTCTTCTGAAGAGACACAATCGATTCATATGAGGAGCAGATTTAATCTAGGCTTTTATTCACTATGAACACTGATCACTGAACATACATAGTGCGCTCAAAAACTGTAAACATGGAAGCTGAACTGTACTTTTTTAATGCAGGAAAACCAATAAGGTTTGTTCACTTGTTTCAAGCGTGGAGATTTGAGCTTCCGTGTACAGTATTTAATGTGCTCTATGTATGTGTGTTGATCAATGTTTAAACAGTATATAAATAAAAGTCCAAGAGTCTTCAGAAGACTTGGATTGATCCGCTCCCTTCATATGGATTGCTTTTACGATCTTGTTTTGTACTTAGGTGTTAAAGTTTTGGTTGCGGATGGACAAAAATTATGAAAGAACATTAAAAAATATCTTTATTTGTGTTCTAAAGATTAACAGAAGTCTTATAGGTTTGGAACAACAAGAGGGAGATTAATTGATGACAGGATATTAAATTGTCAACACAAGTTAAATGTTGAGAGAACAACACACAATAAATGAAAGGGTAATTGAATCGGGTAAAAGTTTAGGATATTTTGCATTTCTATTGTATTAAATTGCCTAGTTTCTCAAATGGTTGAATGTGTGTAAATATCTCCGTGTATAAATGCATGTGAAATCATATAACATATTAATGATCTGCAGCAACAGAGGCTGGCGCTGGTCAGGAACACTGCAACCTTACATAATGTGGCCCTCCGTAGCAAAAGTGAGTTTCTGTCTGTCCTTCCTCACCTCTTTTACTCTTCCTCATGACTGATTCCTGTTGCTAATTCATACTAATAGTAATAATTATAATGCAACTCCTGTAAAGACACCAGTTGATCATCTGATGTGACGTTTTGATGATCACAATCTTGTCATAAAGAACCTGTTTTATTCAGTACTGTGTTTCCTTTGCCAGATCCAATACTGAAGGAGAGGCCGAGTTCAGCCATTTACCCGTCAGAGACGCTGAGACAGTCTTTCCTCGGCTCCCGCAAAGGACGCTCCACGCTGTCCCTCAACAAGAGCGTCTCCACCAACAACATCGCAGGGTAAAGAACCTCACGCTGAGGACAGATAACTTTCGTTTATGTACATCAATCAGGCATGACATCATGAGCACCGACAGGTGAAGTGAATATCACTGATCATCTCTTCATTAGTGGGTGGATATATTAGGCAGCAAGTGAACATTTTGTCCTCAAAGTTGATGTTAGAAGCAGGAAAAATGGTCAAGCGTAAGGATTTGAGTGAGTTTGACAAGGACCAAATTGTGATGCTAGACGACTGGATCAGACCATCTCCAGAACTGCAGCTCTTGTGGGGTGTTCCCGGTCTGCAGTGGTCAGTATCTATCAAAAGTGCTCCAAGGAAGGAACAGTGGTGAACCGGAGACAGGGGTCATGGGCGGCCGAGGCTCATTGATGCACGTGTGGTCCGATCCAACAGACGAGCTCCTGTAGCTCAAACTGCTCCAGAAGTCAATGCTGGTTCTGATAGAAAGGTGTCAGAATACACAGTGCATCAGTTTGTTGCGTATGGAGCTGCAGACCAGTTTGCTGACCCCTGTCCACCGCCGAAAGAGCCAACAGTGGACACGTGAGCATCAGAACTGGACCACGGAGCAATGGAAGAAGGTGGCCTGATCTGATGAATCACGTTTTCTTCTACATCACGTGGATGGCCGGGTGCATGTGCGTCTCTTACCTGGGGAACACATGGCACCAGGATGCACTATGGGAAGAAGGCAAGCCGGCGGAGGCAGTGTGATGCTTTGGGCAATGTTCTGCTGGGAAACCTTGGGTCCTGCCATCCATGTGGATGTTACTTTGACACGTACCACCTACCTAAGCATCGTTGCAGACCATGTACAGCCTTTCATGGAAACGGTATTCCCTGGGGGCCGTGACCTCTTTCAGCAGGATAATGCTCCTGCCACTGGTTCAGGAATGGTTTGAGGAGCACAACAATGAGTTTGAGCCTCCAAATTCTCCAGATCTCAATCCAATCGAGCATCTGTGGGATGTGCTGAACAAACAAGTCCGATCCATGGAGGCTCCACCTCGCAACTTGCAGAACTTAAAGGATCTGCTGCTAACATCTTGGTGCAGATACCACAGCACACCTTCAGGGGTCTAGAGGAGTCCATGCCTCGACGGGTCAGGGCTGTTTTGGCACCAACACAATATTAGGAAGGTGCTCATAATGTTATGCCTGATTGGTGTATGCCAATATGTGTGGGCGTCTTTCCTCAGATTTACCACAGAGAGTTTTAAGACTCTATTTTATAAGTGTGCCACATTTCAAATAGTTAAACTTTTGGTGCTTGGCCCATAACTGGCCCTCATTGACTAACGCTTGCTAGTCATTGTGTTTCCCACAGAAGTCTAAATGATGACTCTCCTCTGGGACTGCGGCGGATTCTGTCTCACTCCACAGACTCTCTGAACTTCAGGAACAGAGCCATGTCCATGGAGTCCCTCAATGATGAAGGTACGGCTCGACAAGACATTCGCAGACCAGTATGTGTTTGTAGTTTGCTGCGTTCTCACACACATTTCCGCAGGAGAAATGTATTACACATCAATGCTGGAGGAGCTGGAGAAGGATGGGAAGGATTTTGAGGCAGATTCCTGGAGTCTGGCTGTGGACTCATCTTATCTTCAGTCTCAACGCAAAGATGTCATCAAGAGACAAGACGTCATATACGGTGAGACTTTTTTTTAATTTTCAGACCTTTGGATGCATTTACACTGTCAGCCAGCTCTTGCATGGATTTAGGATGCAGTTTTTTTTCTAGCTAGCTCCAGAATCTGTTTGGGCAATTACAACAACAGGTACTCAGGTGCTTTTTACTCTGTGTTGTTCAGAGCTGATTCAGACGGAGATGAACCATGTGCGAACACTGCGGATCATGGAGGGGGTGTTTCGCAGAGGCATGCTGGAGGAGGTGTTGATGGAGATGGGTGTAGTTCACGCCATCTTTCCCTGCCTGGATCAGCTGCTGTCTATTCACTCAAGCTTCCTGAGCCAACTTCTGCAGAGGAGAAACCACAGCCTGGCTGCCAGCAGCACCCGCAACTTCACCATCCAGAAGCTGGGAGACATACTGGTGGAGCAGGTGAACCCTCACTTAAGGATTAGGGGTGTAACAGAACACACAAATGATGACCGTTTAGTTTATCGTAGAGCTGCACAAATAATCTTTAAAAAATGGTGATCTCGATTCAAACACTCATGTGATTTCATTCCTAAATGACAGTGATTCGTCTCTGTCTATTAAACCTTGTACAAACACGATCACAGCTAACCTTCAAATCTGTGTTCTGATCCAGAGAGAGTCATGTTTAGATATGAAACAGCTTCACAAACTCTTTTCAACCACACAGTATCATTATTTCTGTCTTTCAATCATTCAGATGATCACAGAAGTACTGGGATAAAAGTTTGTAGTTCAGATATAAACACTGATGTCTACAGCAGAGATCAAAATAGAGTAAATCACCTTTTTAAAACAACTTGACTTCCTTTTCTGTCGTTCTCTACGACGTGTGTCATAACCACAGTATGGGGGTTCGTCCTTGAGTATATCATCCCAATCACCTCTGAGTATACTAGAAAAGGCCAGTGAAATGCAAATGAAGTTGGCGTGCAAAGTTTGTAGTGGTTATATAAAATATGTAGTGCTTGCCCTGATGGACACCCCATACAATGTATTCTCGTAGTGAACAACAGAAAGGAACACGTCTCGGTTACAAATGGTTACCCTCGTTCACTGACGGAGGGAATGGAGACGTGTCCTTCAGAACACAACTCTGTACTGATCACTGATGTGGCCGAGATGCTACCTTGGCTCCTCACAACAAAACTGAAGTGCATTTTGCACGCGGCTGGCCTTAAATACCTGTATGCAGGGTGCGATTTGTAGGGGGGGACGAGGGGGATTTCCCCCCTTCTGGTCTATGTATCCCCGCCTCTGCTGAATTATTTAAATATATAAAAATACCCCCCCCCCCCCCAGTGATGCTACTCCACAAACCACCAACAGAGCATATAAAATACCAAAAATAAAAATCCGCAACAAACAGGACACTTTTCAGAGGCGCATTCCGACTTCGCCTCAGCGCCAGGCTCAAGTCAAACGAGCGCGGAAAAGGTAACGTTAGGTGACAACGAGGGAGCTTCAGTTGAACAACAGTGAATTGCGGTCAGATGAGATGATGTCAGGCTATGTCGGTATAACTCAGAAAAATATACATGACTGTCCAATCAGCCGTTATACTGTGCTCGTGGCGCGCACTCAAGAATTGCATGCGCAAATGCGCCGGCGCGCGATGCATAATTAGGCCTACTTTATTATAGCTTAAATAAAGCGCAAAAGAAAATACGACCGTGCACCGTCGTTGTTCACAGTTCCGCCTCAAAACTGTGCATGCATTTATTTGTTGACATGGTTTTAAATTGTTATCCAATTTGTTGGCCTTAAAACATCTTAAAAATGCACATATGTACACCAGGGAAATCTAAATTTTCTCAGGGGAGCATGTCCCCGTACCCCCCTAGCAAACAACATTTTCTGACCTCGGTAATTATGAAACCCTGCGTACGGCCTGGCTTATTCTATCTAATGAAATTATTTCTCCAAATGTGCGCAATTTTGGACTAAAAGTTTGTATGTGTATGCACTGTGATCAAAAATAAATGGGACCAAACACAATTAAATGTAAAGGTTTGTGTCTCGTTATAAACTACCGATTGATTTTGCATTTCTATCAGAAATTAATAATTAGTCTTTGTAGTGGTGCAAATATCTAATCTACCTAATACTTCAAATCTCAAGGTTAAATCAGAAGGTTTTTTTTGTAAAAATGTTTCTGTAACAGCTGCCAAAAATATATATAGCTCTACTGTGGTTTTTAACAAATTTTCAAAAAAAAAAAAAAAAAACCTTTTCAAAACATCCCCCCCTCTGGTTTTTTCACAAATCGCACCCTGCCCGTATGTACGGGTGTGGCCTCGCATGCAAGTTTTGCACACCAACTTCATTCGCATTTCATTGACCTTTTCTGATATACTCAGAGGTGATGGGGCTCTCAAGGACGATTCCCAATACTGTCGTTACGACACGTCTCCGTTTCCTGGACGCTTCAAATAAAGATTTTATTAATTACATCATTACACCAGTAGGTGGCGACAAGTGACTGTTAAAAAATGTATCTGTCTTTGAATCATTCATTCAAGAGATTTGTTCAAAAACACTGATTCATCCAGTAATGAAACAAGTATTTAAGAGTGAGTCATTGAATCATTCATTCAAACCGATTTTTAAAAAATAATTAAATCAAATTAATATATATATATATTTAAAAGTAGACTGCAGCAATTAACATTTTGTCAGAACCTCTAGTGAATGACATGTTATTTTGTTATTTAGTTGTCTGTCCAGAATCATGGGAGAATCACAATCTTTATTTTAAACAAAAAAAATTGCCATTCTCAATACCTCCAGAATCATGCAGCTCTAGCACCTCGGTTTTGAAGTCACGGTTCGGTATTTTTTCACAGGGGGAAAAAAACAAACCTGTGATTTACTGAACAAACTGTCTGCCTTCAAATAAAAAAGTCACACACACTGCAGTTTATGGTGCTGTTGTAATTGACCCTTCGCCGGGAGTTTGATTGACAAACGATCTAACCAATCAGATCGTCGAATCCGCCATTTTGTCCGACAAAGCGGATGAGTTAGAAGATTAACCTCGGTGGACTTAGACTTGAAAAATAAGTATAAAAATGAGTAACCTGCTCTGTCTTGTCTATCGACGTGTTGTCAGTATCCTCTTTGCTCTGCAATGTATTTTTCACTCTGTGTGGCGTGACAGCGCCATGGCTTGTCGGACAAAGCAACAGTAACTAAGGGGGGCGGGTCTTTGCGAAGGGTCAATTGGAGGAAGAGATTTGAAGTTCTTACACTTTGGATGCTATTTTAGAATAAGGTTAGAATTGTTGCGCTCCCATTCTAATCCGCTCCGTCCATTTGAAGCGCATGTGTGCACCAGTGTTGTGCCAAATTTGGACTCCCTGCCAAATATTGCCCCCCTCATTGAAACTCGATTGCCTAATCTTAACCCCACCCCCTAATCCTAACTCCACCCCCACATTTAATCCTAAACCTACCCATACTGGGGACTTGGGGTCGGGGGTAATAATCACTCATTCATTTTCACTCAGAATAACTGCTGAACTGCAGTAAGATATTTACATTTATACATTTGGCAGACGCTTTAATCTAAAGGTATACTTTTTAATCAGTTTGTGCATTTCCTGAGAATAAAACTATTTTAGTCATTAAGAAAGAGATGTTGGAAAACGTGGTTTAAGGATTTCTGTGTGATATAAATAACAAGGTGAATTTGGAAATGCATTTTGAAGGGCACTGAGTATTCTGAGGATCATCAAATGAACAGGCACAATATTTTATTTAATCATTTTTGCCTCAACAGTTTTAACAGATATAAACAGGCACATATGTGCACAGTAACACCGTGCACCCTAACGAGTGCTCAGATCAAGTGTTCCTACAGAGTGAGTGGACCTCAGACATTTGTCTGGCGTCTGAATGGCATGTCCTTTGTATCAGTTCTCAGGTCAGAATGCAGAAGAGATGAGGAAGTGCTATGTTGAATTCTGCAGTCGGCACCTGAAAGCTGTGAAACTCTATAAGGAGCTGCTGGCGCGAGACAAGAGGTTCCAGCAGTTCATACGGGTGAGAGACAGACATGCATGAGGTTACCGTTACTTTTGTGTTTGTTGTGTAGAATGTATTTAATAAAATATATTGTGTTTTTATTATTTGCTCTGTCAAGCGGGTGAGCAGAGGTTCCTTACTGCGTCGCCATGGTGTCCAAGAGTGCATCTTACTGGTCACTCAGCGCATCACTAAATACCCCGTGCTCATCAAGCGCATACTAGACAACACTAAAGGTGAAACTAAAGCCAGTTTGAACAAAATGTATAATGTGCATTATGCCAAACAATTAAATTAATTCATGAAAATCAGGAATGTGATAGAGAACGGGGGCCTAACGCTCATCGGCCCTGGGTTTCCCCTCGCTGATCTGAGAAGAGACTGTGTTTGGTTTGACAGGTAATGAAGAGGAGAGTAAATCTCTGGCTCACTCTCTGGCGCTGATCCGGGAGCTGCTGTGTTCCGTGGATCAGCAAGTTCAAGAGTTAGAGCGAGCGCAGCGTTTGCAGGAGATCCAGTCCCGTCTGGACCCTCGAGCTGAGACCAAGGTGAAGGGTGGAGGAGTGTTTCGCGGAGGAGAGCTGCTGCGCCGCGGCCTCATTCACGAGGGAGCTCTGCTGTGGAAGACTGCTCAAGGCTCCAGACTCAAAGGTGCCAGCAGTGTTTGTGCTATTATTATTGTTTTTCTGCTGTAAAACTGATTGTGTAGAACAAAGACCTAGAGACATGAAGCTTGGTCAGATGGTGGAGCTCAGTTTGGGGACACGTTGGCTTGGACTCGCCCTGATTGGCCAGTGTCAACACCACAGTGATAAAAACTCTGGCCATAACTCCTCAACCATTTCACACAGTCTCAAGTCTTAAATTATTGAATTTCCTTGGCTCAAGACGTATATCTCCTATTTCATGTCCACCATGAATTTTTTTTTTTTTGCCATATTGGGCTTTTTGCTAAACCTACTTTTGCAAATTAATCAGAAACAAACAAGTACAGAAAGATTCTCTGGAGATCGAATATCAGTAATTACCACAAAAAAGGTTGAACTTTGAAATCAAAGTTTGGGGGCACTTTTACTTAAATGGTAATAACTCTTGAACAGAATAGGACATTTTCACCAAAATTGGTACACATTTGTATGAGCTCAATCTAAGGTTGTGTGAAAAAAACTGTGACACCTGGCCACTTGGGGGCACTGTAACAGAAAAAAAAAACATGACGAAGGATAACTACTCAACCGTTGGTCTGATTGACTTGAAAATTGGCATGCAGTGTCTTTGTCCAAGCTGTCATTATTGTCTATGAGGACATTCACTTATCTTGAAAAACATGGCTGTGAGTGAGCGATCTCTGGGTAGATTTGTCAGTAAGTCTGTCTTTTGTCTGTGTAGATGTGCAGGTTTTGTTAATGACAGACATCCTGGTGTTCATGCAAGAAAAAGACCAGAAGTATATTTTTCCCTGTCTGGTGAGTCTCAGCTTTCTATTTCTGTCAGTGGATTCTGACAACCCATCATTTATCTTGTGTTCTGCATCATCATCCCACATCAAAATCAAACTGACCAAATCTGGCTCGCTTCACAGGACAAACCGGCAGTGCTGTGCCTTCAGAATCTGATTGTGAGGGATATAGCCAATCAGGAGCGAGGAATGTTCCTCATCAGTCACTCCACGCCTCCAGAGATGTACGAGCTCCACGCCACCTCCAAAGAGGACAGAAACACCTGGATGAAGATCATTCAGCAGACAGTGAGCAAGTCAGAGTCAAATCACACCTCCTCAATGCTCAAATATCTCTGCACAGTCAAACCAAACACTTCATCAGCTTCTCTCCATATTTCTCTTTTGCAGCTGTCCATCAAGAGAGGATTTCCCTCTGATCGAAACAGAGGACAAAGCTTTGCTGCGCAGACTCAGAGGTTTGTATCAACAAGGAAGCATGGTTTATTTCCCAACACTCGTCTGTGTGTGCCGTCACGCCACCTTTTCATTTGTCTCTCTCTCTCTCTAGCTGATATCCAGCAGAAGGATCGAGAGGTTCTGGAGCTGTTACAGGAGCGCGTGACGCTCTTCTCTGATTTGGCCGAGGTCACTGGAGGTCAGAGTGTTACCGTTCCCACAAACTCCAGAAATATATTCAGAGCAGATACACCCTACGCTCCTCAGGCGGAACGGCTGCTGAATGACGCCATTGTTGAGGGTAAGCAGAGAAGTGTACGCCATACAGAGATACAGAGCTTAGTCCCGACGGACATTAAGACTGCTCTCTTATTTATGTCAAACTTCAGTGGACAGACTGAGTGAAGTGCTGTTGGGTTCCTGCGTTGACCGCCCACAGTCCTGCAGAGTGAATGGTGAACCGACAGAGGTACAATTCACCTCTAAAACAACAGGTACCTTATTCATCTTCAGCGTATATCGTGAGCTCTGTTAAAGAGGATCTATTACGCCCTTTCTCAAAGTCTTGATGCTGTTTTTGGCTCTACTGCTTGAATGTTCATTATTTTCCCTATAAATCTAACAAAGTTTAGTGAAGTTTATACTTAAAACAAGAAAAAAATGAGGCAAGAAAAGCATGTATTCATTGAAAACAATTTTATATACTACAATATATTATCATATTTAGAGAACGTTTAGATAATTTCTACTGGAAAACGAGCGTACTTGAAGGAAGACAGTTGTAGTGTCCCAAGTAATGTGTTAACAACATAATTATAATTATAATAACAATTTTTCTTAATGACATTAAGGCCAGTATGAATGACACGGCTGCCTCGCTTCAGTTTCTGGGATAAAATGAGCAGTGATGGGAATAACGGCATTATAAATAAATGGCAGTCCTTTTTTCAGTAATCAAATTAATTACTTTTTCTCCCGTTACAACGCCGTTACCGTTACTGACGAAAAAAATGCTGTGTTACTATAGACATAGACATAGACCTGCAAAGTTTTTTTCTCTGGTGTGTGTGTTGGACTAGTAGTTGTTCATTTAAGCCATTTGGTGACTAATCACATTTATATTAATTTGATTTCTTAAATACTGGAGAGAATAAACCATAATAATGAGCGTTTAATATAGGCTATATAGCACTCAAGCGAACGCATAACGCTTGCCATAAAGAACCAGCAAAAGTAGTGATTATGAATGTGACAAAAACAGCAAGGAGATATTTTAATTGTTTATTAATAAAGTAATGTTTTCTGAATCAGTGTCGGCTGCAAAGATGACTCTCATCATCTCCGTGGACGTGCTTAGAGAGAAAATGCACATTTCCTTCAGATTACATAATCAGAGAGTAGCCTATTTCTTTTAGTTTTTAAGTTATTTTCTTTAAAAGTAGACATTTCAAGCTTTCTATAGATATGAAGAGTTTGGTTCCAAAACGCAATAACTCCATTTTGATTATTTTGAGTAAAAAGGTGTTTTCTTTACCAAGAAAGTGGCAAGATGAAAACCACTATTTTCGGTTTCAAACATTCACATAGCATATTTTGGTTATAAAAACATTAAAAATTCAAATCTACATTTTGATTTTAAAAAGTTTATTATAAAAATGTATTATTATTTTTTTCCCAAAATGCAATAAATCCATTACAATTTTTTTTCAAAATGCAATTAATCCATCAATATAAAAGTTATTTTTCAAATTGAAAATACTCAAGAAAGTAAGTTGATTCACATATATGACAGAGTCTAAACTTTGCCAATATTTATCTTATATACAGGCATTTTACTAAAAATACATTCAGGCGTTGCTCCCAAAATGAATTCAACGGGTCATCTTGTTAATGTTATAAATTATTTGTCATTACCGATTAAAGAGTATCTGGCGGCACCGCACGGTTAATTAAACACATTAGCCGAGTACATAGGTATTAAAAACGGCTTTTTAAAAAAGCCTTCAATGTTTACAGTGGGTGGAATGGTGCGCTGTGATTGGTTAAGCGGATATATCATGTTCTGCAGAAAAAGAAGACTGGCGTTTGTTGCGTTTTGGAAAGAAAGGGAGAAAACATGACAGAATAACACGACGGATATCGCATTTTGCGCAAAATTAATAAATGACTTTTCAATACCGACCAGATACAATACTGATTTTGGAGGAAACTCAATTTTTTTGAAAATGGCGTTTATCGCGTTTTGGAACCAAACTCTTCATATATTCCTCATGTCTGTGAGGCAAGCAGCCGCAGAGTTTCGGTTCATTTAGCCTGATGAGACGCGCTCCCGTTCACGTGCAAGTGATCGCGCCGGCGCCTCCATGTCAGGATTTTGTCTGCTATATCTGCTTCTTATTTATTAAATCCAGGCAATTGGTTGTTGAAACATTGATTAAAATTAAGATACAATTTATACAAAATGAAATTCACTTTAAAGAAAGGCTTTCTACAAAACAAAACTTAATGAAGTGGTCAAAATCATGTCTGACCCACTCCATGTCTCCCGATATATTGCATCTTATGATGTATTCTGCCTTACTCATGCTGTTCACTTTTCATAATCAAATAGATGAATTTAAAACATATCATTAAACAAATAATAATTTATTTTTAGACATATTTAATATTGGGGCATCCAAGTTAATTGACATATTTGATTTTTTTTTTTTTTAAAGTAACGCAATAGTTACTTTCCCTGGTAATTAGTTACTTTTATAATGAAGTAACTCAATTACTAACTCAGTTACTATTTGTAAGAAGTAACTAGTAACTATAACTAATTACTTTTTTAAAGTAACATGCCCAACACTGAAAATGAGTAACTATAGCCATTCAGCATTACTAAACCACAGATTATCAGACTGTTTTTATTTATCATTTATTAACAGTTACAGAACATAAAAATAAATTATTTTTAATTGAAATTGAATTTCTCCTCCACTTAAAGTTTGCTTTGTGTGTTAATTTACACAATATATAAGTAATGCAATTGTCTAATATACATAAATATAAGCAAATACACTTCTTGTTTTCTTTTGCTTATATTGTCTGCATGGTGTGCAAGTATTTACAAACGGGATATTACTGAAACTAAACCTCTTCAGTGTTTCCTCATCTCTCATATTTCTTTGCTCTAAACAGATGAAGGAACGATATCAGTTAACGGGACTCATGATGTAAACGGTCCATCTAACAAGGTGAGGGTTTGATACGCTACAGAAGAGGTTCCTCTGTGAGATATTCCACTGACACTGGATTCATTATTGATTATTATTATTATTTAATGCCTTTCACAGGACAGGAACGGGAACCAGCTGCAGGACAAGACGTTAAATGAGGTACGCCTTCAGGATCCTTTAAAGAATGAACTGTTTGAAGATAAAAAGAAAGCTGAGTGTCTGAAGTGTTTGTGTTGCAGGAGGTGTGTCAGCGACTGGTGAACCTCAGCACTCAGCTGCACGCGATACAGGTCAGACACACACACTGACCTCACACACACCTGACTTTAATTTGATTGACAGGTCTTTTATCATGATCCGAGCGCTCTCTCTGTCTGCAGGCCGCAGTGATCCGGCAGGACTCTTTCCTGGAGGTGTACATGCAGAAGGACTCGTGTCCCTCCGTGTCCCGTGAGCCTCTGCTGGAGGCGGCAGGGCCCGATCTGACAGAGCTACAGCACAAATACAACCTGCTGCAAGGGGAAGTGATGCGACTACGGGCCGCCCAGGACAAGAGCAGCAACGGAGCGCCAGTTCAAAAACAAGACCCGAAGAAAGCACAAGACACGGCAGAGAAACCAGCGGATCAGTTAGATGGCATGTGTCCTCGAGCTGACAGTCCCAGAGGTGAGTCCCTCAGCTGCACACTGTCCTGATGTCTGTTACTCCGGGAACATGTAACGGCCTGAACTACGGAAAGACGTTTACTGAATAAATTCCTTAATGCACAACAAAAACATTCCAAAAATTCCCTGCTTGATTGGATAACTGCACTAACCAGCGGACCAATCACATCGCAGTATCTCAAATGTTGGTTTGGTGGTTCTGAAAGTCAAAGTTTGTCATCAGAATGATTTGGTTTAATTCCTCCAGAGGCGTCTCAGGCTCTGTTTCCTCCTGGTATTAAGATGTGTTTTGGTCGATCAGATCACAAGCGGACGACACTAAATTCAGGTGTGAACGGGATAGGGGATGCACGACTACTGATTTCTGCTAGTCGATTTCTTCTCAAAACGATACTTGAGTTACTCGACTACTCGTGGATCATGCTACTGTAAATGAAAAGACATGAAATAGTTCTTATCAATAAATGTTTATTAATTCATAGCCTAATGCAACAATCACATCACAAGTAAACTCTCAAAACATTATAATTATGACATTAAATATTTTAATTTTCATGTAACAGAGTAAAGCCAAATAAATAGCTGCACGCAACATTTTGATCCTAACATTTGCGTCGTATATGCACACTATATGTGCATGGCTGCATGCGTACAGTAATTTAATAATAACGGGATGGAAAACGTTTTGAGCTTGTCCACTTTCGACCACTTCCAGAGGTAGCTGAAAACACATTCAACCGGATTGATTTTGAAGAGGTTGAAAGTGGACAAAAGAGACGGATTAAAATCACTACTGGTGATCCGACCGACCAAAACGCATCTTAATACCAGGTGGAAACAGCGTCTCACACGATTGTGCTCCTAAACACCAGCATCTGAACGCAAGATCACATGAGCGTTTGTGTTTCATCTGGTGCTCTGAGACGAGTGGAGGAAAAAACAGCCTGATTGCAGTGACTTACATTTTTATTACTGATATTTTGCTCCAGTTTCCCAGCAAGAGATGATTTTGTTCTCTTGAACACATGGGATGGAAATGCTGTTTTATTTGCAAATCTATTCGCAAGACTGATTAATTCACAGCTTTAGATAGAAACACAGCTAATAAAATAAAAATAAACAAGAAGCAGAGTAAAGCGTGCTTGTTTCACAGTGCGAAACCATAACTTGTTCCTCTGATCCTCCTCAGACCTGCAGGATATCCCGGAGGAGAGTGAGTGTGGGACTGAAGCTCACAGTTAACATCCGCTCCGCTGCAGACGCTCTCAGAATCACATGACTCGAGGCCGTTCACACCACAGCCACAGACACTCATCTGAACCAGCGTCAGTTCAGACTCACGCAACTTTCACTCGCCACGGATATTTTTAACGGAGAGGGGTTGTAATCTCTTTTCCATCGCTCTGCGAATAATGCTAGTCAACCAATAGGAAATGCGCTTTTAGTCACATGGCCAGAGCCGGTGCTGTTACATAACACTACGGCTGCATCTGAAATCACATACTTCTTTATATATAGTTGGTGAAATACAGTCTGCGATGAAACTCCTGCTGAGATTCTGAAGTGTGCATCTGATGGACACTTTACTATCCCATGAGGCCACGGGAGAGGATTTGTGAAGGGCAGTGAAGCGATACAAGTGATGCTGGTAGGTCACATGATCGTGACAACATGGCGTCCAGATCACATTCACACACTCATACTATATAGAATGTAGTTTTCAGCGGTCGTGAAGTGAGTGTGATTTCAGACGCAGCCGATGACTCTCAAACTGACTGTTCTAGTACTTTTGTACGTCTCTGTGCTTTTGTATGGTAACACCACAGTGAATCCGGCTGTTTGAAAACATGTAAATACTGTCGGACGTCTCCGTGCACGAGTGTCAGAAGCAGAAGCTGATTTGTGTGCTGCTGATTCTGCTCTTCTGCTGTCTTCAGTCAGGTGTGAACAGGCCTCTGTAGAATATACTGTTACTGCATTTATATTAAACATAGTTTAGAACAATTCAAGTCTTTTTTAAAAAGATGTTTCAACATTTTACAGTTGTTATTTAAGCAGTTTATGGTGCATTTTCTCTGTCTGATGAAAGGAATAAATTATGAGTTAGAAATGAAGGAAACTTTAGAGGATATTCTGCTCATACTCTGACTTTAGCTGTATTATTAATGTCCATTGTTATATTATTGGAAGCAAGTGCTGAAAACACATGATATTATGATGAAGATTATGAAATGTAGCTCATGAAATGTCCTGGTTATTTGGCAGTGACTTGAACAGTTCTAATAAGCACCAGGGTTCAGGGTTATAAATCATTCTCAAGGTCTTCTCCTGTACTGATGAAACATATTAATGTTGATATTGATAACAGAATGTAGTGGAAAAATGATTGTGAATTCTTCTCTGGCCACTTGAAATCACACTAAAGCTGTTGATATTGTCTATGTTTGTATAAATGAATGTTTGAGGAAGAAAAGCATCCTTTAAACAGCTGTTCAGTCAATGTTTATAATTATATTGCATTTTTTTAAAAATGTTTTTCATTGTACTGTGTGTTTAAATATATGGCTGTAATCATGTATTTTGCCATTTTGTTTTGCATCTATATAAATGCATTGAGAATCGCTTTACTCTGTTTCTTTACTCATCGACATTTTCACATTAAGCACAGTTTCTCTCACTATAATAATGGTGATTTTATTCAGTGTGTGTGTGGATGTGAGCTCAGTTTCAGTGTCGGATCAGTCATGGCTCTGAACGCTGAAGGAAAGTGTGCAGATGTTGGTGCTCAGTTCCTGCACTGAGGGAAAGTGTGTTAAAATAGGCTTTGTGCTGAACATCACATGATCAAACAGGAAAACGGGCCTCATCATATCCGCCGTTCGGAGAAAGTGTTCACCCGCATATGGCCTTTGACCCCGTTTGATGTTTCCTTCATTAAAAAATGGTTCCTTCATCTCAGTGGCATGAGATTCTGTGACTTTTGTTACATTATCTGTCTGAACACACACACACACACACACACACACTGGGCTTGATTCGGCTGTTCTGAAGGTATGTAAAAATAAAATAGAACGAAATGGACCCTGCATTGGAAATGAATGGAAAGGTGAAAAATTAAGAGTTTATTTTTCATTTTTCAATAAAATCAATAAATCTGGCATAAATCTGAAAATGTTCACACATAAATGAAGGCATGGTACTACAGCACTAAAAACAATGAACACACACACACACACACACACACACACACACACACACACACACGTGTGACTGCAACAGACAGCATCTGTATAGAATTTGGCAAAATCATACACAAAAGCAGAAAAAATGCAGATATGAAGGGGTGAGACCTAACACACACTAACACACACACACCTGTTCATTTTTGATTAATGCATTTGTTTTTTGTTTTGAAATTTAAATAATTTCTTTTTCTAAAGTTAGTGATTTTTTACTTTTGGATTATTGAAATAATTTTCAAATAAAAGCTTAAGTTTTTTGTGGCATTTTAGTTATATTTTTGCAAATTTATGTGGCATTATTGAAAAAACAGACACTTCAAAACACTTCAAACATCAAAACAAATTCTAACTTTTCACAAAAATACTTATTTCAATGTATTTTATTATGTTTAAATATATATTCACAAAATATATATCAAAAAAGGTTGTGATGGGAAGAGTTAGCCACATCCAGATAAATGAATGGATCTCTGTGGCCCTCTGCTGGATATGTAAGGTCAAAACACTTTATTCCTACAACTGTAATTCCTACAGGTTTTCTTCTAACCAGCAGATGGCATAATTCTGCCTCTAACACCTACATCAATATCCAGAAACAACTCATTTTTAATTTAGATCATCAATTAAGTAATTTTTTCAGGGAAAAAAAAAAGTCACATGCAAGCTAATGGTGTAGTACAGTAATTTTGTGGTAAATGGGTAAAAGGGCCTTTACCTTTGACAAAAATAGAACCTTTTTGTTGTTATTAAAAAACAAGCAAGCCCAGCACAGCTGAGGAAAAGTAATGCACAAGTAAAGTAACACATTACTTTACATAAAAAGTAACTAAGTAACGCAATTAGATACTTTTTTAGGCAATAACTCAATTTTGTAATGCATTACTTTTAAAGGTAACTTTCTCCAACACTCACAACTGTGTCGAATGTTGGCTTCTACACGAACTCTATTTGTGCATTTGTTGTGGTTCAAGTCAAAGTGAATGTGTTAGTAGTGTAACACCCATCAGCCATGATCACGATCCCTCAGGAGAAACCTTTTCTGTGGGAACAGACACAAACTGAAATGATGCATTAATATTCCTAAAGCTCAAACTCGCCCTCGCGCATCATACTGTCCTAGTTTTCACAATTCTGCATTTGAAAATAATGAATAGACCATCATTTGATATGGAATGGATCTGGAATAATTCACATGGACTACTTTTATGGTTTCTAAATGACAGGATTATTATTTTGGGCAAACTAATCCTTTAATATCGCTCCTGCTAAATTGCTCCTGGTTTTTGTGAAAGCTGAAAATCAAGCTAGAGGATGTTTACAGCAGCTTTCTAATAAAAACCACATACAGGATACATGTTTTTACAGAATCACATTAAAACACTCCTCTGTATTAACTGAACTGAGCTGCTTGGAACTGGTCTCATGTTTGATGAAGTTTGCATCATTAATTCTGTCACACATGATGACAGGAAGTGTTGATAATAAAGCTCAAGAGTTTTGCAGTCCTCGTTCAGTGCTGTCATTGCTGTGTTTTCACGTTATTGAGTGTGTGCGAGTCCAGTCGTGACGTGACCAGCGACAGCAGCTCCTCCAGCTGTTTCTCCAGAACATCATCGTCTCCGTCGTTCCTGATGATCCAGTCAAACTTCACACCCTCGTCCAATCCGCACTCGGACTCGGCGTCGTCCACACCTGGACAGAACACAGCATTAGACCATCCTCTGACCTCTCGTGTCTGTTATAATGTGCTTCGTTTACCTGCGGTGAATCTCCAGCCCCTCTGAGATCTGGTCTGCTCCGACGCCTCCACCCGAACACACACACAGAGATCGGGAAACTCCTGACGGAACCACTGCAGGTCCGATCTCCTCCGGCAGTCACTGATTATCTACAGGAAACAGAAAGAGCTGCATTACTGTGAAACACGGGGTCACGTGTGTGTTCAGAGCGCTCATGTACCCAGACGGGCCGCGCAGCGTGTCGGATGGCCAGTCTGCAGAAGAAGCCCGAGTCCTGCCGTCTCTTCATCTCACCCCAGCGGATCATGTCGGCTCGATATTCCTCCTTATACTGACCGCAGCCCAACAGCTCCTCATAGTCCAGATTTTGATCCTGACAACCACAAACACATCAACAAACACTGATCTTCACCTCCAGATGTCTGCAGTGTGTTTCCACTGAAAACAAGGTTTCCACAGATATCACAGAGCTGCACCATTCTGGATGAACTGAGAATCACGATTTTCTTGTTTGAAATAGAGATCATGATTCTGAATCAAGTCAAGTCAGCTTTATCTCTATAGCGCTTTATACAGTACAGACTGTTTCAAAGCAGCTCTAGAGAAAACAGTGATGTCAATGAATCTCTTGAATGAATGATTCAATGACTCACTCTTAAAGACTTGTTTCATTACTGGATGAATCAGCGTTTTTATAAAAATCTCTTGAGTGAATGATTCAATGACTCACTCTTAAAGACTTCACTTGTTTAATTTCTGGATAAATCAGTATTTTTGAACAAATCTCTTGAGTGAATGATTCAATGACTCACTCATAAAGACTTCACTTGTTTCATTACTGGATGAATCAGTATTTTTGAACAAATCTCTTGAATGAATGATTCACTGACTCATTCATAAAGACTTCACTTGTTTAATTTCTGGATAAATCAGTATTTTTGAACAAATCTCTTGAATGAATGATTCACTGACTCATTCATAAAGACTTCACTTGTTTAATTTCTGGATAAATCAGTATTTTTGAACAAATCTCTTGAATGAATGATTCAATGACTCACTCATAAAGAATTCACTTGTTTCATTACTGGATGAATCAGTATTTTTGAACAAATCTCTTGAATGAATGATTCACTGACTCACTCATAAAGACTTCACTTGTTTCATTACTGGATGAATCAGCATTTTTATAAAAATCTCTTGAATGAATGATTCAATGACTCACTCGTAAAGACGTGTTTCATTACTGGATGAATCAGTATTTTTGAACGAATCTCTTGAATGAATGATTCAATGACTCACTCATAAAGACTTGTTTCATTACTGGATGAATCAGCGTTTTTATAAAAATCTCTTGAGTGAATGATTCAATGACTCACTCTTAAAGACTTCACTTGTTTAATTTCTGGATAAATCAGTATTTTTGAACAAATCTCTTGAATGAATGATTCACTGACTCACTCATAAAGACTTCACTTGTTTCATTACTGGATGAATCAGCATTTTTATAAAAATCTCTTGAGTGAATGATTCAATGACTCACTCTTAAAGACTTCACTTGTTTCATTACTGGATGAATCAGTATTTTTGAACAAATCTCTTGAATGAATGATTCACTGACTCACTCATAAAGACTTCACTTGTTTCATTACTGGATGAATCAGCATTTTTATAAAAATCTCTTGAATGAATGATTCAATGACTCACTCGTAAAGACGTGTTTCATTACTGGATGAATCAGTATTTTTGAACGAATCTCTTGAATGAATGATTCAATGACTCACTCGTAAAGACTTGTTTCATTACTGGATGAATCAGCGTTTTTGAACGAATCTCTTGAATGAATGATTCAATGACTCACTCGTAAAGACTCATTTCATAACTGGATGAATCAGCGTTTTTTAACAAATCTCTTGAATGAATGATTCAATGACTCACTCGTAAAGACTTGTTTCATTACTGGATGAATCAGTATTTTTGAACAAATCTCTTGAATGAATGATTCACTGACTCACTCATAAAACTTGTTTCATTACTGGATGAATCAGCATTTTTATAAAAATCTCTTGAATGAATGATTCAATGACTCACTCGTAAAGACTTGTTTCATTACTGGATGAATCAGCATTTTTATAAAAATCTCTTGAATGAATGATTCAATGACTCACTCGTAAAGACTTGTTTCATTACTGGATGAATCAGTATTTTTGAACGAATCTCTTGAATGAATGATTCAATGACTCACTCGTAAAGACTTGTTTCATTATTGGATGAATCAGTGTTTTTGAACAAATCTCTTGAATGAATGATTCAATGACTCACTCGTAAGCTGTGTCTAATTTCGAATGCTGTGTCCGCAGGAGGTCGTATTTGAAGGCTGCATACGTCATCGAGGCGTCTCATTTAAGAAAAGTCACCGTTAGATTGCAAAGTAAGAAACAAATTACAGTATTTTACACCTCACAAAGAAATAAGAGTCAATTTTACTACGGTTACTTCTCTTAAATGAGACATCATTGATGACGTATGCAGCCTTTTTAACAGTCACTTGTCTCCACCTACTGGTGTAACGATGTAATTGATGCAGTCTTTATTTGAAGTGTCAAGTTTCTTTCCAAGGGTGCTTTACTCTATTTTGATCACTAATGTAGACATCAGTGTTTATATCTGAACTATACACTTTGCCTGCGTCTCAATGTGCATTCTATCCTAAATAGTATGTGACATTAGTAATATTCAATACTATTTAGGGCGGATAGGGTGGATAGAATGCACATTGAGATGCAGGGTTTTATCCCCATTGGTTCTGTGCATCGGTTGTTGATTGGATGTTGAGATGTGGGCGTGGCTGTCAACAGTGTATGCAGATGAGCGTGCATCAAATCAAACATGAATTATATAAAACATAAAACACTTATGCAAACTTTTTTTTTTTAATACTTTGCCTAAAGTCTATCAATCTGCCTCAGACAGGGTTATAGTGTGTGCTGTACCTGTGCATACTGCAGTTTGAGGGGCGCAGACAGTCTGAGTATGCAGCACACCTCTGCGGTCAGCCTGCGGTCAGAACAGCATAATCATCATCATCATCATCACACCTGTGTTCATGTTCAGCTGCGCGCGACACTGTCAGAGCCTCTCACCTGTGCTGAAGCAAATCTGTCACATAATCCTTCCCCGACTTCCGCTTCCCGCTGAACAACAGGACAATCCTCGGCTGTGCAGGAGTCATCACTACTGTAGTATGCTCTTCATCGCCTGTAGTGCTCGTCCTCACACTCATCAGCTCATGTTCAGTGTGAGCTCTTCTGGAGCCGGAACCGCTCCATGTCGATTTCCCGTAATGACCCGAGATGATGCAGACATGAAATACATAAACACGCTGGTGCTGTTTCTCACCCAGCTATGTTGAACCATTTATTTTATTATGTTCTTTAAAGGATCAGTGCAGTTTTTGTTTCTGAAAGAAGTTGTGAATGTAGGAGTGTGATTATGCAGAATCGTCGTAATTCGTGATGTTTGGTGTAATTACGGTAATCGGTCGAGTGTCACGCCATCAGCTGACGGGGTGTGTGCTTCGCTTATTTACATTCTGTTAAAACTAAATTATTTATATAAAATACTTAAAAATAATAATAATAATAATACTTAAATAACATCAGAAACAATTTAATGAAACTATATTCTAGCGTATTTATTTACTACTTTTCCCCGGAATCACTGACCCGGAAGTGAAACCACAAAAAAAGCGGGTTTCTGGATTTTATTCATCTTGATTTTATTTTATTATTCCTCGATTGTTTATGAGGAAAAACGAAGGTGAAAAATATTTATATGCAATTGTGCGCACACTCGGACTGACAGTGTCTAATACACATGATATTTCCGTCTAATGTCTGTCTGTATTATTGACCGATTTCTCTCTTTATCATCACAAGCAGCTTTTGCTCATTTTGAAAGATGAACAGCTCATCTGATGCATGTTTGATCGTGTGCATTATGCTTTAAATGTTTTATTTTAACAGCCCACACATGTTCGGTGCGGGCGCTGTGACCCGGAAGTGTTGGATCTGTCAGCGGTGTTTTGGTGCTGGTTCTCCTGTGAGATCGTGCCGCTGCATTAGATGTGATGAACGGCAGCTCCAACCCGCCTCTGGATAAAGAAGAGCACGTTCTGAAGCTCGGAGACAGCTTCGAGAAGAGACCCCGATCATCCTTCCACACCGTCAGATGTGAGTCCGGCAGCCGCGACAGTAAACACACACCTGCAGTCTCCAGAGTCTGAGACTAGCTGAGAACATGACGAACAATAACATCCATCAGCGCACACATCTGATGTGATTATCGTCACTGTGCTTCATTTCGGCGCGATATTAACAGATTAGCCTTCATGGCCCTGATTAAATACAAATCCATTAAAATAGATTGGTAAAACTTTACAATACGGTTCTGAGATTTTACATTAGTTAAAGTCATGAAAGGGAAGTTGTTTTATTCTTTTCTTCTCTATTGTACTGTATATCTGAGCGAAACGCTTCTCAAACAAGAACAAATGTAGGGCGGGGCTTGATTTTGTCTGTGGGGAATTGATTGGATGGTTGTGGTTTGCTATTGGTGTATCTCATGTGAGTGACAGGTTGCCCCGCCCTCATCATCAGAGAAGAGATGTAGGCGGGTCAATGACGTGACAGTCATTTTTTGTTCTTAATAATAATAAAAACAAAGATATGACATCCACAGTGTGTAAGGTAGCACAACTAGATCTCTTTTATTGAATCCAAAAGGTTTTAATTATATTTTGCATCATATAAAGGTATTTTAAAGATTTTGAAGTGTCAAAAGGTCATTTGGTTTAACTGTCTAACCATTCATTTGTGATTTAAAATATCTTAAAATGTAATAAATATATATTTTTTATTCTGGCATGATTTTATAACATCATATATCAACATATTGCAAAATGGTGTTAAAATTATGTGTAGAAGTCGTTGCTTTGTTATGAGAAAGAATGTCCGGAAAAATGAATTTCATTGATCTCATTCAGAGTAACCAATATAAAGGGATCATTTTGGATCAAGTCATGTGGTCAATATCATGTGACAGTATGTGACATTATTCAGACACCTTCAAAGGACCACATGGTTGTGAAGCAAAGTAACTAACTCTCTTTTAACTATTTGAAACATTCATGTTTTCTCTTGATCATGTCCCGAAACATCAGGTCATTCGGTGCAACCGCTATAAAACATGGAAAATTATGTGATATTTTAAAAACTTGTACTAAATATAAAATGTTTGATTGTCCTTTTGCTATCTAGCTAGATATCGTCATTCGGTAAAACTGAAATTTTGGTTAAACCGAATGACTTTTTTGGTGACAAATTTTCTCTTTAACTTCTAAAAAATGACAAAAGCAGTGTTAATTGATTATAAAAACCATATAATGTCATTGTTAACACTTAATAAAACTTCAAAATAAATTATCTCCATTGTGTTTTTTACACTTTTAAAAACCTTATTCATCAATGCAAGAGTGAGGAGAAGATATTCTGATTCAAGATTACCCGGAACATGAAGTTAACACAATAATGATAAATTATTTAGAATAAACACTGCAATATTCATTATAAATCCAAGAATTGTCAACTTCACCAGCAGTAATAATATCCATGGACTGTAATATTCTTGTAGTAATTCTTGAAAACAAACTCCAGTGTTTCTGAGGCTTTGCTTTCGTCCTCAGATGATTTTAAGCCGGCGTCCATCGACACGTCCTGTGAAGGAGAGCTGCAGGTGGGGAAGGGCGAGGAGGTGACCATCACGCTTCCTCACATCCCGGTAAGAGCCGCACTCACGAGAGACTGCTGTGTGTGTGATCTCTGTCTGCGCCGCACTCACTGTCCGTCCCCGCAGGGCTCCACGCCTCCCATGACCGTCTTCAAGGGCAACAAGAGGCCGTATCAGAAGGACTGCGTCCTCATCATCAACCACGACACGGGCGAGTTCATGCTGGAGAAGCTCAGCAGCAGCATACAGGTCAAGAAGACCAGGTGAGAGCGGGAGAGGTGTGTCACATGGGCTGAGGACTGTCATGTGTGTATGACACTATCCCTGTAGTGCAGCAGTCATATATTCATATCATTTCAAATATTGCAATCTAGTTTAAACTAGTGTTATTTCAGTGATATTTTGTGTAATACTGTAATAGATTTATTTTCCGTTTAAATCTTTTTAAATCCTCCTCATTTCATTTTCTTCCATATCGGAGAGAAATGCAGTATATTGATCGGCAGTCGCGGGTCTTTCATGCTGAGACTCATGATGCGTTTAAAAGTTAATGGCCAAACGGATCCTTATAAAAGTACACGTTGTTGTTGCAGATGAAATATAACAGTGATAAGATTAAATAAATATTTTTTTTCAGGTTAAACTGATTATTAGTCAGTCAAAAACCTCTCACCGTCGATCGTACACATCCACCATGTTTGTAGTTTTTTAAACACTTTTTTTTATTTGTGTTTGTAGTTCTGATCGAATCCTCCTCCAAAGCGCAGTGGGTTGTGGTCAATATTAGCTGTTATAGTGTGCACGGATCCACACTGGGAAAATCTGACCATCCAGGGACTTTAGACATACTCTTTTCAACATACTATGCTTTGTGACACACTTATTCTAATCTCACTTACTGTTTAGGATGGATAGTATGGACACTTTCTTCCAATCATTCTTTCAGGAGATTCATCCAGCAATGAAACTATTGAATAATTATGAGTGAGTCATTGAATCATTCACACCAATTAAAAATAATAATTCAATTTTTTTTTTAAATTGACTGCAGCATTTAATATTTTGTCAGAACCTCTAGTAAATTTCTTGTTATTTTGTTTAGTCGTCTATCTAGAATCGTGGGAATCGTGGTCTCTATTGTAAACAATTTGTTTTTTCTTATTATATTTCAGTTTCAGTTTTAGTTATTTTAGTAAATCGTTGAACTAAATGAACACGAGAAATGTTCTTTACATTTTAAATAAATACTTTTAATTTTTTTAAATATTTTATTTTATTACAATTAACATTTATTTTATTTCAAGCAACAATTTTTTTATGGTAGTAATTTTCATTTAAGCTAATATATTTTAGTTATAATAACCCTGGTTTAAACGCACTGAAAAACTGGACCAATTAAATTCCTTCATCTATTTAAAAGTGCACAGCTGCTCTGACTGGTTTAATTATCGATGTGCTCAAAACTGATCCAGAGTCAGAAACGATGAACACTTTCAGCTCAGATACAGAAGTCACACTCGCTCATGTCAGGCTTTTTTATACTGCAGTAAATGTGTGGTGTTTGTGTTTGTAAACATCAGCACATGCAATATTACCCAGTATTCACATCCTGCACTGTAAACATGATTCCTTATAGATGCAGAAAATTGCAGTCATTCTGACTAAAACATGGAATAAGAGCGTTTGAATGGAATCACATGACTGGTAGTGTGTGTGGCGTGTGAATGCAGACGGAGCTCATCCGCACACGTGTGGCCAGTGAAGTGATGTTGAAGATGTTGTTTGTGTTGGTCAGAGCCGAGGGCAGCAGTAAGATCCAGGCCCGTCTGGAGCAGCAGTCGGTGAGAGCCAACCCGCTGACGTCACAGTTCCGCACGCCCGTCAAGCCAGGAGGGGGCGCTAAGAGCTCGCCCGGCAAAGACAACCCGTCACCAGAGCCGCAGCTGGACGACATCAAACGAGGTCTGACTTTATAGGGCTTTTATAGCATTTTATAGTGTAATGCATAATGAGAAAATATTATCAGCATTACGATATGACGTAATTACTCACATTTCTTTTAAACATCATGTTACTTCAGTGCTTCTTTGCTTTAGTTTTAAGTCTCAAAGCTGGGTCAGGTGTTCCAGCTCATGTGTGTGTGTGTGTGTGTGTCTCAGAGCTGCGGGCCGAGGTGGACGTGATCGAGCAGATGAGCAGCAGCGGCAGCAGCTCGTCCTCAGACTCGGCCAGCGGCTCCGGCAGCGGCGCTGAAGACGACAGCTCCGGCAGTGACGCGGAGCAGGACACGCGTCTCTCCCCCAGCGCCAACAACATGGCCAACGGAATCAGCCAATCACAGGGCAGCAACCAGCTGATGAACACTCTCAGTAAGAGTCTCATTCACCTCCTCATTATCAGCTAAACAAGACACACACTCCTAATTCACATTTTATTCATTTCATTTAATTAATATTGATACATTATTATTATTATTTCAGTTTTCATATTTTACGTCTGGGATTAGGGGAAAACAATAAAACTCTAAATAAAACATTGGGTGGAAATATGTTCAGTTGCAGCTGCAGAAGCAGTGTGTTGTGTGTGTAAACAGTTGTTGTTGTTGTTGTCGTCAGGAAATGACCTTCAGCTGAGTGAATCTGGCAGCGACAGCGACTGACACTGTTCCTCATGCTTTCATTCATCACATCAGCTCTTCTGCAGTGCTTTTATCTTCAGCTTTTATGGATTCATGTTAACATTGGAGATATTATGAGAAGTTTTAAAGAATGTAAAATACTTGTATTAGATTTTATTTTTATTGCAAAGGGAAATTTTTGAACAGAGATGGTTGTGTAAATGGGTATGAAATAATATTGTACCTTTAGTTGTTCAGTGTTTTTATGAACTATAGTTCAGTGTTACAAACACCAGCGTACTCTTCTGACTGTAACGTTCACAATGTATGAAGTGTTTCCTACAGTTTGAATTGAGTTGCAGATACAAATAATTTAGGCTCATGTTTGTTGTTATTTTTTTATATGACATGAGGGTCACGACCCTTCAAAGTCCTCCTCCATACCCAGTGTGTGTGTTATCTGTAGATGTCTGTACTGCTTGTTGAACCAAAAGCAAATGTTTAATGTGAACTGGACACAGTATAAATGTTGTATATAGTGTTTGTATTGTCAGATAAAAGACAAAAACAAGAGCTGTCAGTGATTATTGACTGTCCATCTTCACTTATATATAATGCATTATACAATATTGCAGCTTAATGCATTGTATGATCTCATGAATAATTGTAACCACATTTTAATACATTATAATTCTCATCTACTCATTGAACTCAACTTTAGAAGGTATAATGCATTAAAACACATGACAAACAAGCAATTTCAGCTGTAACAAGGAATCTGCATATATTATAATGCATTTGAACCCTCATAATGCATTAAACGCCTGTATACAGCCAGGTCTGTTTGAAATGGTTGAACATGAGCTTATAGAACAGTCATAACTTAATATTTTTCAGCTAAACCCATATTGTATCTGATCAGTAGCTTCTCATTTATGAGTCAATGTGCAGAAGTTTTAAAAGTTTTGAATGTGACCTTGTTTTTACCAGGATATTACTACATTTACCCCCATTTTATTACTTAAAAACAAAGAGAAATTCTTTGAAATTTAAAAAGTTTCATTAACTACAGAAAAATCCAGTGATGCAAGACAATATTTATATATATATTGCTGTCCTCTCTTTTGTATTGTGATGAATATCCCACTTAAAAATGTAAATGTAAGAAAAAAAATGTAGGGCAGTGAATTTGTTCTGCATCAGTTACATTACAAAATTCAGCCATTTCACATTTTTTTCACATTTTCCAAGTATTGAAACAGCAATAACTACATAAAATGAAATAACAAAGGTTGACCATCACAAACATGTTTAAAATTCACGTTTAAAAACAACTAAACATTCATATTGTAACATTTGATGTGATGTATCAGACATTAATAAGAACTGGATCCGTACTGAAGTAAACAGAAATCCGGGACTTTTATTTTGATAACGCGTCGTCACGTCACGCAGTTCCGGCTGCAGCGTCGCTGTCAGCAGCACCATGACAACAGCAGGTCGAGCGAGAGGAGCGGAGATGTGTTGAGCGGTTCTGCTTTACCTCACATTACTGGAGCCAGTCTGACAGGTACAGACTTTATTCCTTCACCTGCAGCGTCACTCTGATACTGTAGAGAGAGAAACTGTAGCAGTTTGAGCGGCAAACTGCAGATTCAGGCGAACATCAGATTCTGTCAGTCACTGGAGGATGAGGAGGGTGATGATTTAAAGGCTCATGTCGTAAACACAGATGGACTGTTGACAGGGTGATCTCCGATTGACTAGAAACATGAACTTCAGATTTAATCTCGAATCATAAGAACATTTCGTGCTTTTAAAGGAACACTGCTCATCATGTAGATGTGATTACTGTTTAATTCAGCTTCTGGAGCATTATCCCCTCGAGTTAAAGTCTGATATCGCTTTAAAGTCACACTGATCTGCACAGACTGACTCATGAGAGATATCAATCACCTTCACACTGTGCTGAAACACCTGATATATACTGCCAGTTTCTGTCTCTGGATTAACTGCTCGTTAATCAGTCAGCAGTAGTTAGGAAAGCTGCTTGGATGGCAACCAATGAGACCTGCGGTCACGTGACCCTCCTGTCACGTCAGCATCAAAGACCACGTGCCCAAAAGAGAGGGAATGACTGAAGAGCTTTTAAAGCCACCATGAAATCAAAATGATTATTGTAAATGATTTACCGGTGCACATCATTATTGCTTTACAGGATTAGTTCACTTTCTAATTAAATTTTCCTGATAATTTACTCACCCCCATGTCATCCAAGATGTTCATGTCTTTCTTTCTTCAGTGGAAAAGAAATTAAGGTTTTTGATGAAAACATTCCAGGATTTTTCTCCATATAGTGGACTTCACTGGGATTCAACGGGTTGAAGGTCAAAATTACAGTTTCAGTGCAGCTTCAAAGAGCTTTAAACGATCCCAGACGAGGAATAAGGGTCTTATCTAGAGAAACCATCGCTCATTTTCTAAAAAAATACAACTGTATATGCTTTATAAACACAAATGAAGGAGAATAATCCTGGAATGTTTTCATCAAAAACCATTTCTTTTCCACTGAAGAAAGAAAGACATGGACATCTTGGATGACATGGAGGTGAGTAAATTATCAGGAAATTTAATTAGAAAGTGAACTAATCCTTTAAATTCCTCGTACTTACTGACCGATTCATCAAAAAAGCTGACACAAACCAAGTTATGTCCACAATGCTGCGTTTCATGAGGAGAAGCTCCTGTATCAGGTGTGGCGGTGAAGCTTTAACATCGAACATCTGACCTGAAGCAGTTCTGCAGTGAAGACCTGAAACTCCTCCAGTGTTTGATGCCGCTGGTTTCACACATAACATAACTATTATTTTTGTTTGGTTTATGCGTGACTTTTATGCATGAAGATCTGATGACACCGACAACTTGGTTTCTGGAGTCTGGTGGACGGTTGGTACTCTCACACTCTCACCTCTGTTCTGCAGGATGTCTCTGTTCAAGGCTCGTGATTGGTGGGCGTTGACGCTGGGCGAGGGGGAGGAGTTTGACCAGGGCTGTCTGTGTGTCGGGGATGTGGATAACAGTGGCAGTGGATACGGTGAGTTAAAGCACTTATTGCCAGTGTTGGGGAACGTTAACGCATTACAATATTGAGTTACTCCCTAAAAAGTTACTAATTACGTTATGAAAAGTATGGTGTTACATTACTTTTGTGTTACTTTTTCTCACCTGGGCTGGGCTTGCTTGTTTGTTTTTTAATAACAACACAAAAGTTCTATTTTTGTCAAATGTTAAACCCCTTTCACACCAAAAGTGAAATGAATAAGCCTCAGGCTGAAGGAAATGCATAATTACTCCTGTACAGTAGAGGGCGCAGCTCAAACAAACCTTTCAGCTGTGATGTCATTCTGGATTAAAGAAGAGTAGGATACAGGAGAAGTTCAACACTCTTATTTATAAATCTAATATAAAGTCATTTTTTTGCTTATTAGTATGGTTGAATCAGATCATTGAACATCAGCAGCAAAGACATTGGTTAATAAAATGAGAATAAATACATAAAGTACATTTGTGTAATTTAATATATTTAATTATTAGTTTTGTGTAATATTCTAAGTTTGCATTTCTCTGTTTTTATTCATTTTGATGAATAATGAATGTTTTCATGTAAGTGAGATGAGTAAATGCTCACATTCAGTCTAGAAATGTAATGATTTCTGCTGCTCGTGTTTGATGAGCTGACGGGATTGAAGTGACCGTCATCCAACTGAATTAAAGGTGCCCTAGAACCAGTTTTTACAAGATGTAATATAAGTCTAAGGTGTCCCCTGAATGTGTCTGTGAAGTTTCAGCTCAAAATACCCCATAGATTTTTTTAAATTTATTTTTTTAACTGCCTATTTTGGGGCATCATTAAATATGCACCGATTCAGGCCGTGGCCCCTTTAAATCTCGCGCTCCCTGCCCCCCCGAGCTCGCGACTATAATACAGTGCATAAACACTGAGTTCACACAGCTAATATAACCCTCAAATGGATCTTTACAAGATGTTCGTCATGCATACTGCATGCATGCGTCAGATCATGTGAGTATAGTATTTATTTTAGAGTTTGATAGTGCTCCGTGGCTAAAGCTAACATTACACACTGTTGGAGAGATTTATAAAGAATGAAGTTGTGTTTATGAATTATACAGACTGCAAGTGTTTAATAATGAAAATAGTGACGGCTCTTGTCTCCGAGAATACAGTAAGAAACGATGGTAACTTTAACCACATTTAACAGTACATTAGCAACATGCTAACGAAACATTTAGAAAGACAATTCACAAATATCACTAAAAATATCATGTTATCATGGATCATGTCAGTTATTATTGCTCCATCTGCCATTTTTCGCTATTGTTCTTGCTTGCTTACCTAGTCTGATGATTCAGCTGTGCACAGATCCAGACGTTAATACTGGCTGCCCTTGTGTAATGCCTTGAACATGGGCTGGCATATGCAAATATTGGGGGCGTACATATTAATGATCCCGACTGTTACGTAACAGTCGGTGTTATGTTGAGATTCGCCTGTTCTTCGGAGGTCTTTTAAACAAATGAGATTTATATAAGAAGGAGGAAACACTGGAGTTTGAAACTCACTGTATGTCATTTCCATGTACTGAACTCTTGTTATTCAACTATGCCGAGATAAATTCAATTTTTGATTCTAGGGCACCTTTAAATGGTTTTTATTTCCGTAAAAAGCAAAACATCAGTGGAGGCGTAACGTTAACGTAGCGGTGGCATATTCTATCCTATCACTAGTTGTGAAAACCTGAGTATGAAATAGTGAGGTCGTTCTCAGATGCCGTGTTCGTTACAGCAGCGTCTCAGAGAAACGACACTGTGGAGAAGACTGCTGACTGAATGAACCGCATGTGTAGCTTATGGGAGTAAAGTGTACCACGACATCATTCGAAAAATGAACATGATTGACATACAGTCCTAGATTATGTAATTGCGTGATTCAGTAAACAGTGTGGTGTGAGTCAGATTCTGTTCTCTGCCTGAAGCTCTTTAAACTCTCTCTCTCTCATCCAGATAAGATAGTAGTGGGCAGTTTCATGGGGATGTTGCGCATCTTCTCTCCACACCCTGCTAAACCGGACGAGCTGACGGAAGCTGACGCGCAGCTGCTGGAGGTCCAGTTCCCTGAGCCCGTCATTCAGGTGGAGCTGGGCAAGTTCGTCTCGTAAGTCTCTCTTCTGCAGTCGGCAGACCATCATCACATCCCTGCAAACCATGATCAGCACATTTAACAGTCTGACTCATCTTCATAGCTGGTCAAGGTCATGTTTGTCATGTGTTTCAGCTGTTCAGAGTTGCTCCATCTGGCAGTGCTTCACCCCAGGAAGCTGTCCGTCTATGCGGTGTCAGGTTGGTTCTCAGATTCAGACCTATACCATATACTGGTACTGCCATGACACTTGGCAAATCTGGAGGTCAACTTCTTACACGTGGTTTTTCTTAGAATCTGTTATCAGTTATTATTAGGGGTGTGACAAGACGGTTAGCTCACGAGACAAGACATGAGATCGAGTTCACGAGAACAAAGATTTTCACACAGTATTTTTAAGAAATCTTCAATGACGAAATGCATGACTAGTAAAATAGTCTGCAGGTACATTTGAAATGTTTTAACTAATCATCTTGTAATGAATGTCATTCCAGTTCTACCATGCATATCTCTTATATTTAAGGTCTTGAATATTAGTCAGTCTGAGCTGATAATATCACCTATCCGTCATATTCTGACGTGATCTTCAGACACTATTCAGTGAATGTGAGCGCAGGTGTGCTGTTGTTTTCTCAGGTACTGCTGGTAATGTTGAACATGGTGACCAGTATCAGCTGCGACTGGTTTATGAACACAACCTACAGAGGACAGCCTGCAACATGACGTATGGCCCGTTTGGGGGTGTGACAGGTCAGTGATGTCATCTATATTGCACACATAATATCAGACTCATTCAAAAATATGGTGAATTAAGCTGTTTATTTGTTTTGTTTTTTTGGCTGTTTGTCTGAAACATTCTCCCGTGATAGATAATTGATCATTAGTGTGATGGACCGCATTCAGTTCAGGTCTTTTCGGTAACACTTTACAATATTAGTTAACATTAGTTAATTAACATTAAAGTGCCTCTATTATGCTTTTTAAATATCGTCTTTCATGCAGTGTGTAAAATAGCTGTTTGTGAACGTAAAAGGTCTGCAAAGTTTTAAAGATCAAACTGCACTAAAACAAAGTGATTCTTCCGAAACGAGTCGTCAGTATTTCCAGTCTCACTTCCTGTTACAGATTTGCATAATGCCTGCCTCTGGTCTTCATTGGCTGAACAGCGTCTCTTCGCCCCGCCCTCAATCACTGTAGTTGTGTCTGAGACTGGAAGAGTTTGATTCATGTTGTTCATGACGCTGTTTTCTGCTGCTAAAGCAAATCCACTTTGATGAGATTGATACGGTAAAACCAACGGCATCGTTACTGTTATCGTATCGCTGTGAATCAAGAGCTGAGTTCAGATATGATAATGAGCGTTTGGTTATGACCAATCACCGCAGACTGGAACCAATCAGAGCAGAGCAGCTGTTGGAAAGGCGGGGTTTAGAGAGACTGAGTCCTCAAACAATTTCGAACCACTGCTACAGAGGATATTATGAGAAAATTACAGTGTTTTTTATCTTGATGCATGTAAATCTGTTGTAGGAGACACAAAAACAACATTAAGATCCTTTAAAATAGAATGTAAGCAATGCAGTGTTACATTTTTTACATTGGTTAAATGAAACAGGATATCTGTGCATTCTGTACATGTATTTTTTTTTAAATCATTCCCTAACTATTTCTGCTTCCCAGAATGCTCTAGGAATGTTGGTTTGTGGTTCCCAGAACATTCTCAGTTGGTTAGCCTGAAAAGTTTTCTTTACGCAAATAGAACGTTCCCTATAGGTTTGGAGAACGTTCCCCTAACATCTGTACGGCAGTAATCATCCATTACGGTATGGATCCGGACGGATGGACGTCAGTAATTATTTGTTACAGTATTTAATAATCTTGTTGAAGTTTGTTAATAAAAATCCAGCTGTTCATTGTCAGCTCATGTCACCTCAGATCCATTAAATAATATTAACAGATACAGCTCTTGATTTTAATAATGTATTAATAAATGCTGAAATAACACTAACTAAGATTAATAAATGCTTTAGAAGAATTGTTCTCATGGATGTATTAATGTTGCTCATGTTAGTCTCAATGAACATCTGCCTGTAGGTTCTGTGTCTTCAGATCGCTCTCGTTCTTGTGAAGAAAGCCGATTAAAGTCGACCCTCTATAAATAAAATAGTGGCACATGTTTGTTTAATAGGATTTTAGACTTAGTACCTGTGTAGTGCAGTTCCCTTACCGGCCGCCTGAGGGCAGCACAGCCTCTCTGCTGGAGATCAACATTAGTCACAGGGTCAGAGACGAGAGCAACAAAAATCAGTGTGAAGAAGTGTTATGCCTGATACTGCAGCTGTACTAGATTTTGATCTTCCCCATTCATATTGATAGCAGCAATACTTGTATCCTTTTACCTGCATAGAAAATAACTTCCTAGGGGACAAAGTGAGAGCTGACCGGCCTTAAAGGGGCTTTTGTTCAGAGTTCATCTTTCTTTATGTATAACATAAAGGGAAACACATAGAAAATGGCCGGTATCTCAGAGTTCAGAGCCTTTTGTTTGGGAAATACTTTTAAACAGAGGTTTATTCTGATTGGATGAGCTGCTTTAAGGCCAGACATGCACCATAAATGACCTACATATAAATCATGTTGAATATGAAAATAGAAATCAGTTTGCTCCTGGTTGAAGCTTTATCCGCGCAGCACCGCTTCCTAATACTACTGCGCGTGTCTTTGTGTCTCTCGGCTCAGTGAGTGTTTCTTCTGCGTCTCCTCAGGTCATCATTTCATCTGTATCCAGTCCATGGATGGGATGCTGATGTTTTTCGAGCAGGAGAGTTATGGTTTCGGACGCTTCCTGCCGGGCTTCCTGTTGCCCGGCCCGCTGAGCTACTGTATCCGCACAGACTCCTTCATCACCGTCTCCTCCTCACGGCAGGTGGAGTGCTACAGGTCAGACACACGCCCTTCCTAGTGCACTTCACCTACAGTCACTGGATATATGCCCCATACTCAGACTCTTTCTTATTGAGCTTACAGGATATATATCAAATGCAATAATATCGTAACAGGAAAACAGGTCTTGTCAGAGAAAGTGTTAACGGCAGTATGAACTGACAGCGATATCTAAGGGCTTTCAAGTTTTTCAGCTAACCTAGCTAGTTCTTTTTTATTGTTGACGTTTTATTTTATTTAAATATTTACAGTCTAAAAAATGCTGGGTTGTTTCAATTTAATTAAATAAATTTTTAAGCTCAACAGTAGGGTTTGTCCATATTTGATCCAAACATGGGTTGAAACAACCCAGCATTTTTTAGACTGTAAATATTAATGAGAAGAAGAAAAAGAAAAAAAACTTTTTAGATCTGCATATGTGATGGACATCGGTTATGCTCATCTTTGACATGAAAACATCTTGAGTAAAACAGCGATGCGACCCGTTTTACAGAATACAGAAGTGTGTTGTGCATAACCCTTATTGTTTTAACGATGTGTGATCTGATATTATCAGAAAATGAATCAGTCCTTTTGAACCAATCGGTTGAATGAATTATTCAATGACTCACTCATTAAGACCAATTCACTTATACTACACCCTAAAAGCATGTACTCTTTTTGTGAAGAAAGTACATACTTTTGAGTGTGTAGCAGAAGAGTAGACAAGCTTTCGCATCATTAAATTGTGTCTTTAACGAGTGCTCTGTCGCAGTTACGTGCAACCTGTTAAACTGAACTGTCAATCATTTTGTCACAGTTAACATCCTCCACATTTAATTTCCTATTATATCGGAGAGGAAAGAAGCATATGGATCTGTAGTTGTGGGTATTTCGTGTTGAGGCCTTCCTCATGTGTTTGCATAATGATGCATTTAAAAGTTAATGACCAAACAGATCTTTATAAAAGTTCACGTTGTTGCAGATGAAATATAACACTGATAAGATTAAATATTTTTTATCAGGTTAAATGCTGATTATTGGTCAAACCCTGTTATCTAAACCAAATCCACCATGTTTGTAGTTTTTTTTTAACACTTTTTATTCATGTTTGTAGTTCTGAACTGAATCCTCCTCTAAAGCGCAGTGGGTTGTGGTCAATATTAGCCGTTATAGTGTGCACGGATCCACCCTGGGAAAATCTAGCAGAAATAGTAGACCATCCGGGGACTTTAGACATACTCTTTTCAACATACTATGCTTTGTGACACACTTATTCTAATCTCACTTACTGTTTAGGATGGATAGTATGGACACTGGGACGCAGGGAAATGCTTCGTTCCTAAAATGAATCAGGCGTTTGAACGAATCAGTTGATGAATGACTCTTTTATATTTAAAGTATATTTCATTTTTTTAAAATAATTTCAGTATTCAGCATTTTATTTTTAAAACATGAATCTGAAAACATTATTTATGCACGTGTAACTGCAGGTTAAATGTATTCATTAGTCCGTCTTCTGTGCACCTCTGCAAAGATGGTGATACTGATTTCATTTGATTGGGAACAGCACTATAGTGTTGTTCTTATTCTAACTGGATTTATTTAATAAATGTAAGACATAAAAGATGATGCATACATTTCATTAGGTAAGAAATATTGCCATAATAAAGGTAAAAATCAATTTAAACCTGTTGGAAAAGTTAATTCTGTCACTGCTGTGAATGAACCACTGCACAGAATATGAAGAAGATGAAGAGCTTCGTGAGTCAGCGGTCCACGACAGACCTAAACCAGCAAAAAACACACTCAGTGTCGTCTAATTATCATTATCCACAAAATCACAGAAAATACTGAAATATCTCTTAATATCTGGGCATTCCATACATCATTCCTGGTTCATATCTTGAAACATGTCATTGTTGTACAGGAGTGTAGCAGAGACACAAACAGGTGTGGAAGTGATATGTGTGATGACTATGGAAGGTTGGGTGTAACACTATTATCCTCAGAGATGTCACAAGGGAATGTTTTTACATCCAAATCAGATTTCCATCGATTGATCGCCGCTGTTTATTTTTGCTGCATTGCAAACGATACGGGTCATGTTTCATTTCCAGACACATCTAGGCATGTGACCGTATCAAATCCTAATATCACAATAGTTGCTGAAGCTTTTATCACTTCCTTCCCTCGTTGTTGTGATGTCACAATCATGTTGCATTCTGGTCTGTGGATCTGCCTGAAGTGTACATGAGCAGACTCAATATCGAGGGATCGACATGCATGTTCATTATCGTGAGATATGGCATTACCGTATAACCACTTGTCTATAAGTAAGCTGACGTCATCAAAGATTTTTAAAAATATATTAAAATGGAAAAAGAGTTATTTATATCACAATATTACTGTTTTTACTGTGATGAACATGAGCGACAGCACATGGATCTGAGCTTTAGTGATGGTGTCGAATTTATCCTGCTTTATTCACGTACTCAGATGTTCATGACTGAATGCTTTAGTATCGATGTGATTAAGCAATGCCAATTTAATTATAATGTCAATTTGTCTTTAGAAATCTTTATTCAACAAAAATATCTACTGAAACACAATTCTTCTGTGTTAAAAAATAAGTAGATCTCTACTTGATGACATTTCTCATAATGGTCTAATATCCTCTTACCTTCTCCTCACATTCTCCTCAAGAACAATAAGTTCATATCATCTCCTGTATGTAGTGTTTAACTTCATTAAACTAATAACATAGATTTTCATAGAATTGATAAGAGCTTGACGTATGTGAACAACCTCATTTGTTTTTGCGTGACACGTGAGATCATTCATAATTGGTTCTTTCATGTCATACAGTTACTCTTGCGCATCCGTCTACCATATTTGATGTGCTCTATCTATTTGTGTTAATTAATATTTATATGTGATTAAAAGCCTTATTAGATCTGTTCATCATATAAAGCCATCAGGAATTAACCTGCTTTGTTCATAACGACTTGAATTTATGTTTACAATGTTTTTATGAACATTTTGAACTGTTAAAGTTTTGGTGGGATGTGACAGAAATCTCTCAGATTTCATTAAAATATCTTCATTTGTGTTCTGAAGATTTTTGAGTGAGGAAATATAATGTTTCTTCACTATAATACTGCTCATGACCTGCTGATAGCTGTGGAGGACTGAGATTTCTCAATACAGCGTTTGATCTGGTACAGACATGTGCGCGCACACACACACACACACACACACACACAGTACATGCTCTCAGAGCTAAATGATCACTGCTGTGTCTCGTTGCGATAAGCGTTTGCTCAAACCCACCCAAGAGGAATTCAGTAGAAACCTGGGGTCATATCGCAAATTCAAAACAGGATTTTCTTGCTATTTTGAAACAAAACACTTTCATAAGGCACATCCAGACTCCATCGAGGAGGCCCATCATCCACCTCAGCGGTCAAACTAAATACAGTATTATATGAACTGCTTTATATCACGTGTTTTGCAGCTTTTGCAACCCTGGCGACAAATCATGGGACATGTCTGAATATGAGAAAATAAATAATTAATTAATAATACTTAATTTAATATTTAATAGATTATGACACTGCTGTACAAGGTTAATGTCAGAGAACTTTTGGAAAATGATCTTGAAAACTGAAGTATGAGTGTTTTTGTTGAAAGAAACCTTGAGTCAGCTTTATTCTTCAGTGGTGTGGTGAAGTGAATCTCTGTGTTTGGTTCATCCTCTGCTCTGTTCAATGCAGGTATGAGACGCTGGCTGTAGCCACAGATGCAGACACCCGACAAGACTCCGATCAGCAGAGCAAGAGCTCAGGGAAGAGACTGACGGTGTGTATCTTGACCACTGTATGTGCTGCTGTGTCCAGTGTGAGTGTCTGCTTCCAGACATGACCGTGTGTGTGTGTGTGTGTGTGTCCCCAGGCTGACTGGACACTGGTGTTAGGAGAAGAGGCTCTAGATATCTGTGTGCCCAACACATCTCCAGTGATGTCCTCCATCTTTGTGCTGGGGGAGAGAAACTTGTTTTGTCTCAAGGATAATGGTCAGATCCGCTTCATGAAGAAACTGGAGTTCAACCCCAGCTGTTTCCTGCCCTACGCATCAGGTGAGCCACACTGTCCTGTTTACGTTTCTACAGCACATGGAAACCTTCCATTTATGCTCAAAACAAGAAAAAATGTTTGCCAGAGATGATTTTGTGTGTTTGGCCACAGAAGCGGAGATGTGTGTGTTTGTGAGAAGGGTGTTGGTTTGTAGGAAAGTGAGAGATGGACGTCTGCTGGTGGTGTGGAAGTGGCTGAAGTCTATCATTAACTACTTCATTGACTTCAGACCACAGGCCATCTGAACACACTTCCTCCTTCTGACTCGGCTGTCTTCTGTCCTCAGTTTCCGAGGGTTCCACCAACGTCCTGATGTGTAACCATAACAACATGCTGCTGGTGTACCAGGATATGACGCTGAAGTGGGCGGCCCAGCTGTCCTGTGTGCCTGTGACCGTACGCGTCGCTAACTTCCCGTAAGTGCCCAAATAAATCTCTCCTGACTGTCCTTGATCTCCTTAACCTCCATTCTTCATAGGAACACCTGACAACACCGCTCCAAATAAAGATTGTAAATTACAACATTACACCAGAAGGTGGTGACACGTGACTGATGAAAAAATGTCATTGAATCATTAATTGAAGAGATTCGTTCAAAAAAGCTGATTCATCCAATAATGAAACAAGCCTTTACGAGTGAGTCATTGAATCATTCATTCAAGAGATTTGTATAAAAACGTTGATTCATTCAGTAATGAAACAAGTGAAGTCTTTATGAATGTGTCAGTGAATCATTTATTCAAGAGATTCATTCAAAAATGCTGATTCATCCAGTAATGAAACAAGTGAAGTCTTTATGAATGAGTCATTGAATCATTCATTCAAGAGATTCATTCAAAAATGCTGATTCATCCAGTAATGAAACAAGTGAAGTCTTTACGAGTGAGTCATTGAATCATTCATTCAAGAGATTCATTCAAAAATGCTGATTCATCCAGTAATGAAACAAGTGAAGTCCTTATGAATGAGTCAGTGAATCATTTATTCAAGAGATTCATTCAAAAACACTGATTCATCCAGTAATGAAACAAGTCTTTACGAGTGAGTCATTGAATCATTTATTCAGGAGATTCGTATAAAAACGTTGATTCATCCAGTAATGAAACAAGTGAAGTCTTTATGAATGAGTCAGTGAATCATTTATTCAAGAGATTCATTCAAAAATGCTGATTCATCCAGTAATGAAACAAGTGAAGTCTTTATGAATGAGTCAGTGAATCATTCATTCAAGAGATTCATTCAAAAACGCTGATTCATCCAGTAATGAAACAAGTGAAGTCTTTACGAGTGAGTCATTGAATCATTCATTCAAGAGATTTGTATAAAAACGCTGATTCATCCAGTAATGAAACAAGTCTTTACGATTGAGTCATTGAATCATTCATTCAAGAGATTCGTATAAAAATGCTGATTCATCCAGTAATGAAACACGTCTTTACGAGTGAGTCATTGAATCATTCATTCAAGAGATTCATTCAAAAACGCTGATTCATCCAATAATGAAACAAGTGAAGTCTTTATGAATGAGTCAGTGAATCATTCATTCAAGAGATTCATTAAAAATGCTGATTCATCCAGTAATGAAACAAGTGAAGTCTTTATGAATGAGTCAGTGAATCATTCATTCAAGAGATTCATTCAAAAACGCTGATTTATCCAGTAATGAAACAAGTGAAGTCTTTATGAATGAGTCAGTGAATCATTCATTCAAGAGATTCATTCAAAAACGCTGATTCATCCAGTAATGAAACAAGTGAAGTCTTTATGAATGAGTCAGTGAATCATTTATTCAAGAGATTCATTCAAAAACACTGAATCATCCAGTAATGAAACAAGTCTTTACGAGTGAGTCATTGAATCATTTATTCAGGAGATTCGTATAAAAACGTTGATTCATCCAGTAATGAAACAAGTGAAGTCTTTATAAATGAGTCAGTGAATCATTTATTCAAGAGATTCATTCAAAAATGCTGATTCATCCAGTAATGAAACAAGTCTTTACGATTGAGTCATTGAATCATTCATTCAAGAGATTTGTATAAAAACGCTGATTCATCCAGTAATGAAACAAGTCTTTACGAGTGAGTCATTGAATCATTCATTCAAGAGATTCATTCAAAAACGCTGATTCATCCAGTAATGAAACAAGTGAAGTCTTTATGAATGGGTCATTGAATCATTCATTCAAGAGATTCATTCAAAAACGCTGATTCATCCAGTAATGAAACAAGTGAAGTCTTTATGAATGAGTCAGTGAATCATTCATTCAAGAGATTCATTCAAAAATGCTGATTCATCTAGTAATGAAACAAGTGAAGTCTTTATGAATGAGTCAGTGAATCATTCATTCAAGAGATTCATTCAAAAATGCTGATTCATCCAGTAATGAAACAAGTGAAGTCTTTGAGTGAGTCATTGAATCATCCATTCAAGAGATTCATTCAAAAATGCTAATTCATCCAGTAATGAAACAAGTGAAGTCTTTATGAATGGGTCATTGAATCATTCATTCAAGAGATTCATTCAAAAACGCTGATTCATCCAGTAATGAATCAAGTGAAGTCTTTATGAATGAGTCAGTGAATCATTCATTCAAGAGATTCATTCAAAAATGCTGATTCATCTAGTAATGAAACAAGTGAAGTCTTTATGAATGAGTCAGTGAATCATTCATTCAAGAGATTCATTCAAAAATGCTGATTCATCCAGTAATGAAACAAGTGAAGTCTTTGAGTGAGTCATTGAATCATCCATTCAAGAGATTCATTCAAAAATGCTAATTCATCCAGTAATGAAACAAGTGAAGTCTTTACGAGTGAGTCATTGAATCATTCATTCAAGAGATTCATTCAAAAACGCTGATTCATCCAGTAATGAAACAAGTGAAGTCTTTACGAGTGAGTCATTGAATCATTCATTCAAGAGATTCATTCAAAAACGCTGATTCATCCAGTAATGAAACAAGTGAAGTCTTTACGAGTGAGTCATTGAATCATTCACTCATTCAAGGATGCAGCCTCTGAATTGGGACGCCACCAATTTGTTAAAAAAAATTGATTGCAGCTGTTCTTTTACGGTGTCGTGTAATGATGTACTCGTGTAACTCGGTGTCATGGTATGTCACGCTGAAACATTCAAATAAAGCCGTACGTGTGAACACACATCGTTAAATAAGGTCACTGCCTTTCATTCACTCAGATTAATGAGGTTTGTTGTCACCGCTTCATTCTGTGATCGTACATGTCGAATATCATACGATTATTGAAACTGGCTTGTTCTGTTGTCCACACTGGAGTGTTTTGAGCTGGACTACATGAAGAGATAGTGGATGCTGATAATGTTTAAAAGGAGGCAAGCCTTCATGTCACGTAGTCACAGCGAGATTAGATGAACATGTTCCTCCAATCTTTAAACACAAGAATCAATTCCAGTCGATTCCAGAATTGATCCAAATCTGTCTGAATGCAGCAGCTGTAGCCCTGTGTCTTTGAAGCGCTCAGTGTTTGTGGGACCGTTTGCTCAGAGTGGTTCTCATACGCCGAGGTAACAGATACGTCTGTCCGGCCGTCCTGCACGGGTCACTCGCTCTGCCATTGTCCGTCCCGTCTCTCTTCTGCTGGCCTCACATTAAAAGAGCGTCTGTCAGCGCCTCCTAAATGAGCTGCAGCACTCGTCTCGGTTCACGTCTTCAGCACACACACGTCACCGCTCACACCTTCACTTTCCCAAACTCTACTATGTTAAAGATAAATAATAAAATGCATAGTTAGGACAGCAGAACAAATGGGCTTATCAAGGGAGGAGAAACACTTCCCCTGTGTCCAAATAAACTCCATCAAACAAATGCAAATTCATCTGTTCATCTTAGCAGAAGCAGTCCAAATAAGACGCATGCCAATATCCACCTTTTTCCAAACAAGTCTACTTTGTTTTAAATGATGTGCAGCACTTTCAGTTTTGGGACGTCCACTAAAAAGGGCTATAAAAAAACACTGACTATAAGAAAACTGTGAAAAACAGCATCTAAAATATACATTTGACCCTGTAAGCTAATATCTTGATTGTTGTTGTTTGAAGGCAGACGTGCATGTGAGTGTTTGTGTTGTGTGTTCGAGGGAGCTGAAGGGTTTGGTGGTGACGCTGAGCTCTGACGGCCGGCTCCAGTGCTCCTACATGGGCACGGACCCGTCCTTCTTCACCGCACCCAAAGTGGAGGCCCGCGAGGTCAACTATGATGAGGTGGACACGGAGATGAAGGTGCTGCAGAAGGTTATTCGCGAGGCCACCAGAACTCAAGGTACGCACAGATGTTGAGCCAAATAAAGATCAAATTTACACCAAACTGAACGCCAGACCTGTGCCTGATCAAAGACGAGCCTCTGGGCTTTAAACAACTCCTTCCATTTATTTATGACTGGGTCAGCAGGAAATCAAATTATTCTCTGTTTACTTTCTTCATATGTGTTTGACATAATGTTTCAGCAAATCGTAGTGATGTTTTCCACCTTTGAATCAGTGTATCTTTGCTGCTAATGTAACCATGGCTGAGTGGTCAGGAAAAAAACATTTTGATTAATGATATCATAGCCTAACAATCACAATCAAAGACTGATCACCACATTTTCCAGAAAGTCAGAGCTGAGTATATGTCGCACCGGGTTAAAATGGCATTGTTGAGAGAAAACACACACAGATGAGTCACATTTTATTGTTACATTCAGAAATAATGTAAAATATTGATAAGTGAAATGAAACAGTTGCAAACTTTAATGTATTTTACTTTCCTTCACTCCATAAAATTTGTTCAAATTTAAGGGTATGCAGAAAAATAAAGTCTAAAGTAAACCGAAACCATAGAGGCATTCATTATAAACAACACTTTATTATAAACGCCAGGCCTAAACGAATTTAAAACGAAGCTGAAACCTTGCCTAACTGTGTTAAAGATGAATGTGAGGAAAGATAAACTCAAACCCACATCATAAAACATTTCTGTACGAACACAGACCAGACCAGTCTATTCTAAATCAACAATAACTGAGTGATTTTTACCGTCATTTACAGCATTAGAAAAACATAAAAATGATAATTAATGATTTTTGTTATTTTGACAAAAAAAAACCTGATCTACAGCGTTGTTCTACTTTACCACATTAAAGGATGCAAATATAGAGATTAAAAGAGAGAAACAAACATGACTTTGTACTTCATTCTGTCCCCATATCCATGGAAAACAGCAAACTCCACAGGTGCAAAAAATGTTACAATTCTGTGTTTTAGTTTGATGACGAATAAGCTGCGATATAATGTCAGTAATGCTAGAACTGATATATTTTTGCATGATTGCACTTAATTGCATTAGAATAAGTCAGATTGGAATATAAGTCAGAGCATTCAGATTATTAAAAAAATGAACAAAGTATATTCCAAAAAAAGTCGGATCCTGTCCTAGATCTGAAACTTCTGTTCACAAAAAGTATGATATTGTGTGTTTGTGTGTGTGATGTTTCTCCAGACATCCTCCCGAGGGCAGAGACAGAAGAAGAGCTCAGTCTGACCGCCGTCGTCTCGTCTAAGCTGGACGAAGTCTCGGTACAAACACTCATCTCATCAGAGCATGCCATATCCTGTCTACTATGGGAGAACAGCTGATTTGCTGTAGTCGTTAATACATAGCAGATTAGACATGTAAATTAAAAGCTAATGACCGCAGACTACAGCAAGCAACACTTTACCACTTATTTAAAACTTAAAGCATTATTTACTTGATTTATGAATCTTTTTTACACGCATTCACACAGTGAATCACATTCAGCTGGCTAGATGAAGACCATAGACGTCTCTTACCTTTATATAAAGCTTTGAATTTGAATTTTATTAAATCCAAATGAGGACATCCTAGAATCTCTCTGAGAGGTTTTGTCACATTATCTCAGTTTTTGAGATAAATTTGCCCTTAAACTGTATTGAAGTAAACACACACCTTTCGCTAATTAAATGAAGACATCGGAATAAAAGATAAAGTATTTGCAACATTTTAATATCTCAGTATTTTTTAAATTGGATTTTAATATCTCCCAAATTCTGACTTTATTTCTTATAATTGATCTTTCAGTTGTAAATTCCAAATTATGAGACATAAACTCGAAATTGTAAGAAAAAAGTCAGATTTGTGAGATTAAAAAGTCGTAATTACTTTTTAAATTTTTTTATTCTGTTGTGGAAATAAGCTTCCATGCTTTTTTTAAAAAGTAGAATTATTTATAAATAATTCACCTTAATGACTTCAGACAAACTTTAACCCTAAAAAAATATTTTTTTACTTTTTGATTGTCTTCAATTGACCTTTGTTGCAGATACTGTTGTCTCTATATAGTGTGCACACTTTCTGCCCGTCTGCTGAGCACACAGTGTGTGTGATTGTGTTGTGATGATTTCTCAATTCATTCCCACAGTGTGCTGTCATGGCGGAGATGAACGGCATGCCCGTCCCCTCTGTCACAGTCCAGGTGAGCGCAGGTTTTCTTCTGGACGTCGTGTGTAGTGCTCTCTGAAGCTGAGGTGATCGTGTGCTGAATGTGTGCTTCACTCTCAGGTGAAGATCAGGAGTCGCACTGCGGTGCAGAGCCCGAAGATGACGGTGTGTGTTCAGCCGCCTCTGGCCGTCACACAGGACCAGTTCGTGCTGGACTCCATGGGTACGACCTTCTTTACTTATTTCAGCATACTGTTTCACAAACATACCCATGATTTAGTCTTGAATGATTTTGATAATTTCATGCTTCAAATGTTTAACCCTCGGGTAATTCTAAACCCTGCAGTGTTTCGCAATGTTTAATCTTCACCTTGGGTTATGAATTCATATTATTTATGCATTATATATTCCTGACTACCATCCAGATTATCTTGAATATCATCTTTAGACCATAACCACATAAAGCAGTCGTTCTTCAGATTGTTTCTGTACAAAGTGTGTAAATGTATTTAATAAGCTCTGTATCACCAAACCAGACAAACCTGAGCATTTTTTGTATGAATATGTTGGCCTTATCCAAATGTTTTGATTTGTTCTCGTCTTTTAGAGCGCGTTTGTGCAGTGGTTGATTGACAGGTGAATGAACTGTCTTTGGCATTGTCTAGGGCGTCAAATGAGCGATTACATCGGAAAGTGGTTTGAGTTTCAGGACTGAGAAAGAATATTATATGTAACATTGTTCTACATTACAGAGAAATACTAAAGCATTATAACGAGCCTTTAAAATATAAATGAAGCGCTCAAGTGCACACGTAAAGCACCGGCAAAAGTAATGACTATGAATGTGTTGGAAAAAACAGAAAGGTGTCTGACTGTCTGTTCGCAATGGTAATTTATCTCCACGCTCCGCTCAAACACTTGAATGCGCATCTAATGACTGTGCTCATTCATCTAGGTTAATGTTGGCTGTGTGAAACAGCTGACGTTAGGATACGACTTACATGTTCGTGGTTCAATGAATGATAGATGGGTGAACGTTTGGATTTCCTGCCTGACAGGATTACCAGCTGTGTTAACGATCTGTCCATCACAGACTGCGAGACTTCGCCACTTCCTGTGGCCGACCGAATAATTAAAACGTGGTCAACTAAGCCTCTTCTCGTCCACTAACGTTCGGTGGACTATGAGGGAGCAGCGCTAGATGATTCTTTATGTTAGAAACTCAAACACTTTTACCATAGTGCATAAACTGATACATTTTGATGTTTGCATCACATAAGCAGCTCCATATGTATTGCTTTTTTGACCTAGTAAACTTGCTCAGTTCCTCACCTGATACAGCAGAGCACAGAATACGGAGCGCTGGGGTACGAGACCTGTGAAACACTGGAGAAATGAAAAACACGATACAAGAGCTCAAGGCACGGATGCCTCAGCATATGCATTTTTCTGTTTTTCTATCGGTTATGTTTAGAGTAGTGCTCGGTGTAGATGCTGTTATCTTCAAACGCTATAGAGCAGAAACCTTTGAATGCCACTCACCAGATGTTTCGTTTACGACCAGTATAAACCAAAACATTCAACCAGTGTCATAAAATGCGAAATGTGCAAGAAGCATCCACAATGCCACAATGAGCCTGGGTTTAATCGATCAGGCCGTGAGCGTAAATTATGAGCGTGGCCAAAAGAATATGTCTGAGACATTTAATATGATGTTGGCCAACCAGAAGCCAGTGTCACATCATCGTAATGTTGAAGAGATGCTAAACCCAGACAAGCTCTTTACTCAGACATTTCTACTGAAAGACCTCAGTCTTGAGTTTCACCAGACTTCCTCCTGTCATCCAGTCCAGCAACACAACTGAGCCATTAGAGCTTGGCAGTGTGTAATATATACTCATTACCCAGTTAATGTACAGTACACACACACACACACACACACACTCGGTTCATACTTAGACAAAGATAGGCATCAGAACACATTGTGTCTTAAACAACCCAGATTCATTGGAAATATGTGACTGCCTACATTTCTGCAAAACGCCAAAATCAGTCCTGCACTTAATGTACAATTCACTGCAGTTTCCAGCTGAAATGAACACTAGAGGCAGTAAAACACTGACTTTTATCCCTTTTCCCACAAATCATGATCCCTTAAACACATAGTGCATGATCTGTAAACGTATACATTTTGATGTTTTCATCACAGCCATCTCCATATGTATAGCTTTTTTAACATGGTAAAGCAGTGCAGTGAAACGCAGGTCATGACACACCACAGAAGAGCTCAAAGCCTTGCTGAAGGAAGCTAATGAAGCATAGTTGGTTCAGCAAATGCGCTTGCTTTTAGGGGAGAGTTTAATGTAGGTGGTATATTAGAGGGTTCGTTCACCCCAAAATTAAATTTCTGTCATTAATTACTCACCCTCATGTCGTTCCACACCCGTAAGACCTTCGTTCATCTTCAGAACACAAATTAAGATATTTTTGATGAAATCTGAGAGATGTCTGTTCGATGTTTGACACTTCCAAAAGTTCATAAAGAGATTAATTAATCCATATGAATCAAGTGGTTTAGTCCAGATTTTCTAAAGAGACTTGATCGCTTTTTATAAGAAACAGGTTTAATTTAGACTTTTACTCACATGTAAACATTAATTGGCGAACATAAACAGAAGCTCAACCTAACCTACAGTACAGTCCAAAAGTTTGGAACCACTAAGATTTTTAATGTTTTTAAAAGAAGTTTCGTCTGCTCACCAAGGCTACATTTATTTAATTAAAAATACAGTAAAAAACAGTAATATTGTGAAATATTATTACAATTTAAAATAACTGTGTGCTATTTAAATATATTTGACAAAGTAATTTATTCCTGTGATGCAAAGCTGAATTTTCAGCATCATTACTCCAGTCTTCAGTGTCACATGATCCTTCAGAAATCATTCTAATATGCTGATTTGCTGCTCAAGAAACATTTATGATTATTTTCAATGTTGAAAACAGTTGTGTACTTTTTTTTTTCAGGATTCCTTGATGAATAGAAAGTTCAAAAGAACAGCATTTATCTGAAATACAAAGCTTCTGTAGCATTATACACTACCGTTCAAAAGTTTGGGGTCAGTAAGAATTTTTATTTTTATTTTTTTGAAAAGAATTTAAAGAAATGAATACTTTTATTCAGCAAGGATGCATTAAATCAATCAAAAGTGGCAGTAAAGACATTTATAATGTTACAAAAGATTAGATTTCAGATAAACACTGTTCTTTTGAACTTTCTATTCATCAAATAATCCTGAAAAAAAATATTGTACACAAATATTTTGTACAATTGTACACATTAAATGTTTCTTGAGCAGCAGATCATCATATTAGAATGATTTCTGAAGGATCATGTGACACTGAAGACTGGAGTAATGATGCTGAAAATTCAGCTTTGCATCACAGGAATAAATTACTTTGTCAAATATATTCAAATAGAAAACAGTTATTTTAAATTGTAATAATATTTCACAATATTACTGTTTTTTACTGTATTTTTAATTAAATAAATGTAGCCTTGGTGAGCAGACGAAACTTCTTTTAAAAACATTAAAAATCTTAGTGGTTCTAAACTTTTGGACTGTACTGTAAATGACGCACAAGAACAAACGTTCATTCTCGTGTGTGAAATCTGTTCATCATGAAAAGCCAGGAATAAAACTTCTCTATTCATATGGATTAGTTCTCTGATCTCTTTATGAACTTTTTGAAGCGTTAAAGATTATGTTGCAAAGGCAGTCTATGGAGGAATAGATATCTCTCAGATTTCATCAAAAATATCTTAATTTGTGTTCTGAAGATGAACAAATGTCTTACAGGTGTGGAACGACATGAGGGAGAGTAATTAATGACAGAAATTACATTTTTGGGTGAACTAACCCTTTAATTCATTTAATTTCCAAACTGCTGTGATGCAAACAACAACTAATTTAATAATAATATGTTGCCATAGTCGTTTAACTGTTTCTGAGGAAATTGAACACGCTCTTTAGCAGCAGTCACTGGACATTTCACTTTGAAAGTGCCATGAAACGGCCTACAAGCAACACAATAAACATGCATTTGTGATTTCAGTGGAGAAGACATGAAATCGCTTATAGCGCCTCTTGTGGATGTCATGTGAAAAGTGCAGTTTTGCAGAAATGTAGGCAGAGGAACAGGCTTCTAATGAGCTATAATATTTATTTTAAGCTTTAAAGCTTTTTTTGGCATGCAAAGGAAGAAAGAAAAAATTGTGACTTGTGAGGGTCAATATGGAAAACTTAGTTTCAATTTAACATTCACTTTTAAAATTAATTTTCGGTGTGATTTAGTCTTTAAGGTTAGGTAAAAAAAAAATCTGTTTATTATGGTATTATTTCAATACCAATTGTCAAATTCTTTATGGGTCTCATGAAAGAAAGCATTGGTGAGTTGTTGATGGAAGTGTGTTCTTCAGGTTTTCAAACTGCCTTCAGTCGGCACAGGAATGTAAATACAGCAGACCACAAGATCGGAGCTGAGGATGTTCTCTCTGCCCCCGTCTCTTGGCATCTCTGTCCATGTGCTTTTGTTGTGCCGGCGCTCTGTCAGTCCCAGATGAGCAGCTTAAGTTCTGTACTGTTTCCAAAACCACAGTCAATATTTGAGGAAGGTTTAGCCGTGAAGTATGTGCTTCCTTTTTGTGTGATTTGTCATTTTCTTCACAAATTACTGCTAGCTGTGTTCTGTAACCCAGTGCAGCCACAGAATGCTCCGTAATAAGTGTAAAAGTATAAATTTAATTACACTGAACTGTTTTAATCAACACTTTTCAGTATTATAATCAGCATTTCTGCCCTCTCGGCTCATCACAGTGAGATTGACCAGTCCATGAAGAATTAATGCCATGCTGCATTAGAATTTGGCTGAAGCAGGTGTCCTAGTTTTTTTGGTTTTGGAAAAGAGCTTATGATTTTGATGAAGATGTAGCAGAATTCACCCAGTGCGACTGCTCGTGATGGTCTTTGTGTCTCAGATCAGCAGCACATGTGTGTTGAGTGGAGCTCAGATCAGCTGGGACTGACGGGTCACTCTCAACCTCATCAGCTGTGATGGACAGGTCAGATGGAGCTGGACACATCCCTCACTCTGAAGCCGCGGTCACACTAGACTTTCTCTGATATTGCAACAGCCGTAAATGACGTCACACTCTGCAGCGTCTTTCCTAAAAACATAATTCAACATATACTAGATTCTGAATGTGAAGATATGCACTTTACTGCAGTCCTGCAGATTTAAACTTGCACTGTGACGTTTCAGTCTTCTAATGGTCACACGTCCTCACGCAGGGCAAAGTGTTTCCGGCCTCCAGCATTCACATGCGTATGAATGTGACCGTCGCTTTACTTTTGGATCATTTTTCAAACACTTTTTCCAAAACATCATTCTTTGCACATGCCCTAATCAGGCATTATGTGATAAAGCTCTCTTCATTGTAATCAGAGCTGACAAAAGTGTACTTGGTTCATTTTAAAATTGTAAAAATGTGACGATTCCAGACTTTTTGCAGTGCCAGTAATATTGAGCACCGACTGTATTTGGTACACGCTGATAGACGGCTGCTGTTTGTGTTTGCGCTCTAAAGAGCCTCAAAGGTTTCTATTTACAATGTGTTTTTGCAGCCTTGACCATCGCAGCCAATCACAGACATGTCTGTTGAGCACATGACTGCAGTGGCCAATCAGAGGCTCACGAATCCTCTCATTATAACCAACAATGTGAGTCAGTGATTCGTTGTACAGCTATAAACGGGAGTTTTGTTCAGAACTCAGGCAGTGAGCTCGACTGAACTGAAATGAATGACAGCTTGTAGAGGAAACGCTCTTTTCTTGTCTTTTCTTGTTTCTTTTTGTACATCGCACAATTTGAGCAAATAAAAATGTCCATGCTGCTAAGATGATTTAAAATGGGAGGAATCTGCTCAATCATCATTCAGTGAGTCGCGATCCTGAAACGGTGATGATTTACACAACACATTTAGTAGAAGTCATGCTAAAGGTCACACACACTTGGAACAGCCCCTTTAATCCTCACAACACACACTCACGCTGCATCTGGCTGCTTTTGTCCGAGGAATTCCTGTCTAAGTGCTTTTGTGCTGTGTGTGTTTCTAATGCGTCTCCTGAATTCCAGGGGTCGGCTACTGTCAGCGCAGGTCAAGAGAGGTCAGCACAAATGGCCTTAATTTAACCACCTAGATGCTAGACAGTTTAAAACAAGGGGTGTCACGCTTTCTGCCAGCTCAGCCCGACGCCAGCAGCACGGTGGCTGGTGGTCTAGTGTTTGCCCACGGCAGTCAGATGGAAAGGTTAAAAGCTTGCCCTCCCAGAGAGAGGGAGAGAGAGAGCTTTTAAAGCACACAGAAAGTGCAGTCGGCCGATGAGCTGATAGGAGCTCAGACAGAGAGAGTGACCGTCAGAGGGTCTGTGTGTGCTGGTGGGCCAGACGCTTCATCTAAGTGCTCCGCAATCCAGCATTACTGCGGCTCAGTCACCTGTGTGAATGCACACAACACTACACCTGAGGCGGATCACCTTACTGAACACACACAAACCAACTGAACAAAAGATAAGGGGCATTAAGGGCTCTTGTTAACTGTGGTAAAATCACTCTAATGCACAGCCTCCAGTGGATTAAAGAAGGGCTGCACAATTAATCCAAATACAGCTGAAATCGCAGTGTGATGGGCTGTGATGAAGCGCTTCAGTGCGCTGTGTGTTTCAGAGTCAAGTGTGGTACGGTGTTCATTCACACCCGAGCAGTTCATGATCTCTGCATCTGCTCTGAGTTTGAATCACTTAAGGTGCCCTAGAACCAGTTTTTACAAGAATGTGTCTGTGAAGTTTCAGCTCAAAATACCCCATAGATTTTTTTTAAATTAATTTTTTTTTAACTGCCTATTTTGGGGCATCATTAACTATGCACCGATTCAGGCTGCGGCCCCTTTAAATCTCACGCTCCTGCCACCCGAGCTCTCGACTATAATACAGTGCATTTACACAGCTAATATAACCCTCAAATGGATCTTTACAAGATGTTCATCATGCATACTGCATGCATGCATCGGATCATGTGAGTATAGTATTTAATTGGATGTTTACATTTGATTCTGGATGAGTTTGATAGTGCTCCGTGGCTAAAGCTAACATTACACACTGTTGGAGAGATTTATAAAGAATGAAGTTGTGTTTATGAATTATACAGACTGCAAGTGTTTAATAATGAAAATAGCGACGGCTCTCTTGTCTCAGTGAATACAGTAAGAAACGATGGTAACTTTAACCACATTTAACAGTACATTAGCAACATGCTAACGAAACATTTAGAAAGACAATTCACAAATATCACTAAAAATATCATGTTATCATGGATCATGTCAGTTATTATCGCTCCATCTGCCATTTTTCGCTATTGTTCTTGCTTGCTTACCTAGTCTGATGATTCAGCTGTGCACAGATCCAGACGTTAATACTGGCTGCCCTTGTCTAATGCCTTGAACATGAGCTGGCATATGCAAATATTGGGGGCGTACATATTAATGATCCCGACTGTTACGTAACAGTCGGTGTTATGTTGAGATTCGCCTGTTCTTCGGAGGTCTTTTAAACAAATGAGATTTATATAAGAAGGAGGAAACAATGGAGTTTGAGACTCACTGTATGTCATTTCCATGTACTGAACTCTTGTTATTCAACTATGCCAAGGTAAATTCAATTTATGATTCTAGGGCACCTTTATAGTGTGCATTCAGGAACAAACCATCTTCCCAAACTTATAATGAGACATGCTTATAACCCGATTAGAAGTAATAGTTTAGACATTTGAAAATTAAGGAATTAGTACAGCCATAAATATTAGTTTTGTAATTTTACAATTGTACTGTGAAATAAATAAATAAATAAATAAATACATTAATAATAATAATAATTATTATTATTATTATTATATTTTTCTCAAATAAAAATGTTTTTTATTTTACATTGAAATGTTACAATAGTAATATTTTTTATTTTTTGTTTTGTTTAATATTTTTAGTATTTTAGTATTATGTAGTATTATACTAAATTATTATTTAGTATAATTTATTATTATTATTATTATTATTAATATTTTATATTACGGAGTCAAGTCAAGTCATCTTCATTTAGCGCTTTTCACAATACATATTGTTTCAAAGCAGCTTCACAGTGACAATAGGAAAATTCCTATCGAGCTAAAGTTGAATCACTTTCGTTGTAAAAATTGTTAATTTTTACTTTAGGGGCCGCATAAATGACACCTTTCCTACTGAAAACCGAATACCTTTAATGCATTCTTGCCGTTCATTTACGTGTTTAGTCTATAGGTTTGCGTGTTTGAGTGTGTATGTGCGCAGAAGCTTGGTCTTTTTTTAAAAAAAGTGATATTTGCCAAATTACTTTACTGGTCTGCATAATACAGAAAAATGAGTTGTGTCCGCAGGTTATAATCATAAAATCTTTGGCCAAATTGTGCAGCCCTACAAAAAAAAGCACATCAGAATTCTTAAAATCCACTGAGCCTTATTATTATTTTTCTTAAATGCTTTTTTATTTTACATTAAAGTACTACAATAGTGATATTCTTTATTTTTTTGTTTATTGTTTTGTTTAATATTTTTAGTATCTTAGTATTATGTAGTATAGTTATATTATAATAATAATAATAATAATAATAATAATAATTATTATTATTATTATTATTATTATTATTATTTTATAGTACCTGGAGCTTTTTTTGTAATTGCAATATCAATTTTTATCAGAAAAACACAGTCAGATCCCCCCCCCCCCCAACTTGTGTAGCCATTATTTAAAAAATATATTAAAAAAAAGAATAAAATTATAAATATAAAAATTTCAAAAAAGTAAAGCCTCCAAAAGGCTGTGGATTACAGTCATTCTATCAGAACTATAGTCAGAACTATATTCTATATAAAAACATTATTAAAATGAGATGATTCTCATGTGTAAGGTGAAATTGTGCATTTAACCCCAAAATCAAAAGTACAAATTGAAAAATCTAAAGTATGTAAAATTAATATATTTTATTATAATTCATATATTGTAGGGTCATTAATATTGTTTGCAATGTGAGATTGTCATGACACTGCCCTTTGATTCAGGAGTGAAGTAACCCAATAATCAGAATAATCCGTTCTTCTTCCAGTTCATTCACCCGACAGAAGACTGTTTACAGTGTTGCATTGGTTTGAAGTAACATGGACGTCAGTGTTTATGCTGCAGAACACATGATGGCATTCCTCCTGAACTCGGTGTGTTTGATGTTGTTTGACAGGCAGTGGCTGTGAGTCAGTGGTGAGGTTCTCTGCGTTTCTGAACGGCCTCTATCCTCCGGCGGATATGAGCGGAGACATCGCTGTGTCCTACAGCTCGGCTACAGGTACGGCTCCTCACGACACTCCCACGCTCTGTTTGTCTGACTCCGTCTCCAAGCTCTGGAACACATTAGCCTCTTTCCTCACTTCTTTAAGCCCTTTTACTCATTTCAAGATGTCTGGATGATTGCCAATGCAGAAAAAGCAGCAGAAAGACTGCGTTTGTGCTGCCGTTTCTCTTGGATGGTGTCTGTGTTGGCAGAGACTGCTGGAAAACTTCCTGAAAATATCCGGGAGTTTCCCTTTTCTTTGGCTCTCTTTTTCTCTCTGTCCTTTTGAAAATAGTGAGTCTGTTTAACACATTAGATCGCAGGTAGGACTACACACACACACACACACACACACACACTCTCACAGACTCACAAGCACACACACACTAACACGCGCACACATCCTACAGTGGATACGGAAAGTATTCAGGCCCCTTTAAATTTTTCACTCTTTGTTATATTGCAGCCATTTGCTAAAATAATTTTTTTCCTCATTAATGTACACACAGCACCCCATATTGACAGAAAAACACAGAATTGTTGACATTTTTGCAGATTTATTAAAAAAGATAAACTGAAATATCACATGGTCCTAAGTATTCAGACCCTTTGCTCAGTATTTAGTAGAAGCACCCTTTTGATCTAATACAGCCATGAGTCTTTTTGGGAAAGATGCAACAAGTTTTTCACACCTGGATTTGGGGATCCTCTGCCATTCCTCCTTGCAGATCCTCTCCAGTTCTGTCAGGTTGGATGGTAAACGTAGGTGGACAGCCATTTTTAGGTCTCTCCAGAGATGCTCAATTGGGTTTAAGTCAGGGCTCTGGCTGGGCCATTCAAGAACAGTCACGGAGTTGTTGTGAAGCCACTCCTTCATTATTTTAGCTGTGTGCTTAGGGTCATTGTCTTGTTGGAAGGTAAACCTTCGGCCCAGTCTGAGGTCCTGAGCACTCTGGAGAAGGTTTTCGTCCAGGATATCCCTGTACCTGGCCGCATTCATCTTTCCCTCGATTGCAACCAGTCGTCCTGTTCCTGAAAAACACCCCCACAGCATAATGCTGCCACCACCATGCTTCACTGTTGGGACTGTATTGGACAGGTGATGAGCAGTGCCTGGTTTTCTCCACACATACCGCTTAGAATTAAGGCCAAAAAGTTCTATCTTGGTCTCATCAGACCAGAGAATCTTATTTCTCACCATCCTGGAGTCCTTCAGGGGGGCTTTCATGTGTCTTGCACTGAGGAGAGGCTTCCGTCGGGCCACTCTGCCATAAAGCCCCGACTGGTGGAGGGCTGCAGTGATGGTTGACTTTCTACAACTTTCTCCCATCTCCCGACTGCATCTCTGGAGCTCAGCCACAGTGATCTTTGGGTTCTTCTTTACCTCTCTCACCAAGGCTCTTCTCCCCCGATAGCTCAGTTTGGCCGGATGGCCAGCTCTAGGAAGGGTTCTGGTCGACCCAAACGTCTTCCATTTAAGGATTATGGAGGCCACTGTGCTCTTAGGAACCTTAAGTGCAGCAGAAATGTTTTTGTAACCTTGGCCAGATCTGTGCCTTGCCACAATTCTGTCTCTGAGCTCTTCAGGCAGTTCCTTTGACCTCATGATTCTCATTTGCTCTGACATGCACTGTGAGCTATAAGGTCTTATATAGACAGGTGTGTGGCTTTCCTCATCAAGTCCAATCAGTATAATCAAACACAGCTGGACTCAAATGAAGGTGTAGAACCATCTCAAGGGTGATCAGAAGAAATGGACAGCAGCTGAGTTAAATATATGAGTGTCACAGCAAAGGGTCTGAATACTTAGGACCATGTGATATTTCAGTTTTTCTTTTTTAATAAATCTGCAAAAATGTCAACAATTCTGTGTTTTTCTGTCAATATGGGGTGCTGTGTGTACATTAATGAGGGAAAAAAATGAACTTAAATGATTTTAGCAAATGGCTGCAATATAACAAAGAGTGAAAAATTTAAGGGGGTCTGAATACTTTCCGTACCCACTGTAAATGAGGGCATACCATAGAGTTCTATTGTTTTTATATGAAGCAAATTATAATGACCAAACCTTAACAACAAGGTGTGTGTGTGTGTGTGTGTGTGTGTGTGTGTGTGTGTGTGTGTGTGTGTATAAAACTGATGATAATTTGGAACCAAAAATTATTCAGACACTTTGACCATTTATTGAGCCAATGAGTTATTATCAAATCCGGCCCCTGATCAGCACTGAAGCCCAGAATCCTCTGGGTTTTGTATGATATTTGTGATTGTAACGTAAGTGTTTGTGCATGCAGACGTGTGTGTGTGTGTGTGTGTGTGTGTATTCAGACACTTTGAGATCTCTGAGATCTTGTCATATTTTATTACCATTTTTTAAACTATAGTGAATAAACTGAATTAATGAATGAAATGTTCAAGGTGTCTGAAAAAATTTTGGTTTGACTGTGTGTGTGTGTATATATATATATATATATATATGTGTGTGTGTGTATGTGTGTATACATAACCCTAACCCTATATAAAAAAAAATATATATATATATACACACACACACACTGGTGACATTTGACTCTTGAGTTGGGGGGGGGGGCAAGAAAAAAAATCAAGTCTTTTTGTTTCTGCATCAGCAAGTTATTCACAGAAATTTAACGCAAGCGAGATGAAGTTTGATTGTTACTTGTTTATTTATTCATTTATTTAATAATTTACTTCTTTGAATCATTGTCCATCATTTTGCGAGCAACTGGCGATAAAGAAAATGCCATGTCGCAATATTGAAAATATTTCCATTTTAAACCATGAAGGCGAGCCAGTGGATATCACACTAACAGTGTGCACACTCAAATTATTCACTAAAAAAAACTGAAAGTAAAAGCTGGTCGAGCTTTTGGCATGCTGCATTAACAGCACATATTCTCTTAGAGACGATGAGAGATGAATCTAATTTATTTTCTTAACATTTCTCTTGTGGCCCATAGTGAGAATAAAACAAGTATTTTTCATGAATCGAGAAGAATTTTGTGTTAAACAAGTTTTTTAAATGAGGAGTAACTGATCTTTTATTATCCTCACTTACAGCGCGTTGGTTATGCTGTGATGCGCTATGATATTGTGGGGCAAATTAATTGCAATATTACTTTAACAATAAAAGAAGCATAATAATAATTTAATAGCCCTGCTTTAATACGCCACTGTGAAGGGCTAGACTGCGTTCATCAGGCATGGCGTTAAGCGATTAACTGTTTTATCCAAATCCACATGCATGGACCTGCACTGTTCAGTGTTCAGAATGCAATGTCCGAGTCTCAGCTGGCTCATGGTGTTTCTCGTGTTTTCAGTCAGCGCAACCAAGAAAACATTCTTTCACACGATGCGGTGTTCATCGGCACAGTCAAGAATATCTTAAAGAGGTTTCCAATGTTTACTAGACTGTTGACTAGCTTTGCCTCTCTGAACACTGGCCGCCTGCAGCCGAATTTTTGTGACCACGGACGGTGCGTGTACAACAGAGCATGTGCGAGTGAATTGAGCTCTTGTAAAGTCCACTAGATGCTCAGGCGTCGAACGAGTATCGAGTATCTCGGAAAGGCTCGTGCACGAGACGGAGTGGGACGAGGAAAATGAAGAATATCTGGGCCTTAACCGCTCCAGATTGTAGTGGAGCTGACGGCTCACATCGGATAAAAATATGGGGGGGCTTCATATATATGGGCGACATTATTTTATTATTATTATTTTTTTTTTTTTGATGTAGGACTTGTTCTGCTAACAGATTATTCACTTTGACTTGATAGATTGACTAAGCACAATTAAATATGTGAATAAGTAAAAATGTGAATATATATTTTTAATTTTAACTGAGGTCCTTGAGTTATGATCACCACAATGCATCTTTTTGTTTGTGGATAACCATTTGTTGAGTCAATGAGTTATTATCAAATCCGGCCCCTGATCAGCACTGAAGCCCAGAATCCTCTGGGTTTTGTATGATGTTTGTGATTGTAACGTAAGTGTTTGTGCATGCAGATGTGTGTGTGTGTGTGTGTGTGTGTGTGTGTATGGAGCAGTGGGGCGGTGCTGCAGTGGAGATGCTTGTGCGGACTGGGAAGAATTTGTGTGTGTGTGTGTGTGTGTGTCGTCCAGGCCTGTAATTACTGCCTAATCACTTGCTCCTTCCACACCTCAAAACACACTCAGATTAGTTGTGTGCAGCACTTTGAAGCTTTCATGTTCAGATTCAGACCTTCACTGACAGTAAACGCATCTTCCCAGAATGGTCTAATTGCACTCGAAGCACACTGAGGTTATGTTCAGAACAGGGTACTACCATACTGATCTGTTGCCATCCACCAGAAGTGATGTCATCCAGAACTACTTATTGCCTTGTATGTTTGATTGGACTGCCAACCTGAAGGCTTTTAACAAAGGAATAATAATACATGTATTTCTGAGATAACTGGATGTGACACACTGAATTAAACATGATCACGTGACAGCGATGTAGCAAACTGCACTGGATCATGAGTGTTTCTTGCTGTATTTACTGTACTGTACTCTACGCAGTATTCAAGTCTGACTGCCAGCGCTGCGTCTCTTATTCTGATCATTTCCGAATATTGCCAGCTAGGGATGTGCGATAGTGACATAAAATGATATCTCAATATTTTGATTTTGTGGATAATGATAATAATGAGTGTGTTTTTGTGCTGGTTTAGGTCTGTCGTGGACCGCCGACTCATGAAGCTCTTCATGTTCTTCATATTCTGTGTGGTGGTTCATTCACAGCAGTGACAGAAATACACAATATTTGTCCCTTAAACTGATTTCCAGGGGATTTTTAATAACCTTATTAGATATATGCATCATGTTGGTGTTAATGAAATTAACAACAGGTGCACTAGATGGGCAACAGTGAGACGACCCCCAAAACAGGACTGGTTTTACAGGTGGAGGCCACTGGCATTTTTTTATCCGCCAATTTTTATACAAGTTTTGGGATATCACATAAAAACCCTGGATGGAAATGCCAAAATGTGCATAAATTCTAATAATGTGCTTAAAAAAACTTATGGGCTCAATTGAGGCTGATAATTTTTTCATCCGATAAGAAGACACGCACATAAACTACGATGGAAACACCTTTCCACAAATGTTTTATGCCATATTCCAGTTTTGTGCACAAGTTAAATTCACCACTTTTGAAGGAAACATCACTACTGGGAGATGTGGAGCTTTAAGTAGAGCTGCAGGGATCCTGTGACCTCCAGAAAGATTCCTGCAGAATCACTGAATTGTTTTTTAATTGATGTATTTTTTAACTACCAATGAGAGTGTGTTGCTCTCAGCTCAGTTTTATGATGTTTAAACCCATTCTGAAGATTTAAATGTGGCTTAGATGGAGCAGTGTTTGTGTAGGAGCTGCAGGAATAGCTCTGGAGAACATGAGGAATGCGGAGCGTGTTTTTGGGAGTGTGGTTTAGATGACTGATGCAGCCGCTGCTGAAAGTGTCTTTTCTGGGCAGTAATGGCTGTTCCTGTCTTAAAGTAAACAGAGCCGTTGCTGCTGACACGGACGATGAGGTGAGCTGGTCAGGGTTAGTCAGTTTACACAGAGATGACTTGAGCTTTGCGCAAACGGAGCGGGAACTGCGAGGCGAGACTGATGCCAGATTTAGACCTGCGAGCAGAGGTGTATCTCCAACACTTCCAGCTCACAGGTCCGATTTCATACAGTGTGCTGCCGGTCAGTGCAACAGCTACCACGGGTTTCAGTAAAAGCTTTTTGGATGAATCTCAGGAAAACTGGTCCAGGTCACATTTCAGTCTAAAATCTGAGAGTGTCTATTTACACTAAGTGCAGATAGCATCCCTTGTTGGCAAACACTATTTACACTAGCTCCGCCCACCAGTGCCTGGAATTCAGTGTCTTCAGTGATGCAGCAGTAGCGAATGAGGCTCGCTGACCTGACTTTTAACCTGATCGACGCGGGTTTGAATCCTCCTTTTGCTAAGCTAGCATTTATTTTCAATAAAAATGAAAATAATGTTCTAAAAGTGGAAATTAACTGCAAACAAGTGTTAATAATAATATTAAAAGTGTTGATTGGGTAGGGTTAGGGGAAGGAGTAGGGAGGGTTTTTATTCCTCCAATAAGGCAGCATCCATTTAATAATTTTAATAAATATAATCATTTACACTCTATGATATTATTGCATTCTGATAATGTACAAAAATACTGAGTTGCAAATAATATCCGCCAATATAAAGTATATATAGCATCTAATTACTGTTTACTCTTATTGCAAAGAAAGAACTGCTACTTTTACATGGTGTAAATCAAATATTGCTAAGAAAATGCTGCTGTTTTCACTGTTAGCCACTGACAAAAAATTAAATATATTTCTGAAGGATCATGTGACACTGAAGACTGGAGTAATGATGCTGAAAATTCAGAATTGATCACTGGATATAAATTACACTTTACAGTATATTCACATAGAAAACAGATATTTTACATTGAAATAATATTTCACTATTTTTACTCTATTTTGATACAATAAATGCAGCTTTGGTGGGCAGAAGAAATAGTTTCAGCAACATTAGAAAATCTTAATTCTTTAAAATCATTCCTTATGACCAGTAGTGTATCTCTTTTGATCCATTTTTAGTACTGTAATACTAGAATACATTTTTCTTTTTAGCTTTTTAAAATTTAATGCTACCATAACGTAGAAATACTTAGCAATGTAAACGGTTTATGCATATGTTCTTCTTATGGCTGTATTTGGTTGTGAATGCATTCATCTGGCGAGCGTGACTTTGAAAGTTTATAGCTGATAGCTTTATGACATTTCTGTATGAGTTGTTTTTCCTGTACTGCAGTCACACCTGCGGACTCATCTGTATCCGTCTGATCCGTGTGTGAGTGTGTAATCAGATATTAAGTGTCGTGTTCTTCTTCTTTCTTGCTGCCGCACATGCATTTCAGAGCTCAACCCCGCAGGTGAGTGTTTTTATGTCATCAGAAATAACTGCATATGTGCAGCTGTAAACAATTTAATATGCAATAACACACACAGATTCATCCTCTACTCCTCAAACACTGATCCTGTGTGTGTGAACAGTACAGTATGCTCCAGCATCGCTCATCTTATGTTCTGTTCTTCAAACTCACACCGTCTCATCCCAATAGAACAGAAACACTGAGTGCTATAAATGTTGATAATTTAGGGTGAAATGAATGAAGATGTATTTGAGTGGGTCTTAAATGAGTGGTGTACATCTGAAGAGTTCACATGTCTGTGTGTTTGTGTTGACTCTGTCAGGAATCCCTCGAGTGTCTCAGTGTAGATTCGTCCTGCCTCTCCGGTTAGTGTGCTGCCCGTCCTCAGCGATCAAGAATGGCAAGTACAAGATCACCATGGACACCAACAAACCTCCCGTCAACCTCAGTGACGTTTTCCCAGGTACCGCACCAAACACATATCACATAATTCCATTTTAGTCCAGCCTTCTCTGGAAATTATAAGTGAATCATTCAAAAATACACTACATCGCCACAGGATTTCTTGCCGAAAAGTCAGCCATAACCTGTACTTCCATTACCAAAACTACTATTAAATTAAAATGAGTATAGTAGTCATGGGTTGAATCTGGCCAAATACTGAGTTTGTGCTACACCAGCATACATCGGGCCTCTCTTCAGCAAACACACATGAGGATTTTTGGGTAAATTATGAGATATTTCATGTGTGTAGTGAAAGGCTGTGAGCTGTGAGCCTCAAACTAAAGGAATCCATTATCAGTGTATTTGTTCACAATTTTAAATGTAAATAAATAACTTTATGTTGTAAGATTTAGTCAAATATAGCTAAATAATAATTATTAATAGATTACTAATTGCATTTAAACAACATTCGCCCATTTAACACTTGATCAGCTATTTCTGCATTCTGCTTATTACAGCTTTTATTCTTAAGAATAAAATTGACTATCATTTCCTTTTTATTGTTTAACTTAAGAATAAACTTAAAAAGTTCCAAAAACATTTCTTAAGAAAGTTCTTATATTTCTTTTCTTCTTAAACTTCTTTCAGTTTATTGACAAGGCAACATTTCTAATGTTCCTTTAGTTTAAGTTTTTCAACTAATATTTATTTCAGCTTTATTTTAGTTGACAGAAATGATTTTAATAGTTTCTGATCATAACTCTGCTCATTGCACGAGAAACACGGAGTGCAGATGAATGTAACAAACCACTCCATCTCAAGACAGGCTCTTAAAAAAATATATTTAAAAATTGCTGCAGGTTAGTGACAACATATTTTAAATGCACCAAATTTTTAAAGAGAATATATAGGATCAAAATTCCCACATTTCCCTGGCGCTGCTGAGCAGTGGAGTCAGTGCTGTTATCAGGGTGAGGACAGGCATTCTGTCTGAGATAATATGAGGCCTGAGCTGCGGTCAGATAAGGAAGAATCCGCTGTGCTCCGGCGTCCTGCGTGCTGATAAGAGCCTATCTCTGTCTGACATCCGTTCAGCCACTCTGCATGACAATCACAAGCCATCAGGAGGGACAGAGACACACATCAACATGTGCCTTTGTTCAGAGCGAGAGGTTGTCCTTTGTGGATACGCACTTCCACTAGCACAGTGTCATGGCTTATGAAGGTTGTTCAGTACACTGGTATGAGACACTCATGAGATCACACATTATTACTAGGTTATAAGGCTGTCAGGTGATCCGTTTACTTAATTTATGTTCCTATAATATTTATTTTCCTTTAAAAACCCTCTGCCCTACAGCAGTCCGTCAAACGTATATATATCCCGAAAATACCAGTACAGTTTTACAGTTCTTGGTACCATAGCAAAAACATTTGGAAGTGTTTTTTGTTCGTTTTTTTAACTAACAAACAATAAAAACAATGAATTGATCATTACTGCTACTGTGTGTCTGTCTTTCTCAGACAAAGACGGAAAGAAATGTAGAAATGTGCTGTATGTTACATTACTGTTTACTGAACTGCTGTTTCTGGGTTTCAGACTTCTCTGAGAAGTCAGAGAATAACGACAGCAGTGCTTTGGGCTTCCAGCTCATCACAGGCTCCAGGGTCATTGTCCTTGCCTCCAAAACCTCCCGTGAGTCCACACACACACACACACACACACACACACACACACACACACACACACACACACACACACACACACACACACACACACACACACACACACACACACACATATCCTTGTTTATACTACTTTGTGGGGTCCAAATGACCCCACTAGAATAGTAAGATGAGGAATTCAGTTGGACCCCACAACATCTTAGACAACATCTTAAAAATCATATATAAGAATGTTTGACAAAATCTTAAAAGTCACTATAGTATGACCCTTCCCTACACTAAACCTAAACCTACCTGTCACAGAAACCTAACATAATTTTAACATTCTATATATATATATATATAGGCCATTGTAAATTGAGTCAACATTTAGTCTCATATAAAAGAGATTTTATCCTTGTTGGGTCCAAGTAAAGTCACAGTTTCCGTATCTTTCGTACTTTGTGGGGTCTTCTGCCCAATCTATACCAGTGACAGTGCTTTTCTCGTTTTCTGAAAGTCTACATTTTCAAGCTCCTCCTAGACTGTTCATTTAAAATTCACCATCCAACATTTGACCTTCACCAAATTTGATCATCTTGGATTATCTTCAGACCATTGAGAACAAACGCTTTGTAATTGAGATTCTTGTATAATGCATCAAAAATCGACAATGCTAGTGTCAAACAGGAAGTGATGTATCTTCTCAATGCTCTATTGAAACAAAACTTGAGCTGTGTCCAGAATTGAATACTTCCCTACTATATATTGTGTGAAAAACAGTACGCCAAAAGAGTAGTATGTCCAAATACATAGTATTCATAAAGCAGTAGGTGAAAAGTCCCTGGATGATTGAGATTGTGAAGTGCGCATCTGATGGACACTTTACTATCCCATGAGGCCACGGGAGAGGATTTATGAATGGCAATGAAGCGACTCGACTGACGCTCAAATTCAGATGTAGTACCTACTCAGACAGTATCCAGTACTATAGAGACCAGTCTTCTCCATTCCCTCAATTCCCCCTGAATAAAATAATGTTTCAGGTTGAATATCCTTGTAACTCAGAAAGAGATTTTATGAAATTCATATTATAAATATGAGTGCATATTACGAAAGTAAAGCTGGATTTACAAATCAGTATAGAGAAATCAAAGCTCCTCCTCTAGTCTCGACTGAAAGTGTTTGTAGTTATCTGAAAGTCTCCTGTAGAATGCTGAGCGAACATGCGGTAAATCAGTGTAAACTGGTCCTGGGAATGGAAGAATGGGGTACAATATTAGAGCCACCAGTATTTCCACAACAAAGAGGTCAGTCAAATCCTGTAATGAAAGTCTTGTTGTGGTGCCAGTGTGGATCCACATCTCGCTCTCTCTCTCTTTCTTCTGTCTGTCTTTCATGAACGCACACAAACGCACACTTTCACACAAACCCCCCCTCACACACGCTTCACTGACGCTCACATCCATCATGCGAGGAAGCCTGTGATCTGTTTCAGGTTGTCATGAGCTAATTACAGGTGCGGGAGACGGAAGGCTGATAGCGCTGCTCCGTGTGTGTTGACTCTCCGCAGAGCGTTACAGGATCCAGAGCGAGAGCTTTGAGGACATGTGGCTGGTGGCCAAGGAGCTGGTGCAGCGCTTCGACCGGCACTTCGCCTCCCTCGGAGTCAAAGACTTTCGAAACAGCTTCACTGGACCGGTTCCACTGCCGGAGTACTTTGAGACCGTGGACCACCACTTTGAGGTGCCATGTTTACCACGCTGTCGCGAAACAGATTCTTGGCTCCCTATTAGGGCTGCACGATTTATCGCAATTTTATTGCAGGCGATATGGCAAAGGCTACGATTATTTAATGCGCAGCTTGTCAGAGCTTTACAACTCTGTGATCAGTAGTAAATGCTTCTCCATCTGAAAGCCAGAGGGCGCTCTAGCGCAGAAACTCAAAATAGGCCCTGCTGCAGAAGAAGATAACACGCGTCTTATCGCTGTAGCTGAATAAACAGAAGATTGAAACGTTTTGATTGATTAAACATGACTAATAAACACACGACTGCATTATTCTGTGTAAGAAGACACATCATCTCACAGAAGCATGCTCAACTGTCGTTATGAAGTGAGTTTGGAGTAAAAACATGTTATTAAATGTTGTCTTTTGTTGGACAAGATGTCTTCTCATGTCTGGAAAGATGTCTGACGCCTGTTGCTTTTTCAAATGTACATTATAAGCGATTCAAACTCGCAGTGCTTTCAGATGGATCAGCCTTTGGAGCCATACTTCATTGACAAACTGCGCATAAAAAAAATAATAGCAGCTTTGCGATTTCATTATCGCACTAAGTGCGATTTCAATGGTTTTTTTCTAATCGTCCTATTAATCGTGCAGCCCTACTCCCTATACATTATAGTTACTGTTGGGCGGAAACCTTGTATATCCATATTTCGTCTTTATTTTTTCTTGATAAATTCTATTGATCACCCTTTACATCTGTCTGTGGGTTTTGCAAATATCTAACCAGTAAAAGTATTATTGTGACTGAACCTCGTAACTCCATTGGATCCTCAAACTGTCAGTCAAATATCATAACTCCGCCCACCTCTATCTAAGTGCTGCACACAGTTTGGAGCATCTCTGCTTGTTTGCAATGCAATCGTGAATAAAGAACTGTTTCTCTGAAGAAGGACAGCATTTTCTTTACTCAAGAAACACTATATATATATATATATAGGCTGATGTTTTATGTGTTTGAGGAGTGGAGAAGAGCGTTTTAGTCTATTATTTTTTGTCAAGTCACAGCCGATACTGTCTTAAACAGCCTGTGTGAAGCACTTCATCTCTAATAACATCAGATTTTGGCCAAATGACAGAAAACTGAGCACCCACATATAGATACAGTAAACTTTATAAGCTGTAAGTTGATGAAAATGTAATGCTGAAATTACTGCCTGAGATGCAGCCGTTATAATGACACTTGTTACTCCATTTGAGCTTGATTTTGGTAAAATATTAATATAATGACACGTGCATGACCATATATAAAGCTACAATATCAACGTTTGACAACAGTGTTTAATTATTTTAAAAATACAGTGGTTTGGGCATATGAGGTTTCTGGCCGACAGCGGTGAACATATCGTCGTCCCTATTAAATACTGTATGACATCAAAACAACCATCTGAGTAATGTTTCCTCTTGTAGCTCCGTGTGAATGCACAGAAGTATCAGGATTTACTGTCGGAGAGAGCAGTCCAGTTCAGGGCCATCCAGCGTCGTTTACTGACCCGCTTTAAAGACAAAACCCCAGGGCCACTACAAAACCTGGACACACTGATGGAGGGAACCTACCGGCAAGTAAGTGCAATGAGAACCCGACCCGCACACAAGTTCAATTTTAGGACCAAACTCGACCTGAACCCAAAATCTGTTTCTCATAATATGACATAGTGTGCAATCAAGTTTTTAATGTTGTTTATATGTCTGTGGTGCTTTTAAAATGCTTTAAGACAAATCATGTGCAGATTCATCAGTCAGCACCATAGCTGAGTATTTTCTCTTTAAAACTGCAGTGAACCAAAGACAGTCTCAAAAAACATGTTTCCTGCCGTCACAAACGTGACCAATCCCGTCACGAGTGGGCGGGGCTTTTCCTATCATTATTTCTAAGGATGTTGATTTTTAGTTGGCAGCCGTCTGACTCTGAGATGATGAACAGGAACATGGTTAGTGTAACATTAACAACACATCATTAGCTGTTTGATAACGTAATCAAGCCAAAGGCTGATCATATCCGTTACCGTTATGTGTCCGACTTTATAGAGAGCGATACATAAAACTCATCACCATTCTGATACACTGATTTGTAGACGAGCCTGTATAATTCACTCTTCCTCTTCTTCTTATGAGTCAGTTTCTGGCTGAATTAAACCAATATTTCCACTTGCCATTGTGTAACGTTTACAGCTGAGCGAATGGATCAGATAATCTGAGCTGCTGTGATTGGTTGTGAGTGGAGGCGGAGACTAATTCAGTGGATACTAAATGAAGCAAGGGTGTCGAGTTACATTCAAGCTATTAGAAGGCATGAAGAAAGTATTTAATTATTTAAAAACATTTAAATATGTCATTGTTATTATCAAAGATGAGTTTTAAGGGATACAATTATTGCATGCAGGAGGACTTTAAAGGAAATCCTGCAAGAGATTCTGAAATACAATATAAATATTTCATATTTCTTTTCCTAAAAGGCCATTTTTTGCACTGCATGTGAAGATATGTCTCCACCCAGAAGAACGCTAAAATAATATACACCGATCAGGCATAACATTATGAGCACCTTCCTAATATTGTGTTGGTGCCAAAACAGCCCTGACCCGTCGAGGCATGGACTCCTCTAGACCCCTGAAGGTGTGCTGTGGTATCTGCACCAAGATGTTAGCAGCAGATCCTTTAACTCCTGTAAGTTGTGAGGTGGATCCTCCATGGATCGGACTTGTTTGTTCAGCACATCCCACAGATGCTCGATTGGATTGAGATCTGGGGAATTTGGAGGCTCAAACTCATTGTTGTGCTCCTCAAACCATTCCTGAACCATTTTTGCTTTGTGGCAGGAGCATTATCCTGCTGAAAGAGCCACAGCCACCAGGGAATACCGTTTCCATGAAAGGCTGTACATGGTCTGCAACGATGCTTAGGTAGGTGGTACGTGTCACTTTTGATAGATACTGACCACTGCAGACCGGGAACACCCCACAAGAGCTGCAGTTCTGGAGATGCTCTGACCCAGTCGTCTAGCATCACAATTTGGTCCTTGTCAAACTCACTCAAATCCTTACGCTTGACCATTTTTCCTGCTTCTAACACATCAACTTTGAGGACAAAATGTTCACTTGCTGCCTAATATATCCACCAACTAATGAAGAGATGATCAGTGTTATTCACCTGTCGGTGCTCATTAAAATGTTTATGCCTGATTGGTTTTATATATATATATATATATCCATTTGCCCTATCTTTATAATGCAGATGCAGTTTATTCAGTACATATGTGTGGGTCTGACTGATTTTTCCTTTGATGTGTGTGTGTGTGTGTGTTGTCTAGTAATGAATGCACAGTCACAGATCTCACACACTTGATGACTGTGTAGGGGTGAAATTTCAATAGGAAACCACACAATTGGGAATTCACATGAGGGCAACAGATCTCCCCACACAGATTTCGCAGCGGGTTCACTAACAGAAAGCTGATTGGTTTGAAGGTGACTTCTGTGTGATCTGTGCTACACTATGGACATAAGACAATAAACCTTTGCCCACAATATTTCATGTGATTGCATTTTAAGAAGCAAAACATTTCACCAACTGGTTGCCGCTGGAGCTGCTTAGCATCCTTAGCAATTATATTGGTTAATGGCTGGGATTAAAACGAGGCACTGAATGTCCGTTAACAAACTCTCTTTTCCGTTTGTGTCTTGTGTGGTAGCTTTAAAAACTCTCAGGATTCAGAGATGAACACGCTGTTGGCGTGCTTTTTTTGTTGACATGTTTTCGTCACACATCATGTTCTTGTCAGAAACTCTGATGTGTCGCCATCATCACACATGAACAGATTGTTGGTTGCCGCTCTACCCCGTGTTTGATGCTTTGAATGCTTGTGGGCAGATGAGATTTCACTTGTTCATTCCTCTTCAACCTCAGTCTCATTCCTCGCATAGAGAGAAAACCCCTTACTTCTAAATTCGGGATCAACAAGATATGTTGAGGTCTAGAGAGCACTGACCGTCTGTGTTTCCCACAAATGTTTTTCCTTGCATGAGAGCTTTAAAAGGATTCTGTGTGTGTGTGTGTGTTTCACTGTGGGCTGTGTGGCTCCCTGTAATTAGCAGTTGAAAGGTGAAGGTGGCCGTCCCGTGAATGACAGCTCGCTGCGGGGCCCCTGCACTCATAATGGAGGCCTCTCTCCAACAGCCTTGATTTATTTGAGCCCAAATGGAGTGCTAAACAGGGCTAAATGCTGCTCAACACTGATCCTCCTGTCTAAATGAGCTGTGCCATTAATGGCCAGTGCTCTGAGATCTGGAGGTATGTGCGTCCGTGTACATGTGTCTGTTTGATGCCAGGTTCAAAAGAGACTCTCAGGTACTGCTTCTGTTTGTGTAACCTATGAAAGGCCTTAGGGAGTTCCTGTTTTTCTTCTGCTTTTTTCCTTTTCCCCTCTCTTCATCAGCACTTATAAGTCTCATTCATAGGCACAAAGAAACATTGATGTAGGAAGCTTAGATTAGATCTGATTACCAAGCCTTTAAAGCCCAATGTTCCTTACAACAGTGACTGCCAGGAAATATCATAATCATGCAACAAAAACGAGTCTTGATTTAATTGATCAAATTCAGTTTAAAAATGTGTTTCCAAGACTAAAGGACAGTTCACACCAAGAATGATTACCATAATGATAACTGTATTATTATCGTCCATACCAACGCACAATGTCGTTTTGTTTATTATAAGCGCACTGGATGAAATTTTGCATAAACCCGAAGTGTGTGCACAGAAAACTCTTGTTATAGCACCCCTTGTGGCAAGACTGAGAATGCAGCGCATACTACTGGATTGCGTTCTAACAAATTTACAACTTTCACACTTGAACTAGTTAACCCTGCTAAACCTGGGTTATCTTCTTCATGCTTCACACTGCTCATAATTTACCCGGGGTTAACAATTAATCCTGGGTATTCGTAAGATGACATTTGGCACTGTACATGCCTAAACCCTGGTTTACTGTCCTTATTTGCAGTGTCATTGTCACTGTTGGATGAACGCAGTATGCGACCTGTTTATATAAAGGTTCTAGCACTGCTCATCCTCATTAAACACTGCCGACTGTAATATCAAATCTATCCTGAATGGACTTTTCGGACTATAAAGATAAGAATGAGTCAGTCTCTTCTTCGCTCAAATTGAAACATTTTTCCCCTCAAACGTTGAAACTGTTTATACAATATGCGGCGTTTCTGTGACTGTCCAAAGCACATGAATTCACTTTGGCACCGCAATACAGAGTCTTCAGTGCAAAAGTGCCGCTCATCCTGCTCCGCAGCAGGGTTTCCTAACCTTGGGTAAAAAGCATGGTTTAGAACGACGATAACCCGGGTAAAAAGCACTGCTAACCCCGCTTCTAAATTACAAGTGTAATACGTTCCTTAAAAAAGAAGGGTTCAGATTGAAGATAACCCAGGGTTAAGCGCAGTTTGAAAAGCCCTAATAAAGTTTACATAGCTAGAAGTGCTTGTGCTCACATTCTGACATTGAGCATTCAAGCCTTGTGTAATTTGTGTAAAGTGTTTATTTGAAATTCAGCAGTCTATGAAAAGGTGGTCAAAGTAGCTCACTAGGCTGTGTTCAGAAGACTGCCCTCTCCTTTAGAGGTTCACACACACACACACACACACACACACACACACACACACACACACAGGTGTTTGCCCGCAGGCAGGCGCTCTCAGTGGAGGAGCTGCTGACGAGACGTACAGTACAGGTGCATTCTCATCTGCGTTTCTTTCTGCATGTGTGCATTTGTTTGTTAGCTATTAATTACACTGATTCAGAGATGGACATTGCTTTTACTCCATATTTATACTTTTTTCGCATTTTCATGTTGGGGAACTTTTACTTTATTACATTTGAAAGTATAAAGTCATAGTTTTTACTCCACAACAAGCTACAAAATAAACATTAATGATGTATGACTTTTTATTATTTGTCTGGACACTAGACGGCTTGGATTCAGCAGAAGCAGTAATGGTATTCTAGAAATGTATTCAATGGGTGAAAGTGTCTTACTATTTATTTATTTATTGTAAAACCTTTCTTTTTTGAGTAAAATGCATAAAATGGACATAATTGACTTCAAAACAACATATATTTCTTCTGTATTTTTGAATAGCCTATATGGGAATGAAAATTAAGAGCTACAGTGGAGGTGAAAATTATTTTTTAATGCTGTGATTTAAAAGTAAATAATACATTAACACAACATTTGACCTTCCTTCCCATGACCTTCACAGATCTATTTTGACATCCACATTTTTTGGTCCCATTAAATGCAATGGCTATCACTGTCAATCATGCATTTAAATACTTTGCATTTTGTACATGAAAAATAAGACACTTATTCTTATTTTGAATAGGTCATATACAGATAGCGAGCAGAGAGCGCTCTCTTAATATTCAGTGAATCTGTCGATCGCTTCACTTCATTGCACTCCTGCAAAAGCATCAATTATAATCAATGAAGCTGACTACTGCATAACGAATCGCTTTTTTACATTGTATCTGCACTTGGTTATAATGAAAGGATTCACAAGCATGCAGAACTCAGATCTAGATCTATTGTAAGTGCAATACTGCTTTGTGTACAGGGGTAACCGCTGTATTTCTGCTGTATTTTCTATGTCAGAGAGTGAATTTGCATTTTCATTCAGCCCTTCTGCTATTTTTGTTCAGACCAATTATATATAACATACATAATCATTTATTAGGCTGTCAAAACCTGCATTATTTGAACTGTTGAGTTTAAATCTTCTTAGTTTTTAAGTTTTGATGGTCATTTTACAATTTAGGGTATTACCATAGACACTGGTGTTGTTTCAAAGCTACATTGCTACCTAAACAACATGTAGTTCTGTTCTAATGTCAGAATTTTCTGAAATTTCATCTGCTAATTCCAAGAAATATTTAGAAAAACAATTCTCTCTACCTGTCATGTGAATCACTTATCGTTCATACTTCAGTATAGCTTTTTCATTTCGTTTCTTTTACTCTGACACTCTTTTGCTCACGTTGAAGTTTATATATACCATTGACTGTGTGGGAGGCGTTCAGCCGGACCACCTGCACCCTTTGGCTCAGTGTCAGTCATGACAGCTGCTTGGGATTTTGGTTTTATTCACCATTAAGCAAGGCTCCGGTTTGGGTCTAAGCAGTTAGCAGAACGCTTGAGCGCCTGCCAGATTTTGATCCTGTTGTGGGAGGTGCAGCAGAAGTCCGCCCAAAACTGACTGCAGTATAGCTGGCAGAGCCGAGCAGAGCTGGCACATTTATGCACTACAGATGTACACGGTCACTTTCACATTTTGTCTCAGGGAGTGTACTTACATCCGGCACACTGCCAGAAACAATTTATTCCCAAGTTTTCAGAATGACACGGGACAAGTACATTTTACATGCGTGGTTTATAGGGGTTTATGTTGATGATGGTGAATGACATCCATTGCAACAGTGAGCTGCCTGTAAAATTTCTGCTGACATGGTGGCAAAAGCCAGTGAATCTGTCCTGAGCGGCTGATGTTCAGCCCTTTTAAATATTGCAGTTTCTCAAGTGTCTGTAGTGGGCATCAGTCCATGAGAAGACGTTAAGAATTAAAAAGACATGCTTTATTATTCAGAGGGATACAGTGACGCTGGCTGTTAAGGCATTTAAGGAGGTGAAGTATGTGTTTTTCAAGCATTTTTTATGCATGATATTTAAAGGATGTGTGGCATACAACCTCAAGACTTTTAAGTCATTGAACTAGGAATAAAACGTACATTTTGTATTGTTCTTTGACACATTTAACATTTATGAAAATGTGAAATGTACCCAAGCATATAATGTTCTGAATGGAGCTGAGCGACGATGGGTACGTTTTATTGATTTGTTGTTTGGACTGTTTAAAAAAAAAAAAAAAAAAAAAAAGATCAGGAAGGACAAAATAATTGCAAAACATACTGTACATACTCTACACACCTCTGTTAAAATCATGTCAGAACTTTTGCATGTTTAATGTAAAAATTACAACTTGTAAGAGACTTGTAGTAAGTAAGTGCATAAGTGTTCACCCCCTGAACTGATACTCCGTTGAAGCAGCGTTTGGTTTCGTTACAGAACTCAGGAGTCTGTCAGCTTGGCACATCTTGACTTGACTCTTCTTTTCAAACACGTTCCAGATCTGTTAAGTTGTGAGGGCGTCTCCTGTGCTCGGCCCTTTTCTATAGGATTCAGATCTGAACTCTGGCTGGTTCATTCCAAAACATTCATCTTTCTTTACTGAAGCCTTTTTTTTTTTTTGATTTACATGTGTGTTTTGGATCATTGTCATGCTGAAAGGTGAAAGTTCTCTTCATTTTCAGCTTTCTAGCAGAGGCCAGAAGAATTCTGTGCCAAAATCGACTGCTACTTGGAACCATTCATGATTCACTGAAGCCCCAGTTCAGCTGAAGAACAGCAGGCCAAAGTGTGATGCTGCCCCGTGGGTTATCAACAGACATTGATAAATTCTCCACTTGTTGATGACTGTCTTCACTGTATTCCATATCTAATGCCTTGGAAATCTTTTTGTAGCCTCATCTGAGCGATACCTTTCAACAATGAGATCTGGTTGATGCTTCATAAGCTCTTTGTGACTCTTGAAATAGCAGCAACCAAGATGATGTCATAAAAATCTTACCCCTGAGATTTATTTGGAGTTAATTAGAGTCTCTTCAGTTGAAGACAGGTGTGTACTATTTCACATGAGCTTGATGATTAGTTCATTCTGAACTCAGACACATCAGGGGGTGCACACTTATGCAGTTTTATTTTTATCTTTTTTTCTCTGAAATGTCACTGTGGTTTTCAGTGGCATTGCATAGGTTTTAATTTTTTACATTAAAGGTGCAAAAGTTCTGATATGATTTATCCTTGTTTCATTTTTTACATCACAAAAACCAGCTGTTTTTAACAGGGGTGTGTGGACTTTTATATCCACTTTAAGACTAAAATCAGGAGGTTTCCACACCGTACGTGACCCCACAGCACTCGCTGTCTTCAGCAACTGTTGATACTACAGTGTTTGACTTGAAGACATGTGTTATCTTTTCTCCAAGCTGTCGTCTGCCTTCTGTGAAGAGAAAAAAAAGAAGACACAACTCCACAAACAAATGATTTATCTTAATCTCTGCATAATGCCAAATCTAGGGAACAGTTTATTTATTTTTTTACTCTTATCTGCTATGTGTATGTGAGAGAGAGTTGAGACAGAGATGAAGCATTATTGTGTGTTCTTTGTTGCACCGAATCTGGATCTAGGATAAAATGTGTGTAGAGATAGGTACGTTTATTTGTATAGCACTTTTACAGTACTTATTGTTTCAAAGGAGCTCCACAGAAAATGCATGTTTTAATGTTATATCGAATCTGATCACACACCTTTTTGTTCTGAGAACCGCAACACAAGATCCATTAGTCTTCAACACGAAACAGTCTAAAAATGCTGCATTAGAAACAACCCAACCCATTCTGCTTTCAAAATTACTATATTGCTTAGTTAAAATTAACCCAAAATTGGTTGAAAATAAAAGACACTTTAACGCAAACATACTCCATACATAACAACACAGGTCTAAGGTAAGAATTAAAGGGTTAAAAAAATATATTGTTAAACATAAACACTCAGAAATGGACAAAAACAGGCAAAAGTAAAATCAACAATGTTCATATGTGAGTGAAAACAATGCAGAAAAGAATGACAAACCAACAGTTATGCAGCTTATAGTTAAACGAAGTTGCTTTTTAATTTTTTTCTTTTTTTGCCAACGAAATTAGTAGCACTAAGGGCAAATCATAAGACTTTGAATGCTGACAAGAAACTCACATACCCTTAATAAACATTGAAAGGCAGGATTAAACTGTGTACCATCTTTAAGTGCCATTCTGGCTTTTTCAGTTGTGATACTCCTCACTATAGGCTGCTGGGTTACTGATTATAAACAATTATCAACACAAATTGGGTCAAATCAACCTGACCCAACTGTCTCAACCCAGCGTTTTGGGCTGCCTCTTCTATGGAATGTAGAAGTCACTGTATTTTAAGGAATCGTTTTGCTTTATCTAGTACCTGTCCAGATGCAGGAAATACTGTAGAGACGGGATTGACTTCTCTGGCTGTAGCTCTTGACACATGAACCGATCTTGAGGCTTGTGTGACTGATGAACCAGCGTTACGGTCTCTAGCTGTTTGAGAACTTGAGAAGTCTTTGTCTCATGTTGCTTCAAAAACTCACACATATTTATGAGTTAACTCTCAGAATTCTTTTATGGCTGACAAACAATAAATTTCATGTAACTAATCTTTGCAGCTGCATTTGTAATTATTATAAAGTGTTCCACTAACAGTAACTCTTTCATGAACTCTTTCATGATTCAACTCTTGAGTCATGTGATGCTTCCATTATTTTGTCCACAGCCTGTATATATTTCCTGTCCTTCTCCTGCTTTTATATTTGTAAGTATAAATGACAGGTTGTCGTTACTTCAGGGGGGTCAGTGTGTGGAGGTGGGCTGGTTTCTGCCTGGGAGGTGAGGTTTAACTGTTGATTACAGACTGTTGGATTGTGTCTGCTGAAATGACTAGAGAAAGCTCACAGTAATGAAAGGGCTGTTTGTAGACTCACGGCTTCTATATATGGAACCGTGAGTAACCTAGCCATGAATACACAAACAACCGGACCATCTATTTCTGAAATCCTGCCCAAATACTGGTCTTCGTTCTTCAATTGCTTGATAGAAGTTGAAATGAGTTGAATTACTTATTCCACACCACTTCAGTTTGTGGAAGCCCATCTATCTTTACAACTCTTTGACCTTCACACTACACTCGCCTTTACATGGTGGCAGGGTTTTCATAGCACTGACAAATTAAATAATAATCACATTTTCTGAAATGGAACTGTTTATGGAACATTTAGGCAGTAGGCGGTCTTTTGTTGGCTGTTCGAACACATTCGACCACATGACCATTTCCACTATGAAAACAATCCAGTTAAATGCGTTTTCGTCTACCTCTGGAAGTGGTTGAAAATAGACAAGCTCAAAACGTTTTACACCTGTATTTAGCGTTGTCCACTTGTGATCTGATCGACCAAAACGCATCTTAATACCAGGTGGAAACAGGGGCTTTCTGTTTCACTTATCAGACATTTTATAAATGGTGGCTCTCAATTTGTCTAGAGCAGGGGTGTCCTGTCCAGTACTCTAACCCCCATTAAACACACCTGAACCATCTTATCAAGGTCTTTAGGCTTGCTAGAAACTTCCAGGCAGGTGTGTTGGGCAGGTTAGAGCTCAACTCTGCAGGACCTTGGCCCTCCAGGAGCAGGTCTGAACACCCCTTATCCAGAGAATGTGTTTCCACAGCTCCAAAATCCACTGGCTGTAAGCAGATGTCCAGCTTGACACATGCTGATGTTTGGCTAAGCTAGTGATGAACAGCTCTTGAGCTGAGATTCTTTTCAGAGACGGGAAGTTGGTGTTGTGTTTTAGAGCGAAACAAACTCAGGACAGATGGACTGTGAAACTTTTTTGGCAAAATTTGTTGTTACTCCACAGTGAAGTTCTGCTGCACAATAGCAGTACTTTCAGCTCTCTCTAACAGGACAGAAACGCCATTAACTGGCTTGTTTGCGAGATCCTGTGACCGTTCACTGCTTATTGTCAATGAGCTCTAGTAAAACCCTGCTGCAGATGTGTGCGCTGTTGCATGGCTGTGTGTATTAAAGGCATTGAAATTTAGTACAAAAAGGTGAAATTTCACACTTGAGCTGTTGTGGTGGAATGGGAAGGGTCCCAGGGCAGATCCCTGGGGTACTCCAGAAGTCATGAATGCAGACTGTGGTGACATCCATTCGCATGTTTGCATGATTTGTAAACTTATACAAATTTTGACATTTGCGTCACATATCCAGCTCCATATGTATGGCTTTTCTGACATGGTAAACTTGCTCAGTAGCTCACCTGGTACAGAAGTGCAGTGAAACAATAGTCACGATATATAAGAGCTCAAAGACTTGTAGAAGCAAAGCATGGTTGCTTCAGCAAGTCCGTTTTTATCTTGTTTTTGCTTTTGTTAACACTATTGATTAGTTTTAGGGTAGGATTTTAATGTAGGTGGTATAATTTGTGATAAAGCATTAACCTTTTAGTGCCACTCACTAGACATTGTGATTCATACAACAACCAACATCATAAAAAAAACACTGCCAGATACAAATTCATCTGTTCCAGATAAAACTGAATGTGCTATTAGCACCACTCACTGGACATTTCACTTAGAAAGTGTTACAACACATGCAGGAAGCAAGATAATATCATTTTGTAGAAATGTCACCATAGTCACATATTTCCAATGAGCCTGGGTTGATTTTTCTGGACAGTTCCCATTTAACATCATACGTGCTTCCAGGACGGATGCCCGGGACTTCATCTTTGCAGATTGTTTTCATGAGTTACTGAAATTTCCAAGCTACCTGGACAGCTGTGAAAAAGTTTCTGTATGATTTAAGTCCATAGTGCCAAGAAGTAATGGCACTGTTGCTTTGTGGTGACAGTGTGGATTAGAGTGTTTAAGGACCATAAACAGCATCACTTTGTCTGTTCATCACTCATTGAAATGTGTTTCAAAGTGAGTATGTGGCACATAATCATAAAGTGTTTTGAGTGGCTCGGTTCACAGTAAACACTTTCCAGGTGCGCTGAGTTTGAATCGCTTATTAAGCGCAACAGCTTCACTTTTTCACATTTCAGACATTTTTGTGGAAAATTATAGCATTTCACCAGCATTGCAAGGACAAACATATTAAAAACTGTTGTTATCAACTAGGCATAAGCTTCTTTCAGTCCTAAAAGCTGGCTGCTTTATTTCACTGTGTGAAAGTGAAGAAATTATGACAGAACTGTACAAAATTCATTCATTCTTGTTTTGGTCTTGTGGTCATAACATCTCATATTTTTTAAAGCTTTCTGAAGCAGTTATGACGCTGTTAATAGCACAAATACTTCATCAGTAACGTTGTGTAGCTGATTACATGGAAGCTGGCTAAATGGGAGTCCGGAGCATTCTACAGGATGTCTCTTGTTGGTGCCACCCGCGGAGAACTGAGGGAAAAGGTGGATAATGAGCAATTATCCCAGGTAGACAGAACACAAGAGAATTGGAGTGCTGTGTTTATCAGGTCTGAGCCAGCTGATAAGGCATCTTAGTTGTCTCTATGGGATGCCAGATACTATCATGCCCTTAGTCTTCCTCAACTCCCTTCAATGGACGAGTTTATAAACAAGAATTGTCTTTGCCAGCATCTCTCTATGCATCTCAATGTAATCTCTGCGCTATGACTAAAAACAACAATGGTAACTGTCTAGGATCGCTTGCTGGTACAGATGTACATCTCTGTGTTATCAACCTCCCAGCTTTCCCTCCATACAGGAGACTTTCTCTCTCTCTCTCTCTCTCTCTCTCTCTCTCACACACACATACATTCAGTAATAAGTTATATCTTAAATGTTTAATTCTAAATTAAAAGCTATTTTATATATACTCTATATTGACAAAAGTTTAGGGACGCCTGTCTTTACATGTACATGAACTTTAATGACATCCCATTCTTAATCTGTAGGGTTTAATATGGAGTTGGCCACCCTTTGCAGCTATAACAGCCTCAACTCTTCAGGGAAGGCTTTCCACAAGGTTTAGGAGTGTGTTTATGGGAATTTTTGACCATTCTTCTACAAGCGCATTTGTGAGGTCAGGCAGTGATGTTGGCGAGAAGACCTGGCTCACAGTCTCCGCTCTAATTCATCCCAAAGGTGTTCTGTCGGGTTGAGGTCAGGACTCTGTGCAGGCCAGTCAAGTTCCTCCACACCAAACTCACTCATCCATGTCCTTGCTTTGTGCACTGGTGCGCAGTCATGTTGGAACAGGAAGGGATCATCCCCAAACTGTTCCCACAATGTTGGGAGCATGAAATTGTCAAAATGTCTTGGTATGCTGAAGCATTAAGAGTTCCTTTCACTGGAACTAAGGGTTCAAGCCCAACCCCTGAAAAACAACCCCACACCATAATCCCCCTCCACCAAACTTTACACTTGGCACAATGCAGTCAGGCAAGTACCGTTCTCCTGGAGCTGCCAAACCCAGACTTGTCCATCAGATTGCCAGACAGAGAAGCATGATTGGTCACTCCAGAGAACACGTCTCCACTGCTCTAGAGTCCAGTGACGGCGTGCTTTACTCCACTGCATCCGACGCTTTGCATTGCACTTGGTGATGTAAGGCTTGGATGCAGCCGCTCGGCAATGGAAACCCATTCCATGAAGCTCTCTACACACTGTTCTTGAGCTAATCTGAAGGCCACATGAAGTTTGGAGGTCTGTAGCTATTGACTCTGCAGAAAGTTGGTGACTTCTGCGCACTGTGAGCCTCAGCATGCGCTGACCCCGCTCTGTGATTTTACATGGTCTACCACTTCATGACTGAGTTGCTGTTGTTCCCAATTGCTTCCACTTTGTTATGATACCACTAACAGCTGACCGTGGAATATTTAGTAGTGAGGAAATTTCACAAATGGACTTATTGCAATTGACTTATAGAGCAACCCATTCTTTCACAAATGTTTGTAGAAGCAGTCTGCGTGCCTAGGTGCTTGATTTATACACCTGTGGCCATGGAAGTGATTGAACACCTGAATTCAGTGATTTGGAGGGGTGTCCCAATACTTTTGGCAATATAGTGCACTTTTCAGTTAGTAAACAGTTTAAATTTGGTTATTCATTAGGGGCTTAAAGGTCTTCATAGTGTAAGGTGTGATAGGGCAAGTTAAACACCAAAACTCTTTATTCAGTCACTAAATTTGGGTCTCCAGAACTTTTCTTCCATATATGTGTTCCAGATGTGTTTTATTTATTTATTTATTTTAAAGAAATTAACACTGTTATTCAGTAAGGATGCATTAAATTAATCAAAAGTGACAGTAAATACATAGTTACAAACGACTTTTCTTTAGGACTTTCTATTCAAAGAATCCTGAAAAATAAAATGTGTCACTGTTTCCACAAAAATATGCTGTTTTCAACATTGATAATGATAAAAGTTTCTTGATCATCAAATCATCATATCAGAATGATTTCTGAAGGATCATGTGACACTGAAGACTGGAGTAATGATGCTGAAAATTCAGCTTTGATCACAGGAATAAATTACACTTTACTATATATTCACATAGAAAATGGCTATTTTTAACCATTATAGTATTTTACTGTTTTTACTGTATATTTGATCAAATACGTGCAGCTTTGGTGTGTAGAAGAGACTGAAAACCTTTAAACGTTAGTGTATATTTACATATAAGTGACACACACACTCATGCAGCAGATGGAAAATATTATACGTTATAAGAGTTCTGGAAGAATTTTGTGGCCGGAGTTTGAAATCTAAATCAAGTTTTACCTAATGCATGTCAGATGTTGGTATGTGTGATTTGCATAAAAATCCTGAAGCATATTTTTAGTACCATACATTATTTTCATGACAGAATATTTGTCATTTGTCCATTTGACCATTTGACCATTTGCCATGAAAATAGCAAGAAAGGAAGACTGGGTTTTATTGGGTTCAATACAAGATTAAGCAACACTATTTATGGCAAAATAATGATTGCTTTGTTAATAATGTGAATAATGGTTATATAAACAAAATTTGAATCAGACATTCTTGAGGTTTTGTGGGTTTTACCCAAGAAAACGCATGTTCTTCACCGAAAGTGTCTTGTCCATTCAAACAGCGATTTTAGAACCAACTTCCAAAGGATATATATCTTTGACAATTAAGTTGCTTGATTGTGTTTTTTGTCTAAGTGGCAGAAGTGCATTTACCCCCAGTTTCACAGACAAGTCTAAAAGCCTAGTCCTAGACTAAAATGCATATCTTAAAATATGTCCTAATTGAACTACAGTCTAATCCTGGCTTAATCTAAATCCTGTCTGTGAAACCAGGCCTACATGTCCAAATTTGGCTGGCCCAGTTAATCTGTGGTCTTTTTGTTAGTGTTTATTTTGCCTTGGGCACCAAAGCGACCGCCCTTGTGCCCCTAGAAGGTTCATGATGTTCCTGCTCTTCACCTGGTGAAGGGGCTCATGACCTTCAGACCATGATGCAAGGCTTGAAGAGTTGTGTGTTATTTTGGAACAGATTTCTGAAGAAAATCTGATGAAGTTTCAACAGGCCTCTTTCTGCTGGAGGTGTGAACAGGACTGCAGACATCCCACGAAGAACTATTAAAAGTTCTGTTTATTCTGACTGCAGTGCACAGATATTTCTGTCTCCCCGCTTTTGGCTTCATCCCTCAGGGAATAAAGTATTTTCTGGCCCGTCTTTGGCATTGGCTGGGGTTTGTTTTGGGCTTGAAATGTTATATTTCAAAATGGTTTGGGGTATTTTTAGAGTATATAATTTTTGCAGAATGTGCCCATGGGTAAGTGGTGACCGCACTGATGGGTCCAACGCTCTGCCAGCTGTTTCATGTCTGCTCTTTTCCAACCAACAGCAAATTTTAGCTCTATAGATAGTGGTTTCTAATCTAACTCATCTTAAGTGATACTTAGCATTGTACATAATGAGAACCCACTTCCTGTCTCTCCATTTTTCACTTTCTGCTTTAAATAAAGTACTTAATCACAGTATTTATAGTCGGTGTGAAACAGAAGTTGAGCAGGTCTTTTCTTCTCTATTGTGTCGAATATCCGAGTGAAACGCTTCTCAAACAAGAACAAATGTAGGGCGGGGCTTGATTGGATGGTTGTGGTTTGCTATTGGTGGATCTCATGTGAGTGACAGGTTGCCCCGCCCTCATCATCAGAGAAGAGAAGAGATGCTGCAAGAGGGAGGAGAAGAGATTCTGATTCAAGATTACCAGAACATGAATTTAACACAATCATGATGTGCACCGATCAATCATTCATAATAAACACTGCAATATTCCGTTAAAATATGACTAATTTGATTTCGTGATGACTCTTAATGTGTTCTGTTCTTTACTGAACAAGCCCAAGAAATGCCTCGCATCTTTTCTCAAGGGTGTTTTACTGATGACTTTCTTTCTTCATGCAGTAGTCTCTCTCGGACTGGTGTGTTAAATGTGCTTTTGTTTTCACTCAGCTGGCATCAATCAGCTCTTGTGCTCTCACTCACAAAAGCTCCTTCACTGAAGCTCTATTTGGATTGGCTGTTCAGACCTTTTTATCAATACACACTGATCTTTAATAGCAGATGTCTCTCTCAAACACTGTTTCACTGTGTTTCGTGTGGTTTCAGGCAGAATAATGATTGACCGTACAGGTGAGGTCTGTGTGTTGGGCTGAACACAAGGATTTTTAACTAAAGATTGTCAGTCTGTACTATGGTTGCACTGTTTTTCTGTCTTTTGATATTATGGAGCACTGTTTTCACTGTTATATTCACTCATTTAGCTCTTTCAGCAGCCTCTCATATCCCTCTTTTCATTGAACTTTATATAAAAAATAAACTGACTCAAACTGGCTTTAAGCGGCACAATAATGGCTCACTTTACCTCACACCGTCCGAGCTTCATTTTCCGTTTTGCTCATGACAGGAAACATCTCAAGAGTGAATTTTACACAACCTGTCAAGACTATATCCGCGTCAGAATTTACTCCAAAATCGAATGTTTGGCATAAAGACAGTAAAGCCTTTGCATTGATTGACATGATTTTCAGGTGCATTTTTATTCTCTTTAGTACTAAATAGTGCTAAGTACTATTGAAGGGTTAGTTCACCCAAAAATGATATTTCTGTCATTAAGTTCTCACCCTCATCTTGTCCCGTGAGACCTTCGTTCATCTTCGTTCGTCATTTTTGATGAAATCTGAGAGGTGTCTGAACCACACATAGGCAGCAATGTCATTGCACCTTTCAGTGCCTAGAAAGTTAATAAAGACAACGTTAAAACAGAATACTTTTTGTATTGCATGAGCATCAGGCATGCGTCGTGCTGCTCAGGTGTACAGGGTCAGCCAATGCTGAGCTGGCGTTCTGACGCAGAACCCGGAAGCGCTGAACTGTGTTTACTACGTGGACAATGTACGGGACTGACATGGAAGAGAAGAAATTGTTGATAGTGGACAATAGCAAGATGACAGATGAATTTATAACCGTAATTAAACTAAACTATACCTGTTCTGTCTCCATGCAGAATATATTACTGACCATTTCTGACTTTTGCAGTGCGTGAGATTGTCCTGTTTTGTTGTTGTCGGTATGCCGGAACATGAGCTCTTGAAGCTCCGCCCTCTTCTTGAAAAGGGGCGGGAGCAGCAGCTCATTTGCATTTAAAGGGACACACACAAAAACGGCGTGTTTTTGCTCACACCCAAAAAATGGCAATTTTAACATGATATAATAAATGATCTGTGGGGTATTTTGAGCTGAATCGTCAGATACATTCTGGGCACATCAGAGACTTTTTTTTTTTACTTATTACAGCTTGTAAAAATGGCCATAATTTTTTTTATCCCCTTAAAAAAAAAATAATAATAATAATGTAATAGAAGATATTAATGGGAATTGCAAAGAAACTTGCAAAGACAAATTATGTCCGTTTGTGTCTGTGTTTCAGGTTATAGCATTAGCAGACGCAGCTGAAGACAACCGGGAGCGTTTGATCCAGGCGTTTGTGCGTCTGCGGAGCGCCACTCACCTGCTCATCCTGCTGCTGTCTCTGTGGCAGGGGCTCAGCTCAGAGCAGACCGCCATCCTGGAGGCCACACTGCTGCCCCTGCTGCAGGACACACCACAACTGGTGAGAGAACACACACACACACACACACACACATCACACTTTGTGTAGTCTGACATTTCAGTTGATTGCTGAAAATCTTCTCGACCACCACAGCTCTCAAACTGCACTCACATGCATAAATGCTTCTGCTGAATGAAACAGAGCCATGTAAGAAAGTCATACAAATTTGGATCAACATGAGGGTAAAATGATGTCAGCATTTCTTTTTTGAATGGACCATTGCAGTGGTTTCCTTTTAGAGTGGCGTCCCCCCTGAGGCGTTAATTATCCTTCTGTGTACCCCTTTTGTTGAACTGTTGTATAAAATCAGTGTCACGTTTGCAATCATATGGATATTTGGGAACAATTGCATTCTTGCTCGTATAATTCATTATCAACATTAAAACAAGAACTCACACTGGGTATGTTTGTAAAACTGCAAAACTCAGCTTTTTGTTTGCGTACAGTAACCACTGAACTGCTTTAAATGTGAGTCTTTTTAATTTACTTCATCAAATCCCTGAAGTCTGGTACCAATGCTTTCCCAACATTTTTTTTCCCAATGTGATGAGCATGATCTTCAACCTCTTTATAAAACTGAGTTTTAGAGATAGAGAGGTAAAGAAAGAAACCATTTTGTTGTCAAATGAAAAGGGCACAGTATTAGAGAATAGAGAGATAGATGGAAAGCCACAGATGAATGCGACGACCCCTCCTTACAGCTTATTTCTTTAAACCAAACTTGTGTCTCTCAGCCAGTAGAATTCCTGCATTGCTTTATCTCAGTTTCAAAGGCTCCAGTAATGTAGGATGTGTCGTCTTGATATCGTGAAAACAGACTCCAGTGTCATTGTGTTGTTCCTGATGTCAGTCAATTCATCACTCACATGTGCAGGCTTGTCTTTAGGAAAACGTTTGTTTCAAACGTCTCAAAAGCAACTCATTACGCTCACTATACATTTATATTATGAACTGTGTACTCTGCTGTCTACTGTATGAATTTCATAAGGTTTTTTGTCATATAATAATAGTTGCATGAAGTGTCCAACATTCTACACTTCATTTTTTTTTAAGTGCTTTTCAATTTTAACATGCTACTCGCACCATTTAAAATAAAAAATGGCATAGAATCGTGCACAAGTATGCAAATTTGTACTCACCCGTTGATTAAAATGAGGGCATCTTGAGACCAAAGAACTCTGTGTCATTAGGAAAAAATGTCCTCACTGTGGAGATAAATAGTGCATGAACAGATATTTCTTGTGCATCTTCACCTTTTTTGCTCTCTATTGTATTATACTTTTATTTTCAAGCATCACCATTTGTGCTACAGACAGACAAGATACTTCAAATCATGAGGCTTTGTCAGTTTTTGTTTTTTTATGTTTAAACTTTGTTTGACCTGATGGGCAGAACATTTCAACTTAAGTTTTAATATTATAGCAACTAGGGCCACGTCTAGAGACCTCTATAGATGAGCTCTTTTAGTGAACAAAAGCCCAGTGTTATGGTGCTGTGTTTGCACCTTCAGAAAATGTAATAATCTAGTTTTTGACTGTTGGATCCTCAGCCAGACAGTCACACATAGATCTATTCTCTTATCTAGAGAGGGTGTGTTAACAATATTCAGATCTCTCTATAGAGAGTGATTCAGTGTGCCAGAACACACAGCAGTCATGTCATGTATCTTTTATTACTCAGGCTGGTGTAATCCGCTAATTTCCTCCCTTGGAGACTCGTATCTGATTTATTTTCTGTCCCTCTGAATATCCCTTGTCTCCTGTAGTCACTAAAGGGCTGGTCCCTGTCATCAGCGTAACGAGGCTGAGTACCTGCCATTAGATCTCATTAAGGGCTGTCTGTATGGCGACACAGTCGACCCACATTCCACCTGCCTGTCAACACCCCGGCCCATCTCTGAGAGCCTCTGCAGCCTGCCTGACGGCAAAAGGGTGGGCTGGAGGAGCTGCCGGCCAGACTTATAGACGAACACACACACACACACACACACACAAATCTCTGTTCACAGGGAGTAACTTTCCATTCATGAGGCATGTGGCAAAACCTAACTTCATAACCCATGCAAAAAAAGCATGTACTCACTTAAAATTCCACTTTTTATGGCTTGTTTGTATGTAGATCGAGTTTTAGATGTGGCTAGAAAAATGGTGGACGGTAGGGAGTGTTTGTGGCACTCATGGAATAAAAACATCAGATGAATGCAAACAAAGGATGAAAAAGTATTAAAAATGAGGCTAAGGTAAATATAAAGGAATCAAATTTAAATGAAGAAATCTGAACCGTTTAAAAACGTTTCTTGTTTCTTTGTACTCTAGACTAGCAAAATAAAGTGTGAAAATCTTCACAAACTTCACACTTCAGGCTCTGATCCTCATTTTTAACCCCTTTTTCTCCCGCAGGATCTTGTTAATTCATTATTAACTGATGAATTCTTCTTTTTGCAAGGCTTATGCTCTTATATGTATATGTTTCTCAGGGCTGGGAGGAGAGTGTGGACGCAGCCGTCTCTCACCTCTTAAAAACATGTCTGTCGCGCAGCCCCAAAGATCAGGCCATCAGCTTGAGCAGCGGCCCGCTCAGCATCCCAAAAGACACGTCACGTCTGAAGAAACACATCACGCTGCTCTGTGACCGCTTGGGGAAGGGTGGCCGTCTCTCTCTCTCCTCAGAAGCCAATGTCCCTACAACCGTCATGATGCCAGGTCAGTTTGGAAGCTGTCATGCAGAGAAGAGTGATGTTTGCCTTGAAGGGTCTTTGTTGTAAAGCTCAAGTCAATATGGTTAAAAACCTTTTGTTTAAAAGGAATCATTTGGAGCCCAATATAGAGCCTTGGGGTACTCCACAGATGATTAGTATTAATAATACTTCCTGTTTCGCAGCAGTACAGCTCACTCTGTGACTCCTGCTATGTTTGGGTAATATAACAATCCTTGTTTTGGATTGTGTTGTGGATACAATTCCAGATCTGAACATGCTAACAACATTTTCATTCATCTTGTAGGAGAAAGTACATTTGTATTTTCAGTAGAGCTGTCAGAATGAGCATGCACTTATCACAACACTGGATGCATTAACAACCTGTCGCATGACAAAAACATCTGATCGTTCAGACTGAGACACATTAACAGAAATCTGATTAAGCGAAAATCATAATTCACTTTTTCTTTTCCTGTTCGAATTACATAAACATGAAATGGATTTAAGTCAGACAGGGAAAACAAATATGTTTTTGATTGTTTTGGTCATATCACCCACCTTTATATGTGAGTGCATAGGCTTTAAACTACACAAACCTACAGTTTAAGTCTATTCCTTAAGTATGTTCAGCCTTAAATGTGAATTCTCGTATTATCTTTATTAAAATTTTCAGAAATGTGCAAAAACAAAATGCAAAAAAAAGATTCATTTAAAATGTTGAATTATTTTTTGTCTATTAATGTGTTTTGACATTTTTATTCTGATAGTTAATTCAGCTCTAAACAGTGTTTCTGTGTCAACTACTGCATCTCTGTGCATTGTTTTTTTTTTTTTTTTTGCATTTTTTTATGTGCACCTCTGAAAATTCGAATAAAGATAATTTAAGCACTCGCACCCAAAACTGACTGTTTGAACGTACTTGTGTTCACTAGCCTCTGCATTCACATATAGGGGTGGACAAGATGACCAAAATCTTCAAAATTCAATCTTCAAAAGTGTTTCTCCACTTTTTTCTCTGGTCCATGTCCTTCACTTACAGTAACTGTGGTTACCGCAGTGCACTGCACTGCATGCCACCCTTTCCTGTATAGTCACGCTGTTCTCTCTGCAAATGTGTTCAGATTTAGATTCTACCCTGTATCCTCCATGTATAACTTGTGGTTTGAACTGTGGTTTTGAATCTATAAAATTACATCAAGGCAAGACACCACAGGTGAATAGGGCAAACTATTTCAAAGGTACACTATGTAACTTCTGGCCCTCTAGCAGTTAAAAACAAAACTGCATGCGTTTTTGCGGAAGAACATTGTTTTGGTTGTGCTTCGGATGAATATGAGGCTTCACAACAGATAATGCTTTACAATGAACTCTGTTGAAGAGCTTCATATGGCAGTTTATCCGTTCAATAAAACACCTTAATCACCTGTTAGCAATAAAAACTCCATCATCTCTGCGTCACTTTTACATCATTTCAAATCCCTCGGTTCTCGTCATCTCTGAGAAGCAGAGCCAATGTTGATTCTTGTTTTATTACGAGCTCTGTCTCGTTCTGTTTTTGCCAGCAGACTCTCCTCTCTTCGCCGTTTGTTTAACACTCTGAGGTCTGAGGGTATCGCCGGCGATACCACCGCGGTTTTTTTCTTACCAGTGTGAAAGAGACTCAAAATACTCTGTTAATGTTGCACATACAATTAAGAGTTATACACCATTTTAATCTGTGGAATATCTTCTTTTATTTGTGTACACTCAGAGTAAAAACAAAATGTTGTGCTTTTTGTAAAATAAAGAAAACTAACATGATGCGTGATCTCTCCTCTCCCTCTGAAGGAAGTCCAATCTGATAGTTCTCAGAAAATGAACTGTAACTTAGTGAATACTAATCACAAAAAAATTACACTTATGTCTAAAAAAACTTTGAAATGTCAGGTTTTAAATCGTGTAAGTCAAATCGAAACAAACATTCTGTGTTTATGTAATCTGTATGAAAAGAGAGCCATGTCAGAAATCCGTGATTCAGCTCATAATCTGCTAATGCGGCCACGCCCACGGAACGAGCGCTATTCAGAGGCAAATTATGAGTCAATACATGCATTCATCGTCTCAATCATGTATTTATTGTCTTGAAAAGTGTTTTGAATAGCCATAGTTAGCGATCTCTGTGCTCTGTTAATTTGGTAAGTTCCTGGATTGCCTATTCTTCTTTAGTGCTCAGGCATTTGTGAATTAAAGGTGTACAGAGCGCCCTCTGGCTGCAAGTATGAATTGAAAACACAGTATCCAGCGCTCATAGTAATGACAATAAATCCTGAATAAATATTACTCTTCTGTATAGAAAATTGACAAACATATGAGAATCCATCAATATTTCTCCAAATGTGCATGCTTTTAAGCTAAAAGCCTATATGAAATGCCATAGAGGTAACATGATTGTTCAGACACTTTGCATCACAGAAATACATTATATTTTAAAGAATATAATAGAATACCATTATTTTAAATTGTAATAATATTTCACAGTATTGCTGTTTTTTCTGTATGTTTGATATACACCATCAGAGGGTTTTTTCACAGCCTACCTGACTGAAAGACCTCATTAATATGCAAGTCATTTCAGGTCATTATTATGTGATTCTTTTGTCTTCTCAGGTGAGAATCACCCATTATACATGAGGATTCACGCCTCCACGCATACTGTGTTTCTTGACCAAAGATGTTTTAGAAAATTTAAATCTCTCTATTGTTTTATATGAAGGAGTAGGCAGCATAATTTTTACCTCATTTTGAAGTAAAAACTCTAGTCTACAACCTCAAATGCGCAGAAGTCTTGTGGACAAAGATTTAATATATATTTTTTGGCTTAACCACACATAAACATTATTCCTTCAAAAACACAAACATGTACATACATGTTCCTCACATATTATTGTAGCCTAGTTTGTGCTGAATACAGTGTAATGACACTTTTTCATTAATATGTTTATGAACAACTGAAAAAAGCACAAATGTCAGGGCATGTCAAAACTTCTCCAGGGTCCCAAAACTCCTCAGACCCCTGAGGGTTAAAATGGGTGATTCCCTTTAGGTTGGAGATTTAGCTGCTCCATGTCCATGTGTTTTTGTCATACACGCGTCAAAAAGCAGCCGGAGCAACTTTTCTCTATTTACGGATATGACGAGACACACAGGCAATATGTCTAAAATATAAACACTTGTAACAGGCTTACCATACTGAGTAAGTGTATGACAAAATCACATTTTGGAAGAAGGATTGATGATGTATTGACTCATTATTTAAATTGTGTTCATTTTGAACACATAATGTACCTTTAACTTACAGATATGTACACTAACCATACTTCCTCAGTTTATTATTCACAGTACATTTAATTTGGTCTTATAAGTTTTCTAAAATATGTTTAAATATAGGCATAATCTAATTAAAAATGCACTAATTTGCATACATTTCCAGAACAGAAATCTGAACAAGAGCAGAAATCTGAACATTAGATGAAGCCAGGTTCACAATTCATGTTTGATTTTGTTGACATATTAGAGTTAAAGGTTTTTCCAGAAGGGATTTTGGATTTCTCTTTTTATCACTCCATAAATCAGAAAATACAGACCATATTTTAGCCATATAGGATAAATATATATGAACAAATCCTTATGTAAAAATCTTCAGAATATAAATAAGAATAAATCTGGAAAGTCTGGTGCATGTAAGTGCTACTGAAAAAATCAACAGTGGTTCTGCCTGTTTTGTCTTGCCTTTATAAAAAATCAGATTTCCCAGCCATAGAGACTCGAGGGTGGATTGTGGGCTTTTTGACTTGAGTAAGCGAGCAACCACCTAGCAATGAATACCTTTGCGACTGCACAGCAACACAACATGCTAAACCCCCCTAATAACTGCTTAAATCACACTGCAGTTCACCTTCCCATGTGAGTGTTGTATACATTTCCTGAAGAAAATGTAAAAACCTAGTTTTTGGTAGTAAACTACACATTCTCATGTTACACTAATGCTATTGCAGTGACGCGCAGGGGCATCAGGGATGGAAGGAATAGAGCTTTAATCTTCAGAGGACACATAAAACGCCACAGATCCTTGTGGAATGTGTGAATGATTAACTCGACGGGTCTGCTATCAGACGCCTGTCCTCCCCGATGTCTCGGACTCTCTCTCTTGTGTTTGGACCCTGGGTGTGTAGATATTATCCTCCCCTCAGATGGCAGGATGTCTGAGCACACAGCGTCTGGTCAGTTGCCAGTCGTGTGGAGGAGAATGAGTGACTAATCTCTGAGAATCCTGCTTGAATTGCTTTTGTCTGATGCAGTACGTCTGCAGGAGGTGTTGCTCCATTCCTTCAAGTTTAAAGTCAATCTCCTGACGCTCGCTCTCATGCACACACACACTTGTGGCCTGGCTGTTTTATCTGCCTGATTTGTGTCTTCCTGTCTGGCTTCCCCTCTCCGAGTCCTGCTCTCCCTCACCTGACCTCGCGTTAAAGTGATGACATCACACGGCAGGATCGCCACACTCCCCGAGCACCTGCCTCTGAGCTCATGCCTCAGCGTTCATAATTCTCCTATCAGAAGGAGCTGGTGTTTTTGTTTCATTTTTCTGTCTTTAAGATCTTCTTGTGAATGATCCACTGGGTCACGGTTCGTTCTTGGAAGAGTCAGTGTTTGGCTCAAACCATATTTACAGATTTGTTTAAAGTGAGTTTTTCCCTCACAAAATTAAAATGATAAATCAAATGCTCAAAATGATCAAATAATAAAATGGCAGTTCAGTTGACGAAACGCAATTTAATTTTCTCATTTGATTAAGCGTAATCTGTAAGAAAAATGAAATACACACTGCCAAGTTTTGGGAGTGACAACCGCATTAAAATGTGGGACTGAATCTGATGTGGTGATAACCATAGCAACAGATGGGACAAAAAAAAATTACATTTACATTTCAAGCACATTTCATAAAACTAATGAGCCTGTACACTGTAAAAAATATTTTTCAAAGTTGATTATTGGAGATTATTAGAGTTTGCTTTACAAGAACTTCAAAATTTCACGCTTAATTCAATCTGTTTCATTTACTAGTAATTTCTACACAGCCCAGGTCATTTCGGGGGCAGCTGAAGCCTGTGAATCACAATTATTGACTATTTAATTATTAATTAAAATGATCAGCTCAGACACCACACTTAGAAATCCATAGCACTGGCTGTAGCTAAATATTGTCCATAAGCTCCGCCCATAGCCCTTGATTGACACTCCTTATCAGACATTTGATGTATCATTTGCATTGTGGGTTTGACCATTTGATCTGTGCATTGTGATGCAGATTTAAGCATTCGATTCATCATTGAGATGTCAATTTCAACATTTGATTCATTGAGAAATTAAATGTAGTATTAATTATGACAGGTGAATTATACTGAATTGATAATGAAAATATCAAATATAAATTTATATTTTGAAATGGCGAACACAAATTATATTTAATTTTTTTTATTATTATAGTTTATGCTTCTGCAAATGAGGAAATGAAATTGCATTGAAGGTTTTGGTTCATCATTTATGCAGCCGTTTTGAGAATGTGATTTTTTTTTTTTTTTTTGAAAATTTAAGAAGATTTCTTATTTGAGCAGCCTTTTTTAATAATTTTATTTATTATTTGATCTTTTGAGCATTTGATTTATCATTTTAATTTTGAAAAAACTAAATCCCATACGGTGGGCAGTACTTATCATCTAAAGTGAGTGCATAAGAAAAATGCAATGGGCCCAAAATAGAGCCTTGTGGTACTCCACAGGTAATGCATGTAGATGATGAGGAGGATTTCCCAATCCTAGCTGGCATAGTTCTATATTTAAGTTATAATAAGAATAATAATAAAAACATATCATTTGGTTGTGATGTTTATGCCTTAAAAAATATCAATCTTAAAATTCATAAGCGTTCGAAATATTACAATTTGCCTAATGTCAATACATAAAGCCATTTAAATATGAGATTCAATAAACCTATTCCTTAAATCCAATAGTATATTGGCATCTATTGTATTAGTTGATTTAAATATTCCAGACACATCCATTGCTGAACTTTCTGTAAATACAAACAGTTGGCGTAGAATGACTCAGAGGTCATCTTGACTGTGATTCAGCCAGTCGTTTCAGCAGGTTTCAGTGCTGCTAGAGCCGTGACCAGCTGTAAATGCTGTTAATGTGAAGTGGAAACATCTAGAAGAAACAACAACTTAGTTGTTGATAGGTGCCTCAGACTCATGGTGCAGAGCTGCTGAGTGGTGTGGAGCGCAGCATATTTACATGGTCTTACCTGCTTTCAACACTCACTACAATTTCCTGACTGCTTCTGGAAGCACAAGAGCTGTTCATTGGGTTTCTTTGCCATTTGACTAATTAACCTTTTAATTAACCCATGCTTTAAATCCATTCTCAAATATAAAACCCAGTGATAGTAGTGAATTCAGGTAAATTGAGACACTTTTTGCCATTGAGATGACTGGGATAAATGTACTAATTTAACCTGAATTTCCCCTCTATGAGAGAAGAGAATGAGGAATGACTAGGCGTTTTAAAGTAAATCTGTTAGCTGATGTAAATCTACTTTTCTGTGTCTATTGACTGAAGTAATAGATGGAGCCACAGTTGGTATTATTCTTCTTGTTCAGTTGTTGGTGTAGTTAAGTGTGTACCGCTGCGGTACATCTACACCTGTGTTAAGAGACCTGTGTCTCTGATCTGAAATATCAGCCCTAAGTGAACAGCCTGTGTAAATATTAGAGGAGATTATGATAATCTTTCCTGAGGAAAGTCAGCAGTCTCACAAGATTTGTCTGTTTGGGGTGTGTGGTGTGAAAAGAGGAAACAAAACCCTAAGGGATTGTGGGTAAGGGACTGGACAGAGACATAAGAGGCTGATTCATCAGTCCCTTCAAAGCTCTTAATTCTGGCTGATCCTCAGCACTGAGAGTCAAATCCGTCTGATGGAGTCCAGCAGGTGCGCTGTGATCTGCCAGAGGTTTGGAAGAGGAACATTTAAGTTTACACACTGCTGTTGTGTTCAGAACCTGTGTCAGCCGTGTTTCTATTAAGAGCGATGTGTGTAGCGCAAAGAAAAGTTCAATATAACCCTGTGAAGCCTGACATAAAATAATTGTCAAAAGAATTAGATTTTTTTTAACAATTTATTGAACCTTTAGACAGAATATTAAAAAAGTTGTATGATTTGTATCATATTTGATGCGTCAGGCTTTTATGTCTCATATGGCATGATATAGTAAGAATTTGAAGAAAAAAAAAATTCCTCATCAAATTTAATTCAGAGGCCCAAAACTGAGCAAAAATATGCAATTTGGAGCAGATGGACCAAATGGACAAAAAGTAAGATGAAATTCTGATGCTTGTAATGTAAATCAGTGAGATTTTTATAACTGTATAGCAGATACTGACATAAAATGCATATAAATATCAATATCTGCCAATAATATGTCTTAGTAAGATGATATTTAAATGTTTAGTTTTATGATCAAAGCTCTGTAGTTTTAAAACATATAATGCAATGCAATACATTGATGACTGAGAGATGAACAAATAAACCTTCTGATGATCATATTTGAAACTCATGATTTTTCTAAAAAAAAAATATGTATGGATAATCAAGTAAAGCTGCTTCGGTCCAGTAAGTGTTCATCTTGAAATATTACTAACAATATCAAAGTTATTCTTGCGTTTACTTAATACAAATCAGTAAAGATTTCAGAGCAAAAAGACATGTTAAAAAGAGTCTAAATGATCAGTCAGACGACAGAAGGACTGAAGTAGATTGTGTGCGACAGGTTTTTCAGCATCATGTTGATCATTTAGAAATTCAAGCATCAAATAGGATAGAGTATGCTTCATAAGGTTAAGCTGATGAATGAGTGGAGTACAGAGTTAAACTAGCAGTGTCTCAGTATTAACGATGAGTATCCGTACGTTGTTCTGCAGCTGGATGCGAGTCCATCCCTGAGCCGATAGTGGAGCAGGAGGAGGAAGCACCGCTGCAGCAGGACTCTGCTAAGTTCATCAAGAAGAAACAGCCATCCAAGAGAGTCAAGAGCAAGTCAGGTAAGACACACGACACCTCAAACCCTCACTGGTGCGCTGATTTAACCAGACTGGAACAGTGAATGTTGATCATGTGTGCTTGAAGATCACTAAATCACCAAATCCAGTTTAATTAACAGAAAAGAAAGAAACATCATTCATGTCCTCTGGGAAGTTTAAAAAAATCTCATTAGTGTTGGAATGTGTGAAATTGGCAGTAATTACTGACTAGTTTGTGTGTAATTTTCTTTGAACTGTTGAGATTCCTGATGTGCTTTACTGGAGCTTATAATCCCATCAGAGTGTCGTAACTCTTCTACATGTCTGACAGGAGATGAGTGAATATTACAAAAGCTTTGTGGATTTCTCTATGAATAGTTTTCGTTTTACAGTATAACTCTTTCATTCAAAAATGGCTTTCTGTTTTTAGTTGTCAACACATTGGAAAAACGTACCTTTGACTACATTATTGCATAACTCCAAAAACGCTCACAATTCACTGCCGTTTCCAGCTGAAATGAACACTAGAGGCAGTCAAACACCAACAACTTGTATTCATTTTCACACTAATTATGGTTATCAATTAATATAACTAGTGTAGGGAACACATATTCATTATTAACTACGACTTTTCCCTCAGTAAACTCCTAATTTACTGCTTATTATTAGTTTTATTAAAGGTCCCGTTCTTTGTGGTTTTTTGAAGCTTTGATTGTGTTTATAGTGTGCAATATAACGTGTTTCGCGTGTAAAAAAACACAGTATTTTTCACATAATTTACTTATCTGTATACCGCTGTTTCCACTGTCATAAAAACGGGCTGATGACTTCCTTGTTCTATGAAGTCCCTCCTTCAGAAATACGTAACGAGTTCTGATTGTGCCAGCGGTTCCTGTGTTGTGATTCGACAGCAGTTTAGCGCTCCTTGCCCGGAAAGGTCACGCCTCTTACCATAACGTGGAGATGCATGCGCTCAGTGTTGTCGTAAACATGTCTTTAATTTTACCTTATCAATTTGAGCCGGAATCAGACCCGGAGAACATAGATGAAGAGGATCGAGTAGAACCTGTGCAAACACGTCTTTTGCAGGATGTGTCACAATGGTAAGCTGTTTATTTACAGTAGGTAACGTTACATAGGCCTAAACATAGAACAATGATTCGCGTGGCTGCAGCTAAACCAGCATGTGGTTAAACAGTAAACAACAGATATAATCAACAAATAATTTAAACTGATCATAACAAACACCAACAATCGATGGTGTCCGGTTGAATTACTACACTTTTTAAAGGTTTTGGTCGGATAAGTTTCAATTGCCATCTAGTTAACAAAGCTAAACAGCGTTGCCCTTTGTGTGATAAGTTACAGAAACTGTTAAACGCACCAACGTAAATAATAAAATACACTTACCGGTTGTGGTCCACAAACAACGCCTTCTCCAGACAAAGAGGGAACTGCTCCATCTTTCAAAAATAATCTTTGTGCGAATCCGGCATTAAACTGACTGAGATTGAGGAAGCTGTCCTCAGTAAAATGTGCTGCACATAGTTTAACATGTGGATTATAATTTTCGGGAACCGAGTTAAACATAAATTGTAACCACTGATCTCTAAGTACAGCGTCCCTGGGAAGGCCAAACAAAGGTGATTGGACTGCGGGATGAAAATAACAGCGTTTCGACGACATGGCGACAAACACACTTTACAAACGCAACTCTTGCTCTTCTCCGTGGGAGCGCAACAAGACCACGTTTTAGTGACGTCATTAAAGAAGGAAGTAGAGGGATGTAGTCCAAACTGGCCGTTCGTTGTAGGCTATTTTTGTTAAATAAAATATCTCGCTTGGCATTGAACTTTGAGCTTTAAAATTTTACAGATTTTATTTATACTCTAACAACAACATTACACACTAACTAAAGTTTGAAACATGGGATCACGAAGAATGGGACCTTTTAAGATGGAGAATGGGAGCGTTCTCAGCGCTTGCTTCTGACACATCGGCCAAACAGAAAACGGTTACACTTTATTCCGATAGTCCACTTTAGACATTCTACTAACTATAAGTAACTTAGCAATTGCATGTCAACTAACTCTCATTAGGAAGGGTTCGAGTTAGTAGGATAAGTTGACATGTATCAAAGTGACATCAAAATAAAGTGTTAGCAGATATTAAGCAGACAGTCTACTAATACTCTAATGACTGCTGGTTGCAAACCTACTAATAGTTCTGTCTAAAGTGGACTATCGAAATAAAGTGTTAGCCATATTTTGGGAGTTTTGTAGTCATAGGCACGTTTTTCCCAATGAGCCTGGGTTGTTAATTTTAGTCAGCACAGTTACAGTTACCTATTTCCCAGATATTTAACATGTCTAGGCCTAAGAGCTGATAACAGATTCTCAAGAGTGCACCTCAAATGTTGGAGATGTTGGTTGTTGTCTTTGTCTTTGAAGAGGCGGATCTGCTCAGACATGTACCTCAGTCGCCAGCTCACTGCTGTCATTAACTGAGTTATTAAACATGCACCATTCCCCCTAACAACATACAAATGTTTAGACAGAGGAAGCCGTTAAAGGACATTGAGGAAGGAGATCTGATACAGTTGAAAGGATTCAAACATTGTCTCTGATGTCATCTGAAACAGAAGCCACTCTTTCATGTGTCTTTCATCTCTTCAAACACAAATCCAAAGTTCACTGTGTATCACACGTCAGATCACCAGCTCGACTCTGGAGTCGCACAATATATTTATAAACATGGATTGATGGCTGTTAAACACCCTAAATTCAGATCCATGTAACTGTGACCGCACTGGGCCCTCCTGCAGTATTTCTGAAGTTATATGATTGCAATAGCAGATAAAACGGCGTACCTCACTGTTTTATGCACAAACTTAACAAAAGGTGTTGTATTAATAGCTTTCTTGTACACTGGCCACATGCATTTTTAAAAAAATTATATGTATTATATTTATATTAGTCTATCAGCTTAAGTCGTGACCAAAGTCCAAGCCTCTACTCATTTCACTGGAGAAAACCATCTCAGCAGACATTTTATTCATCGTCCCAGACACCAGTATTTTAACAATTCAGAAAAGATGAATCACTGTCTGCTGTTACATGTTTGGTCATTTTGGGTTCCTTTGTGTTTCCCTCGTGATCTAGCTATTCTGTGTTCTGATTAGTTCATTCATCCCACCTGTTGTCCAGTGTTTAAATACCCTTTCCTTCTAGTCACTGTCGATAAACGTGTGTTCACTGATGTTTGGCTGCTTTCTACATGATTCCTGTGAAGATCCCATCTGGGATTTCTGTGTTGAGATAAAGGTTAGGATCATGATTTTTCAGTAGTATAACATCTCATTGTGAGTGTATATCAGCACTGTTTGTTGTTTGCTTTTGGGATCTGATAGACCGTTTGGACCCGGAGGCGGCGGCACGTGACGTCAGACTTAACAAACGGATTAAGCTTACGGCCTTGATGTATGAAATGATTAAAATCTTCATGCATTATCAGTTCAAAAGTTCAGCTTAATCAGGCAAGCTTGAATTGTCGGTTCACAGCAGAAGTGACAAAATCAATTAAAAATAACAGCCAATCGGAAGAGCGTGTGGGCGGAGTCTCTCTGCAAGCTCACTGCACTCGCAAACAAATCAATCAAAATCACAGCCAATCAAATCAGTCAGTCAAAATCAATCAAAATCACAGCCAATCAGAAGAGTGTGTGGGCGGAGTCTCTCTGCAAGCGCACTCCACTCGCAACCAAATCAATCAAAATCACAGCCAATCAATCAAATCAATCAGTCAAAATCACAGCCAATCAATCAAATCAATGAGTCAAAATCACAGCCAATCAGAAGAGTGTGGGCGGAGTCTCTCTGCAGACATACTGCACTCGCAACCAAATCAATCAAAATCACAGCCAATCAATCAAATCATTCAGTCAAAATCACAGCCAATCAGAAGAGTGTGTGGGCGGAGTCTCTCTGTAAGCGCACTGCACTTGCAACCAAATCAATCAAAATCACAGCCAATCAATCAAATCAATCAGTCAAAATCAATCAAAATCGCAGCCAATCAGAAGAGCATGTGGGCGGAGTCTCTCTGCAAGCGCACTGCACTGCACTCGCAAACAAATCAGTCAAAATCACAGCCAATCAGAAGAGCATGTGGGCGGAGTCTCTCTGCAAGCGCACTGCACTTGCAACCAAATCAATCAAAATCACAGCCAATCAGAAGAGTGTGTGGGCGGAGTCTCTCTGTAAGCGCACTGCACTTGCAACCAAATCAATCAAAATCACAGCCAATCAATCAAATCAATCAGTCAAAATCAATCAAAATCGCAGCCAATCAGAAGAGCATGTGGGCGGAGTCTCTCTGCAAGCGCACTGCACTTGCAACCAAATCAATCAAAATCACAGCCAATCAGAAGAGTGTGTGGGCGGAGTCTCTCTGTAAGCGCACTGCACTTGCAACCAAATCAGTCAAAATCACAGCCAATCAATCAAATCAATCAGTCAAAATCAATCAAAATCGCAGCCAATCAGAAGAGCATGTGGGTGGAGTCTCTCTGCAAGCGCACTGCACTGCACTCGCAACCAAATCAATCAAAATCACAGCCAATCAGAAGAGCGTGTGGGCGGAGTCTCTGCAATCGCATTGCAGTCGCAACCAAATCAGTCAAAATCACAGCCAATCAATCAAATCAATCAGTCAAAATCAATCAAAATCGCAGCCAATCAGAAGAGCATGTGGGCGGAGTCTCTTTGCAAGCGCCCTGCACTCGCAAACAGATCAATCAAAATCACAGCCAATCAATCAGTCAAAATCAGTCAAAATCACAGCCAATCAGAAGAGCGTGTGGGCGGAGTCTCTCTGCAAGCGCACTCCAGTGCAATCCAGTGAGAGGCAGTAGAGAGTGAGGGAGAGAGTCACAACGTCTCCATTAATTCATACATGTAATCATTTAATGTTTATATTTTTTAAAGCATTGAATTGCTATCAAATTGAATTGCTAACCAAAACAAATGAATCACAATTCAAAAAGCCATGTTTCAAGATCGATTGTCAGGATTTGTAGTCGATGCATAGAGAAAATGAGTTTGTTGAGTTGGTTCAGGTGTAGGTTTGAGGAAAGTGTCCCTCCTGAAGCAGAGACCCAGGTTTAATTGACGATCGGTGCTCTTCCAGCCTTAATCAGTGAGCGCAACTGACCAACAGAGGGTGGCGAGAGTTTAGCAAACACATCCCTGACCAATGTTGAGTTGTTTCGAGTTGGTAAGTGAAAAAAAGGCAGAAACTACTCAGTGTATATGGAGAGTTTATAATGAGAGCCTGTAAAAAATGACCTTTAAATGCTGATGTGTGTCATGATTAAGGCTTTATTGGCTCTGTGTTTAGCATTCATCATGTGGTTTCCATTATATTCCTGGTGTTCGATCAGATAGAGCTGAGACTGGTAGATAGCAGAGATGAGAGGGAAGCTGATGCCCATATATGAGCTCCCACTGAACAGGCCTCATTAATCTCTCATCATGTCCATGTTCTCAGAGCAGAGACTAAATCATGTGAGACGAGACTCACCGCTGATTCCAGCTGTTTGAAATGATAATGTTGCTGAGCTAGAAACACACATACTCTAACAAGCATGAAAAATACAAGACACAAATATTGTAATGGTCTAGTTCTGTTTTGGTTTTGGTTTCGTTTTCCATATTGTTGTTGCTAGTTTGTTTCCATGGTTTCTAGAATGGTTTTATTGGTTGTCATAGCGACTCATTGTTTGATTTATTTGATCCACCTGATCCTTGTTTTGTTCATTGAGTTTGCTCTGTATATATTGTCCTCAGTTCTTTGTCTGGTGTTGTTTGTGTTAACCCACACTGTTATGAGTGTTTACCCTCATAGTATCTTTGTTTTGTTTAGTATAATAAAGTTAATAGTGCTGTAAATTAGATCCTGTGTGCCTCGCCTCATGATGAATATAATAACTGAGTATCATCAGCATAACAGTGGCCCTTAATGAACCTTAAAATGCAGCCTAGGTAGGCAGCCTATTAGATTTAGGATTAAAGCTACTCTCTTTGTCTCTATATCTTGAACAAGTGTTATGCAAACTCCAGCTCAATCAGATTTTTGAGTCAAATTAATTTTAAATGATTCCAAAAGACAAAAAAGCATTTGATAATTAACCTCCACAATTTCCATATTTCAGGAACAAAATTAATAGTGCCCCAAAGTGAATCTTCTGGTGAATTTCACCATTTTGGAGCCATTTAGCGACAACTAACTATATGCCATTTAGCCTCTGTGATTTGTGCAGAACCAGGGAGTTTTTGTTTGTGGGTTTTTGGGGGAATCCATCCAAAATTTCTCAAAATATTAATTTGTCAACACAACATAAAAGATTTTAGCATTTAATGATATATAATATATACCTGTTTAAATGTCAGCCTTTTTTGCCAATCGGCCAAACTCAGTGCATACTAATTTTGTCAGTGTTGCTGGTGCTTTGTTTGCTTGGTTCATTATAAAAAAAAAAAATATATATATATATATATATATATTTTATCAGAATTTAAACCCCTTTGCATATCACAAAATCACACCACTAGACTATCATGACTCACAGTGTTAGATCTGTCGCTGATGCCTGGTCCTGGATTCTTCCTCATTCATAGATTTACCAAAGTGCAAAGCCCTCCACATGCTCAGACATTACTGCAGTAAAATAAGCTCACTGAGAAGATCGGCTTCAGATGAGGTTGAGCGTTTGGCCTTCAACAAAAGTGGCTTTTGTGTCGTTTTTAACAAGAAACCTTTAAGTTTGTTATAAGGAAGCAATGAACAGTAAAATATACTTTTCCAGAGGCCAGCTGTGCAGTGGGCTGTAAACCGCACTGCATGTGCTATCAGAGCATCAATGACTAACGTATGTTCCTCATCATGGACCCCAGCGGCTCATTGAAACGCTCTGCTCAGGCTGTGTGTGTACAATCTGTGTGCTTTTCTCTTTTTTTTTTCCACAAGTGACTGAAATTTTGATTATGTGTGTTTGAGTTATGATTTTGCTTCGGTAATTCCCCAGTTTAATCAGATAGTCAGTAGTTTTCCAGAAAAGAAGTATCTTAAAAAACCTAAAACAAATATCTTCTCTCTCTTTTTTCCCAGTGTGCACTAAAAAACACCAGCCTGCGCGCACACATGTATTTAGTTCCCTCCAATTACGCTGTAAAAACTGGGATATGTTCCATCCTAAATATTGAGGGATGGAAATGAGATACATTTCCGAGTAGCTCTCGCTAAAAAAGACGAGAAAATGCAAAGCATAAACGTGTTGATGGCAAAGCTGTCGACAGATGTGTTTAATTGCATTAATTAATTAGATCTGCCTCATGGCAGCAGCGCAGCAGGGAAAGTCTAAGCAGATTACACAAGCCGATCTGTGTGGAGTTTGTTGGCAGGATAGCGGTGTGGTTCCAGTGGCGGGTGGGCAGCCATCGCTGCGGACAGAGAGCTCAGCAAGAAACCGCCCGCAAACACTCGCACATTCCACGGCTCCCGCAAGCTCTGAAGAGACGATCTGCTCCAAATCACTGTCCACTCCCCGACTCCTACAAGTCATCCGGAATCCCTAGAAATGAAACGTTGGAGGCAATAGGCTAATTCCACAAATTATCAAAACATTTCAATTTATTTTTAGATTTAAATGTTTTTGAAGGGAAACCCATTCTCCCAAAAATATTTTCTCATTTATCGCCAGAAGTTAGGAATCCCTTTTCTCATGTTCAGCACAGCCACATCAACAGGCAACATCAGTCTCATCACACACTGAAGATATGAAGGTCTGGTCCAACAGACACATTAATATATTATATTACATTTTAACACAATATATACAGTATCTAAGTCAAAGTCACCTTTATTTATAAAGCACTTTTTACAGTGCGGATTGTGTCAAAGCAGCTTTACAGTGATAACTGGATAATAATTTTGTCTGCACAGCAGCTCTTAAAGAAAATAGTGTTAGAGACCATTTAAAAGTTAGTTATCTTTTGTTATCTTTTAATCAAAAGCCAGACAACATTCATTCATCTTCGGAACAACAATAGTTTAATTCAGTTTTTCAATTAAAATTAAGTTTGGTTGTTCTCTCATTTTTTTGTTCATGTAATCAAAATTTTCAGGCTTCACAAAGTTCATACAGACATTGTAAAATGTAGATAAACAAGTCTTCCGTAGAGACACGATTGTTTAATATGATGAACAGATTTAATTTAGGCTTTTATTAACGTCGATCAACACACATAAATAGAAAACATCAATGGTAAATGGAAACTCAAACAGGAATTGCTTGACATGCAAGAACTAATGAGGTCCTAGACTTCCAATGGATTGACAAAAATGGTTCATTATATTCAATATATTCATTTGTGTTCCAAAGATGAACAAAAGTCTTGCAGGTTTGAGATTTAAAAACAAATCCTTTTTTAATGTATACCACATTTGAAGATGCACTGGTTTAGATAGTGGGTAGTCCACCATATGAATTGAGCGGTTTAGCCCAAATTGTCTGGAGAGAATTGATCACTTTATATTCAGTTAGCTTCATTCGAGGGCCAGGGTCTTATTGGTGAGGATTATTTTATTTATAATTATTGTAGGCTTAAAGGATTAGTTCACTTTCAAATGAAAATCAGCCCAAGCTTTACCCACCCTCAAGCCATCCTAGATGTATATGACTTTCTTCTTTCTGATGAACATAGTAGCAGAAATATTAATAAATATCCTGACGCATCAGAGCTTTATAATGACAGTGAACAGGGGTCACTAGTATGAGCTGAAGAAAGTCCATCCATCCACATCCATCCATCATAAACGTCCTCCACACGGCTCCGGGGGTTAATAAAGGCCTTCTGAAGCGAAGTGATGCGTTTGTTTCTCCTGTTTTCCTCATCAGTCTTGTTGGGAATGTTGAGGCTGTTTCATCCGATTTAAAACTAGTTTAATCATCGAGTGATTTGTGTTTTTTTACCGAGAGGTGTGTGTCGACTTGACACGCTTCTCACTGAATGTCACTACACTGTTTAATAATGGTATCCGGGACCGGGAATAAACGCAGCTCCATTAACCTTTCGTTCTGTTATCCACTGGGCCGTGCTGCGTAGTTCAAAGTAAACTAATGAAACGCCTGAAAACAGCGCTATTTGTTCTGTATTTGTTGTTACTGACCGAGAAACAACTACAGATGAATCAGTGACAGAGCGGTCTGAACGAATCCAAATAGTTTCAGATCGTTATGCAAGCGTGTTTGGCCAATTCACGGAAAAGAAAGAATCAAGACAAAAGAATGATTAATTGACGAATGACTGGTATCACTGGTTCAGTCACACATAATAACTGCTGAAATACTGCACGGAAAAAGTTTCTCAGGTCAGTTGGAAGTACATGCATGGTACGAACAGTGCGTATATCATATAGCTGTACAGCTGCGGCCACATATCGAACCAAATGTAGCCGCACCACCAGGAAAAGAGGAGGAGGGAGGTTGGGGTGCCCTCGGGCCGGATGAAGATGATTGGCGGGCCGGATTTGGCCAATGGACTGCCAGTTGAATATAAGCAGGGCTTTATATGATGAACAGATTGAATTTAGGCTTTTATTCACATATAAACATTCACCAATGCACAGATCAAATATGGTAAATGGAAGCTCAAACATGAGAACCAATGAGGTTCGTTCTCCTGTTACACATCACGTTTGAGCTTCCGCAAGAACCAATGAGGTTTGTTCCTGCGTGTTTATATGTGAATAAAAGCCTAAATTAAGTCTGTTCATCATAGAAAGTGATCGTGTCTCTTCAGAAAATTTGGACTAAACCATTCAATTTAAATGGATTAATGTATTCATGAACTTTTTGAAGCGTCACAGTTGTAGTTGCGTAGGGACAGGAAGAGCTCTGATTTCATTAAAATTATCTTCATTTGTTTTCCGAAGATGATCAAAAGTCTTACGGGTGTGGAACGACATGACGGTGAGTAAATGATGACAGAATTTTCATTTTTGGGTGAGCTAACCCCTTTAAATATGCCAGGTTATTATACACAGACAACTATAAGTAAGCCTTTAGTAGGTTTAAACATCTAAACAAGTACACGTTGAATCTTTGAATTCAGAATGAAGCTCTGGTTGTATCCGGTGCTCGCCCATGAGTCTCTTCTCTTGCTTTGTCTGTTAAATCCACTATCTGCTCTGTCCTGCTGAGCACCGGATAAACCGGCGTGTGAGTCAGCACTTCTGATTAACCCCGCTCACCCTTCTGTCGCCTCTGAGACCTGATTAATCATGACATTTGACACATCTCATGTGCAATGTTTATTTACTGCATGCGGATATGGATGTACTCCATATGCATTCAGTTGGATGATTTTATAAATTGCAGCTCCTCCTTCATGCCTGACATCATTTTTTGCCTCTTTTGTTCAGACATTCAGAAGCAAAACATTTTGTAGTCGATACTACTTGATAAAATTAGAAGTACTTGGCACCATAAAAATTATGATTATGGGGCAGATTATCAATTAATAAAGACTTGTTTTCATGCATGTCATTGCACAATACTATGTTTGGACCTCAGAATACTTTTACCATAGTGCGTGATTTGTAAACGAATACATTTTGATGTTCACATCACATAATGTATGGCTTAAACTTGCTCAGTCGTCACCTGATACAGCAGTGCACTCGTGAGGTGAAGCACTCAGGTACGAGTCCAATCAAACGCGAGTTATGATAAATAGATTTAAGACTTCTAGAAACAAGTCAAAATGGCATGGTTGCTTCAGCAAAGGCGTTATTATCTCGCATTTGCTTTTGTTAACACTGTCGGTTTGGTTTAGTGTAGATGGTATGTTATTTTCAAACATAAACCTTTCAGCATCAGTCACCAGACGTGCAGCGATACGTACAACAACTAACATAATAAAACATTGCTAGATTCATGTTTCGGATGCCACTAACTGGACATGTCATTTTGAAAGTGCTGTGAAACATATCATTGCAGAAATGTCACCACAGGCAGTGTTTGCTGGGTGAGTTTTTCATGGACAATCATCAATCTGCTGTCGCCCTCTTCATAAATGTCCTGTGAGAAACGGCATTATTCTGATGAAGTGGTGGTGTGTTGAGTATTTCGGGCTGTGTTTAGGGTTGTATGAGGGCAGGACTCATGGTGATACTTCCTGAAGCCTTGACGGGAACGCTGATCCAGGTTGAGCTTCCAGCCTCTATTTTTAACCTCAGCTGTTGTAATTAACCTCACCTATTAACTTCAAACTATAAACGTGCTCTCTGATCAGCCACAGAAGGGCATCGTGCTGAAAGAATGACCTCACTGCTTTGCTGCGACATGCATCCGCCTCCAACAGTTGCTCCGGCCCTAATCCTGCTCCGATTGTACCTTCCAAGGATTAGAAAGCATTTTAATTTAGCCAATCAGTTCATCTTAAATCAACAAGGCTCTAAGTCCAGTCTGCCGTGTCAAACACAAACAGCCACATGCCCTTGACCTCAAACACACAAGCATTTACCCTCGCCGTGCAGTCACAGAATGCAGTCATGAAGCGTAAAGTGCCTTGTTGGCTTTTATTTAAGTAAATTATATTAGCTGTCAGTTTTTTCTTTCTCGGAAGAAAAACGATTGTACTTCTTCAGTCATACCTCACTCCCTTTCTACTGTATTTCCAGCTGTGAAAGAGAATTTCTATCTATGTTAGTGCTGTCTGACAGTTTGAAAGAGCGTGATTTCATCTCAGCTGGTTAAATTTCATGGCTGAGGAGGGTGAAAACTGTGTGCACAGTTTACAGCCTGAGTAAGCCACTTTCATCTGCATATCTTTGAATGTTCTTTGTTCAGATCAGTGCACAGACAAATGCCATAAATTTGGCAATGTGTATCTGAAACAGCCTCGTCAAGTTTACAAGCTCTAAAGATAAAACCAGGAATTAGAAATAAAAAAAAATAAATGTTTTTACACTTTGTCTCCCAGTTTTTTCCGTATTTTCGTATTTTTCGTATTTTCCAGATAAACTGAAGTATACTGATGTTCCAAATAAAATAAAATTATAAAATAATTAATGACTACATTAATAAATAAGTTAAACGAGACAGGGCAAGCTTGCTGTATGTAGCTGTTCTCAGTTCTCGGTTCTTACTCTTTCCAACAATCTTATTAATAGTTTTCATATTATTATCCCTTTATCAATAATTAATTGCTGGGACCAAATAGTTTACATTCATTTGACTAAATGGTGCACATATTACAGGAATATGTTATTATTTTTGTTACCAAACATTACCATCTCCATATGGAGTAAACTTTAATTAAATACTAAACTGTATCACTTAAATGCGAGATTTGTTTATTTTTTCTTTAATCCAAAGTTTCTTTAAGCACTTTGATTTTTAGGATTCTAATACAGTAGCTCAAATATACCTCATCCATTTTACAGGACATATACCAAACATGGTGATTTTATATATTACTTTGTTATATTAAATGAAAACTGTTGTACAGGTGCTGGTCATATAATTAGAATATCGTGAAAAAGTTCTTTTTTTTTATTGTAAATTATTTTTTAAAAATGAAACTTTCATATATTCTAGATCCCCTACATGTAAAGTAAAACATTTCAAAAGTTTTTTTTTTTTTTTTTTTTTTTTTTATTTTGATGATTAGAGCGTACAGCTCATGAAAGTCCAAAATCCAGTATCTCAGAATATTAGAATATTTCCTAAGATCAATCAAAAAATGAATTTTCAAAACAGAAAAGTTCAAGTTCTTTAAAGTATGTTCATTTGTACACTCAATACTTGGTCGGCAGCACATATTACAGCAAATGACTTGCTCCTAGCACAAATTACAGCATCAGTGAAGTGTGGCATGGAAGTGATCAGCCTGTGGCACTGCTGAGGCACTATTGAGCCTTCAGATCATCTGTATATTGTTGGATCGACTTTCTCATCTTTCTCTTGAAAATATCCCATAGATTCAGGGGTCAGGCATGTTGGCTGGCCAATAAACACAGTAATATCATGGTCAGCAAACCACTTGGAAGTGGTTTTTGCACTGCGGGCAGGTGCTAAAGTCCTGCTGGAAAAGGAAATCAGCATCTCCATAAAGCTTGTCAGCAGATGGAAGCATAAAGTGCTCCAAAATCTCCTGGAAGATGGCTGCATTGACTTTGCAGTCATTGACTCTCCAGTCTTCCTTCAGACTCTGGGACCATGATTTCAACATGAAATGCCAAATTTACTTTTATCCGAAAAGAGGACTTTCGACCACTGTTCACTGTCCACTTCTTTTTCTCCTTAGCCCAGGTAAGATGCTTCTGATGTTGTTTCTGTTTCAGAAGTGGCTTGGTAGTCCTTTTCCTGAAGATGTCTGAGTGTGGTGACTCTTGATGCACTGACTCACTGGCTTCATTCGACTCATTGTGAAGCTCTCCCAAGTGTCTGAATCGGCTTTACTTGACAGTATTCTCAAGCTTGCGGTCATCCCTGTTGCTTGTGCACCTTTGCCTACCCAATTTCTTCCTTCTAGTCAACTTTGCATTTAATATGCTTTGATACATCACTCTGTAAACAGCCACCACATTCAGTAATGACCATCTGTGACTTACTCTCTTTGTGGAGGGTGTCAATGATTGTCTCCTGGACCATTGCCATGTCAGCAGTCTTCCCCATTAGTGTGGTTTCAAAGAACAAGAGATACCCGGAATTTATACTGTAGGGATGGTCATTTAATGAAACTCAAATGTAAATATTTTTAGATACTGGATTTTGGACTTTCATTAGCTGTACGCTTTACCTAATCAACAAATTTAAAAAAAAAAAAAAAAAAAAAACTTTTGAAATGTTTTACTTTACATGTAGGGAATCTAGTATAAATTAATTTATAAATAATTTACAATAAAAAATTTGTTCACAATATTCTAATTATATGACCAGCACCTGTATATTCTCTAGAATTAATCTTTAATTATCACCTGTTTTACCCAAATGAATCATTAACTCATCCTCATATTGATTCAAACCCATGTGACTTTTTTCTTTTGTGTTTATCCAAAAGGAGATGTTTAGCAGAATGTTCACAATTTTGTTTGTTTGTTTGTTTGTTGTTTTTTTCATTCAATGAAAATGAACGGGAACAGACACTGCTGAGTTCCAAATGGACAAAAACGCAATAGAAATACCAGACAAATATCATAAAGCACCATAAAGCAGCCCAGATGAGCTTTGTGCAACAAACAGACCCACTATTCAATAAAAAAATCTCAAATTAATTACGCTTGTCAGTACACCATATTGTTTTAGATTGTACAAAACTGTACAGATTCATAAATCTCAAAAGAACTACTAATAATATATTCAATTTGATTCACGTGCAATACAGCCAGATAATCACACAATATATGTGTGTCAAAACATGCTGTGTCAAGAGCAGGGGCATCCAAACCTGCTGCTGCGACCCTAAATAAACACCTGAACCAGCCAGTCAAGGATCAGTAGAAATGTTCAGGTGAGTGTGTTCCGGCCGGTTGGAGCTGAACTCTACAGGACATTGGCCCTCTGGAACCAGGATTGGTCAAGACTGCCAAGATGTTGCCTCAGGTTTGACACACGAGAACCAACAACGTCAAACTTGATGCGATACATCTTTACGCACCATCTCTGAACCTTTTGAGCAAATTATGACTTGAACAACATGTGGTTGAGAAATGACAACAGAATATTCATTGTTTTGGTGATCTGTTCCTTTATTTTTGTTACTCGTTCTGAAGCCTGTAAAACAGATGGTGAGAAGTGCCAGGACACGGATGTGTCTTGTCTCATTTTCAGAGCTGGCCAGGATAATGAGAGTGGATTTTCCCAGGATTCTGTGCTGGAATGTTTCATTAGTGGGCTGTGATCTGCTCCATAGGTTCTCAGAACACTACAACAATGTTTAGAATAAATTATTTCCCCATGTATGCCTACAGAAAGACAGTGATTTATTCATATCCTGCTCTTGGTTGCTAGCAGTAACATGGGCTCAAAGTAAAACATCAAGATCTCCTGTGAGATCTCATACCTGTGGCCGGCCTCCCTCAGAGCACATTAAAGCTGAAGATCCTGTAGTCTCTCTCAGCCACTGCATGTGAAGAAATAAGAGCTCATGTGTCTGGGTGGATGCACACATCATGACTTGCACAATGTAGACAGAGGTTGTGGTTTTCGGCACTCACCCCAGTTTCACAAAAAAATCGGCCTCAAAATAGAGCCGTCACACACACAAAACCAACAGAAAAATTAGGTTTTGTGGAGATGTTGTGAATGTGAGGGTACAACATTGATTAGTAGCTCGAGTAGAGCACAGAAATTCTGCTATGTTCATGTCGAGTTCACAGGAAGACGGTCTCACACTCGCTTTCTCCTTGTGTCGATTTTTCTTCTTCTACGCTACACTGAGCTGAGCTGTTTGTCTTCCCAGCGTTAATGTAGCTCATCTCCATCTGTTTGTGTGACAGGAAGTCCAGAATTTCACAAACACAGATCCAGACTGCTGTGAGGCTCTATAGGCGGCCACTACTATGATTTATTTCGGTTCCAATACAAACAGCCTCGCTGTTAAAAAATACAGCCTTCTAGTCTTCTAAGTGATCTCTGATTGCTGTCCTTCACTCACTGTGTAGCTCTGGTCTTAACCCTAGTGAGATGCCTACATAGACAGCACTTTAAGGCATCTTAAGTGCACTACTGATCTAAAGAGTAGGAAAGAGTATTATATTTCCATCTGACATGCTTCTTTAAGCAGCATCGCATTTATCCTTTAAAGATAAATTAATCCCAGAATAATGTTAAATTGTTCAACCATTTGCATGAATAAATTTGCTTTTGGATAAAAGCGTCTGCCAGATGAATAAATGTAAATATTGTTCAGTCTAATAAAAAAGTGTAAAATTCCACCTGATTTTTCTTTTATACTTTGTTGTACTTTTAATTGGATAGTTATTATGATTTTTCAAAAAACAAATATGAATTGAATAACCGATGTAGTTTTATTTTTTGTAGTGCATGTCCCTTGTGGAGTCCACATCAGTCACCCATTTCATATAGGAAGCATATCTAAAAACAGAAACTCGCAGTTCTGACATTAAAAAAGGTCATACATGTGATTAACCCCCAAATAATGCCTGATAAAACGGCTTTTATAAGTGCAGCGCTGCTTTGTGTCCAGGGTAACCGCTGTATTTCTGCTTTTCCATAAGCGGCACCTACTGTCAGTGGCAAGTTTTATAAATATAAAATAATTTATTAAGCTGAAATGTGAGTTTTAGCAGTTTGTAAAACATTTTATTTTTGTCAAAACGTGTATTATTTGAACTGTAAACTTGTTTATATCATAGTCTTTAGTCATTTTATAGTATAGATGTCAGACATTGGTGTTGTTTCAAAACAACATGTAGTTCTATTCTAATATCAGAATTTTCTGAAATGATTTCAACTGCTGATTCCAAGTAATCTTAAAGGAAAAATTCCCTTTTTTTTCCAGTCCAGAGTTTGCAGGTATGAGGAAGGCAGCAGCCTGTGTGGAACAGCAATTCAGCTCTTTTAGGTTTGGAGCAGAACTTCCTGACAGCTTTTACCAATGGATATTTGCAACTTTTTCAACTTCCCTAAACAATGCTTCCTCCTTAACAACAGCTGTGTGGCTGAATGTAAACCGCCCCTTTCAGACTTCTCATACCTCTAACATAAAACAAAGGCTAGTGTTTCCCTTCTGATACACAGCCAGAGCCGCTGCGTATGATTGCAGAAACCAAATCCCAGATCGTGCCTCATATTCAGTCATGTTTAGCCTGTCTCCCATTTTCTCCTGCGATCTCTGTACCTCTCTGCAGTTAGTGTGGCCATTCATCTACGTCTTGGCAGTGGATATGTGTTTTCCACTGTACTTGGCTCTACTGAAGTGAGTTTGTATATGTACATGTGTTTTTTGTGTTGTGGAGATAATGCTCTATGAATGCAAGCATTGTTCTGGATCAGTCATAGTGCTGCTTACTCAAACGCTCCAGCCTTTTTATGGGAGCCAAAGCATTAACCCGCTGTAAATCCACGTTTTCATCCCTTCATCCTCTCATTTATACTGTAATTAGTGCTTGTCCCCTGGACAATGCTCTCTTCTCTCTGAAATATGTCTGTCATCATCCTGTCTTCATTCTCTCCAGCCTGTACTCTCGTTTCATCTCTGCCTTACTACGAAGACTAAACAGGAATATTTCTCTCTGATAAATGGCCATGTCTTCAAATCCTCAAAAATTCCACCCAAGCAGGTCTAGAATATCTGGAGAGAGTTATTTATTTATTAGCATTCCTATTCATCTCAATGGACTAAAGGTGCGCTCACATTTCGCAAACGAAATCCATTCATTCCAATAAAAATCCATGCGATCAGTAGTTTCTTGTGAGGGTGAAAAAGATCCCTAGGCGGATTTCACTCAAGTTGGTCTTGTGACCAACAGAAAGCTGCTTTGAAAGTGACTTCGGTGTGATCTGTGCTTTATACATCACTACGCTGTTGAAAATAGATAATGTACAGTTTTTGCCCGCTAAATTTCGCTGCCATTGTGCTAAAGTGACTGCACCTTACACCGTGTCCTAACCAGATGCAATGTGATAAGATTCCAGCGACAAGCAGTTTGTCTGATGTGGCAAAGACATGACACGACAAAATCAATCAAAAATTGCAACCAATCAGAAGAGCGCGTGGGCGGAGTCTCTCTGCAGGCACACTGCACTCGCAACCAAATCAATCAAACATCACAGCCAGTATGTGGGCGGAGTCTTGTGTTAACCTGCAAGTGCAACCCCTGCATTTTACTATTTCTGCACATATTTTACATTAATATAAGCAGCTTTTGGTGCAGGCCCAATCTGTTCATTTGGTTAGTGTGAAAGCATTCTTCTTAACTCGTGCGCACACCAGCGAACCGCACCAGACCAAGTCCACTTGAAGAGGTGGTCTATATGGATCTTGTGAACTCCAGGATGGTTGTAAATGCAAACTGTCTTAACTTGTTGAAGTGAATTACTTATTGACATATCACATCAGTATGCATGTCTGCATACTCCTTGCCACAATTTTGAGAGCTGTTTATAATGCCTTTCTCAAAGCTGCTTGTCTCTGAATAAATTTCATACAGAGAATAATTCACATTCTTTGAATTTCTTGTGATATATCGGCAAGATACAATGGCAAGTGCCATTCTTGGTGTGTATGAAGATTTGGAGATTAATCCTACATGTCAAAAATATGAATATGAATGTTTGATTCGTTACCTAGTGACAGTGGTAAACAGTGGAGCTGCTGGGGGGGGTTGTGTCTGTGATGGAAGACTATTAACGGCATGCAAATCTTTGTGTTGGTCTGAACAGATGCATTAACAGCCATTCATTATTCATTCAAATTAAAATTATTATAGAAAAAAAAAATTTGTACTGAAAATTCATCTTGGTGTGAACAAGCCAGGCTAACTTTAACCCCCTGGTGACACCAACGCTGCATTCAAACTCTCACTTCATAAAACCAGGCAAAACACATTTTATATGAATTGTAAAATTCTGTTAGAAGGACCTGAGAATACTACAATTGTATTGGCAGTTTAAAATCTGATCAAATAAGCCTCATATATTTACTTAGAGAAGGCATGTGTCAGGGAATGACTGCAGATTCGTGTGGGCTGCTCCATCAATTCATCAACAGAGAACATTCAGCATTCTCTTTCCTTCTAAACTTCAGCAAATGTCCTTAATGCACACACACACACACACACACACACACACACACACACACACACACACACTCTCATGTCCTAACAATCCGCAGGCCCGCCGGCCACTGAAGCGCTCAAGCATTCCATCTCAGACATAGAGCATCCTTTGTTTCCATGTTAGTGAATAAATACATGTTAAATATTTACTTTACTCCAATGAGCAGTGCAATCTGATCGAGGTTTATGCCCCACGCGTAACCTCAAATAGGCCTTGCTCAAATCAGCACATGCCAGTCCAGGCAAACTTTCACATACTCGTATTTCTTTTTCTTTTTTCCCCCCCTTCCTGGGATAGAGGAAGTCGAACATTCCTGTGTAATCCCAACAATCCTTTTTTTTCCAGAGTTTATTTTGTACAACTTTCCCTTGAAGGTAATTATTATTATAGTTTTTTCATGTAAAACAAAAACCCTACTTCTGTAACTGAGTAAACCTCCCCACACACCTCACTCCGTCTTCCTGTTTGATCAAGAAGCTTTCGATCCTAGTTGTCTTTCTGGTGAAATGGAGCGGTGTTCTTGAGAGTGTGTTTATTGTATATGTCGGAGTGAAAATAGAGTGTGAGAAATACTGACCTTCTCACGCACACAGAGTGTTAAGCTTTGTCACCACTGACCTCTCTCGCATGTTATGTATAAACACAATGTCTCTCCCACAGATGCTAAGAAGCGAGAGTGTGTGTGTGTGTGTGTGTGTTCCTGTCTGCTCTCAGCAGGATTAACTCATATTTGCTACGTGTGGTTTTTGGAGGGCTTCTGAAAAGGCTAAGTAAACAGTGTATGATGAATGGTTTGGCTGTTTCCCCCTGTGCTGATGCACACAATCACCTCACTATCCCTCACTGGGTGTGGCCCACACAGCTGACCACAATGAGCCCTGTGCGCCAGACAACGGTCCCCGTGAAACCCAATCCGGCTAAGGAAGCAACTCTTCCACCCCCCCAACCCAGACTCTAGAAATAACCAGAGAACTTTTCCTGAAATCAAATATATTTCCTAGTGTTTGACCGAGCCAGAACTGTGCTGGATTAGTTCTCGCCAGAGAGAGAGGAATATTTAGCTGTGTGATGTGAGTTGTGTGGCATGCAGCTTTTAAAGACACCATGAAATCAAAATTGACAATTGGTATTTTTATGGAATACTGCAGTGTTTATTTGCACATCATTATTATTTTAATTCATTTGTCTCGTAATCTTGAATCAGAATATCTTCTCCTCACTCTTGCAGCATCTCTTCTCTGATGACGAGGGCGGGGCAACCTGTCACTCACATGAGATCCACCAATAGCAAACCACAACCATCCATCATTCCCCACAGACAAAATCAAGCCCCATCCTACATTTGTTCTTGTTCCAGAAGCGTTTCACTCAGATATTCGACACAATAGGATGAAAAGACCCTTATAACTTCTATTTCATGCCAAATTTGTCTGTTCTTCACACTCAAACCTCAAACAAACACACGTGTATAATATTTCTTTGCAGCTTTTCACCACGGCACTTACTATATAGTGCAAAAAAATATTATTGCAGCGTTTCCCATAAATGACCTAGACCAGTGGTTCCCAAACTCGGGTATGCGAACAAATGCTGAGTAGTTGATTTAATTCTAACTTAAAATAATATTAAAATCGAGCACGTATTTCTAACTGAAAAATGTCGTAAAACCAATATATTTAATCAAATTGCCAAATCATTTGCAGTCAAAAATGACTGTATCCACACAAGCAGCATGCATATGATAGATTGCGTTCAGTCTGCTGCCTCAAATCGCGCTAAATTACTGCCGCTCTCGACAATGCAGCTTTGTAAAAGTGGGGATTTAGCACTTACTCGCATGAAGAACAAATATAAACACAGATAATGGATTAATTTCGATTAAAGACTCAAACTTTCTACGATACAAAAACATACCTTGTGTGAGTTCTTGTATTTGATGTTGATAACAAGCAAGAATGCAATTGTTCCCAAATATCCACATGACTGCAAACGTGACATTATTATACAACAGGTCAATAAAATGTACATTTTAAACACAGTACTGTCAGTATTTACTCTATTTTGCAATGAAATAATAGTTCTACCGAAAACCACAGCAGAACTACAACATGCGTCTGTGTTTCGCGAACAACTCTGCGGCTTTGAACGAATCGTGAGAGTCAATGATTCAATGATTCATTCAAAGCCACTTGCTTCGTTACTGAATGAATGACTCGATGATTCACTCATAAAAACAGTGACTTGCTGCCACCTACTGGCGGTTTTAGTTTAATATTTAAATGTTTTACTTAGTTTTACCATCATTGCATATTTCTCTATTGAGCATTTTTTATTTAAAACATTATTTATTTATAAAGTTGTTCATAAAGGAAAAAAAAAACATGCACTGGAAAATCAATTTAGGGGGCAAATATTGTCCCTTAATAGTGTGACTGCAGTCGAAGTCGAAGCGGCTCAGTTCACTGTAAATGCTGCAAACTACATCTCTGCATGTGCTGTGAGAATTTAGGAACTCCTGCAGGTGAATAAATTAAGACTTAAGTATTAAATATTTTAATCAATATAATCTAAAATATTATATATTAAAGTCATTTGTTAACAATGTTAAAACCTAGACCCAGGTTCTGTTGAACATATACCTCAGTCCCCAAATCTTGCATACGTTACACACCTAGAATAAGACAATGTGGTGTGTTTATCAGAGCGGTTATAAATGTGTGTGTGTGTGTGTGTGTTCAAGGTTTAGAAGAGCTGAATCCCAGGGCTTTGTTTGAATGTGTCAAAGAGTTGGAACAGTTTGTGTAGAGTAAAGAGTAACCGATTAATCAGAAGTGACGGGTTGTGGTTGCCGGTTAGGGTGTAATGTTTGATAGATGAGATGAAGTCACTGGCAGCAGTGTAGAACAGGAACAACAGGTCTTGAATTTAATTTTAGCAGGGACTGGTATTGGGTTGCTCTCGTCCCTTATAATTGCAATCATGCCGAATGATATGTCACGATTTGTCCTGTATTTTTCATACACATTGTTTAATAAATACAATCTGTTTTTACAGTGGGGAGAAAAACATAATAGTGAATAAAAACATAATAGTGAATAAAACCAAATAGTTACCGAAATGCAGCCACGACTACACATCATGTCTTTAAAATCAAATCCGCCAATGAAACACAAGAGGATGTCAAGATATATTGAGAAAAGAATTATCAGTGGATCTGTCCTCTAATGCCGATGAGTGTAAGGCAAAGTGTAATTTTGTAAATACATATAAGTCAGTTTTAATGTGGAAAGAAAAATAAATAATTGATCATTCAAATTTTTTTCAGTTTCCATTTCAGTATTCAGCAAAATAAAAAACTTGACAATATTTTCAGGCAATAGGCATTCTAGTTGTTGTTAAAGTCTAGTGTTAATTACGTGTTTTTGCCAGATTTATTTCTGAATAAAATGTAGATGGAAACGTGCGTTATGTTGCATGACCCTTGGGAGATATGGTTGTCTTCTGGTTTCCCCGTTCTGCTTCCCGTTACTTGTCCTTTTACTCCAGAGAGTGTCAAAGAGCCATGAGGTTGTCGAAACAGAAACCGGATGACAGACGGAGACTACAGGGCCGAGGCTATCGAGTGTTGAAGAGTGCGAATGCAACAGGATCTGCAGATTTGTCAGATGAAGGCAGGTCAGGCAGGCATTAAAGAGGTGACGGACGGCTGGGTGTGAAGGCGTCCTCTTGAAGTGATGGATGCGAGGAAGTGGATGTAAACAGTGAGAGCGGGAACAGATTGGAGAATTTGGACACACGAGGGGAAGTGACTGAAATTATGTAGGAAGCTTCTTGCATTCCTGGCATGTGAATGAGAAATTTTGGTGAAGTTTTCTGTACTGTCTGAATGTGAACATTTTATGTGAAATTGTATTAAAAAAACTCTATAGTACAATCTTCAAAGGCAGAGATGGAAGTTCTTAGACCCAGGGAGTAATAAAGTAGATGTATGCAGAGGACAGTGAGGCAGGATAGTAGTGTCTTTAGGGACATGGTTTTGGCAAAGGTTCCAGAGACCACTATGGAGACCTCCACAGAGACATCTATGATGTTCATATTATCAGTGTTTTCCATTTACAGTCAAAGTAACAGTTTCAAAATGAACCAAAAATGTGTCTCATAATAACATCTCTGTCATTGTGTTTTGCACCATTGCTTTGGCAAAGCATCTGTCAATCGAACTAAAAACTAAACTGCAGTATGGCTTAGTGTGATTACATTGCCGCACTACATTCATTTACATGTGTGCAGCTCATGATTTGGTGTTTTCAGCACCTCAGAGTGACTTGGTTCACAGTTTTCCACCAAAATAAAAGCTTGAGGGTTAAAGGGGACCTATAACGCCCCTTTCATGTAATATCAGTCTCTGGTGTCTCCAGAATGTGTCTGTGAAGTTTCAGCTCAAAATACTATTTGGGTGTGAGCAAAAACACTCCATTTTTGTGTGTGTCCCTTTAAATGCAAATGAGCTGCATTTTTACTTTAACAGCTCAACAACAACAAAGCTGGAGAATCTCACGCAGCCAAAATGAGGATTGTCAGTAACAGTGTTCAGCCTTACATTGTTCAAACCGGAGTCGACACTGATGGAGAGACTCAGGAAGAAGTTACAACTTTTAGACGTTTCTGAATGGTTAGTGGATAAATTGATGTAGTTGCTGTGGAGTTGATTCAACTCATCCACTAGCATGTGCCGTCATGTTCATCTTTTGTGTTGAATTGACCCTCGTTTGTGAAGCAGTCCGGCGTAAAATGACGGCATGACAACAACACTCTACTACAACATCTCTTCCTCTTCTCTAAAGCAGCCCAACATGGCCACGCCCCCCTTTGTTGTGTGTTCTCAGGGGTGGGGCTTATGTAAATTTTGTGGTTAGTGATGTCACTAACCCAGGAAGAAGCTTGTTGTAGTCCCTACCAGCCGTTTGTTGTAGTCCCTAAACAGAGAATTCTTTAAAAGAAAATATCTCTCTTTGCATTGAACTTTGAGCGTCGTAACTTTGCAGATGTTTTTAATGATCAAACAGCAACATTACACACTAACTAAAGTTAAAAAAGTCAAATCATAATCAAAGACCCCTTTAAAGTACAGCTACAGTGCAAAGACTGTTCAATTATTATTCTGTTCTATTTGGTCACTGAAAAGGTTGGAGCTCTTAATTTTGCTCTGAAAGTACACCAGAATGATGCATTTAACTTCAAAATGTGCATTTTCTTGCATGGCCCTGGACCCCCACAGATGGTGTGAGAAACACTGGGATGTTCATTTTATTGAAGTTTGTTGTGTCTTGGCTGTATGTGGATTGGAAAACACTGTAATAGACTCACTATCAGCCTCTTAAATTTGTCCTTCATTGGATTGCCACAAATAGACCTTTTTGACACAAATGAGACTGCTGCTAATGCTGAGAGTTTTGCAGAGATGTGTTTGTGTACAGGGGAGTCTGAAACAGGTCTGTAGAAAGCAAGCAGACAATGAAGTGCTCACTGATTAACTGGTTGTGAAAACCAAATTATTATGCAAGTTCATTTAGTCAAAGTTCCAGTTCCAAAGCAGCTACACAAAGCATAAGGGCTTACAACCCCCAGTGAGCAATCCAATGGCAACAATGGGAACTGGGAAAAAAAAGATGTTTAAAGGAATATTCAGAGTTGAATACTTCAACTGTATGGAGAGCATCTGTGGCCTGCTGTTTACAGATGGATGGCAGGACTTTTCTCTCCATTCTCTCTTTTTCTCGCTCTCTCTCCATGTTTAGAACTTTGCTGTTTTGAGAATATGTGCATTATTTATGAGTTTGTCTTCCACAAACTTCCAAATAAGCCTCATGACCCTTGGCTTATGTCCTCGTCTAACTTGCACACAAACTCACACATGCATCATCCACTCAGAGCCTGCGGAGAAGAGAGGAAGGATAAGTTACCTCCAAATATATGCTTTGCATATCTCCCATGACCAGTGTGTGTGTATATATTTGAGGAAGTATGAGCTCGAGGGATCCATCAATACATCTCAACTGTAATGGTTCTGAGTGTGAGTGTAGAAACACTTCCAGATGTGATCCAGATAAGCACAGGCTTTTTTCAAGGCCGGAGGAGAGTTTGACCAGCCATCCTGAGCTCTGCTTATCGAAGTGATTTAAATTCAAGGAATCTGTTTAATACAGATCTTGTGCTCTATTGTCTGCTCAATCAGACACACGGATATATCCTGCGGCAGCTGAAGAGAAGCCATCCTGCTCTGGGCCACTGCCACAGTTGCCTTGAAATGTGTGGGTAATGCTTGTAGCAGTGATAAGAGATTTGGAGATTTTCACAAAGTCAAGCAACAGTTTTAAGGCCTAAATCTAATTCATAATGTTATCAATGATACAAAATTAACACTGATTGCACGACCTCTTGTGAGATATTGGTTTAGTTTTGAGTTAAACTATCAATGAGTTTTTTTTTCTGTACATAATAGATATTATAGGTATTTTCACTCATCTCTCTTTGTGGTGTTCTTGATAAACTGCAGATGTCTTATTCAGATGCATATGCATGACTTTTTCAACCACACAACCCATGTGACTTGTCTAAACTTTTATAGTCTTGTGTTGATGTATTGTGGTGCCACACACCAGATTCCATATGATAAAAATAACTTTGAGAAAATATGTTTTGTTTTGTTTTTCCACTGATGTCTGCAAGCACTGCCGTGATGGGTGTGATCTCAAACACACTCGCACTCAAATAACTAATGAATGAGGTGTGTGTGGTGGAAAACAGAGGAGTTAATCTCCTTACAAAGGAAACTAGTTTATAATTCAAGCATGAATGCGGTCGACAGCTTGTGTTCAGGACAGAAGTGTGTGTGTGTGTGAGAGAGAGAGAGGCCAAATGTCCTCACTTATATAGTGAAATATTATGACAACCAACTATTGAGGACATTTTACTGGTCTTCACTAGTTAAAAAGGCTTTATAAATCAGTCAAAACGTGTTTTTATTTCAATCTAGTGTTTTGCACCTTTCTGTGATGGGTAGTTATAGAGATAGTGGTTGGGTTAGGCTCTAAAAAGCAAAAAAGTGCCATTGTTCAGCTGAAGTCAGTTCAGTGTTGATTCAGTTCAGTTGTAAAGATCAGTCATTAATAAATTAGTTCAGTTCAGCTATAAAGCAGTTCTGCAGAAAACAGTGACATCATCGTCCAGCTCAGTTCAGTTCAGTTCTCAGATACAGCATCAGTACAGTCAGATCAATAATATTGTTGAATATTAGGGTCTCCAACTAAGGAAGCCAGAGGCAGCAGTGGTAAGAACCCGAACTCCATCAGGTGACAGAATGAAGAAAAAACCTTGGGAGAAACCAGACTCAGTTCGAGGGCCAGTTCTCCTCTGGCCAATAAAGAACACGGTGTGATTATGATTCAGGCTGCATCACAAAGTCAGAAATCAGATCAGATTGTGGATTGGTAGCATTCAAATATTTCATCCAGTTTCTTTTGCTTGAAGATCGGATTCATCACACTGTCATAGGTCTGTGTGGAGGACCTGTTTGGTTCTTGTGGTCTTTGCTGAGGACCTGTGCAGATAGTTGTCGTGTTGATGAGGTCTTCACAGGGGATTGTCTATTTGACAGGATCTCTGTTGATATTCAGAGCTGCGTTGTGGTTGTGTCTGGGTGCTGATCTGGATACGGCTGACTCTGGTAACCTCTGGATAAGGATGAGATAAAGACAGACAGACTAATATTAGCATAGATGCCATTCTTCTTACAATGCAACTAGTACATTGGATGTTGTATGTGATAGTGTGTTATGGGTATGCTAGGTTAAAGAGATGTGTTTTCAATCTAGATTTAACGCTCTGGAGTCTGAGGCTGATTTGGGGCCTGGAGAAGTTTTGACATGCCCTGACATTTGTGCTTTTTTCAGTTGTTCATAAACATATACATGACAAAAGTCTCATTACACTGTATTCAGCACAAACTAGGCTACAATAATATGTGAGGAACATGTATGTACATGTTTGTGTTTTTGAAGGAATAATGTTTATGCGTGGTTATTGAAAAAACAAAAAACGTAAGTCACTGAAATAAGGCCAAAAAAAGTATAGTAAATCTGTGTTTACAATACTTTAGGGTATTGGAGGTTGTAAACTAGAGTTTTTGCTTCAAAATTATGTAAAAATTATGCTGCCTACTCCTTCATATAAAACAATATATTGATTTAGTTTTTGTAAGACACTTTTTGCCAAGAAACACAGTATGCATGGAGGCGTGAATCACCACTGAATAATGGGCCATTCTCACCTGAGAAGACAAAAGAATTGGATAGTAATGAGCTGAAATGACTTGCATATTAATGAGGCATTTCAGTCAGGTAGGCTGTGAAAAAAACCTTCTGTGATGTCTCAAGCTCATCATGATATATGAAACATACAGAAAAATATTATTACAATATAAAGTAATGGTTTTATATTATACTTTAAAATATAATGTATTTCTGTGATGCAAAGAGTCTGAATATAGGCTTTTAGTTTAAAAGCATGCACATTTGGAGAAATATTGGATTCTCATATGCTTATGTCAATTTTCTATACAGAGGAGTTATATTTATTTAATATTCATTGTCATTACTATGAGCGCTGGTGTTTTCAATTCATCCTTGAAGTCGGAGGGCGCTCTCTGTGCATTTTTAGTCCACAAATTCATCTAAAAGAAGAAGAGGCTATTCCATGAATGGAGTTTCCAATTCATACTGCAGCTGGAGGGCGCTAAAGAAACAAAACTCATCTAAAATTCATCTATAGAAGAAAAGAAAACAGGAACTAACTGCATGTCTTCTAGAGCTCCCTAACCATGACTTTTACATCCAGATAAACACTTTTCAAGACAATAAATACACGATTGAGACGATGAATGCATGTATTGCCTCTGAATTTGCGTCTGAATAGCGCTGGCTCTGTGGGCGTGGCCGCATTAGCAGATAATGAGCTGAATCACGGACTTCTGACATGGCTCTCTTTTCATACAGATTACATAAACACAGAAGGTTTGTTTTCGATTTGACTTACATGATTTAAAACCTGACATCTTAACGTTTTTTTAGACATAAGTTTAACTTTTCTGTGATTAGTATTCACTAAGTTACAGTTCATTTTCTGAGAACTATCAGATTGGACTTCGTTCAGAGGGAGAGGAGAAATCACGCATCATGTTAGTTTTCTTTATTTTACAAAAAGCACAACATTGTGTTTTTACTCTGAGTGTATACAAATAAAAGAAGATATTCTATAGTTTCAATTGATATATTACTTATGTCTCTATGACAAAAAATGACGGAGTATTTTAAGTCTGTTTTGCTGCAATGTGAAAAAAAACCTGCAAAACGCGCCGGCGCGTTTTCAGACCTCAGAGTGTTAAACTGACAGAGTGTATCTTCCTCCCAAACAATTTTAAGAAGACTGTTCGAGAGATTGGGTGCTAAATAGGAAATGGATCTACCGCCTGCAGTTTTTTTTATATTCTAGGTATTATCAACTGGCCAGAATTTTGAGACCGCGATAGACGTGAAGGACAGAACCAGGCTAATATGGTCATACTTCCTGGATCTAGTAAGAACTCTAGCTGCTGCGTTTTGGACCAGCTGGAGTTTGTTTATTAAGCGTGCAGGGCAACCACTCAGGAGAGCATTACAGTAATCAAGCCTTGAGGTCATGAATGGATGAACTATCTGTTCTGCATCTGAGAGCATATGTCGTAATTTAGATGTATCTTTAAGATGCAATTTTACAAATGAAAGATTGCTATCAAATAACACACCCAGGTTTCTAACTGACGACAAAGATCAAGTGTTAGACAGTATTCTAGGTTATTACGTGTAGAGGTATTTTGGTCCAATAATTATAATCTCTGTTTTTCAGAATTTAGTAGTAGGAAATTACTAGTCTTACAGTGTTTTTAAATCAACTATGCATTCCGTTTGTTCAATCAGGCCACAGAGAAATATAGAGATGAGTATCATCAACGTAACAGTGAAAACTAAAGCCATGCTTCCTAATGATATCTCCCAAGGGCAGCATGTACAGAGTGAAAAGCAACGGTCCTAGTACTGAGCCTTGCGGTTCTCCATACTGATCTTGTGATTTAATGTGATACCTCTTCATTTACTGCTACAAACTGATAACGGTCAGATAAGTATGATTTGAACCATGCTAATGCAATTCCACTAATGCCAAAATAATGTTCAAGTCTATTCAAAAGAATGTTGCGGTCGATAGTGTTGAATGCAGCACTAAGATCCAGTAACACTAATAGAGAGATACAACCATGATCTGATGATAAAATGAATGGAGTTGTTCCTCAGGGGGTCTACAGCACGTCGTCTGATGCGATACTGTATTAGATGGTTGCATGATTATTATTTTCTCTCTGATAGTGTCAATCATGCAAATAAAGAAATTCATAGTCATTACTGCTGTGCTGTTTGGAAATGTCTAGCCACTGTATCAAATAAATACCTAGGGTTGTGTTTGTTTTCTTCTAAGAGAGTCGAAAAGTAAGCGGATCTAGTCTTTTTTAAGGCCTTTCTGTATGCAGTAACACTGTCCTTCCATGTTATCGAAAATACCTCTAGTTTTTGTTTTATTCCAGCTTTGCTCCATTTTACGGGCTGCTCTCTTGAGTGTGCTCATTGTACCATGACATTGGATGGTTTTCCTTAATCTTCTTTAAGCACAAAGGAGCAACCATGTCTAAAGTTCTGGAAAAGAGAGAGTCGATAATTTCTGTTGCAACATATAGTTCTTCTAAGCTATCTGGTATGCTGAGGAGTTGAAGATTATTTATAAAGCAATTTTGAGTGGAAGAAGTGATAGTTCTACTATATTTGTAACAATGGAGTATACATAATGATCTAAGATGTCATCTGCAGAATTTCAATGGCATAAACACTGATTCCAACATGTTGTCTAACTCCAGTAGCGTTTAAAATGTCTGTAAATGCCAATCCCAATGCATCTTTTTCATTATCTACATGGATATTAAATTTACCAACAATTAAGACTTTATCTACAGCCAATACTAACTCTATCTAATTATCTAATTAGCTAAGTCTGTATGGTGCTCTGGTGGCCTGTATACAGTAGCCTGTACAAATGTCAAACAGGATTTATTGTTTATACTAGATAACATTATATAAAGCACCATCCTTTTAAAAGAATTATATTTGAAACTAGACCTCAGTTAAACTGAATATATTGGTATAAATTACAGCAACACCTCCACCTTTGCCTTTCAGACGAGGCGTGGATCATTTAAAGTAATGTAATCGTCTGGTTTTAGCCAGGCTTCTGTCAAACACAGCACAGCACATCTAGATTATGATCTGTGATCATATCATTTACAATAAGTGCTTTTGAAGAAAGGATCTAATATTCAGCAACCCAAGCTTTATCATTTGGTTTATCTGTATTATTTATATCTGTTTTTTTTGTAACAATAAAATTATTATCCTTAAATGGGTTCGGAAGTTTTTTGTATTTACTAATTCGGGGTACAGACATAGTTTATATGTGATGATATCAAGGTGAAAGAGTCTCTATGTGTTGGGATTTATCAGACTTCTGGGACGTGAAACAGCTAGCAGACGGTCTGCTGCGTATCTCATCACTCCGGCGAACAGGAAGGGGGCCAGAACATATTACAGTGTCTGACATCATACTTGCGAGTTCACACACCTCTTTAACATTCATTTTAGTGATCCCTGACTGGCAAAGTCGGACAGTGCCGATGTGAATAAAAATCTTAAGAGTATTTACATAGAGTAGAGTACATACATTTTAGTGACTTTGGTGGCTGGTGTCTCTATTTTCATGTTCTGTACAATAGAATCTAGGGCACTTTTAACAGGATTCTCAGTGGGGAAAACGTGTTTATTGTTTTAATCGGAACGGAACAGCTGTGTTTTGTCCCGCGACTATGTCTTTTCACAGTTACACAATAACATTTCAATGTAATAGAAGAACATGCCGCAGGCTTTAGAACTCCAAACGTGCAAAAACAGTATTAATTGAAATCAAGCTTCAAAAACGACTTATGTTTCGTTGTCACACTGCAAACACATCAGCACTGGACCACAATTACAGCAACACATCATCTACTACATATACAGAATTTTTGAATTTTTGTTTCGTTTTCCATTTTTTTTTTTTTTTATCATTTCAGTGCGCTGTGCCACAAGCCCTACGCTTTTAAGCCGCCGTGTCAAGTTAAAATAATTTGGTTCATGAGGAACGTGCAAGAACGCGTCCTGAGTGGGTGATGTGGTTTTTCATGCATCTTTGGTATCTCTGAAAAGAGAAGACACATGTAGGTTTTAGACAGCATGCTCGACAGAGGTCGAAATAACACGCCACAGACCCTGAGAAATCTGAGGATCAGACAGCAAGAGGACAGACCAGAAATAGTGCCCAGACTTCAGTCTCAGCAGAAAACACATGAGGAATAAAAAATAGTGTTTTTCTTTGTGTTGGTGGTTTGAGTTTTGGTTGTTGAAGGACAGCTTGTGTTGTTTGCTGATGGCAGAGCAGAGCCGAGTTCATATTCCTCTGGATTTCCACTGCATTCTCATTCTTTCTCCACCGTCACACTGCTAGCCATAAACGGACACATTTTGGAAATTCCTAATACTCCACTTGTGACCCACTTATATTAAAATAAAGCCCCTCTCACAGCTGCTCCTTATGTTTCCCTAACATACATCAACCCTCATCACGCTAAAGCCCTGGAACACAACAGTACTGTCAGGGTCAGTCGAATATTGAGTTAGTTCACCAAAAAATGAACATTCTGTCTTCATTTACTCTCCTTCATGTCATTCCAAACCGATAAGACTTTCCATCTATGAAAATATTTTTAATAAAATCTGAGAGGTTTCTGTCCCTCCACTGAAGCTCAACCTCAACCTGTTTCAATCAGATTTGATGTGAACTATGTATGTGTGCTGATCAATGTTTATATGTGAATAAAAGTCTCTTCAGAAGACTTGGACTAAACTGCTTGATTATATGAATTATTTTTATAATCTCTTTATTAATTTTTTTTAAGCCTCAAAATTTTGGATGAAAATACTTTCAGTGGAGGGACCGAAATCTCTCAGATTTTATTAAAAAATGTCTTAATTTGTGTTTCAAAATAAGTCTTATGGGTTTGGAACAACATGAGGGAGAGTAAATGATGACATGGATTTATATTTTTGGGTGAACTAAGCCTTTAAAACAAAGTACAATGTCAACTCTGTATATTTTATCTTTTGATATATATACATTGTTTTTTCTACTTTTGTTTTTGCATATTTTTTATGTGCAGATAAGCTGCAAGTAAAGCACATTGAAACTGATAGACTGACCCAACCTACAGATGTACATCTACAGGGTGTGTGTGTGTGTGTGTGTGTGTGTGCTGTATATATAAAACTTCTTCACATGCAGCGCTCAGATTCTTTGGATCTTATTTATTTGTGCGAGCGCTCAGCTGTAGTGGGAAGGACTGTGTGTGGTGTGTGTTATGGAGAGACAGAGGCCGACCGCTCTAATTGCGTCTCTCAGATGTGGCTCAGCTGTACGTGGGCAGAGTGCAGACTTTGCAAGCAGTTCCAGACAGCAGACATACCAGTGTGTGTAAGAAGGATGTTTTGTGTAGGGCGTGGACAAGTGGAGAGAAAATATCCCTGCTGACCACGGGAATCCCACCCATATGATACCACACCCTCTGAGGCCGAGAGCTGAGTCTCTTTCTGTCTGCAGAGATGTTACGCTGTCGATAACCACTGTTACAGTTCAGTACGATACTGTTACATCAGTAGATGATCAGGGAACTCGTTACAATAAGTCAATTTGTTTCTAAATGTATTTGGTACCATACATTAACCCTGTAAAGCCTGACACATGAAATAATATATAATATAATATATATATATATATATATAATATATATATATATATATATATATATATATATATATATATATATTTATTTATTTATTTATTTTTTATTGAACTGTTTATTGAACCTTTAGGCAAATGATTTTAAAAATCTAAAAACAATTGCATAAATGTTTTTTGTAGAGTATCATATTTGATGCATCAGGCTTTAATGGCTCATATGGAGTAAAAACAGCTCACTTTTATTAAAAACATGCAGATGTTGATATTTATATGGCCAAAAAGTTAGATGAAATTCTGATGCTTGTAATGTAGATCAATGAGATCTTTATAGCAGTTTATCAGATACTTACATAAAATGCGTACAAATAATAATATCTGCCAATAATGTCTTAGTAAGATGATATTTAAATGCTTAGTTTTATGATCAAAGCTCTGTAGTTTTAAAACATATAATGCAATGCAATGCAATGATGATTGAAGATGAACACATAAACCTTCCTCAAAAGATGATGATCATGTTTGATACTCGTGATTTTTCTAAATATTGATGTATAGATAATCAAGTAAACCTGCTTCAGTGCAGTATAAGTTTATTTTCAAATACTAATAACAATATACAAAGTTACGCTTATATTATAAAAACCAGTAAAGATTTCCAGCCCGATCTCACGGCAATTCATACGTATTTTATGAGGTGGCTAATTCATACGAATTCGTACAAATGACTTACCCCTAACCCCGCCCCTAAACCTACCCGTCACTGGGGTTTAGACAAATCGCAAATGTGTTAAGATTGTATATGTTCCTCTGGATAAAATCACAGATATGTGTATGTACAGATGGCTGATTAAAGGTCTGTAACCTGTAGAAATGATGTTTATTGGGTTTGAGCTGGTTTTGAGGATCTTTACAGAGTCGTGTGTGTGTGTGTGTGTGTGTGTGTGTGTGTGTGTGTGTGTGTGTGTGTGTGTGTGTGTGTGTGTGTGTGTGTGTGTGCTGAGTGTGATGAAAGGCTGTGCGCAAAGTCCTTATATGGAGATGGTTTGGCCGTGTTTTATGTAAAATACTAATCTCAGGCTCAATACTCAATACTCGAAATTCATTAATATCACAACCAGATTAAGAACAGAGTCATATGCTTTTACACATGTTTTAAATTAGGCAGCATTTCTTTTTCGTGAGAAGCTCTTCTGTGCATATAAATAATTCACACATTTATTCATGAATGAGACCAAGAATATTTGTCACTATCCTATCTGTCGACTTCTGCAATGCATTTCATTTTTAATCATTTTAATTTTAGGAAAGATGTGGGGACATGGTAATGGATGTTATGTTGTCTTGTCCTGTTCAAGCGAAATGGAGAGCTTTAATAAGATGTACTATGGTCTCGCATGTTTCCTCTTTTACTGTGTGATCTCACAGTTCTGGTTTATCAGTCGTGGAGATCTGTGGAAATCTGTACCTTGGAGGCGATCGGTAATTGCAGTCGTGATGATTGATCTGTACAGTGTGGAGAATTTGTCTTAGATCATTTTCATTCATATGTGTTGTTTTGTGTGATGTTTAGAGAAGATAATATACACTTGTAATTTACAGTGACAGGTAGACGAATTGCCTGAACAGTCTTCAGAAAGTACTACTCTAAAGGATATATTCATCTCTTAGCAATCTAATATTTATGTTCATTCCCTTCCTGTTCCCATTTCCAGCTCAGTTCTCCAGAGAGCTTTGATTGAAGGGAATCTTGGAGTTAATCAGCACTCATTTCTGTGTATTGTATTTCTCATGAAGCTACTACTCTCTTTGAAATGAGAGCTAGTCCTTTTTCCCATTTCTCTAAAGAAATGCATGCAGTTACTGTATCGGCCACCATCTGATGAAGTGATTTTATAAACCTGAAAAGGAGAAATCTTAAGATGACATCAGGTCAAGCAAGACCTGTGCTTTTGTATTGGGTTTCAGTATCAACATGATAGGTGAAGTTTTTATATTGTATTGTTCCCAAAGATCAGATGCATCCAGAAGTTTACAATAAACAAAGTTTCTCTAATTTCCTTTCTGTTCTTTATAGATGTTATTCATTTAAATGGAAACATTAATTAGTTTTAAGCACACCAGGGCCCTGTCCTTCAGATGTGGATTAGTTATCTGTAGATTTAATTGTTGATGATTTGACTCCATCCTGTATTGTTCCGTTCTTCGAAACTTGTTGATGTCATAGCAACAGGTCTGTAAGCTCAAATCTGATTGGGAATAGGTTTATTTCACATGAGCAGGATCAGACTGCAACTTGAGGAGTGTAGGAGCTATTAAAAGTATGTTCCAGCTGCTGCTCTATGTTTACAAGAGCACCCTGTTGAACTAGGGACAATAATTATTTAAAATAATAATAATAAAATAATTAAAAATTACTTTGAATCTAACAATAATAATGATATGCACAGACGTTGTGAGCTTTATTTGTGTGTGCATAATTGTGTAATTAGCTGTACAATTAGTCCAAGCTGTCATCTGAACAGAGACATCTCACACATGGGTTTAACCCTTGTGTATTGTTCAAACCACCCTTTCGTTATGTTCGTGGATGAAAACATCCACTAAATTAAAACTGCTGTAAAAATGTATCAGATAATTTTTTTTTTTTTTTTTTTTGCATAAATCTGTTAATCAATCTCAGTCCTGATCAAAACTACTAAATATTTTTTTAAAAATCCAGGATTTGTACTCTTTTATTGCCAAGTTTATAAATGATGTCACTGATTTGGGGGAAAAACACACACAAAATGACTTATTTTCATTATAAAAAGTGATTGTGGACTGGATATTTTTTTGTCTTGGGCATGTCAAAGATTAGTAACAACATTGGCTTTGATGCATTGTTAGTTTTTGTGCAACATCAGATTTAATTTTTTCTCCCTCATTTACTGTTTGTGGCTGTTTTTGCCCCATTGACTTCCATTATAATGACATTTTTGATTGCAAAGCCATGACACCATATAATCATGCATTCTTGATTGATGGTGGTTTTCCCTGTTGGGAAGAGGTAAAATTTGTCATTTTTACAGTTGATCACCAGGTGGCACCATTAACCCTTTACATAGGCCTGTGCAAAAAGAAAAAAAGCTTAGTTTCTGGCTTTTATATGGAGTTATATGGAGTATAGCAGCATATTATAGTGTGTGTGTGTGTGTGTGTGTGTGTGTGTGTGTGTGTGTGTGTGTGTGTGTGTGTGTGTGTGTGTGTGTGTGTGTGTGTGTGTGTGTGTGTGTGTGTGTGTGTGTGTGTGAGTGAGAGAGAGAGTGTGAGAGAGACCTTACGCCAACTTACTGTGATGTATCTGAGAAAATTAAAATATGCCCCTCAGCTCTCAGAACTACATGGAGTAAACAAAAACAAAGTGTATTTGAAAAAAATATTTATCTGATACATTTTTACAGCAGTTTAATTTAGTGGATGTTTTCATCGACGAACATAGCAAAAGGGTAGTAAATTTGCCCACAGTGTATTTTTGAGGTTTTGAAAATTTCAAAGCATTTTCCCAAAATATGATTTTTCACCAAAAATCATTCCATTTGCTGAAACACAGAGAAAGTTGGGGCCAAATTAAGACTCAAAAACACCCCATAGTGGATGAAAACATCCCCAACAACACATAAGGGTTAAATGTCGATGCATATCAAGTGCACACGAGAACGTTCAATAATCTCAAACTCTGAACTTGGATCAGCTGCACATGAGCTTGTGTTAGGATTGGAAAGTCTTCCTCTCTTCTGCAGTGCCCGATCTCTGTCTTGAGCCCTATTTTATTGTCCTTACACATGCTTCCCTATCATAAAAACACAGCTGTATCTCCCTTTGAGATCTGATGATTTTAATCCCTTTTCATGTGTTTTTGATTGCCAGAGGACATTTAATGCTGGATGGCTAATTACTTTATCCTTTTGAATGAGAGCAAGACTGAAATCATTGTAATTGGCCACTTTAACTCTATTACTGATATTTCTTGAGGGGGTTTCTCATGACTCAGTTCAGGGCGTCAACGCTCCGCTCAACACCAGCATCAAACAAGGCTTTGACCTCGTCCACGCGAACATTATTGCACATAGCGTCATTGAAAAGCATTGCCAGGTTACAAGTGAGAAGAGAACTGACCGATAATGATTGGTTGGTGTTTCAAGAGGAACACACAAACGATATGCAACACACTGTCAGGGGTAGCACCAAAGGCCCTCAAGCAAAATATGAACATTTTAACGAAGTTTGGTGTGTCGTCATTTTGAACAAAATCATGCCAAAATGAAGTTTGTTTAGAGTTTGTTTCAGGGGTTTGAAACAGCTTGCCAAAGTGAACTTTCTGGAAAAGTTTGCTCCTGCTGGTAAACGACTTTGAACTCCCATTGGTCTGTGGTGATGATGTAATAGGTGGGTGTGGCTCAGAGGCTCCGCCTTCTTTGAGGTGTAAATCTTCTCCGGTTCATTTCTTCTGTTCAGTCGGTCGAGGTCAGATGCGAGTAAAAACATGAAAGCAAAAAAACTGCTTTAAAGAATTCTATAGTATAAAATGCTATATAAATAAACGTGATGTGACTGGAGTCTGAATCAAACACATCCACATCACTGGTGTTTTTGTTGTGTGTTTATTTTGTAAAGTGCAGTACATATTTACATATTCATCTAAACGTGGGTGGCGTTGAGACAGTGTATCACTGAAAAGGTATTTCCAACTTCTTTTTACTTCTAAGCAAAGAACAAAAAAGAACTTTGCCATGAGTATATCAGGGCCTTAATGCTCAGACACACACACTTGTTTATACTACTCCAAATGACCCCACTAAGATAGTAAGATGAGGAATTTACCACATTGTGGGGTCCTTTAGTCGGACCCTATAAAGACAACATCATTAAAAATCTTAAAAGTCACTATAGTATGGCCCTTCCCTACACTATACCTAAACCTACCCGTCACAGGAACCTAACATAATTTTAACATTCCTATATATATGTACAGTGGGTACGGAAAGTATTCAGACCCCCTTAAATTTTTCACTCTTTGTTATATTGCAGCCATTTGCTAAAATCATTTAAGTTCATTTTTTTCCTCATTAATGTACACACAGCACCCCATATTGACAGAAAAACACAGAATTGTTGACATTTTTGCAGATTTATTAAAAAAGAAAAACTGAAATATCACATGGTCCTAAGTATTCAGACCCTTTGCTCAGTATTTAGTAGAAGCACCCTTTTGATCTAATACAGCCATGAGTATTTTTGGGAAAGATGCAACAAGTTTTTCACACCTGGATTTGGGGATCCTCTGCCATTCCTCCTTGCAGATCCTCTCCAGTTCTGTCAGGTTGGATGGTAAACGTTGGTGGACAGCCATTTTTAGGTCTCTCCAGAGATGCTCAATTGGGTTTAAGTCAGGGCTCTGGCTGGGCCATTCAAGAACAGTCACGGAGTTGTTGTGAAGCCACTCCTTCGTTACTTTAGCTGTGTGCTTAGGGTCATTGTCTTGTTGGAAGGTAAACCTTCGGCCCAGTCTGAGGTCCTGAGCACTCTGGAGAAGGTTTTCGTCCAGGATATCCCTGTACTTGGCCGCATTCATCTTTCCCTCGATTGCAACCAGTCGTCCTGTTCCTGAAAAACACCCCCACAGCATGATGCTGCCACCACCATGCTTCACTGTTGGGACTGTATTGGACAGGTGATGAGCAGTGCCTGGTTTTCTCCACACATACCGCTTAGAATTAAGGCCAAAAAGTTCTATCTTGGTCTCATCAGACCAGAGAATCTTATTTCTCACCATCCTGGAGTCCTTCAGGGGGGCTTTCATGTGTCTTGCACTGAGGAGAAGCTTCCGTCGGGCCACTCTGCCATAAAGCCCCGACTGGTGGAGGGCTGCAGTGATGGTTGACTTTCTACAACTTTCTCCCATCTCCCGACTGCATCTCTGGAGCTCAGCCACAGTGATCTTTGGGTTCTTCTTTACCTCTCTCACCAAGGCTCTTCTCCCCCGATAGCTCAGTTTGGCCGGATGGCCAGCTCTGGGAAGGGTTCTGGTCGACCCAAACCTCTTCCATTTAAGGATTATGGAGGCCACTGTGCTCTTAGGAACATTAAGTGCAGCAGAAATGTTTTTTGTAACCTTGGCCAGATCTGTGCCTTGCCACAATTCTGTCTCTGAGCTCTTCAGGCAGTTCCTTTGACCTCATGATTCTCATTTGCTCTGACATGCACTGTGAGCTGTAAGGTCTTATATAGACAGGTGTGTGGCTTTCCTAATCAAGTCCAATCAGTATAATCAAACACAGCTGGACTCAAATGAAGGTGTAGAACCATCTCAAGGGTGATCAGAAGAAATGGACAGCACCTGAGTTAAATATATGAGTGTCACAGCAAAGGGTCTGAATACTTAGGACCATGTGATATTTCAGTTTTTCTTTTTTAATAAATCTGCAAAAATGTCAACAATTCTGTGTTTTTCTGTCAATATGGGGTGCTGTGTGTACATTAATGAGGAAAAAAATGAACTTAAATGATTTCAGCAAGTGGCTGCAATATAACAAAGAATGAAAAATTCAAGGGGGTCTGAATACTTTCCGTACCCACTGTATATATATAAAGAATATATATATATATATATATATATATATATATACACGTCAAACATTCCGTATCTTTCGTACTTTATCTTTTGTAATAAATACAAGTTCACACTAACACACATATATACCTACTGAAATATCATTCAGACATAACACACACACACACACACACTCATTCTCACATCATCATGCTTTCATTCTATCTTGCTGTGAGATCTAAAACATTTCACACCCTCTTTACGCTTACACCTGCGAGACGAACACTCCTTACATTCGCCCATATGAAGCACTGAGGCGTTCCTGTGTTATTTCGTACTGTAAACTAAAATAACGTCTATGTAAAATACAATACCAGTTAAATGTTTGGGCACAACCTAATTTAGGATTAGGGTAAGTTTCCCATGATATTAAAAATCTTATGATCTAAAAGCACATTCTTAAATTATTTTTATTTGTTTTGCATTTAGAAATTATGCCAATATGTGTGTGTTTTTCTTACAGAACTAATGTTATTAATCTTTTAGTGGATAAGTTGAAGCAGATGATGAAGGAAAATGAGCCAGCAGGTGTCCAGCATACATGAGAACTGTTTAAAACATCTAATATGAGAGAGCAGAGTTGTACTCTACACTCAAATATAACTTACATTTGTTTTGGTCAATACATAATTCTCATATATCCAAAGTGTGCTAATAGAGAATGGGTCAGTGTGTCCAAACTTACTAAACTGGCACTGTATAAGTGGTCACATAGTTCAACACATTTAATGATGTTTTATTAACAAAGTTCAGAAGGAACACGTAAGATTGCCCAACCAATCAGCAAGAGATAAGACCTATATACAGCAAACTCACCTACATTCCCTACGTTTCCTGCATCCCTCCACCACCCCATCTCCTCACACTTGCCTGGTTAATCCTAACCAAAGATACGGGGGAGTACTTTGGGTTCGGGCCAAAACTCTGAGCTCAGAGCCCTTCCCTTCGGACAGCACCCAAATACACATACTTTATACTATCTGATTAAATGTAAGTGTGAACTCGTAAAATGACATTATTAAAGTGCCCCTATTATGCTATTTTAAAGGTTCTTACTTTTGTGTAGGTCTCCTATAACAGGTTTACATGCATCAAATGTCAAAAAATGTTTTCATTTTCTCATATACACATTACCACATTTTTCAGCGATTCTCAAATGACTCGTCCGATGATTCAGTCTCTCTAAATCCCTCCTTTCTGTGAGCCTGCTCTGCTCTGATTGGTCAGATGGCTTCCGGAGGCTTCCGGAGCTCAGCGATTGTACACACTGTAAAGACAGTAACGATTGCGTCGAATTTACCAAATCAATCTGAGCGCGAGTCCGATGATGAAATATTGGAAGAACTAGTTATTCAACCCGAACGTCCATCGCAAGAACGATTGAGCAGGACGTTTCTCAGTGATGCGCTACAGTGTGACGTTCAGTATGAGATGCTGCAACTGTAATTCATCTCCATCAGCATTAACAAGTGTATGTCCATCAACAAACCGATGTGTTTATTTCTAAATGATTGCAGTGCACATGTGGGAACTGTAACATTAACTGTGTCAATAACAGCGCATGTGTTAGTGTGATTGACTGAAGTAACATTAAAGTTTGTAAAATAAATCTTGCTCCATCCTTTATCATTACTCAGAGTAGTAAGAACGACAGACAGTCTGCATTAATGGACACAGATTTAGGTAACAGTGAGCCACAGATGATTTGCATTTCAGTAAGATGTAATAATAATGTGAGTTAGCTGGAGATCTAGCACAATACAAAACACAAAACTACGTATTTTAAACACCCAGCAGAAAAGATATACAGTACAGTCCAAAAGTTTGGAACCACTAAGATTTTTAATGTTTTTAAAAGAAGTTTCGTCTGCTCACCAAGGCTACATTTATTTAATTAAAAATACAGTAAAAAACAGTAATATTGTGAAATATTATTACAATTTAAAATAACTGTTTTCTATTTGAATATATTTGACAAAGTAATTTATTCCTGTGATGCAAAGCTGAATTTTCAGCATCATTACTCCAGTCTTCAGTGTCACATGATCCTTCAGAAATCATTCTAATATGATGATCTGCTGCTCAAGAAACATTTAATGTGTACAATTGTACAAAATATTTGTGTACAATATTTTTTTTTCAGGATTATTTGATGAATAGAAAGTTCAAAAGAACAGTTTTTATCTGAAATCTAATCTTTTGTAACATTATAAATGTCTTTACTGCCACTTTTGATTGATTAATGCATCCTTGCTGAATAAAAGTATTCATTTCTTTAATTTCTTTTCAAAAAAATAAAAATAAAAATTCTTACTGACCCCAAACTTTTGAACGGTAGTGTATAATGCTACAGAAGCTTTGTATTTCAGATAAATGCTGTTCTTTTGAACTTTCTATTCATCAAGGAATCCTGAAAAAAAAGTACACAACTGTTTTCAACATTGAAAATAATCATAAATGTTTATTGAGCAGCAGATCAGCATATTAGAATGATTTCTGAAGGATCATGTGACACTGAAGACTGGAGTAATGATGCTGAAAATTCAGCTTTGCATCACAGGAATAAATTACTTTGTCAAATATATTTAAATAGTACACAGTTATTTTAAATTGTAATAATATTTCACAATATTACTGTTTTTTACTGTATTTTTAATTAAATAAATGTAGCCTTGGTGAGCAGACGAAACTTCTTTTAAAAACATTAAAAATCTTAGTGGTTCCAAACTTTTGGACTGTACTGTATATCAATAATAAATCATACAGGTTGTGATTCTGAGGAGCACGTTGGTACTGTACCATCTTTAATGGCATTTTGTAAAACCCATTTAGTCCTCACGGAGATTTGAGAAGCGGTCGTGAAAATGTTATTCTGCTTTTGTTTCGCTGTGGTAATTTTAACCACTGAATCTTCCTTTGGAAGTGTTTGCAAAGAGAATCTGCAGAGCAGAAAACAGCGTCTTCTCGACATGAACACAACACAATCCAGCGACAGCGTTTGAGGGCGGGTCAGAGTAGACGTTATTCGCAGACAGCCAATGAAGACCAGAGGCGGGCATTAGGCGAACGTGTTACCCTGTGACGTGCAGCCGTCACGGAAGTGTGATTCAAATTCCTAATGAATCGTTTAAGCGGTTCAAAATGACAGTTCTTTCTTTTGAGAGACAATAACTTTATTATCATGCACTTTCGGCTTCACAACTTTGCAGATTGTTTACATTCACAGACAGCTACATTATTAAACACTGCATATTCAAAAAAGCATAATGGGGCACTTTAATGATTCAAATGTCACAGACTAAACTGCAAACTGTGCAGTACAACAATATCTCATGGAGTGTGTGTGTGTGTGTATTTTTAGCTGAGTTTACATGAGAGGTTTTCAGTCTTTGTGTGCTGGAAATGGAAACCGTCAGCTGCCCATTGATGCCCATCTTGTGTTTCTGTGCAGTGAGAGCGCAGTCTCGTTCACATGTGTGTCTTCAGAGGGCGGTGTAATGTCTTCCCCAAAACACAACAAAACCAACAAGCAATACAGCTGTTGCACCAGCAGAATATTGGTGGAGAAGAGCAATGCGGGTCAGACAGAGAAAGTGTGTGTGTGTGTGTGTGGGGGAAGGGAGCAGATCTTCTCGTTGTGTATCAGGTGCTATTGTCACTCAGTGTCAGTCACAGCTGAGAGAATCGACTCACACACACACACACACACAGATATCATGTCTGCTAAAGCGTCTTTAAACAGTCACAGACGTCTGCGTCCTCTGGGGGCTGGTCTCAATCCTCCACCTGTGTGCTAGACGCCTGTGAGCCGCTGTCACGCTGGGGCTGATGGGACGACAGACAGCTCCTGTAGGGCTGTATCCGCAGGGAGCAGCTTAACAAGGCTTTCCCGAGGTGCTTCACAGCAGCCGCAGGCTTAATGACACTGACGAGAGACTGCAGACGTCCAGTCACAGACAGACAGTCACATGACACTGATGAGCCTGTGAATCTACAGACAGACACTCAGCAGTGTGTGTGTGTGTGTGTGTGTGTGTGTGTGTGTGTGTGTGTGTACACATGAACAATATCTGATGTTCAAACACAGACGGCCCTCATCACCAGCAGATATCTGTCCTGACCCGTGTGACAGCAGTGCTCTACACTAGGGGCTCTCACACTTATTTATGGCAAGGAGTCCCAAATATAATCATCCAGTATATGTGTATATACACTGCCCTCCAAAAGTGTGGAAACGCTCTAGAAAAGTGGGGTTTTGGACAATATTGGCATGAATCCTTTTTAATTTGTGATCATTTTGCACTGATAAGGGACAACACAAACTACAAAAACATATTTTATTACATAAACAGTTTATACATATAAAAAACTTCCTCAAAATATCCTCCATTAGCACCTATCAGAACCCAGTTTAGGTCAGATTGGCTCATTGTATTCTAAACTTAATTGTCAATCAATTGTTGAAGCTATTAAGGTGTGCTGACCCAAAGATCCTTTACAAACCTGGACCAAGTTTAAACCAGTAACAGCATCACAGCTGGCAAAGGGGCATATTGCCATTATTATGTAATCAAAATGAAAATTATTATTGCTGGTCTTCAATGATAATGTCAAGTTACTTTAATGTATTTGCACCAAAAATGATAAGGATTTATGCTGATATCGTCCAAAACCACACTTTGCCAGGGGTGTTTCCAAACTTTTGGAGGGCAGTGTAAATCATACAGAGTGTATTTCGTAACATGTACATTGTTATATTCTTTTGATATTTACACAAACAATGTCTGTCTCATTTTTACCAGATTCATCTAAAGAATCATCCAAAGAGAAGAAGGAGAAAGACTCAGGAAAAGATTCCACGAAAGAAACCAAGAAAGACTCTGGCAAAGAGAAGGAGTCTAAGGTGTCCAAAAGAGAGTCTACAAAAGAGTCCTCGAAGGACAAGGAGTCCACCAAAGAGAAAGACTCAGCAAAGGAGTCTGGGAAGGAGAAGACCAAGGTGTCCAGGAAGTCCTCGGTGAAGGTCAAAGAGAAGAAGTCCGAGGCAGGAGACGGCTGAACGAAGCTCTCGTGATGTTAGGCGCTGCAGAGGTTAAAGCCTCATCCCAGGGTTTTTGCTGTAGTTCTAGAGTTGATAGCATAGCGGCAGCAAAACCAATCAAAAACTCACTGTTTTCACCCGAGTGGACATGTAGGAGGAGTTTATATTCAGCATGTAGTGTGTGTGTCCCGGCGGGACGTCTGATGACGGGCTCCACGCCCCGCTGAGACGTCTGAGGAGCTCTGCTCTTATCTCGGTCTCCGCTGGCTCCTTACATTCCTGGATGTGAACTGAGGTAGAAAACACCATGCAGAGTTGGAACTAATAGAATGAATAAAATAGAATGAAACTCAAATGGATGTGTAGTTTTTAATTATATGTTTCATTTCTCCGAGTGAAATACCCACATGCGTGTTATCAAATATATACATGTGATGTCGTTTCATGGAACGTGGTGGAAGAATGCTTCGTTTCTAGAATGGATCCAAACATGGAAAGTTCAACTTCTGTTGGATCACTGAAATTCCTGTGTTAGATTTCTGAGGCTGTGTTCACACTTGATTAAAACGAACTCTGGTGTGATTGTTCTGTCAGTGCGGCTCATGTGAATAAGTGTGAATCCGAAGTAAACTAGCGGACCAAGACCTCTGAGAGGGAGGGTCTCAATCCACTTCCAAATGGGCTCTGGTGCGGTTTGACTGAAATATGAGCAGAACACGGACCAAAGACATCTAAACCAACCTAAAACAGGACGTGATGTCATAAGATGAGACCCTAAAAAGCTCAGAATGCACAAGATTAGCTGTTTTTTTTTCATTATAGTCATAATGTTGTCCATTATAGTTCAGTACAGAAACGCCATCTCACGCCATCCCAGAACACGGCATTGCTATAGATGCTCAGAAAGTTCATTTTCAAAGTCTTAAAAGCTGTTTCCCTTTTTCTTTTTGTATCTTTTGGTTTGGTGTTAAAATTGACAATGTGAACGCTAAGCAAACCAGGACTAAATGAATCATTTTATTGTTTGTTCTGGATCACCAAGAGAACCGAATTACAAGTGTGAACACACCCTTAATAATGGACTCAGATCAACCACTGCACCTCATTCATACCTGTGTAGAGAATCCGAGCCATTGCTGTGATTAGTTGACACAAACAGAGTATTATTACAACACAGATTATTTTTCTAGTTTTCAAATATTTATGGTCATTCAGTAGAAATGATTCATTTTCATCTTTGAAGAATTCTTTGATAAACTATAGAAATTTGTCAAATTAATTTGTAAAATGAATGTCAGAGCAATGTACCTTTGCATTGTAAAAGTCACCAGAAACATCCATAATTCAAAAACATCATTCCATGTTACATTTTATATCAAGACTTTTATTCATACCGGTTATATTTGTCGTTGTTGTTATATTATTACTATTGCTGTTATTATTTTCTTTGTTCCAGTTTTTGACTCAATATCATTCATACTAACTGCTATTATTTAAATGTGATATTTTGGTACCAGCTATTGAAGTAAACGTTTCCCTTTAAACCTGAAACATTCTGTAAATCAGTCACACTGTCAGAAGAGGCAATAAACTGTCACTAAATAATATCGCTTACAAATATTAAAATTTACAAACGCTACAATGAGATGGTGAACTCTTTTTGTGTGTGTGCATGTGTTCGAGTGTGTGTGTGTGTGTGTCTGGACCAAGATTAGATGTTTAATGGATTTTTCTGTGGTTTTGCATGCATCGTTTCTGTATTATGTTGCCTCATTTGGGCAACTTGATAGGGCCATTTGTCTAGATAATAATGTCTGTTTCCCTCCGCACAAAATCATCAGCTCCGTACAGCGCTGATCTGTGCCGCTATTAGAGGGAAGAAGTGAGTCATATATCCCACATCTATACATACTGAATGTAAATCATACTACAGACTGCAGCAGTGATTCCCAACTGGGGGCATTTTCAAAGTGTTCAGTTTAGCTTTTTTAAAATCTGTTCAAACAACGTTATGACTTAAGTTTTGGTGCCTATAAAATGTATATTTTAGTTTAAAACTCTTCACATTAATGATGAATGATAGCACAGATCACACTGACTGCTACAACCCACTAGACTAGATTCACTTTCAGCGAGAGCTGCAGTTTCTGCCGACACAAACGGTGATGAAACAACATTCAGCAGAGATCAATGCAAATGAGCTCAGGAGTGATACGGAAACTAACCAATGGGAGTGCAGAAAGTCATCCACTGCCTGATACAGGGACTACATCCAAATACGCATACTTCCCTACTATATAGTAGGCAAAAAACAATATGTGAAAAGAGTATGTCTGAATTCACAGTACAGTATGGGCAAACTGACCTGTTACTTCTGTGAGATTCTGCAGTCCACATCAGTGGACACTTTACTATCCCATGAGGCCACAGGAGAGGATCTGTGATACTGTAGGTCACATGACAATGACAACATACTTTTTAATGTTTACAAAGTACCTATTCAAAAGAAGTGCCTACTCAGAAAGCATGTTATTTCAGATGCAGTGAGTGAGTACGGTGTCCATGTTTAGAAAGATGACTGTACGCGAGTACTACGCTGGTGACGAAATTTACGTCTCATGCACTGTATAACCTTTTCTCTGATGCCATTCTAACCCGTGTAAGGATCCATTTTGAGACCCGAGATGTGCCACTTCACTATTCTAACTCGCACATAAGAGAGTGGCGTGGTAAGAGCGATGTAGCACTGATGTGTAGGAGATGGAGATCAGCTCCCAAATGAGTCGATAATTACAGATGCTGGTCATATAATTAGAATATCATCAAAAAGTTGATTTATTTCACTAATTCCATTCAAAAAGTGAAACTTGTATATTATATTCATTCATTACACACAGACTGATATATTTCAAATGTTTATTTCTTTTAATTTTGATGTTTATAACTGACAACTAAGGAAAATCCCAAATTCAGTATCTCAGAAAATTATTATATTGTGAAAAGGTTCAATATTGAAGACACCTGGTGCCACACTCTAATCAGCTAATTAACTCAAAACACCTGCAAAGGCCTTTAAATGGTCTCTCAGTCTAGTTCTGTAGGCTACACAATCATGGGGAAGACTGCTCCAAAAGACGATCATTGACACTTTGCACAAGGAGGGCAAGACACAAAAGGTCATTGCAAAAGAGGCTGGCTGTTCACAGAGCTCTGTGTCCAAACACATTAATAGAGAGGCAAAGGAAGGAAAAGAAAAAAAGTGTACAAGCAATAGGGATAACCGCACCCTGGAGAGGATTGTGAAACAAAACCCATTCAAAAATGTGGGGGAGATTCACAAAGAGTGGACTGCAGCTGGAGTCAGTGCTTCAAGAACCACCACGCACAGACGTATGCAAGACATGGGTTTCAGCTGTCGCATTCCTTGTGTCAAGCCCCTCTTGAACAACAGACAGCGTCAGAAGCGTCTAAAGACAAAAAGGACTGGACTGCTGCTGAGTGGTCCAAAGTTATGTTCTCTGATGAAAGTAAATTTTGCATTTTCTTTGGAAATCAGGGTCCCAGAGTCTGGGGGAAGAGAGGAGAGGCACACAATCCACATTGCTTGAGGTCCAGTGTAAAGTTTCCACAGTCAGTGATGGTTTGGGGTGCCATGTCATCTGCTGGTGTTGGTCCACTGTGTTTTCTGAGGTCCAAGGTCAACGCAGCCGTATACCAGGAAGTTTTAGAGCACTTCATGCTTCCTGCTGCTGACCAACTTTATGGAGATGCAGATTTCATTTTCCAACAGGACTTGGCACCTGCACACAGTGCCAAAGCTACCAGTACCTGGTTTAAGGACCATGGTATCCCTGTTCTTAATTGGCCAGCAAACTCGCCTGACCTTAACCCCATAGAAAATCTATGGGGTATTGTGAAGAGGAAGATGCGATATGCCAGACCCAACAATGCAGAAGAGCTGAAGGCCACTATCAGAGCAACCTGGGCTCTCATAACACCTGAGCAGTGCCACAGACTGATCGACTCCATGCCACGCCTCATTGCTGCAGTAATTCAGGCAAAAGGAGCCCCAACTAAGTATTGAGTGCTGTACATGCTCATACTTTTCATGTTCATACTTTTCAGTTGCCCAAGATTTCTAAAAATCCTTTCTTTGTATTGGTCTTAAGTAATATTCTAATTTTCTGAGATACTGAATTTGGGATTTTCCTTAGTTGTCAGATATAATCATCAAAATTAAAAGAAATAAACATTTGAAATACCGTATATAAGTCTTTGTGTAATGAATGAATATAATATACAAGTTTCACTTTTTGAATGGAATTAGTGAAATAAATCAACTTTTTGATGATATTCTAACTATATGACCAGCACCTGTATACTGAATTAAAGCAACATGAATATTCAACATGAAAATTTGGTTCAATTTTCCACATACAATACAGTTTGTCTCTTAATTCACTGCAAATGCAAATTTACTCTCTGACAGTAGGTGGCGCTTAACTTTCATTTAGTTTCGACTCACTTCATCATCAGTGGACAGTGTTGTGTAACGCATTACAAGTAACTTGAGTTACATAATCAATTACTTTTTCAAGCATCTAGTAAAGTAACTAATTTTAATTTCACAACAAAATATCTGAGTTACTTTTTCACATTTGTAACACAAGCAACTTTGTTTTCAAAAAAAGCTCGAGGAAAATCTCAACAGCAGTTTGTCAGAAACGGGAAGCTGCGAGGTGTTGCTGTGGATAACCAGCGTATTTATGCTGTTTTTTTATTCCACCTTATTCTTAAAGTAAGAGTGTCGTGGTCATTTGTGTGTTGAATGTGTCTGTCTTCTGGCCTCATCCACTTGCGGTTAATTTTAGCTGTACAAAACAGCTGCTTGATATAGCAAACTGGTATTTCATACCATATTATTTTAATCTATTGTCATAATTAAACACTGGTTTGTAAAGCAAATAGTTTAACCATGTACTGCGCTTTGTTATTCTTCTGGTTATTCACCTATAGTGGCTAATGAATTGGAGGTTTTGCACATTCACTTCCGCATTGAAAAGTAAGGTGGATAAGCGCCACCTACTGTTAGAGAGTAAATCTGCATTTAGATAAACTTCACATTTGTGTTTCATTTTGTTGTTTCTATTGCTGAAGTAAGAGTGTTGAACTTTCTTCGGCTGCGTTCCAATCCAGTTTTAGACAGGCACTCATGAACTTCCCTAAGCACTTCCTCTCGAGGGAATCCCTGCCGACATTTTTAAGTGCGTTCCACTTCGTCAAGTGGACGAGGGAAGCTTATATGGACAGACCCTTGTCCCCTCGATTGTGTATGATATATTGATTATTTTGAGAATTAATCGCATAATAGTGTATAATATATTAATTATGTTGAGATTTATAATTGTAGCTACCTTATATTCACAGTCAAAGTTTATACTATTGATATTTTGTTTCATTTGTGTAATTTTATTTTTCTCCAACAGCTCATATACCTATAGGATTTTATAAATTTTCTACAACAACGTATGAGCATATAGAATGTTGCATAAAACAAATTCATGAGTAGAAAAGAGGTTTAAATAATAAATCAGTGAATTCCAAGTGATCAAGGTCTTAGTGTGCTTCATTTTAGCCAGTAGTGGGCACTCATGCAACGTAAGCAATGACGCACATCCGAGAAGGGAAGTTAGTGCGTGAAGGGCATAAAAATTGGGAGTGGAACACAGCCTTCCCCTGTATCCTACTCTTCTTTAATCCAGAGTGACATCACAGCTGAGAGGTTAGTTTGAGCTGCGCCCTCTACTGTACAGGAGTGAATCTGCCTTTCCTTCAGCCTGAGGCTTATTCATTTCACTTCTGGTGTGAAAGAACCTAAACATTTGACAAAAACACAACTAGTTTTTGTTTGTTTTTTTATTGAAAAAACAAGCAAGCCCAGCACAAGTCAGACAAAAAGTAACGCAGAAGTAATGTAACATTACTTTCCATAACAAGTAATGCAATTAGTTACTTTTTAGGGGGTAATGCAGTATTGTTACACATTACTTTTAAAAGTAACTCTCGCCAACACTGGATATGGATCATATAGTGTACAGATAACCACAAGAAAAATAACCTGTGCCAAGATCATTCCTTCTCTGCAAAAAGCAGAGTTAAAGTCGTGATGTAATGGAAGTAGCCATAGACCTTTCATCTCATATTGTGACCTGCATCAGTGAAACACATTATCAAAAAATAAAAAATGTGGGGTGGGGCTTGATTCTTTCCATCATCAGTCATGTGAATGGAGCGGGGCGGAGCTAAAGCGAACTCAGTGATTGGAGAAGTCTGGCATTCGTCACCAGAGAGAAGTCTGTCGTTTCACCAGAACACCCAAAGATGACTTTAATTACGGGCTCAAATTTAAAAGAAAAAAATGTAATCGTGAATGAATAAATCTTTCCCTGTAGGATCAATAAGATGCATTAAAGTTCATGGCAAAAAGGTACAGCATAAAGTTGATATCCCTATCTTATCACAAACAACATTTCCTCACATCATATTCACACAGAAATACACATCATCTTCTCGCAGCATGAGCCGGATCATTTGAAATCTCTCTGACATGAAGCATCTGTGAGCTGTGGATGGTTTATCACTCACCGTTGATTATTAAACCAATTAAACGTAACTATTATAAGTGGATCTACATAAGAAGATTGGTCAAACCCACAGTAATTGCTTGGGCTTGTCAAGAGGGATTGTCACCAAGGTGAGTTCAGCTTCCAAGACTCCAGATCTCCAGTAAAGGTGCTCTTTGGCGCTATCTAGTGACTAATATTACAGGAATAAAGCCATTCTCCGAGAGCATGTCTAAGCAATTCATCCCAGGACTGAAAGTGTGTGTCTGAGCCCCACATCTTCAGGATTCATCTGATCTTTGATGTGCAGATGGGACAGTCCGCATGCGCATGCAGATAGTTTGGATTTCTGACGACGCTTAGCACCTACTTTGGATAATTGTCAATGAATGAAGTCATTGTTATTCTAAGATTAGGAGTTACATGCAAAAGGCATGCTCCTCTCCAGCGCTAGTGCCTTAATAATAGGCTGAAATTCTTGTTTGGTGAGAAAGTTACTCGAGAGCTGAGTGCGTCTATAGGCTGAGGGGCGGATCTCACACACCTCACCACACACACACACACACACACACACACACACACACACATACACACGTGTGTTTAAATAGAGAGGGGCTGGAGGATGATCAGCTGCGGCTCCGGAGCTGGAGGAGGATCGGCGTCAGACATGAGCCGCCGCGCGCATCCGTGCGTCTGTCAGCGAGGATCCGGACAGCTCTGACCGCTCGGACCATGGCACTGCCATCTCTCCACAGCACCTCTGGATATTACCTCTTTGTGGAGTTTGTGACCTGCAGATCTGGATCTTCAGAAAGTCTCGTCGAGGTGTGTTTTGGAGCGTTTTTGTCATGATAATGTCTGCTGAAGGTTGCGCGTCGGGATCGACTCCCTCATGACACCCATGCCTCCCTCTGTCTGGATCTTATCGAAGAGCAGTGCTACAGGATTTGGATACTCTGTTTATTCATTAGTTTTCTTTCCCCCCGTGCGTCTGGAGCGGATTTAGGATGCTGTGTCTGTCTCCTCCAGTCACCTACAACCTGCTGTTCTGGTTCTTCATTCTCCAAACGCCACATTCAACTGCGCCTTTAATCACTGGTGAGAAGATCTCAAACTCTGAATATGAGTTAGTTTCATGCTGGAAATCTGAGGAGTTTTAAATCTGCTTTCATCACATTTTTTCAGAAAGTGTCAGTCTAGTTTTTAAAAAAAATTTTTTTTTTTTTTTAGATCTGCACCATTTTACAGTGTCTGTCTCAGATTATGCCATTATTAATCAGTATACATCAAGGCCAGTTTATTTCGGCTATATAGCACATTTCATACACAATGGTAACTCAAAGTGTTTTGCATAGAAAATAATCAGAACATGTACATAAGAAATGAAAATATCTGAAATGGAAGAGTAAGTAGCTCCTATTTAATGTATGTCGGCTGATTTAGCAATATTACATCATATGTTTGACTTGAATGAAAGCAGTCAGTGTAGCTCATCTCATTGCTCGATGATCAGTATAATCCAGAGACACTGTGAGATAGAGATGTTGGAGAGATGTGTTCCTCGTGTTGAATCAGTGTTGTGTTGATGCAGGTACAGAGGCGAGCTGTGAGAACGAGGGAGAAGTGCTGCACATCCCCAACATCACAGACAACCCCTGCATCTCCTGCGTCTGTCTGGTGAGGAACATGCCTCCATATGTCAGATGATAACTAGAGCTGCTCGATTCTGAAGAGCTCAATGTGAGGGCAACTACTGTACAATTACTGTTGCTTTAACTTTAAGTCAAATTTTTAATTAATACAAAGAAAGAGATTGATTTAATCAACAGAAACTCAAAATATTATGTTATCTGAACAACATTAGTGAACCTAAGGTGATTTGACATTGTATCAACACAAGGATTGTACAGAATAGAAGGACTGTACAAGAGACAGATATATAATAAGCATATTATACTACAAATATAACATATATATATATATATATATTGTATAAGATAAGGAAGTTCTGACAGAATATAAGAATATTTAAGGATTGTGTAGAATTAATCAATATATATACAACAGGGCTCTCAAGTTTTGAACTGAGTTCAGAGTGGGATTTCGGCGGCGGCAGCGACGGGGGTTTGGGTGGGGATGGGGGTCTGATATGAAAAATGACACAAATTCGTACAAATAAAAAAATATTTATTTAATTCAGCATTTTAGTGTGTATGTGAGTGAGTGAGTGAGAGAGATAGAGAGATAATGGTAATATAATCATACACATTTTATTTTATTTTTTTCCTCAACATTATAATGTGAAACAATATAAACATGGTAACCATATTCTGACTCTAGTGTACATTATATGTACATTACGTTCTGCAGTGTTTTTTCCCGCTCGCTGCTTGAGCTTATAATGCTTGTTCTTTAGGCCGATATTTTTTGTTTACACATATTGTTTAATGTTTTAAACTGAATGAAAACCTTAAGATAAAACGTAAACTTGTTGTGTATATTACCTAATAATAAGTTTGTTCAGAAATGGTGATGACAACTTGAATAAAAAAATGTTTAAAAACGTCTCTCATTTTCTCAAAATAATCGTAATTTAAAGCTGCTGTCCGCGATTTTTGGCGGTCTAGCGGTTAATAAACAGAACAGCACGCGTCTTGCGGAGGAACATTCTAGCCGGAGCTACTTTTCTCCATGTTTACTTTTCTCCATTACTTTATGGCGAGTCACGCAGTTACTGTGATACTCTGCGGCGGGTCCTACCAGTCATGTCTGAAATAGTCCGAATATAAACACTTATTATAAGTGTACCATAATGATTCAGGATAAGACAAAAACACGGTTTGGAAAATGGATTCATGTTGTATATTCTCATTAAATAATTTTTGTACATTTTTAACACAAAAACAGTTGCGGACTGCAGCTTTAAATACACGAATATTCAGTTATTTATTAGCCCAAATATTCGAATACAATATTTTGGAAAAATGCCCATCCCTACTAGCTAGGCAAGTTCACGTAAAGTACTCTGGACAAACTGTTAACTAACTTACCAGCTGCCTGGACACAAAGATGACTTACTGTACTCATAGTGTATGGTCCCATATCAATCACGATCGGTCTGTAGCCAGATGTGAATCAATGTGACTGACAGATGTCCTCTTCTAACTACTTAAGCGAGCATCTGAATCAGTGCGCGAGCCCGTGAATCACAGAATGTATCGTTAGAATCAGAACGTAAACATTGTTGTGGCGGGAATATCTCAATCTTACCCGGATACAGCAATTCTATTTTCTGATTGGCTGTCCGGTAGCTATATTTTTTTATTAGATTAACTGGTGCGTGGCAGGGCCTTCTGAACTCTATGGGGAACTCGCTTGATTCCTCTAATAGCGGCGCAACTTGTGCGTTATCCTGGAGATTTCTCTGCGTGAGAAATACAAGGTGTGGCGTGTGAGCGTGTGAACGGGTCGAAATGCGTGTGTCTCACGCCCAATGCGTGAGACTTGAGAGCCCTGTATACAATATAGACCTTATGTTGCCCCGCCCATTTTCAGCGTTGCGCTCGTTGTCTTTTGACTTCCGGTTTGTATTTCCACAGCGATATTACATTTATGAATGAACTGCTCGTTTTAAAATCTTCCCGATCTACTGACATTTGTTAAGACATCTGCTTTAAACATAACAATGCTCATGATAACTTTCATTAACTCTACAACAAGTAAATCCACTTAACCAACTAATTATTCTTTGACAGCGATGCCATAGAAATGTACAGAGCTACCGCAAAACGGAAGTTCAAAGACAATTTTATAAAGATGGCGGCGCGCTTGTTTCTCTGGTAAATAAGGTCTATAGACACTCTAAAAAATGCTGGGTAAAAACAACCCAAGTTGGGTTGAAAATGGACAAACCTAGTGATTGCATTGTTTTAACCCAGTGGTTGGGTTAAATGTTTGATCAACCTGCTGGGTAGTTTTATTTAACTCAAATATTGATTAAAAATGACTGTATTTCTTGCTTAAAATGAACCCATAATAGGTTAGAAATGAACATTTATTAATAAGTTTATTGAATAATAATCAAACAATAAACATGTATTAAATTGCTTATTAATAAATGTTCATCTTTTGATTATTATTGTTGCCTCTAGTAATTATGTGTCTGATTTTTAATTTCCAACATATTTTGGTTTCATTTTAAGTCAGACATATAGTCATTTTTAATCAATAGTTGAGTTAAATAAAACTACCCAGCAGGTTGATCAAACATTTAACCCAACCACTGGGTTAAAATAATCCAATTACTGGGTTTGTCCATTTTCAACCCAACTTTGCTTGTTTTTACCGCAGCATTAGAGTGCAGTGGTCTGTGATAATTCTGTTTATGAGAACAGTCTGTGGTGTAATAATGTTAGTAAAACTGTTCTTAGTGGCTTCATAATGTACACATTGTTTAAAGGGCAATTTATGGTAACGCTTTATTTTACAGTGTCCTTCTTACATGTAGTAATAACAGTAAATTATGCATAATCACATGCAACTAACCTTTTGACACCTATAGTAAGTGCACGTTGTTAATTAAAATGAGTCACTACTGAAATGTAGCCTGTAATTACACTGTAACAAAGACACCTTAGAACAAAGTGTGACTTTTATATGATTTGTGCTGTGGATACATTTACATTGCTGAATTTGAACACTGTAAATTACTATATATATGTTTTTACACTACTTTAACTCATCAAAATAATTTAAACATTTTCACGTCTTTTTATAAGTTAAACAAGATTCGACTCAATTTTTGAAGTCCGTTTAATATAAAAAGTTGAAATGACTTGTACAGCCAGCAGATGAACTTGAGTTTTTAAGTTGAAATCGGTGAGAATGGTGCATGTGTAATCCACAGCTATATCCAGTGTAAAATCAATAGATGGATAAACATGAGTGATGAACTGAAGTTAAGCTGATTTATCCACGTCTATCCCTGTCCTGATCACACAGATAGATATAGATGTGTAACATCACTCTGGCAGTGTTCATGTTATAAAGAGAAGGACATGAGAGACAAACAATGTGTCTTTCACAAGGTTAGCGTGTGAAGCTGATACCACGGGTTGATGAATGTCTCGCATTGATTCTGTTGATGAATAGCGATCAATACAGGAAGTTTTATCTCTGAAAGATGATGCTGCTCTTTATGTACATGCATTGGTCTGCTGTCGATGGGATGTCATGATGTGATTGAATTAAGCTGATCTGTCCAGAGAGCCGATCACATCCCGTACTAAATTTCACGGCTCGTCTTTGCTAGTAAAATGATTGCAGTCCTTGTTCTTGATGCATTTCTGTGTGTCCTCAGAATCAGAAAGTAGACTGTAAGCAGGAGAAGTGTCCGCCGCTGGCAGAGGACTGTGCGCTGGTGGTCAAACAGACGGGAGCCTGCTGTGAAAGATGCAAAGGTCTGAAACTATGAGAAATATCTTGCTATTATTTATTACATCTGGACTGACAGACTTGAGCTCTTCAGTTCTGCACAGTTTTGCTGTTTAAGTCACGTGGGCATCACTGCCACCTTATGGTTGAGAGACGCTATGACTCTAGCTGACCTCTCCATCTTCTCTCTTTCTTGGGAGTTTTTTTTTTTTTTTTTTTTTTTTTGAGGGTTTTTCTAGAAAATAAGTTCATCAGTTCAGCTTGTTTCTACTGTAAGAGCAAATTAAAATGCATTAATAGTAGTAGTAAAGATGGAGGTTCAGATTTTCTAGTTATACTGTAAAAAATGATGTTTCAAAGGTGTAAATAAAACAAAGATCATCCAGAGTATGTTTTACAATTTTACTTCAAGATTCAATATTTAAAGTCATTAAAGTTAAGTTGCACTCGTCTATTCTTCTCTATTGTGTCGTTTGTCGAGAGAAACGCTTCTCAAACAAGAACAAATGTAGGGCGGGGCTTGATTGGATGGTTGTGGTTTGCTATTGGTGGATCTCATGTGAGTGACAGGTTGTCCCGCCCTCGTCATCAGAGAAGAGAAGAGATGCTGCAAGAGGAAGATATTCTGATTCAAGATTATGAGGAACTGAATTTAACACAATCATGATGATGTGAACCGATAAATCATTTAGAATAAACACTGCTCCATAAAATAATTAAAAAAAAGAATTGTCCATTTGGTTTCATGGTGACTTTAATTCAGTGTGTTACCTGCTGTTTCTTTGTAATTATTTAATGAAATTTACTGGCAGAGTCCTACACATTTTTCCCAGTGTACACGGCTTGAAATGCATCTCATCTGACCTCATCTGATCTCTCTCTCTCTCTCTCTCAGGCTGTCAGCTGAAGGGGACGTCCTACAACAGTTCCCATCACTGGATCAGCCCTGTCAAGCCCTGCGTCACATACAGCTGTCAGGTGACTCCATCTCACTCAAACACTGACACACACTCGTCTAGAGCGAGAACAAACACAAGATCAACAGGACAAATGAAGATCTGGAGTAATATAGCAGACTGACTGCTTTAAACAACTAGATTTAAATGAGAATGTTGGCCAAATGAGAAAAAATAACATGTAGATGAACCTGCTGACCTCACATAACAAGAAAAAACAACTACAAATATAAATGTGAAAGAGGATGTTTGAGTTAATTTGAGCTTTTCTTTTGGACAGGAAGGTGTCGTCACTGAAGCAGAAATGAGGTGCGTCATTCACTGTAAGAACCCCAAAATCCACCCGAAGAAATGCTGCCCAACCTGCCCGGGTCAGTCAATGTGTGTGTGTGTGTGTGTGTGTGTGTTTTTTATGGAAAAAAGAAAGAGAAAGGGAAACTTCAACAATTCAAAAATAAGTCTATTTAATCTGCATGCTATAAACAGCGTTCCAGACACTGATATGCTCAACACGATCCATGAAGCGTCACTGTTTGTCTAGAAGAATGTTGAATGTCTCTGTTCATCAGCCAGATTCTCATCTTAGTGCTTGTTGGTGTTTCACAGGCTGTATTTTCGAGGGGAATTTATATAAAGAAGATGAAGAATTTCATCCTGAAGGGAATCCCTGTATTAAATGCATCTGCACTGTGAGTTTATCTGTCAAACACTGTTCTCAGATCAGTCTCAACAAAACTACTCTTTACAACGGCCAAACAACACTCTTAAAAATAAAGATTCGGTAACACTTTACTTGAAGGGGTGTGCATAAGACTGACATGACACATGTCATGAATATGAAGGAGGTTTTATGAATGTTTATGACAACTGTCATTAAGTGTCATTCGCTCAATTATGTCATTTTTAATGCAAAGATGACATTGTTGTTACGACAACTTGACATAAACCAATACATCATAACCTGTCAGTGTCTTTGTCATGACAACTTGACATTAGCAAAACATCATAACCTGTCATAAACATGACATAGCAGATTAATTATCAAACTTAAAAAACTACTTAGCTTTATGGGTTAACATTACATTACATTATTTTGGTAACACTTCAGTATAGGGAACACATATATAAACGATTAACTATAACTTTTCCCTCAATAAACTCTTAATTTACTGCTTATTATAGTTAATTGTTAGGTTTAGGTATTGGGTAGGATTAAGAATGTAGAATAAGATCATTAATATGTGCTTTATAAGTACTAATAAATAGCCAATATTTTAGCCATATGAATGCTAATAGTAATAAGCAACTAGTTAAAAGACCCTAAAATAAAGTGTTACCATTATTTTATAACAGTGTCATCTTTTTTACGAAATTTGAAATTGTCTATTATCTGACCTTCTGTTGGAGGAAACTTAAAAAAAAAAAAAAAAAACATGAAATGAAAAATAGTCGTGCCGCTGTTATAAAATTATTTGTCAGAGTATTGTCACTTAATGACATTTTAATGACAAGTTCAAATTGTACCACTGTACTTGAGCTCAAGATACATATTTATGACACTATTATAATGGCCTCATGTCAAAACCAACCACATGACAGTTTAATGTAATGTTAACCCATAAAGCTAAATGATGTCAAGTTGTCATGACAAAGACACTGACAGGTTATGATGTGTTGGTTTATGTCAAGTTGTCGTAACAACAATGTCATCTTTGCATTAAAAATGACATAATTGAGCGAATGACACTTAATGACAGTTGTCATAAACATTCATAAAACCTCCTTCATATTCATGACACGTGTCATGTCAAGATTATGAAGGTGTCATGTCAGTCTTATGCACACCCCTTCAAGTAAAGTGTTACCAAAGATTCTTTATTGGCATTGATGTTTCCATGAAGAACCTTTAACATCCATCCATTATTTAACCACTAAAGGTTCTTTAGATTATTAAAATGTTCTTCAAACAGGTTCTTTAAAGAACAGTTAAATAAAAGGTTCTTTGGTGAACCAAAAATGGTTCTTCTATGGCATCACCTCTTATGGATGTTTTTAAGAGTGAATAGCAGGCCATCTCAGATGATGAATATATATATATATATATATATAAATATAAACATTTGTGTATCTGTCAGTAGCACCTGTAGTCCAGTGAATCGTGTGTGTTTTTCAGGGAGGTCACAGCATGTGTCATAAGGTGGTGTGTCCGGTCCTGTCCTGCCCGGCTCATCTTACCCACACGCCGCCGGGACAGTGCTGTCCTAGATGTCGTGGTGAGTTATTCTCTCCCAGAGCTTAAAACACAAAGACACTTCGAGAACACTAACTCATGACTTCCACACTGACAGATATATTAGATATTTTCCCCACGTTGCACATGCAACAAACAATCCAATTATTAAATAAAAGTTTATTTCAGAAATGTAGTCATTCATCAAATTGAGGTATTGCAATTTCAATTTCACATTTATTTGTATAGCGCTTTTCACGATACATATCATTTCAAAGCAGCTTTACAGAGAATGCATGTCAACATCACAATTTAAAGAATGCAGTTAGCAAATAATGTAATAATTTAGGCAATTACTTTACAATCACTGTTAGCAGTTTAACTGAACGTAGAAGCAATGAGTTCTTGGAAAAAAGATGTAGAAGGATGTAGAAATTGTGCAATGTGCATGTTGATCCAGATGATTGCGTCTTCTGAAATCCTCGCAGGAGTTGGCGCCGTCTCTTCATAGGTGTTGCAGTGGGTCAGAGATCAGAAATGGGGTTAATAATTGCAGAGTAACTCCCACACATCCAAACTAATCAGTTCAGAAAAAATGAGTCTAGCCTCCAAAAAATAGTTGCCTTCTAATAAAGGAGTTCCCAAATCATTTCTTTGAATGACAAAAGTGATGTCACACAAGTTGTCATGTTTCATTGAGTTATTATCACAGATAAAACAATCGACTCCAAGCACAACTACACAACATGAACATCTTTAACATGTTTTAATAGTATTTGAATAAAGGGTGAAGATTTCCGGCTGGACATCACGTTTACACACTACTGTACATAATGACAGATACAAATGAAATGAATCTGTGAAAATAAAGTGTGTCTGTCAATCTGTTGTGTGGCTGTAGCGGTCCATGTGTAATTGTGTCTCTGTTTTCATGAGAAATGTGTGTGTCGTCCAGGTCAGAGGAAGGTGTTTGACCTGTCTCCCGGCAGCTGTCTGTTCCGCAGCGAGGTCTATGAGAACGGCTCCTCCATCAGCTATGACGCCTGCACCTCCTGCTCCTGCGTGGACTCTACGGTGGCCTGCAGGAGGCGGTGCTCGGCGCCCGGCAGCTGTCAGGGCAGCGGCTGCTGTGAGGAGTGCCAGTCTCATCTGAAGATGGAGGAGGTGAAGTACTGCAGGGTGAAGAGCAAAATCTACAGGGTGAGGCGTCCACGAGGATAGATGTGTGTGTGTGTGTGTGTGATGATGTGATGAACTGGCTGATATAACACATGTTTGTTCGTGTCTTAGGACGGGGACAGATGGTCGTCTGTGAACTGCTCTCTCTGCACCTGTGTTAAGGGGAATATTGAATGTCAGCCCAAGATTTGTGTTCCTATCACCAGCTGTCCCTCGGTGAGTTCTGTGAAGACGCCCAGACAGTTTATAGTCATGCCGTACTTTATATATCGCTGCCGTCAGGAGGAAACCTCGTATGTCCAAAACTGCTACTTTTCAGGAAATGGAAAAAACACTGTATTTTTTAAATAATTAAACACTGTGTTGTCAAAGTTGATTGTGACTTTATATATGGTCAGACACACGTCATTATATTATTAATATTTTACCAAAATTAAGCTCAAATGGAGTAACGAGTGTTTTATCTGTCATTATAACAGCAGGAAGTGCATTGCATTACGTTTTCATCAACTTACAGTTTATAAAGTTTATTGTATCTATATGTGGGCGCTCAGTTTTTTCTGTCATTTTGCCAAAATCTCATGTTATTAGAGATGAAGTGCTTCACACAGGCTGTTTAAGACAGTATCGGCTGTTACTCGACGACAGATGCTAGACTAAAACACTCTTCACCACTCTTTAAATACATAAGACATTAGCCTTTATATTTATATACACTACCACTGAAAAGTTTGGAAACATTACTATTTTTAATGTTTTTGAAAGAAGTCTCTTATGCTCATTAAGGCTGCATTTATTTGATCAAAAATACAGAAAAAAACAGTAATATTGTAAAATATTTTTACAATTTAAAATAATGGTTTTCTATTATAATATACTTTAAAATGTAATTTATTCCTGCGATCAAAGCTGAATTTTCAGCATCATTACTCCAGTCTTCAGTGTCACATGATCCTTCAGAAATCATTCTGATATGATGATTTATTACAAATATTGTGCTGCTTAATATTTTTTTATAATGTGATACTCAGGATTCTTTGATAAATAAAAAGTTAAAAAAGAGCAGCATTTATTTAAATTAAATCTTTTGTAACATTATACACTACTGTTCAAAAGTTTGGGGTCAGTCATTTTTTTTTAAAGAAATTAATACTTTTATTCAGCACGTATGTGTTAAATTCATAAAAAGTGATAGTAAAGATTTATTTTGTTAGAAAAGATTTCTATTTTGAATAAATGCTGTTCTTTTTGACTATTTATTCATCAATGAATCTTGAAAAAAGTATCACAGTTTCCAAAAAATATTAAGCAACACAACTGTTTTCAACATTGATAATAATCATAAATGTTTCTTGAACAGCAAATCATCATATCAGAATGATTTCTGAAGGATCATGTGACACTGAAGACTGGAGTAATGATGCTGAAAATTCACAGAATGATCACAGAAATAAATTACATTTTAAAGTATATTCAAATAGAAAACCATTATTTTAAATTGCAATAATATTTCACAATATTACTGTTTTTTTCTGTATTTTTGATCAAATAAATGCAGGCTTGATGAGCATAAGAGACTTCTTTCAAAAACATTAATAATAGTGATGTTTCCAAACTTTTCAATGGTAGTGTATATATAATGTTTCTTGAGTAAAGAAAACGCTGTAGTTCTTCAGAGAACCAGTTCTTTATTCACGATTGCAGTGCAAACAAGCAGAGACGTTCCAAACTGTGTGCAGCACTTATATAGAGGTGGGCGGAGTTATGAGATTTGACTGACAGTTTGAGGAACCAATGGAGTTACGAGGTTCAGTCACAAGCTCTTTTTAATACTTTTCATATTTGCAAAACTCACAGACAGATGTAAAGGGTGACCAATAGAAATTAACTTCCTTCAAAAACGTTAAGAAATCTAAACAGTACACACATAAAGCATAATTCATTTATAATTCAGACACATGACCTAACTCATTATTTTGTGATTAGTTACACTCAACACTGCCTTTAGATTTATTCTGGATATTATAACCAAAGACTTTATATATAGAAAGACAGTGCACTCGTATTACTTATGAATGGGAGAAACTGCAACACGCAATATGGCGGAATAAGTCCCGCCTTCTAAACAAAAGAGCCAGTCGCTGATCGGTGAAGTCATCACAAATATGGCCGCAGAGTGAACAGACTTTCCTTGACAGGGACTTTGTTAGAACCAACCTGTCAGATTCTCTGATTCTCTAAGTCAGTCAGTCTCTTTACCATGTTTTGTCTTGCAGAATAAGATACTGAATCGCACTGGCTGCTGTCCTGTTTGCACTGACAGTAAGTTGACCTCTTTACACGATCATCCTGCTGTGAGGCGTGACAGAAGAACACTTAAAAATCAAGTTATTATAAAAGGACAAATTTTCTGTTAGAGCACTAAAGTTTTTGTTTTACACCAGTTAACTCCTGTCACACACGCAATCTATCTTTCAAGTATAAGTTTGCCATCTGCTTGCATACAAATATGCATTATCTTTATTTAACATACAAAGTCAGTACTTCCCCTATCCATCACTCTCTTCTGTACTCCAGAACCAGGCGTGTGCACCGTGTTCGGAGACCCTCACTATAACACTTTTGACGGCCGCACCTTTAACTTCCAGGGCACGTGTAAGTATGTGCTCACGAAGGACTGCTCTCCGGCGGCCAGTTTCACAGTGCTGGTGAAGAACGACGCTCGGCGCACGCGCTCCTTCTCATGGACCAAATCAGTGGAGCTGCACACATCCGGCCTGAGCATCAGCCTCCACCAACACCTGACCGTCCGTCAGAACGGCACGCGCATCGCTCTCCCCTTCCATAGCACTGGGGTCCACATCGACCTGGATGGGTACCTGCTCAAACTCACCACCATCGCAGGTAAGAGCGGAGTTCAGAAGGGCCATTTAAACAGCACCTTTTCTTCTGTTTCCCATCTTCATCTGTCTTTAGTGTTGCTGTTTGAGCATGAAGAAGCTCTGCAAAGCTCCTGTTCTTCTCTATATCAGTGTCAGTGTTTCTGAAACGCCTCCACTGAGTTTTCTTCACAATATTCCTCATTTAAATAATTCATATGCAGAATAAAGGGGCGGGGCCTGGTTGAGTTAGTTAGTAGTGTGTTGAAACTGGCGGTTATGGTAAGGGGCGGGACATTTCCCAAACACCAATCACAACACACTGCTCCAGCCGACCAATCAGAGCGCATTGTGCTTTTCAGAAGGAGGGGCTTCATAGAGACAGGAACTAAACAGAGCGTTACTGACAGACTGGGAAGAGAGGAGCTGAACAATGGAGAATATGAGGAAAATAATCAACATTCAAGCAGGACAATCCTAGCATAATTTAATTGATGGACCAGACGCTTATTGCACGACTGGGTTAGAGCTGGGCGATAGTATAGTATTCATTTTGCAAGTATACTGTATGCATGCAGGTGAAGTGGGACATATTTATATATCCAGCTTTCAGTATATGACATTCTGGCCAAAACTGATTTGTGTCAAGTAGGCTATTGGGATTCCTCTTTAAGGTGCTCTGCTGATATATTGAATTAACTGACTCTCCATAAAAAAGTTGAGTAAGAAAATGATTTTTGCAGTGTAAGAATGAAGAAACTTAAGATTAGGTGTCTTGCACAATAATGACCCTTGGACCAGAAACAGGACTGTGATTTCATTAACTCTCTCACTTCTGTATGACATTGATCTGTATGCAACCTTTGTGCCGGCAGCTCAAATCATTCCTTGCACAGGTAGAACAGCAGAGTTTGCCACACCTTTCTCTTTCAAAAGAGCATGTTCTGTGTGCTTAAAGTGATTATTCAATAAAAATGACAGCTAGCTTCCAATGACCAAGTGAGTACAGTGCCATGCGCATTCGTTCAGAGTTATCTGCTCTTTAATAATGTTCTTTATACATCGTTTTTTCTAAAATGTTTTAGTTGGACGTTCCTCTAACGTTTTTAAAATGCTACTACATTCAGAGAACATTCAAAAGTAACATTCCCATAATGTTTGCAGAATGATACAATGGAAGGTTTCCTTTACGTTCACATAACCAAGAGAAAACGTTTTTAAAACATTTAAAATACTGGATGTTTTGAACGTTCAGAGAACATTCAGAAATGACATTTTCATAACTTACTGGGAACATATTTTTGTTTGTGTCAGTGTCACTGTCATAATTCAGCTCAATTCAGTTTTCATCTAATAGTGTCAGTGCAGTTAAATCAATATTACTGTCTTTTAAACTCCATTTATGAATGGGAACAATAGATCAATGGGCTGCAGTGCATAACGTCCATAGATTTTTCAAGATCCAAAATTTAAGTTAAAATTCATGTAAATGTGCATTTTATAAGGAGTCATCATTTCTTTTCATAACTTCTTAAAAATTTGTGTTTGCCTTCACTGGTCCAGTGGTGCAAGTGAGTTTTAAAAGTAAAAATATTCCATGTAGTCTCTCAATTAATTTGATTTCTAAATGATTTAGCCCAGGGGTGGGGAGCGTTGATCCTGGAGGGTCACTGTCCTGCAGAGTTTAGCTCCAACCCTGAAAAAACACTCACCTGCCTGTAACCTGCCTAGTAATCCTGAAGACCTTGATTAGCTTCGGGTGTTTAATTAAGGTTGGAGCTAAACTCTGCAGGACAATGGCCCTCCAGGATCAGCGTTCCCCACCCCTGATTTAGCCGAACTCTGTTTGAAATGGTTTTAGATAGCGTGTCACACCATCAACTTCTCCAACATAGGCAGATGCAGCATGTTTCCTTTCCCTCACTCTTCATCTGTGTCATCAGGGCTGGAGATCTCGTGGGACGGGGACAGTCTGGTGGAGGTGGTCGCGGCGCCCCATCTGAAGGAGCGGCTCTGCGGGCTGTGCGGAAACTACAACGGTCACAGGCGAGACGACACTCTCGGAGGAGATGGCCAGTTTAAGTTTGACGTGGATGAATTTGCGGAGTCCTGGCGCGTGGAGGACAACGAGGTGTGTGAGGCTCCCAACCGCAGGCCCACATCCTTCCTCTGTCCCGGCACAGTCAAAGTAAAGCTCCGCGCGCACAGAACCTGCCAAAAGCTCAAGTCCTGGGAGTTTCAGAAGTGCCATTCTGCTGTAGACTTTACCTCCTTCTACAAGTGAGTTCCCCAGTCATCATTATCAAACCAAAGCTCTGAGGAAACTGTTAGCATTTGAATCTCTGAACCAAAGATCTCGCTCAGATGAACATTTGAGAAGTGTCATTTATTACTGCTTTGACAGAGCAAATGCAGTAAACAATCATGTCATGTGTATGTGCCATTTTATTGTGAAGGCTTCAGGTGGATAGTTTGGGGCGTGGCTACTGTAGCAGGTGGAGAGTTTGGGGCGTGGCTACTGTAGCAGGCTGAGAGTTTGGGGCGTGGCTACTGTAGCAGGTGGTGAGTTTGGGGCGTGGCTACTGTAGCAGGGGGATAGTTTGGGGCGTGGCTAGTAGTTTGGGGCGTGGCTACTGTAGCAGGTGGATAGTTTGGGGCGTGGCTACTGTAGCAGGTGGAGAGTTTGGGGTGTGGCTACTGTAGCAGGCTGGGAGTTTGGGGCGTGGCTACTGTAGCAGGTGGAGAGTTTGGGGCGTGGCTACTGTAGTGGGTGGCTAGTTTGGGGCGTGGCTACTGTAGCAGGTGGAGAGTTTGGGGCGTGGCCACTGTAGCAGGGGGAGAGTTTGGGGCGTGGCTACTGTAGCAGGCTGAGAGTTTGGGGCGTGGCTACTGTAGCAGGTGGATAGTTTGGGGCGTGGCTACTGTAGCAGGCTGAGAGTTTGGGGCGTGGCTACTGTAGTGGGTGGCTAGTTTGGGGCGTGGCTACTGTAGCAGGCTGAGAGTTTGGGGCGTGGCTACTGTAGCAGGGGGAGAGTTTGGGGCGTGGCTACTGTAGCAGGCTGAGAGTTTGGGGCGTGGCTACTGTAGCAGGCTGAGAGTTTGGGGCGTGGCTACTGTAGCAGGTGGAGAGTTTGGGGCGTGGCTACTGTAGCAGGCTGAGAGTTTGGGGCGTGGCTACTGTAGCAGGTGGAGAGTTTGGGGCGTGGCTACTGTAGCAGGTTGAGAGTTTGGGGCGTGGCTACTGTAGCAGGTGGAGAGTTTGGGGCGTGGCTACTGTAGCGGGTGGTGAGTTTGGGGCGTGGCTACTGAGAATTTGGGGTGTGGCTTCTGTAGCAGCTGGAGCCAGAGGGTGTTTAGCCACTGTGGGATCATGACTGTAGATAATCAGCTTCAGTTACAGAAGTGCAAGCCAAAATTCACTGGCTTGATTAAACAGCACATGAACACGTCAAAGCGAATGGGACATTGCGATGAAAAGCTCTACGATGAACGTTTCAGTACCACACAGTGATCCAGTCAATAATGTTTACTGTGACATGTCCAGAGGTCACATCAGATTTAACTGTCTGAGGGACATATAGAAATATCGGCCAATTATTAAAGCTATGAGTATAGGGAAGGGCCATTTATTTTCCATTGAATGATTGTTGGGCAAGTTTTCAGAAAAAATGTCTGAAATGATTATTTTTGTGATTACGTTTGGTGATGATAGTGGTGCATATATTACACACTTCTTCAACACTAACTCTAAAGAAGTCAGTGAGATTAACTAGTAAAACTCGTTCTGCTTCCTCTCTTTAGGTCATGTGTAACAGACATGTGTGAGTGTCCAGTGCATAAGAACTGTTACTGTGAGTCGTTCATAGCCTACAGTCGAGCGTGTGAGAGAGAGGGCATCCGTGTGCACTGGAGACCGGAGCTCGCCTGCATCAGTAAGTCACACCTGACACGTTTATTGCAAACTCATTTTCAAATTCAAAATAGGCAACATAGGTTAATTGGCTATTTTTAGGAAATTGCGAAAAAATACAAAACATGTTTTGGGATTGAATGTTAAGTGGATATCTCTAATCCTGATGTCTAGAGTGACATTAATAATGAAGCTAGAATAAAATGTTTTATTTAAAAGAAGAGGCTCTTTTCTTTGTTTGATATATCGACTGTTTACATATTCATTTAACAAAATATTCAGGCGGTCATGACATTTTTGTGAAAATTATCAAATATGGTGGTGCTTGCTGGCAACTTTTTTTTTTTTTTTATAAAAAGAGTAACATAACTACATATATTTTCAGCTTTAATTTTTGTATTGTGTAGTAACCGTTCACTAAAAGCATCATGTCGTTTGTCACGATCATTTATTTGATCTAAAGTACAGTAAAACAGTAATATTGTGAAATACTGTTATTTCTGTGATCAAAGCTGAATTTTCAGCATCATTACTCCAGTCTTCAGTGTCACATGATCCTTCAGAAATCATTCTGATATGATGATTTGATGCTCAAGAAACATTTTAAACAAAGAAACAAAATTTTCTAGAGCTGTATGTGTTCTTCTGCTGTAGGCACACACTGCAAACATGGTGCGGTTTATGACACGTGTGGACCCAGCTGCACTAAAACGTGCCACAACTGGAACGAGGTGGGACCCTGTCACAGGCCCTGTGTCGCCGGCTGCCACTGTCCCGCCAGCCTGGTCCTGTTTCAGGGCCACTGCATTAAACCTACATCCTGCCCCGGCCGATGACCCCCATGACCTGTACAGGAGCAGAAGGCTGCTAGAGATCCAAACAAACAGAGGAAGAGAACTGGGCACACAGGGACTGTACAGCACTCAGACACTCACAAACCGCTCCTCTCAGCAGTCGTGTCCGACACGGAGACTCAGGATGCCACTGCTCGCTCTGTGAGGACTTGGTTTCGCCACATAAGTGCCTTTCCGAGCTCTGGAATAAACTCAGTTACCAAATTCCTGATGCTTCAAACTACAAGGACCTGAACTGGACATTCTGAGTTACATCAGGAGTATATGGCAAACACAAACAATAGTATTATCCATTTATTGGGTCAAACAGTATTTAATACACAATCACTTGACTGAAAGGGAAACTATTTATATATTTGTTGTTTATTTTGTAAGACAGGGACTCAAATGTGACTGTTATAGCTTTAAAGAGAAGTGTACTGTATTCGTCCAGCATACACTGATGTGTGTATGTGTTGTTATAACTGTACATTTCACTTGATGCAGTACGATATTATATATGACCAGTATAAAGCTTATATACTTTTTCAGAAATAAGCAAGTTTTTCTTTGAAAGTATTTGTCACAGCTCAGGTTCAGAGATGTCTCGTGTGTAGATTCAGGATCGGGATGCAGAAGGATTTTGCACCTATGGAAAAAGAGCTCAAAAAGAATAAACGGAGCAATTCCAATAGGGTCATCACACCATTGGTGCTCGGGCCCTAACTAAAGCCAAAAATCAACTTCATGTAAATCGTGGCAAGAATTTTGACAAGGTACATGAAAATGAACTTGTAAATTGATAAAACTCTGCAATACTGACCTGAGTGTTAACTGTGTCGAGTGTTTTACCACGTCCTGTAGTTCAGTCGAGTGTTATTGTTTGAGATGCATTAAACCACCTGACACACACACACACACACACACACACACACACACACACACACACACACACACACACACACACACACACACACACACACACACAGGCACAGCCCTAAAAGAAAACAACATTCTTTCCACAGCTATGAAAAGACATCTGAGAACAAGCGTTATCAATCAATGTAATGGAGTCATTGACTCATGAACTTTGTTTTACTCACAAACTTTTTACCAACAAAAATTTTAAATTAAAATGTATGTTTGTATAGTTTTGGTTTTAGACCGCCAGTTTTCACCTTCTTCAACAACTTTTTGCCTTGACTAGATCAGTGGTAAAATGATTAATATATGACGTCTTTCAGTAATACTGCCACCCTTGGTAAACATGAGCAAAACAGAATGATTTTTTTCTCCTCTTAGACTTTGTTTTGAAATATTCTGAAAAATCAAACCTGTACTTGAAAGTAAAATTATACGAATTGTGGAAAAAATTCATAAATTCTCAAAACCACTTGTCCTGTATTCACCAAGGGAAAAAAGACAATTCTGTTATTTACCCTCATATCATTCCAAACCTTTATGCCTTTCTTTCTTTTGTGAAACATTATTAATATATTTTGAGATGCATTTTTGTAGCAAATTACCCAAGAAGGGAAATATGTGTCAATTATGATCAATAAAAGTATTTGGATCAAGTAACTGATATGGGGGAATTCCTGACAGAATCAGTCTTGGACGTTCCACCAACACTCGTTCAGCGAAGAACGTCTTTATACTATAGCAGGATAATACTCTACTGGGCCATAGATATAGATATAAAAAGGATATGATTGTCTATCTATCTATATAGCCACCTAAAGTGTATTATTATATATATATATATATATATATATATATATATATATATATATATATATATATATATACACACACACACACACAGGTGCTGGTCATATAATTAGAATATCATGAAAAAGTTCATTTTTTTATTGTAAATTATTTTAAAAAATGAAACTTTCATTTATACTAGATTCTCTACATGTAAAGTAAAACATTTCAAAAGTTTTTTTTTTTTTTTTAATTTGTTGATTAGAGCGTACAGCTAATGAAAGTCCAAAATCCAGTATCTCAAAATATTAGAATATTTTCATTTGAGTTTCATTAAATGACCATCCCTACAGTATAAATTCCAGGGTATCTCTTGTTCTTTGAAACCACACTAATGGGGAAGACTGCTGACTTGGCAATGGTCCAGGAGACAATCATTGACACCCTCCACAAAGAGAGTAAGTCACAGAAGGTCATTAATGAATGTGGTGGCTGTTTACAGAGTGATGTATCAAAGCATATTAAATGCAAAGTTGACTAGAAGGAAGAAATTGGGTAGGCAAAGGTGCACAAGCAACAGGGATGACCGCAAGCTTGAGAATACTGTCAAGTAAAGCCGATTCAAACACTTGGGAGAGCTTCACAATGAGTCGAATGAAGCCGGAGTCAGCGCATCAAGAGTCCACCACACTCAGACATCTTCAGGAAAAGGACTACCAAGCCACTTCTGAAACAGAAACAACGTCAGAAGCATCTTACCTGGGCTAAGGAGAAAAAGAACTGGACTGTGAACAGTGGTCGAAAGTCCTCTTTTCAGATAAAAGTAAATTTTGCATTTCATGTTGAAATCATGGTCCCAGAGTCTGAAGGAAGACTGGAGAGGCACAGAATCCAAGCTGCTTGAAGTCTAGTGGGAAGTTTCTGAAGTTAGTAATGATTTGGGGGGCCGTGACATCTGCTGGTGTTGGTCCATTGTGTTTTATCAAGTGCAAAGTCAATGCAGCCATCTTCCAGGAGATTTTGGAGCACTTTATGCTTCCATCTGCTGACAAGCTTTATGGAGATGCGGATTTCCTTTTCCAGCAGGACTTTAGCACCTGTCCACAGTGCAAAAACCACTTCCAAGTGGTTTGCTGACCATGATATTACTGTGTTTTATTGGCCAGCCAACATGCCTGACCCCTGAATCTATGGGATATTTTCAAGAGAAAGATGAGAAAGTCGATCCAACAATATACAGATGATCTGAAGGCTCAATAGTGCCTCAGCAGTGCCACAGGCTGATCACTTCCATGCCACACTTCACTGATGCTGTAATTTGTGCTAGGGGCAAGTCATTTGCTGTAATATGTGCTACCGACCAAGTATTGAGTGCACAAATGAACATACTTTAAAGAACTTGAACTTTTCTGTTTTGAAAATCCATTTTTTGATTGATCTTAGGAAATATTCTAACATTTTGAGATACTGGATTTTGGACTTTTATGAGCTGTACGCTCTAATCATCAAAATTAAAAAAAAAAAAAAAAAAAACTTTTGAAATGTTTTACTTTACATGTAGGGAATCTAGAATATATGAAAGTTTCATTTTTAAAAATAATTTACAATAAAAAAAATGAACTTTTTCACGATATTATATATATTATATATATATATATATATATATATATATATATATATATATATATATATATATATATATATATATATATATATATATATATATATATATATATATATATATATATACAGTACAGTCCAAAAGTTTGAAACCACTAGGATTTTTAATGTTTTTATAAGAAGTTTCGTCTGCTCACCAAGGCTACATTTATTTAATTAAAAATACAGTAAAAAACAGTAATATTGTGAAATATTATTACAATTTAAAATTACTTTGTGAAATATATTCAAATAGAAAACAGTTATTTATTCCTGTGATGCAAAGCTGAATTTTCAGCATCGTTACTCCAGTCTTCAGTGTCACATGATCCTTCAGAAATCATTCTAATATGCTGATCTGCTGCTCAAGAAACATTTAATGTGTACAATTGTACAAAATATTTGTGTACAATATTTTTTTTCAGGATTATTTGATGAATAGAAAGTTCAAACGAACGGTGTTTATCTGAAATCTAATCTTTTGTAACATTATAAATGTCTTTACTGCCACTTTTGATTGATTTAATGCATCCTTGCTGAATAAAAGTATTCATTTCTTTAAATTCTTTTCAAAAAAATAAAAATAAAAATTCTTACTGACCCCAAACTTTTGAACGGTAGTGTATAATGCTACAGAAGCTTTGTATTTCAGATAAATGCTGTTCTTTTGAACTTTCTATTCATCAAGGAATCCTGAAAAAAAAAGAGGTACACAACTGTTTTCAACATTGAAAATAATCATAAATGTTTATTGAGCAGCAAATCAGCATATTAGAATGATTTCTGAAGGATCATGTGACACTGAAGACTGGAGTAATGATGCTGAAAATTCAGCTTTGCATCACAGGAATAAATTACTTTGTCAAATATATTTAAATAGTACACAGTTATTTTAAATTGTAATAATATTTCACAATATTACTTTTTTTTATATTTTTATTAAATAAATGTAGCTTGTGAGCAGACGAAACTTCTTTTAAAAACATCAAAAATCTTAGGGTTCTAAACTTTTGAGTACTGTATATATGTATATATATATGTATTATATATATATATGTATATATATATATATATATATATATATATATATATATATATATATATATATATATATATATATATATATATATATATATATATATATATATATATACACACACACACACACACACACACACTTATCCAGCACTTTTGTGTGCTTCATTCTTATTAGAGTAAGGAGTAAGGTAAATGAACATACAAGAAATTAAAAATGCAGCTCATAGATACCAAACATGATATACATGCGATCTTGGTTAACTGCTGTGCAATTTTAAATCATCCCTTCAACAGTTTGAATTAATACATACGCAAAACAATATAAAAGGAAAATTTGCTTGTTGGGTGAGGGGTATTGTGGATTTATTAAATGTAACGTAATTGTGTCTGATCCTTCTCAAGTCACTACATTTCTGTCCATATAATGGAAGTCAACATTAACCAAAATGGTTACCAACATTCTTTAAAATACTCTTCTTTTGTGTTCTGTGAAAGAAAGTCACAGGTTTGGACCAGCTAACAAAATATGTTCTAAGAGCGATTTGCAAAAGTTCACCTGAAGTTATGAAAACGTTATTTCTGAAAGTCTCAGAACATTTAAAATGTTCAGTCCAGTTTTTAAAATGTTTGAAAAACATTTCTTGGTTATGCAAATGTTACTTTTGAATGTTTTCTGAGAATTCCGAAACTAGTAATAAACAAAAATCCAACTAAAAGTGCTTAGCGCCGCGTCAGAGTCGCAACATTGTATGAAAACATTCTATTAACGTTACAGGAAAAAAGATTTGTTCATAACTTTGGCTAATGTTCTGGTAATGTTCTCTCAAAGTTTGGAGAATGTTCCCAGTTAGCTGGGGAAACAACACAAGGGTGAATAAAGATGACAATTTTCATTTGGGGTGAACTAACCCTGAGCCATGACTTCCTGTTTCAAAAGGGTCAATGTATATATGAGGTGAGGTTGTTGAGCCGCACAAATCAGGAAATGGCCATTAGAAAATATTTCATTGGTTGAAATGCTCATTGCCACTATCTGAGCAATGATAGCGAATGACCTGGAAGAGGAACTGATTAAATCATTTATGGCAAATTGATTAATCAGCATTCCAATTGAACATTCTGGATTTATTTATTATCTTTTCATTTATAACACCCCTTGTAACAGTTATAAACTCTTCATTAATATACTGCACACTAGCAAGGAGGTCCACTGATATCTGCAGGATCATCTATTTGTAGTGCCAGTTCATTGCGAGTCAGAATCATTTTTTCTTTTGGGCTGAGATGTCTCAGTTTTTCTTATCCTAGCCAGTTGTGGGCAACCATTTTTGGAACGAGTGCTGTGGAGGATATTACCACATTGGCTAGACCGGTCCTGGTGTTACGCTGGTTCAATCCTTTCCTCTGCTTCCGGCAGGTTTTGAAGAGCTGCTGCTTCATTTGAAAGAGACTCCACTTTTCAATACTCTGGTACAGACATATTCTACCTTTGCTACAGCGGCAGTACCAACTGTTTATAGGTGACGTTGTAATTCACCAAGACAGTAATGTGTCACCTTTATATAACACATGTAGTTGGGGCCTTCAATGGCTAGTAAATGTGGCACCTTTACCGTTATCCTAATTTTGCTACTTAAAGCATTGTTTTTCTTTCCCCCAAATGATTTTTACTCCATCTCAGTCAACATGTCCTCTGATAAATCTTCACTAGTTTCAGCAGCACAGGAGAAGTCCACTGAGCTCAGAGACACACATTGTGTAACCAAAAGTTCACTCCTTGGTGCCGTTTCAACACAGCTTTTGCAAATATCAATGTCACAGATAACCTTGTGGGATGAATCCCAAGTTGAAGTTATGGGATGCATGGCTTCATGATGTTTCCGCTTAATGTGCATCTTTAAATTTTTGGAATTCAGATTGACCCTGCAATGAGGACACTGCACAGAGATTTGCTTTCTTTTAACAATCACTCGCTGAGCTGCTAATTCCAGTGGACGAGGTGCTGGTTGCTGCAAAAGAGGTTCCTGTAGTGGACGACCTACAGGATGTGGTTCTGGAGTGCAAGTAGCTACAGGATGAGTGTTGCAAAGATGCCTCTTTAGAGCACCTTGATTGAAGTAGGTCTGTGGACACTGGCAGCAGTGAAAATGTCTGGCCTTTTCACCACAGCTGTTACAGCTGTATATAACATAATCTAAAACAGAGTAAAAAAACAATGTTAGTAGACATTTCCCATAAGAGGACTTTAACTGAAAATGGTATCACTTTAGAATGAGCTTATGCATTTTAACATTAGTAAAAGTAAAGAAACAATGAACCAAGGTGAGAAATTAACAGTGGCTTTTGGCAAAAATGCCCCCCAAATTCAAGATAAGGGGGCAAAAAAAATGCCACAGCGCAATTACGCAAAATCTATCAAGCTATTGCAATTAAAGTAAAATGTGAAAATGAACAAACTGGTCGCTGGCAGCATTAAATTTAGATCTGCTCATATTGTATCAGATTTATTTCTATGCGTAAATTGCAGCATTAGGCATTGTAGTCAATGCTATGTTTCCATCCACCTATTTTTATACACATTTTGGGATATCACAAACTGCTAGGTGGAAACACCAAGTTGTGCAGAGATTCCAAAAATGCCCGTAAAAACCATGCGCATAAACTACGATGGAAACACTTTTACCGAATAAATTCCCTGATGCATTTCAAAAAGAGACATGTGACTTTGGGATGGCATAATTGGACCAACCAGCCGATCATGTTGCACAGCATCTGAAGTGCTGTTTTGGTCATTCTGTAACCTAATGCCTGAACAAAGTCTATCGTTAAAGTGGTTCGGTATAATTCCCTCGCAGAAGTGTCTCACGCGATTGCGTTTACAAACACCAGGCATCTGAATAGGCAAGATAACATGACAGCGTTATTGCGGTTCATCTGTGCACTCTAAAGGGCAAGTAATTTATTATGTGAAAATTAATAAATACAGTGGTTTCTACAGCAGCAAGTTCATTTTTCTTGATATTTTTGTGCCAATTTATCAGGAAGTGACGAATTTGTTCTCTTCAACTCACTGGATGGAAACAGTGCTTTATTCACAAATGTTTTATGTAATATTTGCAACTTTGGATGGAAACAGCTAATCAGAGGAGTTGCTGTGTGTTGCCAGAATATGATGTGCCATTTCCCCACATACAAAACGTTTTTTAATGCATTCTATTTAAAAATAATAATTACAATATGAAGAGCAATAATCGACACAAATGATTTTGTCATAACCATTGCAGCCTTACCCTGTAATGAATTCCCGTTTTTTATTTTTTATTTGATGATTTATATACTTTATGTAGGCTGTTTACATTATGCAGTTGTTGTGTAACATGTATGTGACCTTTGAGCAGCATTAAATACACAAATGCCATGTCAGAAAAACTGCCCTTACAAAAAGTACCTTTGGAAATCAATGGAAAAGTTTATCAAATGGAAAAATTTATGACACTGCAATGAACAATATTTCTTTTACAGAATGTTTAAATCTTGATTAATGTCGTTATGAAAACAACTGCTCATTTTTTCTTCTGAAAAAGAAAGACAAACACTATTCACACACTTGAACACTGTTGCAATGTCTGTTCTTCTTCTGATCGCCAGTATATTTTAATTAAACATTAACCAAGATATATAAATTCTGTAAAAGTATTTTTCATTGTTAGTTCATTACGTATGTTTACTATATTAGGAATACTTTATTTTAAGGATGTAATAGTTAAAGACAATGTATGCTCACTCACCTCCATATTCAACCGCACTCAGTTTATGCCTAGCTATATGGGTCATTATTTGTTGATATTTTCTTGGCTTACAAACGTCAGTTGAGCAGAAGGGGCAAGTGAATAAAGTAGCATCTGCATTGCAGCGTTGAGGCTGAGGATCTTGCCCTCTCTGCTTAATTGTGATGTGCTGAAAAGACAAGAAAAAAATAGACAGTTACTCTTCAAAAGGTGTTAGAGACTCAGACAGGATGATGTTAGGGAACCCAAAACAGATTATTTTCTAAGATGTGGAAACGAACAGCAAAGCACTGAGGAGTACTGGCAACAAGTATGCAAGTATGTAGTATTCATGAAATGGCAGAGTTATGGAAAGAATATGAGTCTTAACTCAAGAGTTATGGCAAGCGGGTGCATTATGGCAGGTAAACAACAGTCTTTGGAAAGAATGGGAGTTACTTGAGCACCAGATGTTTCTTTTTTCATGTCCTGATACATATAACCATAGAATTCAAAGACAGTGTACTTTCTTTTTCACATGACTAAGTGGAGTGGTAGTGAGTATCTGTGTCCAGGTGGAGTAGATGGGTTAACAGAGACTATAAGGTGACGAAGGAGATCGTTGGAGTACCTCGGGAGGTCTCCCTTGTATTACAAAGATTTTTCTTTGGGCTTGTATCCTTCCCAATTTGCAAGGTACTCGAGACGAACCCTGACTCTGTAGGCGGGTCCGTGGGGGTGACAAGCAACAAGGGAGTTCGTCAATCAGACCAGGCTTTGTCGAGTGAGAGAAGACAGGCAGGTGGGTAAGGCTTTAACAGGGACCAATGTAATGGGGACTTAGCTTTTTGTAGGGGAGGAGTAGCTGGATGTCCTTCATGGAGAGCCACACTTTCTGCCTAGGCTAGTAGTTGAGAGCAGTGGATCTCCAGGCATCAGCTTGGCGATGCACAGCCCATTGCAGACCCTCTCACTCTCTTTGAACTAATGATCCACAGATAGGACATTCGATAGTTCGCTGGACCAAGGGAACAGAGGTGGTTGATAGCAGAGTACACACTGGAAGGGAGTGAGTTTTGTGGAGGGCTGCCAGAGAGAGTTCTGTGCATACATCGACCAAGGACAGGAATTAAGTCCATCGGTTCTCCATCGGTTCAGATCTCCTATGTCTTCCGTTTTGTCTGCCTGTTGCTCGGTGGATGACACCCAGACAAGAGGCTGACCATCACACCCAGGAGTTTGAAGGCGGCCTTCCAAACATGGATGAATTGGGGGCCTCTCTGACACAATATCCTCAGGGATTCCATAATTATATAATATGTGGTTAAAACAGAAGTTTGGCCATCTCCATAGTGGTGGGCAAGCCCTAGAGAGGAACCAATTTGCAGGCCTCGGAAAAACCGTCGACATCCATCTTTAGGTGGGAGATCTGTGAAAAGTCGACTACTAGGTGTGACCAAGGACGACGAGGGATGGGCAGAGGATGAAGCTTCCCGGATGGTAAGTGCTGGCCATGGCACATTCCTGACATCCCTGGACGTACCTTCTGACATCTTTATCCATACTTGGCCACCAGAACCAGTCCTGCAGAAGCGAGAGGGTCCTATTGGTCCCTGGGTGGCCGGTGCCCAGAGGAATGGATGGATTCCAAGGTTGGGAAATAGATATTGACAGCTGGGCAGCCCAGTGGAGCAGGTTCAGTGGTGGTGGCCTTCACTATCTGATCATCCAGAGATCATTGAATTAGACTGAGGATGATGTTGGGCATTGGAATAGGCTCTGGTTCCTCCTGGGGTTTTGTTTTTTGTTTTGATATGAGATGGTGAGATAAAACAGGTAAAGAAGAGGGTCCGGCAATGAGCTTGCCATTGATTCAGTCGACGAGCTTCACTAAGATTAGTGAAGGTGTTTATTTAGAAAACCAAGAAAGGGTGGTGGGCCCCCTCCAGCCAAAGCTCCTCCAACATGAGCTTGCTGGCTAGTAGTCCTCGGTTGCCAAAGTTGTAATTCTGCTCTGAAAGCTTTCTGGAGAAAAAGGCACATGGATGGAGTCTGGGAGGTTTCCCCTGCTGCTAAGAGAGGACTGCTCCCATGCAACTAGTGGAAGAGTCTACTTCAACGCATCATGGTGGCAATGGTCAGTCTTATTCCAGGAGTACACAAAGATGTCGATGCTGATGAATCAATGGAGGTACTCCCGAAATGCTTTATTCATGAATCCTTAGAATATGGAATGGACGTTGACCAGGCCATACTGTATAACCCAATACTCAGTGGCCATTAGGGGTCACAAATGCAGTCTTCCATTCATCCATATTTGAATGAGGTTATACGTGCTGCGAAGTTCCAGCTTTGTGAAGACGTTGGCTCTTCTCAACAGTTCCAGGGTGGCTGGGATAAGAGGAAGGGGATACCGGAATCTAACTGTGATTTTGTTTAGGGAGCTGTAGTATACAGTATATGCAGGGCCTCAAGCCTCCAAAGGAAAAAAAAGCTTGAAGCAGTTGTCGTGTAAACGTACCCTCAGTTCGCTGAACCTGATCAACATCTTTGTTGACCCTGGAACAACATTCCAATCAACCAATCAGATTTGAAGATTTGAAGTTTATAGTTTATGTCAAGTTTAGACTTACTAATGTAGAAACATCTAACCCTGGTTGTGTTATTCAACTATCATTTCCCTCTGATTTTAGGGATTACTTCTGGGTAGAGTTAGGTTTAGGGGTAGGGATATGGATATGATTGAATTTTCAGACAGGAATATTGTTCCAGGATCAGTAAAATATGTTTACCCAGGAAAGAGTCTAACTTGGCAAAATCAGGACGTGCGTCTCAGTTCACTCAATGATGGTGAGATCAGATCTCTATGTGGACCATAAAATATATTGTCAGACTCACTGGATTATTACAATTAATGGCAAAAGGAACGTTTGGAGGAATTAACTTATATTTCCTATTGGTACACTTTTTGGTGAAAAATCTAACCCGCTTCTGCACATCGTCCTATTCTTTTACAACACACTGTGCTTGAAAATGACATGTTGCATAGCTTCATGATGCATCTGCTCAATTTTTAGAATTCAGACTCACCCTACGACGGCACTGCACAGAAATTTGCCTTCTCTTAATCACTGGAGGAGCTGCTAATTGAAGTGGAGGAGATGCTGGTTGCTGCAAAGGAGGTTCTTGTTGTGGAGGAGATGCTGGTTGCTCAGAAGGAGGTTCTTCTTGTGGGTCAGTTGCTGGTTGTGGTTTTAAAGTGCAAGTAGCTATGGGATGACTGCTGCAAAGATGTTTTTTTAGGTCAGCTTTATTGATGTAAGTCTTGGGACACTGGAAGCAGTGAAAATGTCTGGCCATTTTGCCACAGCCAATGTTACAGCTGTAGATAACATGATCTAAAACAGAGGTTTAAGCACATTTATATTAGCACAACATTAACCAACATTTATGGATGCTATGAAAGTATTTTAGTTCATAACGCATGTTAACTACGTTAGTTACGATTACAGCATTATTATAAAGTATTCCCAAAGAGACTCACCTCCATATTCCACCGCCCTCAGTTTATGTCCAGCTATATGGGTCATTATTTGATGGTACTGTCTTGGCTTACAGACATCAGTTGAGCAGAAGGGGCAAGTGAATAAAGAAGCATCTGCATGGCAGCGATGAGGCCGAGGCTCTTGTCCTCTCTGCTTAATTGTGATGTGCTGAAAAGACAAGAAAATTCAAAAAGTGTCATTTACAGGAAATAACTAACACAAAATGAAACCAATAAACCAATTAAAACAAACAAACTCTCAAGCTCCACCAGCAGTCCATTCTAATTCTCTAAATTCTCTTTAATATGAAAAATATGCTTTGTCTTTAATAAATGTTTTCAACAACATTTTAGTTCTAATTCTTAAGTGCCATTGTTTAGAAATGCTTTGACTGTCTCATAGACCTTCTGATCTCACAATCATCGAGTCAGTCTGCGATTACATGACGAGCCAGAAAAATCCAGAGACGACTAAATCCATAAGAACTGTGGCAGCATCTCCAAGACACTGAGAATTCTACCTGCAAAGCTGCCTTTAAAACAACTTTTGTTTTAGGTACATTTGCACACAGCAATACCTGATAGAATTCAGACTCACCCTACGATGACTCTTAATCGCTGGAGGAGCTGCTAATTGAAGTGGATCAGATGGTTGTTGGGAAGGAGGATCTTGTTGTGGTTGAGATGCTGGTTGTTGGGAAGGAGATTCTTTTTGTGGAGGAGATGCTGGTTTTTGGGAAGGAGGTTCTTGTTGTGGGTCACTTGCTGGTTGTGGTTTTAAAGTGCAAGTAGCTATGGGATGACTGCTGCAAAGATGCTTTTTTAGGGCACTTTTATTGGTGTAAGTCTTGGGACACTGGCAGCAGTGAAAATGTCTGGCCATTTTGCCACAGCCAATGTTACAGCTGTATATAACATGATCTAAAACAGAGGTTAAAGCACATCTGTATTAGCACAACATTAACCAACATTTATGGATGCAGTAAAAGTGTTCACTGTTAGTTCATATATGGACAAAAGTGTTGGGACACCTGACCATTACACCAAAAGGGACTGCAATGACATCACATTCTAAATACATAGACATTAATATGGAGCTGGTCCCTCTTTGCAGCTATAACACTTTCCACTCTTCTGGGAAAGCTTTCCTCAAGATTGTGGAGTGTTTCTGTGGGAATATTTGCAGTCCAGTCAAGCATTTGTGAGGTCAGGCACTGGATCTCTGCTCAGCTCGGTGTTGGATGGGGTTGAGGTCCGGCCCAGTCAAGCTCTTCCACACCAAACTCATGTAACCATGTCTTTATGGACCTATTTGTGCACCGGGGAATGGGTGCTTAAGCAGCGTAAGGCGTGAGCAAGGCTGAGGACCTCTCTGCTGCACCCAGTCTTCGAGATCTACACCCGGAACTGCTTCTCCCCTCTTCGTGAGACGGAACACGATGCTGTGAACATTGGAGACTCTATCGTCTGTCACGTCCGCGCTACCTCAGCTAAAGGTAAGGTGCACATTCAATGCTTTCCTGGCGCTTGTGTTCTCTATGTCGGGGACGAGAGCATCAGAGCTGTATTGCTGCATGCAGGGGAGAATGACATCAGGCTGCGGCAGATGGAGGTTCTGAAGCAGGACTTCAGGAGCCTGATCGAGAGGGTGAGCAGCAAATCGCCCACGGCGTGGATAATCATGTCCGGACCGCTTCCGACGTACCGACAAGGACTTGAAAGGTTCAGTAGATTATTTGCTCTAAATGAATGGCTAATGTTTTGGTGTAATGAACATAAGCTGCTCTTTGTAAATAATTGGAATCTTTTCTGGGAGCGACCAAGGCTCTTCCGTGCTGATGGCCTGCACCCCAGAAGAATCGGAGCTGATCTTCTGTCAGAGAACATCTCCAAGACGTTACGCACCGTATGACTAGTGAGTCAAACCTCAAATCACAGTCTTCATTCTACCCACTTAATTAATAGAAATGCGAGTGTAGTACAGTCTATAGACTTCCCTGAATAGTGAGGTCAAACAATAAATCTATAGCATCTAGAAAAAATCTGATTGCGATTAAACCAGAAAATCTCAAAATTACTGAACAAAAACAATTCCTAAAGCTAGGGCTCCTAAGGCGGGTACTGTAAATGAAAGGATCACAGATAATAGTTTTGATGTACTTTGCCTTTGTAAAACCTGGCTTATTTCGGTCTTAATGAGTCTACTCCACCAGACTACTGTTATAAGCACGAGCCTTGTCTGGTTGTGGTGGGCGATGCTGTAACTATCTATAGAGAAACAGAACACAGGTTTAATTCGTTTGAAGTGCTTGTGCTAAATGTTACACTCTCAGATCTAAGAAAAAAAGTCCTTACTATCTCTTGCTTTGGCTACCATTTATAGACCTCGAGGGCCGTATGTTGATTTCCTAAAAGAGTTTGCAGATTCTCTCTCAGACCTATTGGTCAATGTTGATAAAGCACTGATTGTTGGAGAGTTTAACATTTGTAGATAATGCAAATGATGTGTTAGGGGCTGCGTTTACAGATTTACTAAACTCATTTGGGGTCAAGCAAAATGTCACTAGACCCACTCATCATTTTAATCATACACTATATTTAATTTTATCACATCGAATCAGTCCTACCGATATAGAAATTCTACCTCAAAGTGATGTCACTGATAGCTAACTTGTAACGTGCATACTGCGTACCGCTGATATTTGCCATATTGCACTGCGTTATTGACTAGGTAGAACAATTCTCCCGACAACTATAGATAAATTCACAAATAACCTGCCTGATCTGTCTCAGCTGCTCAGTGTACCCAAGCGCTCTAGTGAAAAGCGCTCTACAAAATAATATGAATTGAATTGGGGCATAGTCATGCTAGAATTTGGAAGCAAAGCATTGTCCAAAATGTCTTGATAGGCTCAAGCATTAAGATTTCCCTTCACTGGAAGATGCCCAACCTCTGAAAAACAGCCCCATAAGCCCCGCAAACTTTACAGCCAGGCAGGTAACGTTCTCCTGGCCTCTGCCAAACCCAGACTCACCCATCAGACTGACAAACAGAGAAGCGTGATCGGTCACTCCACAGAACAGGTTTCCACTGCTCCAGAATCCAGTGACGTGTGCTTTACACCAGTCCATCTGACACTTGGCATTGTACTTGGTGATGTAAGGCTCACATGCAGCTGCTCGGCCATTGAAATGTGATGGAAATATTTTATGTCAACATGAAATGTACAGAAAATGCAGACTAAGGATGCTTAGGTCAAAGACCAGTCACATGATTAGCTTAAATCATTACAAACCAATCACCAGAACAAATCACAGTGATGAAGACATTGATTTTTACTCAACTGTAAGACTTAAATGTGCATGTATCTTTCTATTCATTGAGACTCACTCTGTTGTTGTGACAAGTGATCTCCCGGCCGTAAATAAAACTTCATTTCTACAAAGAGCAACTTGGAAGTCGTGTCAGGTATATGCTGCGCAGCTAAGGAATAGAAGTACTAAAGATTCTACGCTCAAAAGACCACAGCAGAGACAGTGATAGTGTTGGAAGACTATAGAGTCGCCCTCGGGGTGAGGCTGTAATACTCGGAGTTAGTATTAATGATCCTGTGTCGGACCAGCGTACACCTGAGAAGGACGGTGAGAGTGTATAGATGCTAAAGACCTGTGTGCTCATGTGTGATTGAGGTAGTGATAGTAGCTTCTTGACGGGACGCCGTCACCTTATTTCGGGAAGGGAATTACCTCGAAATATTGGAAATGTATTAGAAGTATTCGAGAAGGGAATTACCTCGAGATACTGTAGTATTATATTGTATTATATTCGGGACGGGAATTACCCCGAAGGTACTGTAGTATTGTGGTACTGTAGTATTGTATTGTATTATATTTGGGATGAGAATTACCTCGAAGGTACTGTAGTACTGTATTGGTACTGAGTATTATATATTATATTGACAACTGGAGGTTGTTTGAATTGTCAGTAGTCGGATTAGTATTGAGAATTTCCACGACAGAAACCCACTCCATGAAGCTCCCAACACACAGTTTCTGTGCTGATATTAATGCCAGTGGAAGTTTGGATCTCTCCAGCTGTTGAATCAGCAGAGCGTTGGCGACTTTTACATACCATGTTCCTCAGCACTCGTGACCGGTTCGCTCTGTGACCTTACATGATCTTCCACTTCATGGCTGAGTTGCTGCTGTACGTAAACCCTTCCACTTTCCAATAATACCACTCACAGTTGACTATGGAACATCTAGCAGGGATACAATTTCACAAACTGACATATTGCAAAGGTGCCATCTTCTCACAGTATCACACTTGAATTCACTGAGCTCTTCAGAAGAACGATACATTTTTTTCCACAAATGTTTGTAAATGCAGACTGCATGGGTTGCTTTATTTTATACACCTGTGGCAATGGGTCTGATTGAAACACCTGTTTTCAATAACTAAGAGGAGTGTCCCAATACTTTTGTCCAGACAGTATATGTTAACTATTACAGCATTATTATAAAGTATTCCCAAAGAGACTCACCTCCATATTCAACCGCCCTCAGTTTATGTCCAGCTATATGGGTCATTATTTGATGGTACTGTCTTGGCTTACAGACATCAGTTGAGCAGAAGGGGCAAGTGAATAAAGAAGCATCTGCATGGCAGCGATGAGGCCGAGGCTCTTGTCCTCTCTGCTTAATTGTGATGTGCTGAAAAGACAAGAACATTCAAAGTGTAAGTTACAGGAAATAACTATAAACTTTAACCTAAAATGTGTTTTCCCCACTGTATAACACCACTGATACATAAAAAAAAATAAAACAAGAACAAATGTAGGGCGGGGCTTGATTTTGTCTGTGGGGAATTGATTGGATGGTTGTGGTTTGCTATTGGTGGATCCCACACAGCAGGAGACTCCTAGGCGGATCCGCATTCAAGTCACCAAACCCGCGTAACTGTCACATTCGTTTTGGCACCACCCAGAGGATCAGCTCTGCCTCCGGGCGGCGCCGTAAAATCTACTGTCAATCAGCAGATCCTGAGTGGACCCATGTCGGATCCGTGGATGCGCACACGCCTTTACTGTAACGGTTGTATCAATTTGTGGGTCCCAAACGGACCCGCCGCGGAGGTAAGGTTTTAATCGCGGATGCAGCGCGGAGCCACAGACGCCGATACGGGTCCGTTCGCGGATACGGTCCGGAAGCCGCGATACCTCCGCGGCCAATCCGCCGCTGAGTTCTTTTGCTGTGTGGGATCTCGTGGATTTAGGCTGTCTCTGTCAGTTCTGTCTTTTCATGCAATCCCTGACAGACTCAATGATGGTGAGATCTCTTTGTGGACCATTGAATATGTTGTCAGATTCCTTGTGCATACAAAAATCTCACTGGATTATTACAATTAATGGCAAAAGGAAAGTTTGATATTTAAAAATTGATAACTGATATTTTCTATTGGCAAACTTTTTGGTGAAAAATCTAACCAACTTCTGCACATCACTGTAAGTCCTATTCTTTTACAACACACTGTGCTTGAAAACGACATGTTGCATAGCTTCATGATGTATCTGCTCAATGCGTTTCAAATTATTCAGACTCACCCTACGACGGCACTGCAGAGAAATTCTCTTAATCACTGGAGGAGCTGCTAATTGAAGAGGATGAGATGCTGGTTGTTGGGAAGGACATTCTTGTTGTAGATGAGATGCTGGTTTTTGGGAAGGAGGTTCTTGTTGTGGTTTTTGGGAAGGAGGTTCTTGTTGTGGTTTTTGGGAAGGAGGTTCTTGTTGTGGTTTTTGGGAAGGAGGTTCTTGTTGTGGATGAGATGCTGATTTTTGGGAAGAAGGTTCTTGTTGTGGTTTTTGGGAAGAAGGTTCTTGTGGTTGTGATGCTGGTTGTTGGGAAGGAGGTTCTTGTGGTTGTTGGGAAAACGTTTTTTGTTGTGGTTTTTGGGAAGAAGGTTCTTGTGGTTGTGATGTTGGTTGTTGGGAAGGAGGTTCTTGTTGTGGTTGTTGGGAAAAAGTTTTTTGTTGTGGTTTTTGGGAAGAAGGTTCTTGTGGTTGTGATGTTGGTTGTTGGGAAGGAGGTTCTTGTTGTGGTTGTTGGGAAAAAGTTTTTTGTTGTGGTTTTTGGGAAGAAGGTTCTTGTGGTTGTGATGCTGGTTGTTGGGAAGGAGGTTCTTGTTGTGGTTGTTGGGAAAAAGTTTTTTGTTGTGGTTTTTGGGAAGAAGGTTCTTGTGGTTGTGATGCTGGTTGTTGGGAAGGAGGTTCTTGTTGTGGTTGTTGGGAAAAAGTTTTTTGTTGTGGTTTTTGGGAAGAAGGTTCTTGTGGTTGTGATGCTGGTTGTTGGGAAGGAGGTTCTTGTTGTGGTTGTTGGGAAAACGTTTTTTGTTGTGGTTTTTGGGAAGAAGGTTCTTGTGGTTGTGATGCTGGTTGTTGGGAAGGAGGTTCTTGTTGTGGTTGTTGGGAAAAAGTTTTTTGTTGTGGTTTTTGGGAAGAAGGTTCTTGTGGTTGTGATGCTGGTTGTTGGGAAGGAGGTTCTTGTTGTGGTTGTTGGGAAAAAGTTTTTTGTTGTGGTTTTTGGGAAGAAGGTTCTTGTGGTTGTGATGCTGGTTGTTGGGAAGGAGGTTCTTGTTGTGGTTGTTGGGAAAAAGTTTTTTGTTGTGGTTTTTGGGAAGAAGGTTCTTGTGGTTGTGATGTTGGTTGTTGGGAAGGAGGTTCTTGTTGTGGTTGTTGGGAAAAAGTTTTTTGTTGTGGCTTTTGGGAAGAAGGTTCTTGTGGTTGTGATGTTGGTTGTTGGGAAGGAGGTTCTTGTTGTGGTTGTTGGGAAAAAGTTTTTTGTTGTGGTTTTTGGGAAGAAGGTTCTTGTGGTTGTGATGCTGGTTGTTGGGAAGGAGGTTCTTGTTGTGGTTGTGATGAAGGAGGTTCCTGTGGATGAGATGCTGGTTTTTGGGAAGGAGGTTCTTGTTGTGGTTGTTTGGAAGGAGGTTCTTGTTGTGGATGAGATGCTGGTTTTTGGGAAGGAGGTTCTTGTGGATGAGATGCTGGTTTTTGGGAAGGAAGATCTTGTTGTGGTTGTGATGCTGGTTGTTGGGAAGGAGTTCTTGTTGTGGTTGTGATGATGGTTGTTGGGAAGGAGGTTCTTGTGGGTCACTTACTGGTTGTGGTTTTAAAGTGCAAGTAGTTATGGGATGACTGCTGGAAAGATGCTTTTTTAGGGCACCTTTATTGATGTAAATCTTGGGACACTGGCAGCAGTGAAAATGTCTGGCCGTTTTGCCACAGCCAATGTAACAGCTGTATATAACATGATCTAAAACAGAGGTTTAAGCACATTTATATTAGCACAACATTAACCCTTGTGTATTGTTCAAACTACCCTTTCGTTATGTTCGGGATGAAAACATCCACTAAATTAAATTGCTATAAAAATGTATCAAATAAATATTTTTTCTATTTTTTTTTTTTTTTGCATAAAAAATCTGTTAATCATCCTCAATTCTGATCAAAACTACTAAATGTTTAAAAAAAAAAAAAATCTCTTTACTCTTTTATTGCCAAGTTTATAAATGATGTCACTGATCATTTACACAAACACACAAAATGACTTATTTTCAATATTAAAAGTGATTGTGGACTGGACATTTTTTTACCTTTTATCACAGTCTTGGGCATGTCAAAGATTAGTAACAACATTGGCTTTGATGCATTGTTAGTTTTTGTGCAGCATCAGATTTTAATTTTTTCTCCCTCATTTACTGTTAGTGACTGTTTTTGCCCCATTGACTTCCATTATAATGACATTTTTGATTGCAAAGCCATGACACCATATAATCATGCATTCTTGATTGATGGTGGTTTTCCCTGTTGGGAAGAGAGGCAAAATTTGTAATTTTTACAGTTGATCACCAGGTGGCACTATTAACCCTTTACATAGGCCTGTGCAAAGTCGGTTTGGTGTGTCAGGCCAACTTTGGACCCAGACCTTGCCGATGTGAGCCAACCCCGCAATCTGCTTTCATCGCCACTAGTTCGTCAGCGTCGGCTTGGTGTGTTCCTGCCTTAATGCGTCGGCCCTGGAGTCAACCCTCTGGCAGGCTGAAGAAAGGGGTTGTCTCCACATTGGTGGAAAACTGCACTTCGCCGTTTCTCCCAATCCACCCAAATCCAGGATCCTCTGAATCCTCCTCTCCTTCAGTGGAAGCTGGAGAGGATGATGAGGGTACAACAACAAAAGTCTGTGGTGTCAGAGGGAGAAGACAATACATCCTGCAGCTCGCTGGAGGGGTCAGGCTGCATAATAATTTCTAAAAGCCCTTTCTCATGTTGCTTGCTGCTCTTCTCACCATCAAATGACCAGCAGGTGCATAAATACACTTACTTTGTTTTTGTTTACTCCATGTAGTTCTGAGAGCTGAGGGGCATATTTTGATTATCTCAGATACATCACGGTAAGTTGGCATAAGGTCTCTCTCTCTCTCTCTCTCACACACACACACACACACACACTATAATATGCTGTTATACTCCATATAGACATGTGCCGATATTCTGTAATACGATATATCACGATAATAAATATGCACAATATTGTTACCGTCGGCACCTCAAAAAACCTGAATAATTATTTATTACGAATTATTCTAATTTTTATATTACAATTTAAATAATTATTACAACTTTTGATGTTAGTAATGTTAATATACATTAACTGGAAATTAATCAAAAACTGAATGGCTGTTTGAAGCATTTTAAAAACTGTAGTACCAGCTCCTTTGTTTACAGGGTTTCCGGGGTAACCGCTGCATTTCTGCTGTTCCATCAGCGCCCTCTGCTGTCAGAGAGAGTGAACGTGCACTTTCATTCAGCGCGTCTCCTTCACTCGTTCTGCCATGTGCTTCTCATGCATATTGAGTTTGTTTACATAGCATGCGTGCCTCTTTGACGGCACATGCAGCGGTGTTGTGGATTTTTTACGGTTGATGGGTAAAGTATTCTTAATAGACCTAAAAGTAGCAATGATCAGTTGTATGTTTTAACTAATATTAACAAAAAAATATATACCTTCTGTAACAAATGTAGCTATTGCTCATTCTCAATCTTAGTTAATGCATTAACAAACATTAAACAATGAGACCTTATATAGTATTACCTGTTGTTCTTTATAATTCTTTTGCACTTAATCTGTTTGAAACATTTTACTTTATAATTTGTGTACTGCGTTATTGTATTTAAATGTTCAGAGTTCTTTTTGTTATGAGAAAAAGTTATTAAACCTGTTATAGTATGACAACACTTTTTTTGCAACTTATTTCAATATCATGATAATGCCGTATACTGTGATAAAAGCTTAAGCAATTATCGCAACATGAAAATTTGATACCGTCACGTCTAACTCCATATGACTCCATATAAAAAGGCAGAAACTAAGCTTTTTTTTCTTTTTTGCACAGGCCTATGTAAAGGGTTAATGGTGCCACCTGGTGATCAACTGTAAAAATTACAAATTTTACCTCTTCCCAACAGGGAAAACCACTAATAATCAAGAATGCATGATTATATGGTGTCATGGCTTTGCAATCAAAAAAATGTTGTTATAATGGAAGTCAATGGGGCAAAAATAGCCACGAACAGTAAATGAGGGAGAAAAAATTAAAATCTGATGCTGCACAAAAACTAACAATGCATCAAAGCCAATGTTGTTACTAATCTTTGACATGCCCAAGACTGTGATAAAAGGTAAAAAAATATCCAGTCCACAATCACTTTTTATATTGAAAATAAGTCATTTTGTGTGTGTTTTTCCCCCAAATCAGTGACATCATTTATAAACTTGGCAATTAAAGAGTAAAAATCCTGTATTTTTTAAAAAACATTTAGTAGTTTTGATCAGGACTGAGATTGATTAACAGATTTATGCAAAAAAAAAAAAAAAAAAAAAAAAAATTATCTGATACATTTTTACAGCAGTTTAATTTAGTGGATGTTTTCATCCCGAACATAACTAAAGGGTAGTGAATTTGCCCACAGTGTATTTTTGAGGTTTTTTAAATTTTCAAAGCATTTTCCCAAAATATGTATCAAAATAAGATTTGGAACCAAAAATCATTCCATTTGCACACAGAGAAAGTTGTGGCCAAATTAAGACTCAAAAACACCCCATAGTGGATGAAAACATCCCCATAAGGGTTAACCAACATTTATGGATGCTGTAAAAGTGTTTTTAGTATATTATGCATGTTAACTACTTTAGTTGCGATTACAGCATTATTATAAAGTATTCCCAAAGAGACTCACCTCCATATTCCACCGCCCTCAGTTTATGTCCAGCTATATGGGTCATTATTTGATGGTACTGTCTTGGCTTACAGACATCAGTTGAGCAGAAGGGGCAAGTGAATAAAGAAGCATCTGCATGGCAGCGATGAGGCCGAGGCTCTTGTCCTCTCTGCTTAATTGTGATGTGCTGAAAAGACAAGAACATTCAATGCGTTTTTTCCTTACTGTATAATACCATTAACGACATGACAGCGTTATGTTGTGCATATAAATCTTATCCAGCCTGCTTATAGGTCATTAGACTCGATAAACTATAGTTAGTTAGTTTTAAAGGCAATTACAATGTGAATGTCAACGTCTGGAAAGGGTTAAACAAGCAAGCAAGGTGCACTAAACAGCTAGCTAACTAATACTACTACTAAACACGAACCAGTCGTGCACCTAAACAGATTTTTGATAATTAAACAGGCAGCTAGCAAACAAAGCAACACCATGTAGCGTGAACACATGAACCCATTCTCCTCACACTCATCGACATGATTTCACTCCACTTTCTGATGTTAGATGAACGAATCGGTGTTTTAAAATGAATCATTTAAGTGAACGAATCGCCTGTTCACTCGCGGCTGTGTTCCACTTCCTCTATGCTCACTCTTCCCCACTGTTGCCGGAGCACGAGTGGCCCACTACTGGCAGAACCCTGGAAATGAGTTTAAATCAATTACTTTACAGCAATCAGCTTAAAGTAGCCAAAAATATTATGATGATATATCTTAAAAAACCATATACACTGAGAGTTGAACAAAGTCTCTTATGCTTATTAAGGTTGCATTTTTTTCATAATAAATACAGAAAAAACAATAATGTGAAATATTATTACAATTTAAAATTGGGGTTTTCTATTTTAATATACTTTAAAATATAATTTATTCCTGTGATCAAAGCTGAATTTTCAGCATCATTACTCCAGTCTTCAGTGTCACATGATCCTTCAGAAATCATTATGATATGCAATAATATAATAATATTAATACTCAGTTATTATCAATGTTGGAAACAGCTGCTTAATATTTTTTGGAAACTGTGATACTTTTTTTTCACGATTCATTGATGAGTAAAAGGTTAAAAAGAACAGAATTTATTCAAAATAGAAATATTTTCTAACAATATAAATCTTTACTATCACTTTTTATCAATTTAACACATCCGTGCTGAATAAAAGTATTAATTTCTTTCAAAAAATTACTGACCCCAAACTTTTGAACGGTAGTGTATATTGTTACAAAAGATTTCTAATTTAAATAAATGCTGATATTTTTTAAACCTTTTATTAATCAAAGAATCCTGAAAAAGTATCACAGGTTATAAAATAATATTAAGCAGCACAACTGTTTCCAACATTGATAATAAATCATCATATTACAAACCCGATTCCAAAAAAGTTGGGACACTGTACAAATTGTGAATAAAAACAGAATGCAATGATGTGGAAGTTTCAAATTTCAATATTTTATTCAGAATACAACATAGATGACATATCAAATGTTTAAACTGAGAAAATGTATAATTTTAAGGGAAAAATAAGTTGATTTTAAATTTCATGGCATCAACACATCTCAAAAAAGTTGGGACAAGGCCATGTTTACCACTGTGTGGCATCCCCTCTTCTTTTTATAACAGTCTGGGGACTGAGGAGACAAGTTGCTCAAGTTTAGGAATAGGAATGTTGTCCCATTCTTGTCTAATACAGGCTTCTAGTTGCTCAACTGTCTTAGGTCTTCTTTGTCGCATCTTCCTCTTTATGATGCGGCAAATGTTTTCTATGGGTGAAAGATCTGGACTGCAGGCTGGCCATTTCAGTATCCAGATCCTTCTTCTACGCAGCCATGATGTTGTAATTGATGCAGTATGTGGTCTGGGCATTGTCATGTTGGAAAATGCAAGGTCTTCCCTGAAAGAGACGATGTCTGGATGGGGGCATATGTTGTTCTAGAACTTGGATATACCTTTCAGCATTGATGGTGCCTTTCCAGATGTGTAAGCTGCCCATGCCACACGCACTCATGCAACCCCATACCATCAGAGATGCAGGCTTCTGAACTGAGCGCTGATAACAACTTGGGTTGTCCTTGTCCTCTTTAGTCCGGATGACATGGCGTCCCAGTTTTCCATAAAGAACTTCAAATTTTGTCTGACCACAGAACAGTTTTCCACTTTGCCACAGTCCATTTTAAATGAGCCTTGGCCCAGAGAAAACGCCTGCGCTTCTGGATCATGTTTAGATATGGCTTCTTTTTGGACCTATAGAGTTTTAGCCGGCAACGGCGAATGGCACGGTGGATTGTGTTCACCGACAATGTTTTCTGGAAGTATTCCTGAGCCCATGTTGTGATTTCCATTACAGTAACATTCCTGTATGTGATGCAGTGCCGTCTAAGAGCCCGAGATCACGGGCATCCAGTATGGTTTTCCGGCCTTGACCCTTACGCACAGAGATTGTTCCAGATTCTCTGAATCTTTGGATGATATTATGCACTGTAGATGATGATAACTTCAAACTCTTCGCAATTTTTCTCTGAGAAACACCTTTCTGATATCGCTCCACTATTTTTCGACGCAGCATTGGGGGAATTGGTGATCCTCTGCCCATCTTGACTTCTGAGAGACACTGCCACTCTGAGAGGCTCTTTTTATATCCAATCATGTTGCCAATTGACCTAATAAGTTGCAAATTGGTCCTCCAGCTGTTCCTTATATGTACATTTAACTTTTCTGGCCTCTTATTGCTACCTGTCCCAACTTTTTTTGTAATGTGTAGCTCTCATGAAATCCAAAATGAGCCAATATTTGGCATGACATTTCAAAATGTCTCACTTTCAACATTTGATATGTTATCTATATTCTATTGTGAATAAAATTTATGAGATTTGTAAATTATTGCATTCCTTTTTTATTCACAATGTGTACAGTGTCCCAACTTTTTTGGAATCGGGTTTGTAGAATGATTTCTGAAGGATCATGTGACACTGAAGGAATAAATTATATTTAAAAGTATATTAAAATAGAAAACCATAATTCTAAATTGTAATAATATTTCACAATATTATTGTTTTTTCTGTATTTATCATGAAATAAATGCAGCCTTAATGAGCATAAGAGACTTTGTTCAAAAACATAGTAATGTTTCCAACTTTTGACTGGTATAGTGTATATGTCAACTTATTTTATGAACCCTAAAAGTCACTCTGAGAGTTAGCTGACATGTACTTGCAAATTAATGATTAGTTTTTATTTTACCTAAATTGACTTTATATTGATCTGACAAAATGGGCCTAGAGAGAGCAATAGTGTGTTTTTAGCATTCTCATGATTTACACCCTCTATTTGCATACAGCTGCTTATTTCACTGTTAAAGTCATCATGAAAGTGAAGTTGCACTGGTCTTTTCTTCTCCATAGTGTCGTATATCGAGTGAAACGCTTTTCAAACAAGAAGAAATGTAGGGCGGGGCTTGATTTTGTCTGTGGGGAATTGATTGGATGGTTGTGGTTTGCTATTGGTGGATCTCATGTGAGTGACAGGTTGCCCCGCCCTCGTCATCAGAGATGTCAGAATTTATTCTGATTCAAGATTACAAGAAACACGAATTTAAAACAATAATGATGTAAATCTTTTAGAATAAACACTGCAATATTCCATTAAAATACAAAAACAAGAATTGCCAATTTTAACCTTTTCTTTCTTTTTTTCAGTTATTGTCAGCTTTGCATAAACATTTCTCATTCATGCATGCATTATCTAATAGAATCAAACCCTCAGGAGAAAACGCCTTTATTGCCTTCCTCACAGGTGATCAGGAGGCTGTGCAGATTTTGACACTCATTGTCATTAATGCTAAAACACTCTCACAGGACAAATCACACAAAACATTAAACATCATGGCTTTAATGTTGATCTGTGCATGCAGCCTGCACACTGATGTGAAGCACACGTTCCATGAGAACTGTAACAGACTCTGAAAGTGCACGTCAGAACGAAGTGCACGTGATACTTCAGCTGGGCTTCGAACTGTTCACAGTCCCAACTTTTATTGCAAACATTTCCATATCAAAAATACTACAAACAATAATTTTACCGATATGCAAATTATGTGATGTATTTTTTTCAGATACACGTTTACGCCGAGATGTATGCGTTTATTAAAATAGTTCATTATGACAGGGGGACAGAACTTTAAAAAGGTCAAAGAGGAGTATGTGCGGCTCGTGAGGGCAGATGAAGGCCGGCCTCAGCGCTGGAATTATCCAGGAGACTCTGAACATCCTGGAATCTGAGTCTTTTCCTCAGCTACAAGATCTTCTGTAGTATGGAATTAGGCACTTCAAGTGTTTCATCCCTCACCAGGACAATATCGTAAGAGTCCATGTACTTTTCCAACAGTTCCTCTACCTGTGAAACACAACATCAGTGAATCAGTGAAACCAACTAAAAAACAACAGAGCGAAGAGAAAGTCAATCAGCACCTTGTCATTGAGAAAGCCGATCTTGAGGATGTTCTCCACGTTGGGAACACCGTCCGCCATGTTGAGATCGCCGAGCGAGTCTCCTAGCAGAATGATGTTCCCGTTGTCCTTCAGTTGTTTGAAATACTCAGTGTTCCTCAGGGCACCGTCATGCTTGTTGTAAACATGGATCAGCTCTCCTTTGAAGCCTTTCAGAACCCCCTGCGAGACAGAGAAGATCCCGATCACACGACGATCATCCCCGGCAAACGCACACGTGAGGATAGTGTGAAACGAGGGTATTTATGAAGGCCAGAGACTCACGTTATCATCGAAGTCCATGAAGTTGGACACGACTTTGACGTTGGTGTGGTAGACGCCCGCCTGTCTGATGATTTCCTCCAGCACGTCTCCCAGACCCGCCGAAAAGATGAAGACAGGAACGCTGTGCTGGTGCAGCCGGTCAAAGAACTGCTCGTACCCTTCCCTGTCACACACATGCTGAAGATCAACATCTCGGACACTCATTCTGCTTTCGGTGTAGAGATCTAATGACACCAAAGCTGCCCAATTCTAGTGCATGTTCATTTGGTGTCCACAGTGTAAGACTGGGTCCCACTTTACGATAAAGTACAGTTGTGGACAGTCATTTCTGTGCTTAAGTACATTTTATCAGAGTATTTTTAATTTGGGAAACATTTACTTGTACATAATATTGTACTTTACACTGCTCTACATTCCATAGAAACATATCGTTCCTCGTTATTTCAGACTGAAGAAATGACTCAAGAGCGGTTCTGCTGAATTGGTTCACAAATCCCACTGAATGATTCATTCGTGAATCAGAGTGATTCAATTGCAGCTGTTCTTGAGTCTCAACTCACTGATTCAATGATTCGGTCAAAATGAGCCAAGAACAATCGCTGGAGCTTGAATGTGTGTGAAACCGATGCCATGAAATGTTAGCTACTAATAATTTCCAGTACTGATTATTGTCAGTGATATCATATTTGGGTTATGACTGTCAGTTACTTGTGAAGTAAATCTGTCATTTCAGCGCATTGAAATGCTCAAATGTGGACATTTGTGCATCAAGTCTGTATGGCGATTATAAACAAATGTGTTTGCATAGCGTTCCTCTTAAAAAGGTTTTTTTTTTTTTACCCCATGTGACATCTGTAAATTATATTTTTATACTATTTGTTGCCACATATTCACACAAATTTTGTTTTTCCTCATTTTTGAAATACTATATGGTTTATTATTTTACTTGTTTGCACGCTTGAATTATCAGTAACTTAAACTGATATTTAGTATATTAAAGTTTAATGTTTTGATAGTGTATATAATAAGTGTTGGTAGTAAAATAAAAATAAAAATTCTCAATTCTATGCACTAATCTTTCTTATTAGCACTGACTAGTTCTGACTAGAACAAATATATGGTTCATCACTCAGTACTTTTTACTTTCAATACTTAAGTTCATTAAAATCAAGCACTTTTGAACTTTTACTCAAATACATGACTTGTGTTCTTCACCCACCACTAACTGTCTTTAACTACTATGTAACAATTAAATTAATAATTTGATACAATTCACTTGTGTACATACATGTTTTTACATTGTATTTATATTTAAAAATACCTGCATGTAATTAATTTCTGTAATTGCATCTATAATTACACTGTTGACCTTCTCTTACACCTTGACCCACCCTTAAAGGTGCCCTAGAATCAAAAATTGAATTTACCTTGGCATAGTTGAATAACAAGAGTTCAGTACATGGAAATGACATACAGTGAGTCTCAAACTCCATTGTTTCCTCCTTCTTATGTAAATCTCATTTGTTTAAAAGACCTCAGAAGAACAGGTGTTACGTAACAGTCAGGATCATTAATATGTACGCCCCAATATTTGCATATGCCAGCCCATGTTCAAGGCATTAGACAAGGGCAGCCAGTATTAACGTCTGGATCTGTGCACAGCTGAATCATCAGACTAGGTAAGCAAGCAAGAACAATAGTGAAAAATGGCAGATGGAGCAATAATAACTGACATGATCCATGATAGCATGATATTTTTAGTGATATTTGTGAATTGTCACGAGAATTAAAGGGGCCGCAGCCAGAATCGGTGCATAGTTAATGATGCCCCAAAATAGGCAGTTAAAAAAAAAAATCAATAAAAAAAAAAAATCTATGGGGTATTTTGAGCTGAAACTTCACAGACACATTCAGAGGACACCTTAGACTTATATTACATCTTGTGAAAGAACGTTCTAGGGCACCTTTAAACCAACCCATACCACAATATCTGAAAGTGTTTCACAAAACAACACCAACACAATAAGCACATTGAACCTAACCATTGTTTGATGCAAGTACACAAGTTAAAGACATCATCATCTGTGAATCATCATGATGTCAGAGAGAGGATGTGTTTGTACCTTAGACAGACGTCCGACTCTCTCACCACCTCTGGGAGTTTGTCCTTCTCCAATCTCTGTTCTACCAATAACGTGTGAGACTTAAAATACCTGAGGAAAAAAGACCACATTTATTTCATTAAAGAGGATATATTATGCTCTTTCTCAAAGTCTTGATGTTGTTTCTGGGCTCTTCAGAAACACTGACACTGATAGAGAGAATAACTGGAGCTTTGCAGAGCTTCTTCATGCTCAAACAGCAACACTACACACTAAAGACAGATGAAGATGGAACAAAAGCAGAACTTTAACATTTTGAAAGATCATTTCCTGCAGGTTATTATGGTGTGTTTCTGTGTGTTTGGTCACTCACCACTCCACCATAAATGGATATTTCTCCTCCATGGTCAGATGAGGGTCTATCTCTATAGGATAATACGTCTCCTTTAGCTGGAGCAGCTGGAAAAATGACATTTTTACCAAGTAAATATATTTTCACAAACTTTAAACGCTCGTGTTTTATTAAAGAAATGTGACAGAAGGAAAAATATCTTTATCTTACATACCTTCTTCCTACAGTCTTCTGTCACCAACTTACAGTTGTCAATGATATCTGTGAAAGCAACACATAAAGATCACTGGATCTCAAATATATCAGTCAATTCAACTCAGTGTCATCAAATGTATATTCTGACAGAAATGGTTATTTTTTAAACAAGTTTTTGGAATGATACATTTCAGTAAAAGAGAATGTTATTACCCATTAATTAAGTTTAATGACAATATTTCACCTAATTTATGCTTTTGTCATCAATTTGAAGAAACAATTTTCCACTAATTTTGGAATTGAGTTTATTGTTTTGTTTCAGACTGACTTTTCTAAAATTGTAAGAGGTGGTTTATCTCCAGATTTCTGTATAGCCAAAAATTTGTAATTTTTTTTCAAGATTATAATTTTTTTTATTAATATTCCATATGAAATTTTACATTCATAAATGTAATTTTTCATTTCAATGTTGACATATATTAGATTTTTTTTTTAAGTTAAATGCGTGACTCTTTTATGGTGTTATACTTATAAAATAAAATAATACACTTTGGTTCATTTCAGAGTTTCATGTATCGTAACCCTCTTAGAATATTTTGTTGCTTGTAAATGTGTTTGTCGCGTTTGTTCGTTTCATGTTTTCATGTCTTTTATTTTGAAATTTGTCATATCTATGTTCCCTGTTTTGTGTCATGTGTTTCCTTTGCTTCATGTGTCATGTTCTCATTGGGTTATTTATCTTGTTATCAGTTCTGTCTTTTCATTGGTTCATGTTAATCAGTTCTGCTTTGTCATTGGTTGTTGTCATCATGTGTTTTCCTGTGTGCATGTATTTAAGCCCTCATGTTTCCTTGTTTTTTTTTAACTTGCTGTTTGGTAAAGCCCGTTTATTGCAGATTTTAGTTCTGTTTGTTCTTTGTTGCAAAATAATAAAATAAAAAAAAAGGGGTTGTTTTTTTACTCACTATGACATGTTGGGCAGCGTTTTCCATTGACAGCAAACCTGCTTAACGTCATATCAAAATCTGTGATGATCTAAAGAACAGAAGGAGAGACGTCATGGATCATTAGATCAAGTTCCAGACTGATGCTACACTATATATACATCATTCAGTCCCAGAAGGCTCTTTACCTGCAGTTTGGACGCTCCACCTTTAATGAGGCTGCAGATGATCTGCTCCACCCGCTCAGGGTCTCTGATGTGAACCGTGCTCTTCTCAAACTCTGGCATCTGCACAGACACAAACAACCAATGAGATGAAGCCTTCATTAGCCCCTCCCCTCTCCCTAATGCTGTGCTGATGTCACTGCAGAGAGGGAGGAGCCAGACGAGAAGCAGAAAAACACACTAGCTCCAGTCTTTAGGAGAAATCCCCTGAGGCAGAAGAGAAAGACTGTGATATCTCACAGGTAAACATGCTTCAGCTACAATTCTCTAATAACTCCCAGCAGAATTATTTAAATGTACTGCAATGCATTCTAATATTTCTACAACACTGTTTTGTTTCATAATTCATGCTGCTTTGGCTGCAATATAAATATTAGATATTTGAGGAGTGTTACTTAATACTGTGAATTAGCTTTTTTCATGTAAATTTTAGTAATAATATGTGCTTAATATATATTACTATTTAGGTTTAATTAGTTTAGTGTTTATTTATTTAAAATGAATAATTTTAGTTTTTCAGTTTATTGCCAAGGCAACATTTCTATTTTTTCATTTGGTTAAGTTTTTTCAGCTAAAATTACATTTTAATTTAAATTTTATTTTATTCCCATAAACAAAATATATTGTAATATCTATTTATTATAATTATTAAAAAGCACTGCAATGCATTCTAACATTTCTAAAACAATGTTTTGTATCATAACTCGTGCTTTTGCTGCATAATATTAGATATTTAAACAGTGTTATTTTAGTTTTATTATATATGTGAATTAGCTTTTATTTTTATATTTTTAATTTTCATGTAAATTTTAGTTACATTTTTAGTAATTCTGTTGAGCTCTTGGCATTTTTCCCCACCAAATATTACTATTTAAGTTTAATTAGTTTAATGTTTATTTATTTACAGTTAATATAATATAATACAGTTAATAATAATTTTAGTGCTTCAGTTGATTTTTGTTAAGTTTAAGTTTTCAACTAATATTTATATTTTATTTTATACCCATAAACAGAATGTTTTTAATGGTTTTAGTTACTGATAATAACCCCATGCTTTCAGTACACTGGTAAACAGTTTAGGGTTAAACCGACTATAATTGTGACAGTGTCGACATGTCATTAGTCACAGTGAAGGTCGAGTCCCTCCTCGTCTCTATTCCAAAAATACAGTGGTCAACATACACTGAACACACTGGATCATGATCTTAAAAACACCCCAGCCCCCATCACAGGCCCTCCGAATGGAAATCAGATCCCTCATATTTACAACACTGCTCAAGACAGAGACTGTCCGGTTTGGAAACTAATTTTACATCTATCAAATCAGAACTTATGAATCAGATCCCACTGAAGTGCTACAGCAAACATTTATAGTCAACCGCATGCAAAACATGTCAGTAATGCACCTCAGTTTGCTCTACTGCAAGCATGCAAAACACCCACTTATGATTTATCTTATGACATAAAGCTGGCCTCATAAACATTAAGTGCATGACACAAGTAATAACTCTTTGTGTGTGAACAGCATGTAAGCATACCTCGTCCTCTGGCCGGCGCTGTGTCAAACATAGAAGAAAACGTCTCTTGTCTGACACACGCTTATATTGTGCTGCCACACAGGGGGCGTTCCCTTAAACCTGACAACACCCCATAATCTAAACCCCCGCAGGGAGTCACATGACACAAACACCCTTCTTAAAGACACACACACACACACAGAAAGCTTACAAAATCACAACCAACACAAACGGCACAGGTGAAGCTCAGGCGCAGTGTGATCTGTGTGACACTCAACATTAACCTTACATTAATAACAGAAGTGTGCTGACCGTGTGTCCTTGTGTCTGGCATGAGTGGATTGTGTGGTTCAATAAGGTCAGGGTTCGACTGCTCTGCTATCATGCATCGAGTTATTTCCGGACGTCAGAAACAGAAATGATAAGCAGAACGTCATTGAAGCTCCAGTGAAATTGACTGCACATATGTATAGGAGAGCAGTAAAGCTGTTCCGCCGCTCATAATAAGCGGTCATGCTGTGACATGCCGGCGTGTTTTTGATAAGACACATTCCTTCGATGAGGTTGGGCTTTAATCATCACACACTGATTGTTTCAATACATGCCCCCAGCAGCCTGTCAAAGGTCAAAAGTCAAACATGCTCACTGATACTCAGCATTAACACACAACGGGTCGAGCAAGAAGCGTTTACCATATCTGATGTGCTCTATGCATGTGATCCGTTCATCATTAGAGCCACTGTGTCACGTCAGAAGACTTGAATTAAAACCACTCGATCCGTATGGATTTTGTTTACCAATGTCTGTGTTTATGAACAGTTTGAAGCGTGAAGGTTTTAGTGGATCTCTCAAGTTTTGTTAAAAACATCTTCAGTCACTTCATTTTGGGTGAACTAACCCTTTAAGTCAAGAATTAGGGAGTGATTTTTCTGTAATTCAGCCCTTGGACATTGTTTTTTTTTTGTGCAAAGCTACTTATTAGTAAATCATATTTAAGACATATGAACAAAATGTACAGACCCAGCGTTTGGGTTAAATGTTTGATCAGCCTGCTGGGTAGTTTTATTTAACTCAACTATTGTTTAAAAATTACTGTATTTCTTGCTTAAAATGAACCCAAAGTATTTTGGAAATTGACATTTATTAATGTTTAATGAATAATAATTAAACAATAAACATTTATTAAATTGCTTATTAATAAGTGTTCATCTTTTGATTATTATTGTTGCCTCTAGTAATTATTTTGGGTTCATTTTAAGCCAGACATATAGTCATTTTTTAAACAATAGTTGGGTTAAATAAAACTACCCAGCAGGTTGGGTCAAATATTTGACCATTTTCAACCCAACATGTGTTGTTTTTAACCAGCATTTTTTAGTTTATTGTTGACACAAAACCATAAGAGGCTTTTGGGTTTTTTTTCACTAACTTGTAAAAGTCACTCATACATTATAACTAAAATAAAATGTGTGGTCTGAAAAAAATAGAGGTAAAAGATATTAAAGAGGACCTGTTATGCCCATTTACAGTCTTGATTTTGTTTTTGGGCTCTATGTCTTTGTTGAAGCCGCCAGACTGCATTGTTTCAACTTATTTTTTAAATGAATCATGCTTAAAAGCGAAATTCCCAGTAAAAAACTACATTACCCATGATTCTGCAAAAATCTCCACCAATCAGAGAATCAAAACAAGCAAATCCCGCTAAAATAGCTCTTTAGCTCCGCCCACTCCCGTGAGGCGCGCACTGCCAATGACATAATTCGATAATGACAAAATCAAACTGCTTAAATGTTTGCGTACATGTATATTGTGGAATATATGTCAAATATATTGTTTCTATATGCATTATCTTTAAATCAACATTTTTATATTTATTTATCATCTTTACTTTGATTGTCATTCGCAAAGCTTCATGGGATTGTAGTTCATTAACGCCATTCTTTTTGTTGGATTTTCAAGTAAGTTTACATGACGTTCATTCCATTAATCCTGCAGTGTCTGAATTAAGAGGCATTTGATAAGGCAGTAACTGTAAAAAGCTAATTCTTTACATATGCAAAGATAAATACGAAATAGACACTATAAATACATAAAGATGATCATTTATTCTGAGTAATAGAGATCGGGGTGCGGAATGACCTCTACAGCCCATCTGCGTTCACAGTGACGACAGTGGCGCGCGCGCGCGGGCCCGTGATGGCAGCACCCCTCACGCGATCATAACGCTCAGTGGAGACAGACAGCTGTCAATCTTCGGCTCGAGACAGCCTGATTTGACGCGCCGCTCGCTCGCAGGGTAAACGGGGTGTGAAAGCCATGACACAGAGTGAAAATATGTGCGCTCACCATTTCGATTATCTTGGTTTTCTTCCCGGCTCTCTGTTTTTTGGTGAGCATGTACTGCGCGAACACGACTCCTCCGAACAGCGCGCACACAGTGGCGCTCGCCATCGCGCCCACTTTCACCACCGCGTTTCTGTCCATGTCGCTCTCCAGTTTAAAAAAACAGCCCTGTCGCACAGACACTACGTTTACGGGCTGTGTAGGAACAGTGCTTCTTCACTATGTAGTGTGCATCATATCCGCGTTAGTAGAGCTGTCTGCACAGAGTACCCGGATGTGAAGTATGCAACCTCAACACAAGGCAATGCGCACAGCTGCGTCCAGGGGGCGCTTTCACCATTCAAATCATGTTATTAACCCCTTCAGACCTGGCGTCCATTGGAATGGACATCACATGGATTTTGGTTTAAACCAATAAGATTTTAAGTTTTTATAATGTAAGTACTGCCTGGTCACTGATTAGTCCCTGATCCACCAATCACAATGAAAGAATGACCCAGAACTTAATCTGATTGGGCTTCAGGCATCACCAAAGACAGGCATTACTAACCAACTAGACAGGAGGAGGAGGAGCAGCTCCTTTTTTATCTTTTACATGAAGATCTATGTTCATGGCATCATCAACTTGCACCTATTATAATCTTTATACTATCAAGTGATAATATTCAAAGTTAATTTGAAAATCTTTCAGAGCTGAAGAACACAGGATTTTTTTGAAGTTTGATGTCCATCACAATGGACATTGGGTCTTAATCAAAAAAATTGTTTTCTTTTTTTTTCTGATTTTGCAAAACTTTTGTCTTCTATGTTGTGATCATAAGCTGTCATTCAGTTTTTTTTTATTAGTTTTAGTGAAAAACAGCATAGCAAATGTGAAATGAGTGCATACACTGCAACACACACACACAAAATCACACAAACACACAAAAAATCGCGCACACACACACTGATGCCCTGATGCTATATGCACACAATCATATATGCATCAAAAACAGCAAGTACACACAACACACCAACAAACACACACAAACATTATACACACATATTCCCATTCACCCACTGCAAACAACAAAAATAATAAAACAAGTTTTTTGAGAATTCATCTTATCATCTTCCATTTTCTCTACATTCGTATTGCATTGCTCTTTGTTACAGTATGTGTTCTTTTCAAAATATTCAATGCTATGGTTCACATATTGTGTTTGAACTCTAGCTCATAAGAACTGAATGGTTAAAATATGACAATTTTTTTGTTGCTTCAGTAAAGTTGGCGATATATTCACAGATTCAAACTTCCTGGATCAATAACTCGTGAAATAAACATTGTTAACGACACCTCTTTCCAATAATGTAGACAAAGAGCTACATCATAATTTTCCTTAAAAGAGACAAGTCTGAAGGGACCGTCTGCAAAGTGCAAAACCCGAAAAGCATTAAAGGTGCCCTAGATTATGTTTTTAAAAGATGTAATATAAGTCTAAGGTGTCCCCTGAATGTGTCTGTGAAGTTTCAGCTCAAAATACCCCATAGATTTTTTTTTAATTAATTTTTTTAACTGCCTATTTTGGGCCATTATTATAAACGCGCCGATTTTATGCTGCGGCCCCTTTAAATCCCGTGCTCTCCGCCCACAGAGCTCGTGCTTGCCTTAAACAGTGCCTTAACAAAGTTCACACAGCTAATATAACCCTCAAAATTGATCTTTACAAAGTGTTCGTCATGCATGTGTCGGATTATGTGAGTATTGTATACTGTTATATTGTTTACTTCTGATTCTGAATGAGTTTGAGGCTGTGCTCCGTGGCTAACGGCTAATGCTACACTGTTGGAGAGATTTATAAAGAATTAAGTTGTGTTTATGAATTATACAGACTGCAAGTGTTTAATAATGAAAATAGCGACGGCTCTCTTGTCTCCGTGAATACAGTAAGAAACGATGGTAACTTTAACCACATTTAACAGTACATTAGCAACATGCTAACGAAACATTTAGAAAGACAATTCACAAATATCACTAAAAATATCATGCTATCATGGATCATGTCAGTTATTATTGCTCCATCTGCCATTTTTCACTGTTGTTCTTGCTTGCTTACCTAGTCTGATGATTCAGCTGTGCACAGATCCAGACGTTAATACTGGCTGCCCTTGTGTAATGCCTTGAACATGGGCTGGCATATGCAAATATTGGGGGCGTACATATTAATGATCCCGACTGTTACGTAACAGTCGGTGTTATGTTGAGATTCGCCTGTTCTTCGGAGGTCTTTTAAACAAATGAGATTTACATAAGAAGGAGGAAACAATGGAGTTTGAGACTCACTGTATGTCATTTCCATGTACTGAACTCTTGTTATTCAACTATGCCAAGGTAAATTCAATTTTTGATTCGAGGGCACCTTTAAAAATATTTATAATTTCACTGTAACCCACTGTCACACATCAGTGCTCTCCCGCTGGCCATACTACAACACTTAGATTGATAAAATGTGCATTTACATAATCTATGATTTTTATTAGAAACAAATATTCAATAACTTCACTGTTATGCAGTGTAACGCCATCAGACTCAGTCATCAATGCCCTCTTGATGCTCATACTATAGCACTTAGTTTTAAAAAACGTGAATTGCATAACTGTTATGATTTTGTGAAAATTATTTTGTTATGATTACATAAAAAAAAACATTTGATCAAACTAAGTGTTGTAGTATGACCAGTAGGAGACCACTGTGTGAACTGAATTTGGTAAAACTACAGTGTGTAACATTGAAGTTATTAGTTGCGTCCCAAATGATGCGCTATACATTATGTACTCATCCATGTAGCGCGTGAACTGTATCAGGTTATTTTGTCATATAACATCAGAGTCTGAAGCCCCTCCCCCCCCACTACGTGATTAAAGCTGTGACAGTTGAGTGCATGAAGTGTCCAACCTTCCACACATCGGCTGCGTCCGAAAACTGGAAAATGCTGCCTTCGGAGGACACATTTCAAGGTAGGAAGGCATCAAGGCATGTCCGAATTCAATGTTAGCTTCACTTCCTGTGTCCCGAGATACCTTCATCTGATCGATTTTCGAAGGCAGCATAGATGTATCCTTCACTGCCTTTGATATCCCACAATCCTGTGCTTCCATTCTGTGACAGTTGAGCTAGAAAAATAAAGATGGCGTCCGAAAGTTGCGTTTGCTGGCCAGTTTGTGAGTAAATGTACATTTTTGACCAACATTTTCCACTTTTGATGTCATTTCTAGCGAGAAATGACTACTGTAGTAATTAAATATTTGTTTAGTTTTCACCAAAGCTCGCGCAATATTGCTGTAGATCATTAAACTCTTATGCTGCCTCAGAAGTCTGTCCGAAAATCCGTTTCATGAGGTGCCTTCATGCACAAACGCTGCCTTACAAGTCATTGCTTGATAAGGCAGCGAGGCAGCTACCTAGGTTTTCGGACGCAGCCTTCGTTTTTTCCATTAATTTAGTGCATCATCCGGGTATTTAACATGCACTTTTTATTTTTTAAATTTTCAGTGTGAACACACTACTCGCACTATTTATACTTAAAAGTACGCGAACCGGGACGCTCCTATTGACTTTTTTAACGCTTTTTTCGGGATTTGCACTTTGCAGACGGTCCCTTCAGAGGTGTCCCTCAGCCGCCTGCTCAAAAAGATCAATATTATAAAGTTCGTTTTGAGGATAATTAGGTTGTAGCTCTTGGTCTACATTATTATGGTTGGAAAGAGGTGTCGTTTGTGTTTTTAAAAACGTTTAGCTCACGAGTTATTGATCCAGGAACTTGAGTTAAGACCGTATTTCTTTAGCCAAGTTCAAAGTAAAACGCTATGAATGCACAGCGCTGTCTGAAACACTGCAGAGGGATCATGATGTGGAACAGGAGAGAAACCCGCTCATCCCCGGCGGTACCGGTTCGGTCCAACCGCGAGCGCGAATTATATCAGAACAATGAGTCGTTTTTATGTTTGTTCAAAAATCAGCCTCGGACACAACAACCCAAACTTGCAGAATCAAAAATTAAACTGAGTTTGTGAATTATTCTAAACATGAAAGTTTGAGGCCAACTTTTAATTTGGTTCATTCTGAACTGAGCAAAGAACAAAGCGTTAATCAGTCAGTAAAACAAAACCTGGAGTATTTTGACATTTTTAGTGATATATTGATTGAAATTTGTCCCTATAAGGATTAAATAAGAATTATTTTGTTTTAGCCTACTAATGTATAGCCTATATGTTTAAATAGATGTTTAAATTTTTCAATTAGAACAGATAAAATGGGTTCTGGATAAACATTTCCACTCATGCAGAACATTTGTTATCAAAATAAATAATAAAGTTAGCCAAAAATTCATTTCATTTTTCAGTTTTCTCCTAGTTAATATATGCAAGAAACACATTATTCCACAATTTTAAACAAAACGCTTTTCATTAACTTTTAATTAAGATTTAAAAACTTTTATAAATAAAACTCACATCATCGAGTCATTTAGTAAACATAATATATAGTATTATTACACATTTTATAGAGATTAAAGAGACAGTTCACACAAAAATGAAACTACTGTCATCATTTTCTCAAGATGTTCTGAACCTGAATGAGTTTCTTTGTTCTGATGAACACAAAGGCAGATATTTGAAGACTGTCAGTAACAGAGCAGATCTCACTACCATAGTAGGAAAATAAATAATCAATGGAGGCGAGATCTGCTCTGTTACTGACATTCTTCAAATATCTGCCTTTGTGTTCATCAGAACAAAGAAACTCACACAGGAACATCTTGAGTAAATGATGACAGAATTATCATATTTGTGTGAACTGTCGCTTTAATGATATCTGCATTATCTGTAGGCGCTCTTGCAGTTACACTCGTTCGACAGTAGAGGTCGAGTTTGCTCTGAACTGTCAATCATTTTCCAAAAGCAGTAGTTTTATTTGTTTCATGACTCAAAACCTCTCTCACAGTTAAGGGAAGGCAAACACACGTTCTTTATTTGTTTTATCTAATATTATATCATCCGCTGGCAGCGGAGTAGATCATATTACATCCGGTGGTTCGCCAGAGGCCCCGCCCATCACGGAAGAGGGCGTTGACTGAAACACTGAAACACACTTCACATCAAGAGAAGAAGAAGAAGAATCTGCTCCTCTAAGATCTCCAGAGAAACAGCGCGATTAACATGAATTTCCAGGGATATGGAGCACCGGCTGCTGCGGGAGGGGTAGGAGTCCATCAGTGTCTGTTCATTACGTGAATATTGAGCGCTTACTGAAACACAGTCAGACCGGAAGCTGGGTTAATGTAGTTTGTGGATGATTCTGTTAGTTCTGGCTGTGTTCTTGATTTCAGTCGAGCTGTGAAGAGAAACTGTTAGTGTGTTCAGCGCTTAAAGCTGTCCTGAAGGGACGATAGAGCAGATTTCACATCACCTCTGCTCTCCTGAACACACCTGGCTCTCCTCTGACCTTTGACCAGCGCTGGGTGTGTCCGGTGAGTCACGTGAGTCAGGTCAGGTAGAGCTGGAGGTCAGGGGATGTGTCCTGACCACTGTTCCCACTGTAGAAACGCTGAAATCGTTAAAGTATCAGATGTTCATGTGTGAAAAGAGGTGTGAGGTTTGTAAATCTGCTGCAGTTCCTCAGTGGAGTCGAGTTTCTAAATGAGTGTCTTGCTGAAAGACAATCTCTTGGGCAAAACCATTATTTACACATTTCCTCTTCACACAGTTCTGTTCTTTTTAAATAATGAAGAAGTACAACAATATAACACTATTCTTGATTTTAAAAAGCTCAATTTTATCATTTTATTCTGTTTTCTAATTTAAAAGTTTTTATATAGTCCTAAAAGGGTTGTTTTGACATTATGTATTAAACATAAAATGCAACACACAACACCCTAATGTACACTGATAACAGCTAAAGAAGAATGGAAACCATTTATGTAACCGGAGAGTCTGTTCACGCCCAGTGTAAATCGCTCTCCTGATTGGCAGAGGCTGTTTACAGTAGCTCCGCCCACCAGTGTCTGATTGGGCCAGACAAAACTACAGAGGAAACCTGTCTGATAACAGGAGCAGTGTGGAGAGCTTTTGATCCGTGAGAAGTTTACTTTAACCCTCGTTTCCCCTTCACACTCGGGGTCTTTGGGAACGGACCACACACATTTACACAGCGACTGTATGTAAATCAAAATATATATATTTTTTTTAATACAAATTAGTCTATATATCACTTCTCAACTAGACATTTATGCTGTGTTTTGGGGGATATGTGGTACTTTTTTACCTATTTACCCCAAAATTACTGAACTACACCATTAGCTTGCATATGAAATATTACATTTTTTCAGAAAAAATTACTTAATTGATGATCTAAATTAAAAATTAGTTGTTTCTGGATATTGATGTAGGTGTTAGAGGCAGAATCCTGCCATCTGCTGGTTAGAAGAAAACCTGTAGGAATTACAGTTTTAGCAGTAATGTGTTTTGACCATATTTATACCGCAGGGCTGTTGAATGCTGGAATCTGATTATCTGCGTTAATAACTGTATTATTCTGCTATCAAGGCTCAAGCCTTTCTAGTTCTGAAATGACGTTTGGGAATTAGAAATGGAGGCTTGGGATGAGATGCGTAAGAAATTAGTCCCACACAAGAGTGTTTTAAGGACAAAAACCTGACAAATGTCTTGAAATACAACATTGGAACAGTGTCTTGAGGTGTGATAACTGTAGTATAAGCGGAATAATTGACTCCAGGCTGTTGAATCATTAGAAAATAATTATTTTCTAAGAATTAAAAGGCCCATCGTCCATTATTCCTTACATATCCAGCAGAGGGCCATAGAGATCCATTCATTTTTCTGGATGTGGCTAACTGTTCCTATCACAACCTTTTTTGATATATATTGTGAATATATATATATATATATAAAGTACATTCAAATCAGTATTTTTGTGAAAAATTTGAATTTTGTTGTTGTTTGAAGTGTCTGTTTTTGCAACGCCATTTAAATTAGCAAAAATGTAACTAAAATGCCACTTAAAAAACTGTCAAAAGTCAGATTGTACAACAAATTATTTATTTCAATAAACCAAATGTAAAAAAATCACTAACTTTAGAATAAGAAATTATTTAAAAAACAAGCAGAAATGAACAGGAGTTCATTGTGTGTGTGTGTGTGTGTGTGTGTGTGTGTGTGTGTGTGTACTTGTTTTGACTATACTTGTGGGGACCAAATGTCCTCACTTATTGTGAAATACTTTCACAACCCACTAGTGAGACAATGACTGGTCCTCACTAGTTTTATCTCAGCCAAAATAGGTTTTTATTTAAATCTAGTGATGGTCACATGTTTCTGTGATGGGCAGGTTTAGGAGTAGGGGTAGTGTAGGGGGATAGAAAATATCACTGACCTGATATAAAATCAATGGAAGCCTATGCAATGTCCTCACTAATATAGCAAAGCAAACGTGTGTGTGTGTGTGTGTGTGTGTGAGTGTTAGGTCTCACCCCTTCTTATCTGCATTTTTTCTGCATTTGTGGATGTTTTTGTTTGCCAAATTCTAAACAAATTCTGTCTGTTGCAGTCACACGTGTGTGTGTGTGTGTGTGTGTGTGTGTGTGTGTTTGTTCCACATTGCATTTGTGCTGTAGAACCAGAGAGGGGAGAGAACAACCAATGAAACACAGACATACAACACACTCATTATATAGAATAATGAATATTAATATATGAGCACGGAGAAAATGACAAACTCCCAAGCACAAGGGAGAAATGTTAAAGAATATTTAATAGGGCTAATAATAGGCTACTTTGATTACGTTTACGAGCACTGCAGTCTCAAAATCAGTCTTTTGTCTATTAGAATGATCGTGTCGTCGCGTTCAGATAGCCTACACCACTGTATCAGTGTCCAGTTTGCACATATAATTCATTTGAAGAAGACTTGATGAAATATTTGTGCATAACTACTCCGTGCTGGTTAATGTTTGGTGCAGGAGAATGTGTGAAATAAAAACTTTAAACACGGATACTTTATTCTGTATGAGCTATGTGTCACGTGGCTAGTGTTGTTAAACTCATCGCGGAGCTCCGCGCTGAAGCCGAGCATATGCGCGCTCCGCCTGTATATCATAAAAACAATCGTATTTTTCATGTGTTCGTATTCAAACTCCAGTTCTGACCGCATCGCAAGCAAAATACAAACAACACTCATGTGCTGCTGTGCTGGGGGAAACATACATACGGCTCGTGTATTTGAACGCAGCTAGAGCAGGCAGAGGTGAATGAACAGCACTTTTGGGACATTTGAATTCTCCGCTGTAATGCGATCTCACGCGAACATATTTTCCATTTGTGCTGGTAGATTACAGCAAAACAATCCACATGCACACAAACCTCTGCTCTGGTCGCGTCGCAGGAAAACACATTGTGTTGGATTGAATGAGCTTTATGTCATGAATATATGTTGAGAATCGCTCGAAACGGTCTACGTCAGCATGTTCGACCATGCCCATACTTGGGCCGAAAGTACACGATTACGTCAGATTTTGTGACGTTGCTCCAACTCAGCTTTTCAAACCGGAAGTTTAAAATAATGCAAAAATAACTATTTTTCACTTTTGAATAACATTAATGAGTACCTTTAGTGTTTTCAATAATGTGCAGCATATACATGTCTGTTTACATCTCAAAAAAAGTGTTCTGGGGTTTCATGACCCTTTGAGAAAATTTTTTTTACATACCTTCAGAACAACCAAATCAAGCCCAGTTTGTGTGTGTTCAGACAGATAATGTAACAAAAGTCACAAAATCTCATGCCACTGAGATGAAGGAAACCATTTTTTAATGAGGGAAACATCAAATGGAGTCTGAACGGACACCAAAGGCCATATGAGGGTTAAATAAAAATGAAGAAAATATTTGAAAAGTGGAAATAAAGTGCCTAACGACAGTATAATAGTGGGAATTAACTGTGTATATCAGGTAGGTGAAGGGATGGCTCAAATAATGTCCCAATAAAGCAGCATTCATTTATGATTTTAATAAACGTAATCATATACACTAAATTATTGCGTACTGTTTTATAATATACATCTGCCAATAGCTATCTGCCACTATTTGCACTGAGTATTAATAGCATCGAACAATTACAAAGAAAACACTTTTTGTTGCTATTTATGCTCTTAGTGCAAATAACTGCTGCCTTACATAAAACATAATCATATGTGATGTCACATAGAGACTTCTGCAAATATCATTTTACTGTAAATTATACAGTATGTGTTTACTTTAATTGATTTGACAGTACAGTTACATATAATGCAATGTTAATACATTCATTTTTTTTCACTGTATATGGTAAGGTAACTTACAGTTAAACAATTAACATGTTTTTACTGTAGTTATAGTTTTTTATGTAAAATATGCATTTAAATTTGACTGTATTTTAATTCTGGGGGGAAAGCCACAGTTGCGCCTAAGCCTGTCCAAACCCCTCTCTCTGTAACGAGACCGTGCCTCTCCCTGTTTCCTGCAGTATCCAGGAGGATTCCCCGGACAGCAGCAGGACCCTCTGTACGGATACTTCACTGCGATCGCCGGACAGGTAAGAGCGCCTCGTTTATTGCCTGGAAATTGATGTGCATAGGCTAATCTTTCTCTTAGAACATTTAAATTCATTACATAATTAGATGCTTCTCTTTTCATTCTGCTGGACAACTCCTGCTTTTGTTCCTGATACAACTATTATATAAATATAAATATTATAACATCTGGAATTTGTTTTTGTTTAGGATGGCCAGATATCTGCAGAAGAACTGCAGGCTTGTTTGACTCAGGCCAACTTCTCTGGTGGCTACAGACGTAAGAATGTTTATCTTCATTTAATAGAGGTGCAGAATGTGCAGAATTTAGTTGTAAACTGAAAGTATTTGAGGATTTATAACTTATTTAATAACACATTCTTTCTCTTGCAGCTTTCAACATTGAGACGTGTAGACTCATGATCAGCATGCTTGACGTATCCTCACTCACGCTGAAGAATTTAACTGTTTGAAACCTGTTACACATGTGCCAGCCCTGATGGTGAATGAATTGTGTCGGTTTATTGAAGGTTTTTCCATAACTCAGCTGTTCATCAGAGAGACATGTCTTGCTCCATGGGCTTCAATGAGTTCAAGGAGCTGTGGGCGGTGCTCAGCGGCTGGAAGCAGCACTTCATGAGCATCGACAGGGACATGAGCGGCACAGTCGACCCACAGGAAATGAACCAGGCCATTTCCTCTATGGGTAAAACTTCAGAATCTGCCCCTGTTTAGTGTCTAATAGAGCTGCATGATTTAGGTTTGATTCAAACACTCACATGATCATCCTAAATGACAGTCTTTTCAACCCCACAGTATCATTATTTCTGTCTTACAATAATTCAGATGATCACAGAAGTACTTGGATAAAAGTTAATAGTTCAGATATAAACACTGATGTCTACGGTAGTGATCAAAATACAGTAAATCACCCTTGGAAAATAGCTTGATGCTTCAAATAAAGACTGCGTCAATTACATTGTTACACCAGTAGGTGGAGACAAGTGACTGTTAAAAAATGTATTTGTCATTGAATCGTACATTCAAGAGATTTGTTCAAAAACACTGATTCGTCCAGTAATGAAACAAGTATTTATGAGTGAGTCATTGAATTATTCATTCAACCATTTTTTTTTTTTTTTTAAATAATTCAAATATTTTTTTAAAATAAACTGTGGCAATTAAAGGATTAGTTCACTTTCAAATGAAAATTAGCCCAAGCTTTACTCACCCTCAAGCCATCCTAGGTGTATTCGACTCTCTTCTTTCTGATGAACACAATCGTAGAAATATTAATAAATATCCTGAAGCGTCTGAACTTTATAATGGCAGTATGTGTTACCAAACGAGTATGAGCTGAAGAAAATCCACATCCATCCATCATAAACATACTCCACATGGCTTCCTACAGCTCATACTTGTTTGTCCCGTTTACTGCCTTTATAAAGCTTGGATGCATAAGGATATATATTGATATATCTCCGATTGTGTTCATCATATGGCTTGAGGGTGAGTAAAGCTTGGGCTCATTTTCATTTGAAAATGAAATAATCCTTTAACATTTTGTCTGATAAACAAGCATAATATATGCCCACATACTTGCATATGAACATATAATCAAGTCAGTCAAGTCAAGTCAAGTAAATTTATTTAAAGCGCTTTTAAATTGAATTGTTTCACATTTACATAAGAAGCCAGAAAAAAAAAAAAAAAAAAAAATGTAATGTAAAAATAGGCTCCAGGGGTGGAGAGAAAAACCCAGCGTGCTAACACTGGGAAAAAAGTCCTAGGAGGGAAAAAACCCCTTGGAAAATATATAATATATGATCAGTTTTCATTCTGAATTATAGATGCAGCCAGAACTGGATCTGTAGGCATTGTCTCCTGGGCTACGTTGTAGTCAGGTCCAGACACAGGTTCTCCATCTGATCTGGATCGGCCTGGATCAACCCGGCAAACCTCAGGATAAGCAGAGAGACAGATATTAGCGTAGATGCCATTCTTATTCTGATGTACAGGTATATCTAGTGTTATAGGAAATGTTCTCGGTTCCGGCCGACCTAATTATTGCAGCGTAACAATCCTTTAACGGATTTGAAAAATGTTAATGTATTGATAATGTGTTATGTGTATGCAAGAGCAAAGAGATGTGTTTTTAGTCTATTAGAATCACAATTCTAAATAAAAAAAGAACACATTTTAACCAGAAAATAAAAAAAAAAAAAAAAAATGTAATGTAAAAATAGGCTCCAAGATTTTGCAAAAAGATCAGTTTTCATTCTGACTCCAAAATTAATCTTCTCAAGTTTGAGGGCAAAAAGTAGGTCAAAAACCCACTGATAATAGGTTGATGGAGATGGCAGCTTCCCATTAATTAGTATGTCATCTAGCCAACAATGTGCAAAGTGCAATATTATCCATCTCTAAAGCTGTCAGTTTAACATTTTCTGGAAGAACCCCACACAAAGCTGTCAAAGGGTTGGACTCAATTACTGTGGTGAAAATATCTGAGAAATAGCTAAAAATTCTCCCTCTAAACCTCAATAAATTCAGGACGGGACCAAAAAACTCCAGATAATGTTTACGGGCTTGTGATCTCCAATTTAAAAATCTTGATTCTCAATTTATGCAGAATCGTGCAGCTCTAGTGTCTATCACTTTTCTTATGAGAGGAGTTTATATATATATATATATATATATGACTGGAACATCTGAAAATGTTCTTATCCTTGATTGCATTTACACTTCAATTCATATGCCTTGAGCTGAACAGGGCTATTGAAAAAAGCCATGTGATAATGCTGACAAAACTTGAGAGATCGAACTCTTCTAGTGCTTCTGAATGATCATAGAAAATCATGCTTTAGTTGAAGAGTAATGAAGTTATGATCTCTGAATATATCAGCCCAATTTTTCTCCCTTTGGCAGTGCTGTGGATAAATGAATGTAAATGTAGTACAGAATATCTGTAGAGGTTTTATTTGTGCTTCTTGGCGAGAATGCAAAACCAGGACAAAACAAGTGTTGATGCAAATGGATTTCCATCTGGTTAATTAGTGGCAAGAGGTGTGAATAAGCTGTATAAATGTGTTTTTGAAGGTCATAGTGTCATGTTTTGCAGGATACAGGCTGAGTCCTCAGGCCATGAACTGCATAATCAAGCGTTACAGCTCTAATGGAAAGATCTCATTTGATGATTATGTCGCCTGCTGTGTCAAACTCAGGAGCTTGACTGGTAAGTATGAAGAATCTTCATGATGTTTTTTGAGTTGCAATCACAATTTAACTTAAATTCTGATTGTGAATCATCCAATATAATGATGATTTGGCATTGCCCAGAATCGTTTAAATCTAATGAATGAAGTGATAAATACTAATGTCTTCACTGTGAATCCTGATCAGATCTGTTCAGAAAGCGGGACCAGGCCCAACAGGGAATGGCCACATTTCAATATGATGATGTAAGTCTTAAAAACATTACTGAACATAATATCATGAAGAAAAACAGTCTTACTTTATACCAAGAGGATGCATTTTTGAAGTAAAAATAATTTTCAGTAGGCTACAATGTAACGTGTGATAGACAGTTCAATATAGTGATAGTTCATTATATCATGGCAAAGTTGTATAATAATAGCATTCTGTTGGTAGGAATAAAAAGTTGCAAGTTTCCATCCATGAAAACGAGTGTTAGCAATAACCTCTGAAGAAACCCAAAGATGTCTGGTCTTCTAGTGTTGATTTTCATACTGATAAATTCATAAATTCAGGCATTTGTAATTTTTAACTTACTAAGTTGCCCGAAATGAGGCTGTTTTTTTTCCTTTTTCTAAAGCTTTTATAAGAGTCATAAATATAAAATATATTACAATTTATACTTTACTCACCAAGTCCTACTTAAAGGGGTCCCTGAATAGTCATGTGACCTTGCTGCTATGCAGAATTACTTGGCAGAGGAATTGTTTGATTTACTAATACATTTATTAAATGAATATGACTTTTGCAGTTGTCATTGTTTTCTAAAGCATTCTTATGAAGCGAATGACTTTGAACTGTCTGTCAGTTGATGTGAATGATTGCATTATGAAGGTTTCACTGGTTATTCAGATTATTGTAATATCTGTCTTGTGTCTCTTCTCACAGTTCATCCAGTGCACCATGAGCATCTGAGAGAAGCCATGGATTCATGCTAAGAGCAGACAAAATATCTACTTTAGCCTTACTTTTTATAATATGCATTTTTAAACATCTCACGTACTTTCATGTCATAATTTTTATAACATTGTTCTACTATAAGTATAAAATGTACATTTAAACAATATTGTTTGCATATGCAGCCTTAAATGAACTATGTTAGCAGTGCAACTACACTAGTGACATTTACAGCCTATCCACTCATTTCAAACGTTAACGTGCATCTTATATATACATATATTACAGTGTAGCGCCATAACGAGCATCCAACCCTGTCAGCATGTTCATGTACTTCCAGTGCATTGGTTTGAAACTCTTAATTTGACATGGCCAGTTATGAAAACGTCAATGTGAGGAGGGCCAAGCTTCAGATCCATGTCAGTGCTGCTATTTGGATGTAAAATGTAGAATTAAAATGTTATATTATGTATCACCAAAGACTTCATGTCTCTTAAGGTTTTTTGCTCTGTGTATTGGCTGTGTGAGATTCTGACTTAATGACAGCAGTTTCTGTACATGTACATCTTGTGTGCCGTGTTGTTCACACAGACTTGATAAGAATATGTGTCTGAGGTCAGAGAATCAGATCATTCCTGTGCACTTTCACAGGACTGTTCACACAGATGTCTTTTCCAACATGCAGTTTGTCACATTTCAAAAATTACATGCAACCAAAAAAAAAAAAAAAATCATCTGATCGTACTGTGGTTAAACAGGTTATTGCTTTGTTAGTGTGAGTTTGATGGATAGGATGTGGACAGTGTACGCAGTGGAAAACTGATTCACACTTTAATCCGCAGACACACACAGACAGACACACAATGCTGTACACGGTATGAACTAAAAAAACGTTCACTCATTATTGGGAAATGTGCATAACGATTCATCAAAGATCAAAGAGGTGCGATTGCAAATACGTTAATTTACAAAAAAAAACAAAACAGATATTATGTTCAATTTACAGTTTTAAGACAGTCATTGCTCATATAGTCAGTGTAGTTTACGCATACTTCATTAAAATGAGCTAAACCAACACAACTGCTATAGATTTTGTCATAACGTAATTTCATTGTCTTCAATCCAATTAATATATATGTGAGAGTGAAGTTTACTTAATCCATTTGTGTTGGGACCACATGCATGATTTTTCTTGCATTAACTGAAGTTGGTCGGAGGATCTGTAGTTTCCAGCGTGTTTTGCGTATGGCTGGATCACGAGAGTAAATATTGAAATTGTGATCTTTTGTGTGTGTTTGAGTAAAGGGAAAGTTTTTAGTTCTGTCTGACATTTAAGAGTTTGTGTTACGCTGAAGTTTTTGTGGTTACCGGCACAAGAGTTGAGTGTATGTGAGGTTGTGGATTGTAGACTTGAAGATTGAAGATTGTAATGCATGCGCTCTTCAGCGCTGTGATAACCACATAAACCAACACAACAAAAACTCTTTTAAAGGTCACACGAATTAAACACAAACAGGTCTTTCTCTTCACTAAAACATTTATTCTCCTTATCCAGTCCTGTGCAGGGAACTATAGAAATCCACTGCTCGATTTTTAAAGTCATCAAGATAATTTCAATAAGTTACAACAACTTAAAAAAATAAATAAAATAAAAAATCAGTTAACACAAAATTGTAAGTTCTAGTCTGAGTTACACACAATATTAAGTTGATGTAATGATCAACATTAGTATGTCGACAGAACTCAACAAAATTATGCCTGCAACTTAAAAGTGTAATTTATTTATTTTTGCCGTTGTTTGTAGTGTATTTGAAATGGCCTTTTTCTGTTTTTCTTCTTTATGATTCTTTGGGTTGTGCACCTAGACGTGTTTTTTGTTTGTTTGTTTGTTTGTTTTTAGGGGAAAAAACTTATAATGGATGTGTTAAATATTAATGTAGCAATATATCTAAATCTATATGCTGCGTTGATCAAGTGTTCCATCTTTAACTGGAACATTGATGGATATTTTAAAATGTTTTCCGTCATGTTGCCACAACAAATATTGCATTTCCCTGCTTTAGAAAGAATGCAGTAAACACAGGGATTAGAAGTGGAAAAAGGGGGAGAAAAGTACTTTTTAAAGCATGTGAAAACAAACCGAACATTAAATCATCAAAAACATCAAATATTGCTCCTGCGACGGCTGGTGTGTGTCTTTAAAGTCAGCTGATGGTGGCTCTATACTGGGCTTTGACTCAATCTGTGCAGCATTACTTCACTGAAGTGTGGACTCTGAGCTTTGCAAGGACTTTTATAAGGTGTTTGAACACAGACGTGTGTCCAAAGAGTATGCAAACAACCAGCCTATAATGGTGAAAATCCACCCTCTCCTTTTTTATAATCCCCATAAATCAATAAGTCGTTCCAGATTTCCCCCTTCTCTTACATAAGAAGCCCCGCCCACGACTGCTGACAGACTCCGCCCTATTAGCATAGACCCCGCCCTCAGTGAGCTGTACACAGTCCTCCATGTTTATCATTTATCAGCAACATTCAAGTAAGAAATGTATTCTTATTAAAGCTACTGAAGTTATTCAGTCGGGCAGTGAGTGATTCTTTTGTTTGCAGATACAGCAGTAGGAACTGTATATTACGCTGCTGTCTCTTTAATACACAGATCTAATATACACATGTGATTTCTTTCCCTGCTGTTGACGTTCACAGACATAACCGAATGTGTTTATGTGAACTTTGTGTGTTTTTGACAGTTTAAGTGCAACAAGACATGAAAGAGAAGTTAGTTTAATACTCACGCGGCCGTCTGACAGACAGCTTTCTGTGTGCGTGCTTCAGATGTGTGCACTCAGAAAACCATATATCACTTTAAACTGATATGGCTTTAAAATGCATGCAAATATTAAACTTTCATTATGATGATCTGCAATGTCACGTCAGCGTGGCCACGATAGAGATGATAATCAAAACCAAACAGATGTTTTGTTAGTTTTTGGCAGAGGCAGAAGTCCAAACCTGGAACTGAATTCACATTTTAGCACTTCTGCTTCCATCGTCCTGAAGTCAATGGGCTTTTGGTGAAATGCCTGAAATGCCTTTTTATTCTAGGACATAAAACACATCAGTAATACCATCGTGTGATGTTTTAAAGCTTTTACTTGTCTTGTAGAAGTATGTAAATGGACTCCAGAGGCTGTTGTCAGGTAAACTCCTCTACAGTCTCTTTCACAGTTTATAATCACACTCTTGCTAACTATTCTAACTCAAACCTTCAGGGAAAATGTTTTTAAACAAAGACTGAAAGAGCTGTCACATGGTGGTGGCGACGTTGAAGTCATGTGACCGTGGCGTAGTTTGTTTAAACTCTACGTTTAGCTTTATTAATTCAAATTTCTTTTCATCTCTTGGTTTTTGATGAAGAACGTGTTTGATGTAACTTAATCTGTAACTTAAATTTCTGCATTAATTTATTTAAAAAATAATTAAGTTTAATTTATTATATTAATATTTGGCCAACCTTGTAAACTTAGTTAATTCTTATAACAAACTATATGTAGTTAAGTTTAGTACACAACTTAAAATTATTTAATCATATAATTATAAATTGAGTGAATTTAAAATTTGAATGTTTATTTAATCCCCTTGATAGCTTGAATAATAAAACCATATTTAATCTAAAGTTATAACAACAAAACAAAATAATCTTCTTTAAAATTTTTCTTTGTATTACATTTTTAACTTCAATGAACTCAAAATTTTAAGGCAACCAGGTTAATTACTTTTTAAAGTTAAACCAACAAATCAGCTTTTACAGAACCAATCGATAAAGACATTACATTTTAAAATTTATTTAAATACTCAGAAGTCTAATAAACTAACTATTCAGAGAATCATTTTTTCTGACTTTATATCAGTGCATCACCACTGTGCCATTAGTTTAGTCAACAGAAACTCAAACTATTATGGTATCTGGACAACATCAGTGAATTTAAGTTGATTTGACAAAATAAAAAAGTTGTGATAAAAATCATGACAATATTTTGTGACAGTGTAGGGATGTTAAAGACATTAAAAACTGTCTTTATTATTACAGTTTCAGTTCAGCTGCCTTGAACCGCTCAGAGGATCTAGAATGAGGGTTTGTGTTCTTCCACATTAGGAACAGAGGAAACTGAAACCCCCTATAGTTTATTGGGTTGTTGGTAAAAATCTTAATACATGGAAATAACTGCAAACAGGGAACCAAAACTAAAACATTCTAAAGACTTTTTACAAATGGTTTTGAAATTGTTGAAAAATGAAACTTTGCTGAGTTAAAGGTGCCCTAGATTCAAAAATTGAATTTACCTTGGCATAGTTGAATAACAAGAGTTCAGTACATGGAAATGACATACATTGAGTTTCAAACTCCATTGTTTCCTCCTTCTTATGTAAATCTCATTTATTTAAAAGACCTCCGAAGAACAGGCGAATCTCAACATAACACCGACTGTTACGTAACAGTCGGGATCATTAATATGTACGCCCCCAATATTTGCATATGTTCAAGGCATTACACAAGGGCAGCCAGTATTAACGTCTGGATCTGTGCACAGCTGAATCATCAGACTAGGTAAGCAAGCAAGAACAATAGCGAAAAATGGCAGATGGAGCAATAATAACTGACATGATCCATGATATCATGATATTTTTTGTGATATTTGTAAACTGTCTTTCTAAATGTTTCATTAGCATGTTCCTAATGTACTGTTAAATGAGGTTAAAGTTACCATCGTTTCTTACTGTATTCACAGAGACAAGAGCCGTCGCTATTTTCATTTTTAAACACTTGCAGTCTGTATAATTCATAAACACAACTTAATTCTTTATAAATCTCTCCAACAGTGTAGCATTAGCCGTTAGCCACGGAGCACTATCAAACTCATTCAGAATCAAATGTAAACATCCAAATAAATACTATACTCACATAATCCGACGCATGCATGCAGCATGCATGACGAACATCTTGTAAAGATTCATTTTGAGGGTTATATTAGCTGTGTGAACTGTGTTTATGCTGTTAAAGGCAAGCGCAAGCTCTGTGGGCGGGGGAGCGCCAGATTTAAAGGGGTCGCACACCCTAAATCGGCTCATTTATAATGATGCCCCAAAATAGGCAGTTAAAAAAATGAATTAAAAAAAATCTATGTGGTATTTTGAGCTGAAACTTCACAGACACATTCAGGGGACACTTTAGACTGATATTACATCTTGTAAAAAGAAGTTCTAGGGCACCTTTAATTATAATCAAACATATCAATAACTAACTGAATTAGCAAAAACATGAGGAATCAATTCAAAACCTTTTGTAAAAAGAGATTCCTCCAATTATCTAAATATTACTTGCCCTTATAGGCTATGAAGGAGGATATCAGATCATGTTTCAGACTGGTGTGTTACAGCATGTTCAGAAGCCAGCGGCAGAAACATGAACTCCTGAACATGCTGCAACACACCAGTCTTTATCAGTGAAACATGATCTGACGAAACCCTAGGGTTCTATAGAACTCTTATCTAGTGATTTGGTGTTGTTTTAGCAGAACTTGGTCTATTTCAATAAATACAGGTTATTATTGTTTTGGTGAATACCTGTTTCTCAGATCATAAAGTGTGAAGCGATGTTACCACAGAAATGAGTGAGTGCAGGAACTGAATTATCTATGACATCTCTTATAAAACAGCATTTTCAGCATTTGTACATAAAATAGTTCAAACCAAAATGAATGTTTAATGGAAAACACGCTGAAGGTCAGCTATGATGAGCTTTCTCCTCACTATAAGCGCTTGATTCAGTTCACTGAAGCCTCTCCTCCATTGACATCCATTCAAATCCAGCCTTGAAATGTTTTAAATATTCACATAGAGCCAGCTTTATTTCTATAGCGCTTTATACAGTGCAGTATTGTATATATAATGATCAATGATTCAATGCTGCAGAGTTCAATAGTAAAGCAGCTCAAAAAAGACAATACTTTCATTAGTTAGCTTAAGTCAGTTCAGTTCAATAACTCTGCAATGTTGATCAAATATGAAATGAGTTCAGTTCAGCTATACAGCAGAAAGCAGTGATGATTTTTCTTCCATATACATCACATGCCGCAGATTTAGAATATATGTTTGCTGCATAATCCGTGACATTTTCCGTTTGTGTATCACAGCTGTTTTATTATTTTATGCAAAACCCCTTGATCAGTCCAACTGAGCTCAATCTGAATGAAAGGGGTGTAGACCCCACCAAAACACTGGTAAAAATAAACTTTTAAGTGAGTTATATTCTGTCCTTATCAAGTATTTTTTCCCAACTTGCACCTCCAAAAGGCGTGTGTTTGCTTCAATACCTTGTTAAAGCAACATATTTTTATTACTCTTTACTCTTATAGTCAACAAAGAGGGGAAAACTCATTTCAGACAGACGGAAGTAGCAGTTGATGGAGAACGAGTTCCTTCCGCTGTAGTTGTAGAATACACCAGCAGGGGGTGATGGAGTCATTCTGAAAATGTCACGGATTATGACAAGAAAAAATGACCACAAATGGCAAACCTCCAGAGAGTTCCTGTAACACACTAATCAAGATCAGACTATATCACCTAATAATCCTGACCAAATATTTCAGATTGCACATTCATTCTATGAAATTTGTCCACCCTGTTTGAACACCTTAACAGAGGGAAGTTTTCATGTCCAGCATGAACCGACACAACAGGGTGGACATGTTATGCTTCTAAAAATGAGGAAAAGAGAGAAAAGTTTATGAATGACACTTGCTTTGTTCTTGAGTTGCTTTCCCTCCAAGGAAATTATGTCACATCTAGCAGGTCATGTGATTTGGGGCATACACTTTTAAGATTTTAAGATTTTAAAGGGCAAGTAGCATCAATGTAAAAGCTTAAGGGGCAAACAATTTACACATTCAAAAAATAGGTATCACAATAAATTGTGTTTTACGTCAAACAGAATAAGTAAATATACCAATACTCAAAATTGCTAATTTAGAAATATGTGTGTAACCTTTATTTCAAAGTGAAGTTGAGAAAACATGATTGGGAATTTGCCTGTCAAGTGCTTTAAAATATTAAACTGACGCAGTAAAAATAAACCATTGAGTTCACTTTTAAGAAACAGTAGTTATAATGTAAAACAATACAGTAAAACAGTGATATTATTAAGGGTACAGCATGAAGAACCATGTGGCATGATAGATTATGTATGTAAATGTGCAATATTTTTTCATGGGGACATAAATCCACCAAACTGTAATGAAGTAATGCAATATGAAGTAATATTGTTTTAAATGTTTAGCAGTTCACATTATTTATTCTGCATTATGCCTCAAGCAGTTCACTACAAATATTGCAGAAGATATTAAAAAACAAAAGATATATGAGTCAAAAACACTGAATACTAAGGGAATTAGAGAGCTCAGGGTGTTTTGGCATTTTCTGATCTCCATCAGACACATTCTTCTCTTTACACTCAGATTAACTCTGTGTCTTGTTGGGCGACAGGTTTCTGTATTCATTTTTGTTTGTTATATGAGCTATGATTTTATTTTTTTTTCCGCCATTTTATTAATCCTTTTAAGCTACATACCCTATTCAGAAATGCAAATTTGAATCAATTTGACTTCTCAGACTTTTCAAGTGGGATTTAATTAGAAGCTGAGGCTCACTATTTTAATGAGAGAGAGGGAGGAGTAGAGAGAGAGAGAGCAGGGTTTTCATGTTCACCACACATACACACAAAACACTTCAATATACTGTCAATCCTATGCTAGTATACGTGTCTATATGCTTCATCATGTTTAGTTGTATTTGTCTGAAATACAACTAAAGAAAGTGTGTTAAGCCCAGTATTTGGACATATTTATTTGTTTTCTGTTGGGAGGTAAGGTATTTTCACCCTTTTCAGGGACTAGTCTGAGATTTTATTGTTGTTTTACTGCCTCTTGTGTTCATTTCAGCTGTTAACTGCAGCGTTTTGTATGTAAGCCAGGTACGTTTTAGAGGCACATGCTGTATCAGGAGCCTGGGTTAGGCTCATTGAGTTGAATAAAGAATATAAAAGACAGCATGAGCAGCAAAGGAGCCATTCTGTTAGTGAAATAATCATAATACAGCGGAGAAAACAGCTCCATGATTTATTAATCTTCCCCTCAGCCTCTGATAATTCAGTCCAGGAGACAGAATCCAATTTGAGCGTGAAGCAAAAGCAACCTCTGACAGTCATCAAACAACAGCAGAAACTGTCAGGGACTTTCCTCCCTGCTTGAGCTGCGTAAACGCTGGCTTTCATCTGCACTGAAGGCAACAAGTCTGGCTAATTCGTCGTTTTGTTTGTATCTTGCGTTTCATTGTGTTTGTGGTGCTCAGACAGCATGTCATTAAAGCTAAAGCAAATGCTCCTCATCAAAGACACTGTGAAAAGGGATAATAAAGGAAGAAGAGATCTGTATGAGAATATTTTATTTAGTCTAAGGTAACAATATTTGGTTCCCACAACATTATTTTATGGTTGGTTGCGAAACAGAGAATCTGAAGCATAAAGAATTAATGATGAAGAACTGTGAACCACACCACGTTCAGCGTTTGCTGGGGTTCCTCCTTTCACTGAAGGCTAGACTCACTGTTTCTACATGGCTGGCTATATTATTATATTACTGCTTATCACAGCATTGCTTCTAGTGCTTGTTCTGTAAGTACAAGTAATTTCACTTTCAGTGTTATGCTTTTCTGAAGTCTTTTTGTCTGGAAACACCATGATTCTGTGCTGCTCGACTGACACTCATAACTCATAAACCTCCTAACATGACTATTCTACAGTTGGTCAAAAAAGGACACAATCCATATTGTTATGCTCGCTCCTGTTTAAACACTGACACCAACTAAACTCAGTCATCGACACACACGCATCTGTCTATCTGACCCTGTGAACGGAGAGAGCTCCTGTCAGATAAACACCCCGATATACATGTGGTAAAGTTCTCTTTCGTTCTTCAATTAGGAGTAAAACGTTTGAAATATGTGACCAGTGATATACTGTTAGTGAGCATCCTGACTCCGCCCACATTTAGATGAATATGTAAACATGTGCTGCACTTTCCTCTCAATAACAGAATAAACACACAACAGAAACACCAGCGGTGAGAAAACAGCAGTTCAGAAAGCATCGGATCACAGTGATGTGGATGTGTTTGATTCAGACTCCAGTCACGTTTATTTATACAATAGATCACTTTAAAGGGGTCATGAACTGTGTGGTTTTATTATTTTATAATGTTTTCTGCAGTGCACTTATAATGTTGCTATGCTTTTCACATCAAAAATTGTCATAATTTAGAAATAAAAGGCATTTTTCCTACCCTGATTTTAGCCTCTGATTTGAACGCTCTATTTTAAGCGATCACAGACATGTTGTTGAGCTCATGAAAGCAGTGATCTCGTCATTGAAACTCAGTTTCTGCACACTAACGAATGCTTTCATCGTAACTAACTGCAAATGCAATATAACTTGAATAAAACGGGAGTTTTGGCTCGAGTCCAGAACTCAGTCACTGATAAACTCGCTCTGTTTGATTGACAGCTCCAGCGATTGTAAAGGGAGCGTTCTTTGATCGCTTTCTTTATATAATTTAATCACTGTTTAAATAACAGATTATTTTCATCCTAAGAGAAACAAGGTGAAGTTGAGCGTTTAGTCTCTGGTTTGATTTACTGGCACATAGACAAAGATCATCTGACTGTACATGAATCATTAATATCAGATCAGGCATTAGAATGAACACAGTTACTGACATGTTGTTGCATTACTGTCGAGTCCATATCGTAAAAGCCTGTTTGCGCCGAAATGCGATTGATTTATCAAAGAATCCACAGTGAAATGTGCCGAATACAAATAAATAAAGCTCAACTGAGACATTCTTGAAAATAAATAATCATATTCCTGCATTAGGATCCTTTGAAAGGTAATGTTATTTTAGTCCTGTATCGCTCTTCTCTCCTCCTCATCTCACTGACACACCAGTGGGCGGGGCTAATGCTGTAATGATGAAGTGGGCGTTGATTTCTTCAGTGGAGGCGGAGTTTCACCTATAGGCACATTCCAGGATCAGTCGTTCGCTGGGTCTGGTGTCAATAAAAGCTTTTATTGGACTAACAAGGACGTTTTCAGTTCTGAAACTTACAGGATATTCTCATAGTACGATGACCTCTTATATATCAAAAGCTCATAAAGCAGCAGCTTTACAGTATTAAACATGAAAAACAGTGTCAGTGTCTCTTTAAATTAGAATCACAGCTTCAGTTTCTACTATTAGGCGTCTCTCCAGTGTGTTCATGTTTTACTCGTGTCTGACCTCGACCGACTGAACAGAAGAAATGAACCGGAGAAGATTTACACCTCAGAGAAGGCGGAGCCTCAGAGCCACACCCACCTATTACATCATCACCACAGATCAACGGTTGTTCAAAGGTTTTTCGTTTAAAGTTCACATTTCGGGAACTCCTGAAATGAACTCCAAACAATCTTCAATTTGGCCTGATATTGTTAGCAATGTCATCACTCCAGTTCATCCTTCGATTTCCCTTGAAGTATATCATTGAAGTACACCATTTACTTCTAGAGCTGCTGTGCAGCCAAAATTATGTTCCTGCTTTCGCTTTGACACAATCTGCATTGTAAAATGTGCTATATAAATAAAGGTGAATTGACTTGACTTGAGGGTCTTAAAGCTACCCAACAAAATTGCACATATGATCAGGCCCGCTTTAATCTCTTCCCGAGCCAGAAGAATTTTGTGAGTTATTTTGGCCTGGTCTTCTCCTAAGGCCCTTTCAAAGCTTCCCCTTTTAAAAAGAAATCTTACTTTTGTATTTCCAAAAACTATGGTTTTGTCAAATTCTGGACAGGACACGAAAGTTCTTGGTTTTATCCTGTAGCTTGTACTTTTCCTCTTTGGCTGCTGCACTTCAAGAGTGAGACCAGGGAAGAGGAAAGGAGAAGGGACAGAGAGACAAAAGGGAAAGGCTGAAAGAGTGGTGGTGATTCAGATATAAACAGAATCGTGTACGGAAGAACTAGGTTCCACACACAGCTGGAGGAATCAAGCCTCTTCAAAGAGTACTGCAGTGTTGTGAGATTCACTCAGGGCTGAAGCTTCTGAACGTGAACACTCCTCTCATCCATTCAGTGTCGCGACCGCTGCAGCATTCCTCACTGTCTGTTCATACTTGTAGATACTTGCATTTTTAGATGATTATTTCTGTCACATTGAGATAAATGGCCATGCATTTTTTAATGCAATATTCACCAGCCTAACAAAAGTCTCACAAGCAATCAGTAAAAATTAAGGAGATTAAACATTCAATACAAATTAACAAAAGTGTGACGATTCTTCAAAATATCTCCATTTAGTGTTCCATAGAGAAATATCAGCAATAAATCATTTTGGAGTGAAATAAGGCCCATCTTACTAGGCAGTCTTTTTTACTCTGATGAAAATTGGGATGTTGAAAGCAAACATTAATGACACATATCAGCCTCCCAGTTTAATCATTCTGCTTGTTTCCTTTTGCCTCGTCTCTGATGCCTGTGTGTTTGAAGTTTCTTCACCACCCTCTTCTCTCTCTCTCTCTGGAGGATGTTTGAAGATTGCAAGTTTCTTTTAACACTCAGAGGAAACACAAATAGAGCATTCTGCAGAGGCAGCTGATTGAACAGTGTCCTTCTACTCCGTTCTTTTTTTCTTAAATATAACATAATATAACAAAATAAAGCATGATCAGGTGCCTTGTGCATCTCTATTAACCCTTGTGCGGTCTTCGTTTAAGGGACTACACTCGTGGTCTTCGGGGTCTCTGGAGACAGATTTTGTCTCTGGCAACAAAATGCAATTCTGTAACAATATAATATATTTTTTAAAAACCAATGTAATTTTGCTCTGTTTATTAATGTTTTTTCTCAACATTTGTGCAGTTTTTGTAGGATTCGTGATATCTTTTAAATTTATATAAATAAATTAAAAAATATTTTTTAAAATATGTTTTTATGCAAAAGCAGCTTTTTATGTAAAATTCACTTTATAAAAGGCCCAGATTTCTAATTTTCATTCATGTGGATAACATGGATAATTTGACATGGTTTAGTGTAAGATTTTTGCCCATCTTTTGAAAAATGCAGTTTTAAAAGTAAAAAAACGATCACTTTTACCAGTAGATGGCTGTAAAGCTCCACTATTTGCTATGTGCTAATTGAATGACTGAAAGATGTCTTTTCACAAGTTTTTTTTTTTTCAGTTGGATTGATATCTAAATGTTATGAAATCACAATTATAACAATAAAAATTACTTTTTGTCAAAGTTTAGCATTAAATGAAGTGGCACACTTCCAAAAATGCAAAAAACATCCCCAATACAAAATGGACATGCTCACACACACGCGCACACACACACACAAAAATAAAAATTATTTATTTTATTATTTTTATTATAAAATTATTATTGAAAAACTGATTTTGCTCTGCACAAAAAATGCTAAACTTTGACACAGTAATTTTTATTGTTATAATTGTGATTTCATAACATTTAGATATGAATCCAACTGAAAAACACTTTTGAAAAGACATCTTTCAGTCATTTAATTAGCACATAGCAAATAGTGGAGCTTTACAGCCATCTACTGGTAAAAGTGATCGTTTTTTTACTTTTAAAACTGCATTTTTCAAAAGATGGGCAAAAATCTTACACTAAACCATGTCAAATTATCCATCATGAATGAAAATTAGAAATCTGGGCCTTTTATAAAGTTAATTTTACATAAAAAGCTGCTTTTGCATAAAAACCTATTTCAAAAAATATTTTTTAATTTATTTATATAAATTTAAAAGATATCACAAATCCTACAAAAACTGCACAAATGTTGAGAAAAAGCATTAATAAACAAAGTAAAATTACATTGGTTTTTAAAAAATATATTATATTGTTACAAAATTACATTTTGTTGCCTGGGGTCTCCATAGACCCCGAAGACCACGAACGTAACTTTTTTTTTTTTTTTTTTTACACTTACATAAAAACAAGATATCACTCCATTTGTGTTTATATATAAAGTAAAATTGATTAAACATTTAATTATTTGTATACATCTGTAAAAGTAGAAAATATTTGAATAAATATTTATACCTTCATAGTTATTTTGAACAACTAATCTCACTCCCCCCACTTGTCAACAATTAAAATACTAAACATGCTGATAAAAGTACAGTCACAATAATTAATCATAATAAAGTCTTCTGAAGTCATACAATATAACAATACAATATGTGGCATTTTGGAAAAGTTAAGTTTCATAAATGTATATTTTTATTTAACTATAACTATGGAAGTAAATAAATGACAAATGTCTTTGAAACAAAAAAGCTTGTTGAATTGCACCAATTAAAAAAAAAAAAAGCATTGCATTAAGAGTGCTGGCATTGTAATGCATTGTATTTTCAGGGCTTGCATTTTTGGGAGCTGATATTCAACATGGTTGTATATTTAAGCTGTAAATATTTCAAATAAAAATATTTCATGCACATTTGTCGTTATTTTACTTCCATATAAAATGTTGTACTCGAGCACTGCCTTTGTAGTTTTGCCTGTCTTTATAACATACCGTACAAACTTCTCATACTTTTATAATAGCTATTATTGTTCATTTAAACTAACACTTATGCAATATTTTAATCAAGAGACTGCTGAGGAAACTCATCGGCTGGCAGGAGGCCAACGAGAGCCTTTTCACTGGCAGCCGTAATTCCTCCAAAAGTGGATGGGAGTGAATATTGATTCTGAGTGCTTGTATCAATGCCTGTATGTCTGGAGAAGAGATGGAGCCAGATTCTCCATCTGTAATGATTAATATCTTACTCAAGTGGAAGTTTGTCATTCTTAACATTTATGAGTACTTTGTTTCCACTTCTTGCCTGCAGTAACTGCCAAACAGGCCAAAAAGAAGTGGAACAAGACAAACACAGTACTCTGCCTGTTTCTCTTTATACTGAGAGTGCCTTCCTGAGACTAGACAGCCATATATGAAGCCTAAGAAACACAGATTCAGTGGCCCTTAAAACTGGAAAGTGTGCTTTGGAATTGTAAATACTTTCAAACAATAGGTTTTACAGTGTAGTAATTAATTTTCAGGAGCTTAGGGAACCAAAAATGAGTAGTATGACTTTCTTTCTTCAGAAAAACACAAAGATGTTTAGGAAAATAATCCTTTGTGACTCCATATTATGCAAATGAAAATGAATGGGTGCCGCTCCGTTGATGCTTGAAAACCACAGCGATCGTGACGGCAGTCCATACCTGGCTGAGTTACTGCTGTTCTGAAACCCTTCCACTTTCCAATAATACCACTCACAGTCGACTGAGGAATATCTAGTAAGGATACAATTTCACAAACTGACTTATTGCACAGGTGGCACCCTCTCGCAGTATCACACTTGAATTCACTGAGCTCCTCAGAAGAACGACACAATTTTTCACAAATGTTTGTAAATGCAGACTGCATCTCTGTGTGCTTGCTTTTATACACCTGAATTCAATAATTAAGAGGTGTGTCCCAATACTTTTGTCCATATAATGTATTTACTGATGATTAAACCATTATCATGGTTCAATTAAAAATAGGGCTTGATGTTATTTTCTGTGGCATCATTGACTCAGTATCCAGTATAAAAATCACAGGGAGAAAGGATTCACTGTGGGATTCAGAAGCACAAAAAAATAATATATTTAATACTGTCTGTCAACAACACTAGAAGCACAAAATGTTCATGAATGTCTTTAACATCTGGAATCTGGAAACATCTGGCTGGAATTCATACAGAACTTATTTAAATTCTTTTTAAATTAAATATTAGATGTTGACTGGATACTGCTCCTCTGTTTTTAATGCTCGCTTTTACTATGTGTGTGTGTCTACAGCTTTGCCATTCTCTTTGTACTGAGCGTGTGTGTGTGTGTGTGTGTTTGTGTGTTTGTGTATGTGTATGTGTCATTCCCTGTTTCCCTCAGGATCTCATGTATAATGCATTCATGTCCTCATGAATATGCAAATTTGTCAGAATGCAGGGAGAGGTGAGAGGGCTTCCCCTTTTCTCTGCTTCTGATGAGAGAGAAATGAGCACGAGTGAGAACATGCTTCACATTTACTGAAATGAGACGAGGATGAGAGGAGGGGAACTGTGAGGAAAGGTACTCAGTGATGAAAATAAGTAAATGAATAAATATCTAAAGAAAGAATGAATGAATGCAGGTAAATGTCATGAGGCTGTAAGCAAGGCATAAATTGAAATGTGGTTTTCTGACCAAAAATGCACAAGGTCTGATCTGATAGGGTCACAAACAGTGCACAAATAGTATGATAAATAGAGTCAAATATACGGTATTTAGGACAGCAAAATAAAAACTATTTTCAACTTTTAAAAGTGAGATGAAAATGCTTGTCATATACACTGCTCAAAAAAATTAAAGGAAAACTTTGAAAACACATCAGATCTCAATGGGGAAAAACATCATGCTGGATATTTATACTGATATGGACTGGGTAATGTGTTAGGAACTAAAGGATGCCACATCGTTTGATGGAAATGAAACATATCAACCTACAGAAGACTAAGTTCAAAGACACCCTGAAAATCAAAGTGAAAATATAGCTGCGAGCAGCGATGGCGGGCCCAAGCCCAGTGGCACCACCACCCCGGTGGCTTCAGGGCAACTGTGCACAGCGGGCAATAGGAATTTAAAATGGTTAAACATCAAAGGACTATGTCAAATTCACTCCACATTTACTGCACTACAAGGTGCCGCTATAGAGCCCCTCCTCCCTGCCCATTTTCAAAGGATTACATGTGCCAAGTTTTAACATTATTCTGATGAATTTTGAAGCAAATCAGGTAAAAATAAGAGGGTGATCTCAATGTATGCTGAAAGTGACACATTTTCTGCTTCCAGTTGGTGGCGCTATGACTTTGAATCACAATAGTCACATCCATGTGATCAGCCTTGTACAACGAAGACTAAGCCGAAGTTTCATCAAAATCAATTAATGTATGCAGAAGTTATAACACTTTGTTTCCCTTTTCTTGCCATAAATTCGTTGCCTCGCCACGTCCAAACCGTTTGAAATATCCAAAATCCGTTTGCAATTAAACAACTTCAATGTGTTAGCAACAAGTTAAAAAAAGCTTGGTGTAAATTGGATAAACCCTGTAGGAGTATATAGCCTGTTTTTTCAAAAAATTAACATTCAAACAAAAATAGCCGACTTCCTGTTGGTCGGAGCTAATGAATGTAAATTAGAAAATTGTCCGGCTTGATGAAAACAATATGTGTACCGAGTTTGGTGACTGTAGGAAAAACTACCCCCCCCACTTTTGTCAAAAGGTGGCGCTACTGAGCCCCTCCACCACTCCCATTTCTATGGCTTTGTCCATGTCTACTGGTTGACAATATTGATGTGTGTGTCGAGTTTCATGCAATTTGAAGCATGTTAAGAGCCTCAAAAACACTCAAGAATATTATTACAGTTTGACCTGTTGCCATGGCAACAATATTTAAAATATCAAGAATCCTGTCATAGGTCTACATCTGCTGTGTATTGACATTACACTGATGAAGTTTGAAGCAAATCAGATAAAAATAAGAGGGTGATCTCAAAGCATTTCAAAAAGTGATACACTTCCTGCTGCCAGTTGGTGGCGCTATAACTTTGACTCACAATACTCACATCCATGTGATCAGACTACTACAACCAACACACTCCTGAAGTTTCATAAAGATCAATATATGTATGCAGACGTTATAACACATTTCCTGTTTCCTTTTTCTCGCCATAAATTCGTTGCCTCGCCACGGACCAAACCGTTCGAGATATCAAAAATCCCCTGGCAATTTTTAATCATCAGTGTCTTGACTTCATGCTGACCGAGTTTGGTGGCGATCGGATTAATCGTCTAGGAGGAGTATATCAAATTCCAGAGCATGCGTTTTTCAAACAACCCTTAATAGCTGACTTCCTGTTGGCGTGGTGTTTAACTTAGAGCACGAAAGTTGTTCGGCCCGATGAGGTCTATATGTGTACTGAGTTTCATACTAATATGTGCAAGCGTGTTTAATATATGGACCAAATTTTCAGACTTTTTTCAAGGGGGCGCTGTCGAGCCCTCCTGCCACGCCCGGGTACCAGCCTCTGCGGCGTCCTAATGGCCGCGGATTCCAATGTGTGTGCCAATTTTCAAGAGTTTTTGAGCATATTAAGGCCCCCAAAAAGCCCCGGAAGACGGAAAAAAAAAAAAAAAAAAAAAAAAAAAAAAATAATAATAATCCTTAGGGGATCAAGAGGGCCCTGCGCGAATTTTTGCTTGGGCCCTAATTTTCGCTTGGGCCCTAAATCCTTAGAAAAACAAGAGGGCCCTGCGCGAATTTTCGCGGGCTAGTCCATTTTGCTGAAATTTCATTGCAGCAACTCAAAATGGTACTCAGTAGTTTGTATGGTCCCCATGTGCTTGTTTGCATGCCTGAAAACAACGGGTCATCTTCCTAATGAGATGATGGATGGTGTCCTGGGATATTTCCTCCCAGATCTGGACCAGGGCATCACTGAGCTCCTGGACAGCCTGAGGTGCAACCTTACGGCATCGGATGGACCGAAACATAATGTCCCAGAGGTTTCGGTCAGGTGAGCATGGGGACCATTCAATGGTATCAATTCCTTCATTTTCCAGGAGGAACCCAGAACCCACTGCACCAGCGTATGGTCTGACAATGGATCCAAGGATTTCATCCCGATAGCTAATGGTAGTCAGGGTGCCATTGTCTAGCCTGTAGAGGTCTGTGCATCCCTCCATGGATATGCCTCCCCAGAACATCACTGACCCACCAAACCGGTCATGCTGAATGATGTTACAGGCAGCATAACGTTCTCCACGGCTTCTCCAGACCCTTTCACGTCTGTCACATGTGCTCAGGGTGAACCTGCTCTCATCTGTGAAAAGCACAGGGCCTGTGCTTTTCACAAAAGTGTTCCTTTAATTTTTTTAAGCAGTGTATTTAGTTCTGACATCATTTGTGTTGATGTTTTTGGGTGCAGATTTATCGGTCACAGGCTAAGAGACATGCCCTCATCCTCAAATATCATGGACAAAATGATACTTGTCATGTGACATGTCAGAGCAATAGGAACAGCATAATCACCATCTCTGGCTAAAGGTTGTTGGTGGCTGGCAGGCACTGAGAGTGACCTGGTACATGCTCACGACACACTGCAGACGGGCTAGAGAGAGAGAAAGACCTTCAATATACACACATACACATGCTTTCTTTCATCCTAACACATTCATCGTTTCAAAGTTTTTATGCATAAGGCTACATGAAATGAGAATGATATTTCAGCATTGAAATGAGCACATACACACTATATCCGTTAAAGGATTATTAGGCTGCATAAATTAGTTCAGCCGAAACCGGAAACACTTCCTATAAGACCAGATGTACTCGTTACATCAGAAAAAGAATGGCTTCTACGCTAATATTAGTCTTTCTGTTTATCCCGAGGTTTACCGTAGCCAACCGGATTGGGGGCCGTTTCCAGATGAGACCGAGGACCGGTGCCTTGACACGACCACAACGCAGCCCTGAAGTATCAGCAGAGATCGAGTCGACTAGATCATCCATTGCGAAGACATCATCGACACGACAGCCAGTGCCACAGTTTCCTCAAAATTATAATCACGATTATTAATCATGTTTATTCTATCAAAAGAGTAATGAAACTATGGCTATTTTGCAAGTTCTTTACCAACCTACACTTCACCCAAAAGGCCTGTAGGTGGCACAAAGACTTAAATTTAACCAACTATGATAACTTCGTTAGATGGTAAATCAATACAAAACATGGTTTTGGTGAGCGCTTTGTAATATGTATTCACATTAGATTTTAAAGCAACACAATTCTTTTGCAATAAGACAAACCAGATTCAAATTGCCCGGCAAATTCGTAAAGCAAAGAAAAATCATTTCTAGCTGATCAACATTATGAAAACTGGTAAAACCTTTAGGAACTTCAAAAGATAAAACAGCGAAATTCCTAATATTACTTCCAATATTTCCAAATTATGTTCATTTTCATAGAGCGGGCCAATATCTTGACGATTATTTAAAATCAATCGAGAGAAGCAGATATCGTTATCGTGATAAAATACGATTAATCGTGCAGCCCTAATTTAATTTAATTTGACTTGACATTTATTCAACAGTGCTTTTGATCTGCCTGCATTGACACTATTCTTTAAAAGGAAAAATTATATACCAATTATCAATGTAAAGCTGCTTTGACACAATCTGCATTGTAAAAAGCGCTATATAAATGAAGGTGACTTGACTTGACTTGACTATATATCATGCATATGATGAGTGTGGTCCGGCCACCAAACAAACTGAACATACCGTCATGAATGGTGTGGAGAAGGCCGTCTTTTCATAGGATATTGGTATTAAAGGGATCTGCCAATATCACTTATTCAAATCCAGCTGTGTGACCGAGGGGAGTCGCTCTATGATCTCCATTGCCAGTGACTCGAGGACTGCCTCTCTTTATCGTTTTATCATACAAAAATGGGCCCAAAATCCTCTTCACTTGTTTTGGATCTGAAGATGCTGTTCTATTTCAGAAGAACAACCTGTCACTCACATGAGATCCACCAATAGCAAACCACAACCAATCCAATCACAGACAAAATCAAGCCCCGCCCTACATTTGTTCTTGTTCCAGAACCGTTTTAATAGTCAAAAGTCTTAACAGCAATAGTTAAACAGTGTTCGACTAATATCTAATATCTCAACTATCATCATCTGACTCTACCCAGCCCCCAACCATCACTTCCTAGAGTTCCTCTTTCTCCTGCAGCTGTGGGAACAGTGTGCTCTGGCAGCTGCTGAAGGAGTCTAATGAGACATCTATCGCCTCAGTCTAGACTGCAGCTTTCAGATCAGGCCTCTTACTGCAGGAGCACAGTCACACCTAGGGAATTCTTCAGAGCCACAGCCATGGAAATGACAGTTGTGCTGGTGAGAGAGAGGATATGTGAATAGAGTGTGTTAATATTGCTTAAGGATTCTGTCGTAGATGTCTTCACAGCACAGCTGGATCCTCACAGATTACGATGGGCTCTGTTCCAAAAGTCTCGCTGTACTTCTTCTAAAGCAGCTTCCTAACCATCACGGTCTCTTAAAAGTGACTGATGTGAAACACTCTGCAGGAAAAATGGCACTCCTTTATTAGTTCACTGAGCTTGTCACAATGCATTCTGGGATTGTCTTCTCTTTTTAGGATACATGTGATGCTGCCTTAGAAGTAAATCAGCCTTATACAGCGGTTAAAGCAGACCGTGTGTGTGATGTTCAACATATCTATAGTGTGTGTAGTAAGAACTGCTCAGTATTCACCAGGGACATATTTCCTGCTTATTTTCTGTTTTTAATCAGAATCAGTCATTCACAGGCTGATCTAGCAGTGGTGATTGTAAACACTCGAGGGTGATTAAGGAGTCTGGAGGAATAAAGAATGAGCCGTGAAATATGGGAGGAGACGTAATGAGGGCTTTAGAAATAGAGAATGAGAAGACAAGTTGTTGTCTTCTGTCTTCGGTTCTTCTTAAAGAATCAGAAATGGGCCCAAAATGGATAATTATCCCAAAAATGAAAATTCTGTCATTTACTCACCCTCATGTAATTCCAAACCTGTGTGTGTCTTTGGACCGACAATGAACTGAAACATGCACGGAATGAATAACAGGTGTGCAAATTAATCAAACAATGAAAAACCATGGAAACTAACTGAAAACTAGGACAGAAACCACTGTTAAGATGCTGTTTTAGAGAGTAGCTGCCTATAGACAGACAGCAATCCACCTCACTAGGTTTTGTGTGTAAAGGCCTTTGCACACTGAGTCCGAAATTTTCGCATGCGTTTTTTCGTATTCGCAATCCTAAAAATTCGTCAGGCACAGAGACCTATTAATGAATGCGTTGCGAAAAAAATCGTAAAACAAATCGCAAAACAATACAAAATGAAGTCTTCAAGCAGTGAGCTCTCTTCTTAAAAAGAGAAAAAGAAATTGGAAATATTGGGTCCATTCAATCCCGAGATTGCATAGAGAGAAAGGAGAGTTCACCTCATCAAAGAGCTGCGGGATTATCCCGAGTGTTTCAAAGATTACTTCAGGATGTCAGTGGATCAGTTTGCTACTGGCACAATCTGTCTTTATATTCGGTCTCTTTGTATTCCTCACGTTGTTTGTCATTCAGTGCTGCTGCTGTGCTGTAGACGACGTGGATCAACTTGTCAGGTCCGTGGTCCGTGTACAGTACGTTTTGATAGTTTGTTTTCCAATTTGAAATGAAATACGCAGAAACGAGAAAACGGTCGTTTCCTGTTTTTTCGTTTGTTAAAAAAAACGGGAAAACGAGATTTTGACTCGATTTTCGTTTTTTTCGGGTCACGGATAGAAAATGGAAACACGACTTCAAAACTCGTTTTCCACATGTGGGCGGTCATTACACGCCCCTTTCAGCCGATTGGTCAATCAAATCTGAGCCAGTGACGTCATCTTCAGTTCGTTCAACAAAATAACAGTCCTCTGCCGCTATATCAGTAGATGTCATAAATCGGCTTTCTTCTGTGCAACATAACGCGTATTTCACAGAAATATGTTTGCACAGATTAAAAAAAAAAAAAAAAAAAAAAAAAAAAAAAAACCTACAGTAAATTTAATTAAGTCTGTTTTTAAGCTGTTTTTAAAATGTAAATGCCTCAACATCTGTTACCAAGCGCATGACATCCTTTGGGCTACTACCACCGATCAATAGGCTATAATGACAGACTATTATCTATTATCGATCAGTGGCTACTGCACTCATTTTTTTTCTTATTTTAATGTTTTGTTTACATTTTATACATTTAAATTCAATCATTTAGCAGACGCATTCCTTGCAGTAGACTATGCAGTCATATTAGAAAATAGGCACTAGGTGGCAACACCTAATAACGTTATCACCATCGGGGGGCTTTTTAGTTTTCCTTAGCTTATAAATGGCCATACAGATTTTATCTCTTAAATTAAACACTTTTATGAACACAGTGAACATTATTATATGTCACAGTTTACTTGCTATCCTCACTTTTTCTGTCTTTCCTTCGCTTTTGAATGAATTAGCTATAAATGGCCCTGAACATTTTACTTTCAATTTCGATTTAACGGCTATTGGCGATTCTGCGTCAATTGCTTTAGTGGACAACAGCAAAACAAAAACTCTCGTTTATTAAACATAGAACTTTTATTATCTTTGTAATTATTTTATTATCTTTTATCATCTTTGCAATTATTTTATTTTGTAAATATTCGTGGCTTAAACAGCGGGAAAATTTACTGTATGCAGTTCTGTGGATGTTTTGAAAAACTTAAACTAAACGAAAATTATTGTTGCCTTGTCAATATAATTTCTGTTTTTTCCCCCTGACTTTCAAATGATGCGATCATCGTTTCATTAACCGACAAGATTATATTAAATTAGAATTAAACGAAATTTGATAAATGTCTGTGAATCATTAAAAAAAATCCCAGGGGTTTAGTTTTAGCCTACATGAACAAATAGCAGAATAAACAACAGAACATGAGGATTCATCATCATCACGCACCTGCAGCGCTTCTGTGAACGGAGAAAAAGGATTCAATTATATAAAAGGAATAAATAGCCTATGTCTATGCGCGAAATTTATTTCACTTAAGTAATTAACATTACCAAAATGAAAGGGGAAAAAATGCGACAATATGAGTGTCGGTTCATTTTTGAGAAGTTCACAGAAAGGAAACCAAGACGGCAGCAAATTTCTTTGTTTATTTTACGAGCAATGTTTTGTTTGTGAGTGTACAAAAATGATAGGCCTATTTAACCCTTCGCAGATTCGAATGGTGTTACATATATTTGACCATAAATGTCTAAGTATTTTAAGTTGTTTCCGCTTTTATAAGAAAATTCAAGAGAACGCGTCGGCGCCTCACGCACAACATCAGTTTTAGTAACTTGACATCACAGCCTGTTAACTGTCAAAATATATACATTCAACCAAATATATAAAAAGTTATAGGCCTACTGCTCATTTTAAGTAGTCTGTGTAGGCTACAATAAAAGCGTTTAAATAATAAATATAGTTTAGGCTCCAAATCGTGAATTGAAACATTTGGATTTGTGTCAAATTAGAGAGGTAGTTATAACGCCGGTTTCTGTTTCAGTGCAGCTTTAAATTAGTTCGTTTTGGCTTAACATTTATATATTATTTTTGTCATAACTAAAATAGCTAGCTGTAATTTTGATCTTTAATGTTTGATCTTTACATATTCCCTCAATCTTTTAACCAAAGGGTTATTAACATTTCAGCAGGCAATGTTAGGCTATATAAAATAAATAAATAGAGATGAGCTATTGTTCGTTTTTCAAAATTTCAGAATAAAATAAAACCTGTAGTTTTTTTTTTTTTTTAATCTGTGCTTTTCATCCGCTGCTCTGTGTGGGTAGTTTCACTATGCATATTAAACTACAAACAGCATTACAACAGTCTGTGTGCTGATTAACATTTCTGAAATAAATATTTCTGTGAAATACGCGTTAGGTTGCACAGAAGAAAGCCGATTTATGACATAGGCGTAGTGATATAGCGGCAGAGGACTGTTATTTTGTTGAACGAACTGAAGATGACGTCACTGGCTCAGATTTGATTGACCAATCGGCTGAAAGGGGCGTGTAATGACCGCCCACATGTGGAAAACGAGTTTTGAAGTCGTGTTTCCATTTTCTATCCGTGACCCGAAAAAACGAAAATCGAGTCAAAATCTCGTTTTTCCGTTTTTTTTTTAACAAACGAAAAAACGGGAAACTACCGTTTTCTCGTTTCTGCGTATTTCATTTCAAATTGGAAAACAAACTATCAAAACGTACACGGACCTTGTCAGATGGCATTCTGGATTTTTGCGTTCGCGTACGGTGGCTCTGAATTGTCAAAACGTCTCTCAAAATGCGTGCCACGGATGCGAAAAACGCAGAAAATCGAACCTGATCCGAATTTTTTTTTTTGTGCGAAAGTTTCGCATGCAAATTTCGGACTCAGTGTGCAATGACCTTTACTCGTGCCCGTCAGCAGGAATGAAGTGATGTACAGTCGATGATATGCTGAACCAGAGGAACTGCTCTCTCGCTCCATCTTCAGAGGGCTGTTGGTTCTGGATAACAGACAGGAGCAGGACTAGATTGCTGCCTGTCTGGATAAAAGGACACAATTTCTCACACTAACACTTATACTTTCTGTTTCCTCACTTTTCTCCTCAACATCACTAGTTTAATTCTGATCTTTAAGTAGCAATCCAATAATGAAAATTATCATTATTTACTTACCTTCATGCTGTTCTAAACCCTACAGTAAAAGTGAATGTGAACAGATGCTATTTAGCTCCATTAAGAACAAATGGTAACACTTCATTTTGACAGTCGACTGTAGACATTCTACTAACTACATGTCAACTAGCAGTCATTAGAGTATTATTAGACTGTCTGCTTAATATCTGCTAACACTTCATTCTGATGCTCCTCAACAGACATTCCACTGACTGTAAGTAACTGCACAACTACATGTCAATTTATTTTATGAACCCGAACCCTAACAGACTGCTAATACTCTAATGAGAGTTAGTTGAATGTCTAAAGTGGACTATCGAAATAAAGAATAACTGCACAAAAATGCACACTAGAAGCGTCATAAAAGTACTCCATATGAGTATCCAAGTTTCCTGAAGCCATGCAGTAGCTTTGTGTGAGAAAGAGCCTGAAATTTAAATTTTAAATGAACCAAACACCACTGGAGGTGTGAGTGAGATTCAAGAGTTGTGTCAGATAAGAATTTCAGTGAATAACAAATTATGGAGCACTTCTGTGATATTTTGGTGCTTTTTTGTCAGTTTTGTCCATTGGAAAAGAGCATTATGAACAAATTTCTAAAAAACAACAACAACAACAAAAATTGGACAAAAGAAAATTGTATGCCCTAGTGAAAAATATATTAAAATGTATTTGAAATACATTTATTTCATGCCAAGTATACTACTAATACATTTACTTATTATGTACTTAATATAAATACCCTGCAATTGTACTTTTGAAATAACTGGTATATTTAAAGTCTGCTAAATTGAAACAACTAATTTTGTACTTAATGCAGTTTAATTGTGTGGAAGTATTGCTGAGGTTCATCTAAAGATATACTCAAGTGTATTTGATTGTGCTAAAGTGGAACTACTGCAAGTATACTTTAGGCACACTTTAAATATCCTCCATTTAAAGACTGATATTATTTAAATATCATACAATCCTCATCAATAGTGATATTCAAACACATTTTAGGCTTAATATTAAGAGGTGTGCATCGTGATCAAGTACTCCAAATAATGTTTAATCATAATTTTTTATATCAGTAAGTCCAAAGCGATATGTCAGTAAATATGTTAATAGATTTGAGCTATACTTAAAGGGGTACTTCACCCCTGGAAAGATGAATGTGTATTTAAAATTGGTCATTTATGTAGTAGAAATGTGAAATTATTTTTGAATTTGGAGCTTTCTAGACTGAGAAAAGGCAGAAAATGTATTTTTGACTAATGTGGATGAAAGACAACAACTCCCAGAATGCACTTGTTTTGCTGCCCTTGCGAGGCCACGCCCAAACCACGCCTATCGGTTACAGGCAGCATTACCAGGAAAATTCAAACAACTAGGCTTGCTTTGTTACATATTAATTCTATAAATTGTGAGTTAGTTCATACATTTACAGCGAAATGGTGCTAAATTGCTTTGTACCTGGATGTACACCCAAAATCAGGAAAGGACAAGTAAGTTTCCATCATTTTCCGATTAAGTTAAAGATTTGGAGCGATGCAAACAGTGGCTGCGGGCCATCAAACACCCGAAGTTTGGAGATGACACCGTTATAGAAAACCTAAAAAACCGCAGAATATGTAGTCTCCATTTCAAGCACGAGGACTACGAACCAAATATCCTTGCAATGAAGAGAACCATTCTGAAGGACACCGCGATACCATCGATATTCACTTTCCCAGAGGACGAACAGCCTGGGCATCTGGTACTAAGCGTATTCGCCTAGAGGTAAGACTCGCTGATACTAGACTGATAACACAGTAGCCTATATGTAGTGTTGTAGGTAGCAGTAAAACTGCAAACTTAGCAAAGTAACGTTAGATAGACAATTACATATAAGTTGCATATAAGTTGACTGTTATCAAAGTAAAGCCACTGTTCTGTAAAACTGAGTTAGTCTATTTATCTATTTATGCTAACGTTACCACAAAAGCCTGTATTGGTTGAGATGACTGCAGAGACCGATAAATTTGCGAGATGAACCACTGATGTAGTGCAGACTATAACAAAATATGTTAAGCTTAAAAATATAATTGACACCCACTTTTGATAAAATCTTTGATCTATGTCCGTGAGTAACCTCAAAGGCGCATATGTATGGGCGTGGTGAAAAAATGCGGAACTACCTGCTATTACTGGCTGTAGTTTTAAGCCTCTAGCCAAAAAGCCTCCGATGACGCAAAATGACGATTTTTGCGTCATCGGAGGCTTTTTTACAGAATAAAAATGCATAAATCTCTCATCTCGGGCTGATATGAAGGGGGAAAGCACGGTAATTCGAAAATACTAGTGGTATTCTACTAATACAAAGCTTAATGCTAAATCCTGAAGTAACCCTTTAAATGTCTACTTTTTTATTAGGGTGGATTTGAAACCACCTGAGGGTGTGTAAACGGTTACAGAATTGATATGTTTGGAGTAAATTTTAGGCAATTTAACATACGATGCCATTCTCACTTTTATGTTTAAATCATACAGTAAGTTGTGCTCTGCAGATATATTAATACACTGATGCTGCTTCAGTAAAGAAGCCAATAGGATGAATAAGCAGAAACTTCTTTCATATCAGTCTCTCAGCATCTCCCATTTTCCTGCATATTTTCCTACGAGTCTTTCTCTCCTTGCTAGAGAGGGACAGACAGCACTGAGTCAATTAAAAGCACACGTCTCTGGAAAAAAGGGAGGGACTGTAGTTCCCTGGTGAGAAGACAATATGGCTGTACTGAGAGACACACTCCCTCTGTGACTTCCTCAGACGGGAGTATGACAGCTGTGACCAAACTCCAGATAACAAGCCTTATTAGATGCTCAGCAGCCCACCCCCATCAGCACACACACACACACACACACACACACACACACACACACACACACACACACACACACACACACACACACACACACACACACACACACACACACACACTGCCTCTTCCACACCTATCAGAACAGATTCTATTTTTATACATATCAACATTTAAAATGTGTAAAATACCTCTTTACAGTAACACTATATAACTCATATGCGTCTACAAACCTTTACACATGAAGCCAGTGCATTTACTGTATTTAGTTCTTCTTTTCACATGTCAGTTTCACATGCTCTGACATACACATAAACACACATAACTCAGTGTTTCAGCGCTTCTATATTGCAAAATTAAAAGAAACGTATTCAGCCATATGAGAGCATTATCTTCTCATTTATTTATCAGTCATGAAATGAAACATTCTCTTAAAAAAGAAACAAGCAATGAAATCAATAAACACCTTTTAAAGTCTTAAAAACTATAATACAATATTCTCAATATATTGATTTTGTTTGTACAAAATAAGAATACCTTGACAAAAAATGATTCAATTTCAAACACAGAGAGCAACATAAAATATCAGGACACAGACACAAAGAACCAGAACGAGTTTCTTTGACACATCAGTTTCATAGACTGTTGTCATTTGTTCAGGAACCTCGTGGAAGAGTTTCCTTTTATCATTTTGTAATGCAGTGAGCTATTTAGAGAAGCTCTACAGTTATAAAGAGTCACCAGGATATGGTCTATGCTTATGGGTTTACAGTTACGAAGAGGAAAATATCAACTGACAACAACAAATTAAAAAAAAAAAAAAAAAAAACAGTATAAAAATTTCCTGCTGCCTCAACACCCGAACAGAAGACTGGTGTTTAGAGATGGAGAGATGGAGTTAGATACAAATTTTAATGAAATAAACAGACCTTTTGGTCTACTGGAAAATCAATGACCCCACTGATTTTCCACCTTAAGAAAACAAGAGTTTGGGATGGAGAATGAGGAGGAGTAATCATGGAAACCACACATACTCATGGCTATAATATGTAGCACCAATGAGGAACTGATCAGTAAAATTAAACCCTCAGATCAGAGAAACAACATGAACTCAGCAGTTCCTTTTGTTTCTGATAATCATACGTCTGATGATGACAATCACAAAATAATTCAGCATTTTTCTAGGATGTGTTTCCAGTTCCAAGCTTCCCTTGTGTCTTTTCTGAGAGAGAAATTATAAAAATATGGATTTTCTCGATATTGATAAAGTGCACAAGAGTTTTGATTGAAGAACAAAAGAATGTTGGGTAATTTACCTTAAATCAGGGGTTCTCAACTCTGGCCCTCGAGGTCCACTTTCTTGCAAAGTTTAGACCCAACCTTGATCAAAATTCCACTTTTAGACACACACTCGCAAACTTCCCTAAGCACTTTTCCTCAGGGGAATCCCTGCCGCCATTTTAAAGTGCGCTCAACTTCATCAAGTGGGCGAGGGAATTGTATTTGGGCAGACCCTTGAACCTGCAATTTTGCCCGAGGGAGCGAGTCTACTCAACATGTACACTTCAGGCAGATCCATAGACCACAATGCACCATGATTGTGAAGTCACAGCAGATCACACTTAATTTACTCTCACCCCACACAACTCTAATGTATGATAATGGAGTTATTTTGACTGCACAATACTAGTAGATACCTTTTATAGTTTATTGTACTGTTATCATTTTTTGTTTGTGTAATTTTTTTATATTTTCTCCAACAGCCCAAGCATACATACAGGCCTATAGAATTGATAAAAAAGGGGAAAAAACTGTAAATAATAAATCAGCTCCATTGTGGATTCCAAGGGTCCTATCATACACCCGGTGCAATGCGACGCTAGGTGCGACGGAAGTGTTTTTTGCTAGGTTCAGTCTGATGCAGTTAACATTTTCACGTCCAGTGACATGTTGTTTAAATAGCAAATGCACTCGCGCCCATCTGTTCACCCGTGGGTGTGCTGGTCTGAAAACGAGGTGTGTTCAGGTGCATTGTTGGCGTGTTGCTATTTTGAGGCAACTGAAAATGACTGCACCATTGAACAACAAAAACCCGGTCACAGGCGTTAGTAATATGCGCCTATATGCGGGTGCACAACGTACGTACACTCTGCTTGTTAAACACACAGGGACGCGCAGCAGCACACAAACATTTTTAAATGTTCTGATTGGTTTATTGCACGTTATGCCCAAAACACACCCATGACTCATTAAGAGATTAGATATACACCTTTTGGACCATACGCTTGGCGCACTGTCCATTTTGTCTGTCATTAAACTAGCAAAAGAGGATTCGGACATGACCTAAGTGCACCTGCGCTTCAGACCATGCATTTAGATTGTTAAAATAGGGCCCCAAGTGATCAAGGGATTAGGGCGTTCCATTTAAAGACATTCAGAGGTTCCACCAGTTGTGGGCACTTGTGCAATGTAAACAATGATGTACATCCAAATGAATGAGACGAAAGGAAATTAGCAAGGGAAGGGCATAAAAAAATTGGATTTAAATGCAGCCCTAGTAATCCTGAAGACCTTGATTAGCTTGTTGAGGTGTGTTTGATTAGGGTTGGAGCAAAACTCTGCAGGAGAGTGGTCCAGAGTTGAGATCCCTGCCTTAGATTGTCATCATGGTTCAGTCAGCGATACTAAAGGAGGTTCACTCACAGCAAACTGGAACACAGAGAAACTGTAAGGGACAGAGCAGTTTTCAATACAAAGACACACAACATAGACAGAAACAGACAACATAAATCCAAAGATGGACTTTCAAAGGAGAGCTTTCCCTCTTGATTTGATTTCAGTGTTAGCACAGTGTTTTTGCCCTGAATTGTGGTGGAGTGATGGGAGCCCACCGCTGGCTGGCATGTAGGTAGTTGTGTCTTAGGAAGTAAGGATTTTGTGGCGTTTATTCATCCAGACACCCAGCTCTGTTTGCTGTGGCTCTGCTGTGTGCCCGTAAATCCACATCCCATGCCCATTCCTTGTGCCAGTGAGGAATCAAAGTTGAAATCGATCTCTTCTCCAGAGTCCATAATGTCATGTAGAAGAATAGACTCCATGTCACAGTCCAGGCTGCTGTAGAATACATCCATATCCAGGTCCGGTGGCAGCCGCTCGTGTGGGTATAGCTGATCGGGGTGGTGGTAGTTGTAATAACCCGTCCCCGTCCCCTGAGGCTGACGGTACAGTCCATATGCCATACTGTGCTGATGTGAGTCGGTGTAAATATAGGCATGGGGTTGAGGGTATGGGGATGTAGTAAGGTGGCAGGTGTCCTGGGAGATTCCCTGCATGCCGGAAGGGTTGGTGGCTGCTGGGAGATGTGTGTTGACTGGGGGACTATATAGGTAAGGGGCTTTATGTATGTACGACTGCATGTGTCCATCATTGGGCTGAGAGTGGACCATTGCTGGCCGAAGGTCCTGGCTCAGGCTTTGAATGATGTTGTGGCTGTGAAATGGTTTGAACGAAGGGTCATTATTGTGACTGTGATGCAGACCTCTGGATCCTGCACCAACCATCATGGAGTGCACCTCATTCTCTTTCCCAAGTATCATGTCCTTGACAAGAAACTGGGATCCTATGGTCAGTAAACTCTGGAGGGTGCTTGTGCCTTTGTAGGCCTGCATACTACTGGAGTTCTCCTCAATAGTCTGCATGGAGGAATGGTGCTGAAGCATGCCCGCATCTGGCTGGCCATAAACTGTCTCGCAGATGGAGCCCTGGTCCTTCATGTCACTGGTGTAGTGGTAAGGAGTGTGTTTATGGCATGGGGATTGGTGCTGCTGGTAGGTGTTTGTTGCTCTGGGATCTGTAGGGCAGTGGGATGCAGGTGAGTGGACACTGGAGGGACTGGGGTAGAGGCGTGGAGATGCTGAGCAGGATATCCTCCCCTCTTCAGGTTCCCCCAGTTCCCCCTCTGCTAGGATGGGTGATAGGCGACCACTGAGAGTTGATGCTGAAGAGCTGCCGAGTGAATGGAGATCCGTCCAGGTTTCAAACTCCTCCCTAACCACCACCACCCCGCCTGTTCCAGACTTCCTAGTGGGACTGCAATGCTCCGGAGAGCTGCAGAACCCCATCAATGTCTCTGTACCTTTCTCTTCTTTCCCAGCTGCATTCTTACGGTTTACTTGTCCTTTCCTCTTCAAGCACTTGGTGCCGTTGTCCACTGAGACGGCTCTACGGCGGGGAGACTTTCCCGGCTTCCCTCCGTCAGGATTCAGCATCCACCAGGAGCTCTTGCCAGTTCCCTCATTCTGCACACGAATGAAACGTGTGTGCAGGGATAAATTGTGGCGGATGGAGTTCTAGAGAAAAAAAAGATGAGAGTTTTAGAATATAGATGCAACAGAAAAGTCTTATGTCTTGAGGCCAGGAGAGTGAGGTTTAACAGATGGCCTCTGTTACATTAACAAAAATTTATCTGAATCAGACAGACCACTCATTCATCAAAATAGTCAGTAAAGCAGTATCAAGATACTTGTGTAATTCTCTGCAAGCGTGTGAAAAAAATGAGCCGTTCAGATTTTGCTCCCCTAGTGACGTAGGAAGGGGATCTTATTATAATATTACTGCCCCTTAATCTGCACGTTTCCACCCACAGTGCCGCCATTTCGCTTGCAAAAATGGTGTACCAGTACTAACACCATGGCAAAAGTCCAAGCAAAGCATGCTAACTGTTCTGTCGTTGGCTGCACAGACGAGCACTGAACACTATTTAGAGTCTCGTTAGCTTGGAAAGCTTCTAAGTTGACCTTGGCAAGCTCGATTGCTAAAAAAGGAGCGTTTCTGTCTGAGTGATATTTTGCAAAAAATATTACCCCATTCACAGCATTTGATAGCAATCATAAACGTTAGACTGGTGTGTATGACTCTGTTTGGTAAACAGGTACACTATGTATAGTGGGTGTCCACACGGGTTTTACACAAAAGTTTAACGTGACGGCACATGCTAGTGGATGAGTTGAATCAACTCCACAGAAACTACATAAATTTATCCACTAACCATTCAGAAACGTCTAAAAGTTGTAACTTCTTCCTGAGTCTCTCCATCAGTGTCGACTCCAGTTTGAACAATGTAAGGCTGAACACCGTTACTGACAATCCTCATTTTGGCTGCGTGAGATTCTCCAGCTTTGTTGTTGTTGAGCTGTTAAAGCAGCAGCAGCTCATTTGCATTTTAAGGGACACACACAAAAACGGCGTGTTTTTGCTCACACCCAAATAGGGTCAAATTTGACAAGCTGTAATAAATGATCTGTGGGGGATTTTGAGCTGAAACTTCACAGACACATTCTGGGGACACCAGAGACTGATATTACATCTTGTGAAAGGGGAATAATATGTATTCTTTAAGTGTAATAGTAGTAAACTTTGACTTTACTGTGAACTATACTACAAGTGAACTTATAATGTTAGTTTACTAGTTATATCTAGCCCATGAAAGTAAATTTTGAAGTATTCTCTTGGCAAACTACTAGTTTAATAGTTTTTATACTTGTAAGGTTTTTTAAGTGAACTTAACATCATACTTTTAGTTCAGTATTTTTTTGCACGTTAAGGGCCAGATTTACTAAACAGGGCAAATTAGAGTGAGACCACAATCCTATAAATTTTGGGTTTGAAAGAGAAACTCCTACAAATGCATATGCAAATAAGGTCAGCCACAAAAATACCAGTGTTCATGCCTTTTCATTGCTAATTTTTCACTGCGTGTCTTTAGTAAATCCTGACAGTATAGGTTTTTAACGACAAACAAGGGTTTGCGCTGGCGCATGCTTTAGCTACTTGGCAATAAATGCTTTAAGAATCCATACAACTGAAGCAGCGGACGACTATTATTCTGTTGCGGTGAACTGAGGAACAGCTGATGATGACACAGTTTGATCTTCGGTTGAGCAATCAGCAGATTCTCATTTTTCTAATTTCAATATTAAATAAATAATAAAAAAAGAACATTTTTAAGAGTGCGAGTAACAGCATAGGTTTAATGGACTTTCCTGTCTTGTCAGTAGAATTTTGTTGAGTATATCTTTGATAAGTACATAAAAAGTAGAGAAAATTGACAAGTTGGCCATAGAAATGTGCACTGTGTGCTGTAATAGGGTGGATGTGGACTATTTTCTGGCTCATAACTTCTGGCATTGAGCTCTTTCCAGCCTGAGAGAAGAAATTTGTCTTTTTAAGCTCACATCTCCTAGTCTCAAAAATTCATTCATTTCTTTTGACCTCCAGAGACAAATCTCATTGACAAGGCCTACACAGATTATATTCTTAAGCACTCTCAGATAAACAGATTGTCCCACCCCAAACTCATGCAATTCAATGAACCGATATTATTTGTCGAGACACTCAAACACACAGAGCATTGTTTTCACAGTATTTACACTATTCAAGGGAATTCATCTATGAATGGTATAAACATCAACGTTGTTAAAAGCCAAGCTTGTCTACTAGAGTAAGACCAAAGTGTGACATCTGTGTTAAAAGAAAAGAGAAGAAAAGTTATCTGCACAGGAAAGGTCATTGGAAAGTCATTAAAGCAGAGCTTCCGTTCGTGATTGACCTGTAGGTGGTTTGCGAAATTAAATTAAAACGATCTAGATGTAACACATTAATCTGCTTTTACAGACAGAAATGAAATGGAAATGTATTATTCTTTATATTTATTGAAAGGTTAGAGCATAATCTCTGAATGGTTGTTTCAAGTGAAGAATTAGGTCTCAGAGGTTCATCTGACACAAAAGGTTTCTTAAGGTAACAATACAAGGAGAGTATCCATGGAAACATGAGGAAAAAAAGAGAGCGTTCATCTGTGGAGGTTTTCAGAGGGACAAACAGGGATCCTTATTATGAAGACTGGAGGCAAGAGCTCCAGCTCACTATGGCAATCTACTTAACACAGTAAAACAGCGCAAATTTCCAATAATTGCTAATTTTCACTGATATCCCAAATAATTCTCCTGGGTTTTACATATAATTCAAGGCTAATCCTCCTTATTACTAAAACGGGTAAAAAAAACCTCACTGCCATGGCAAAGATTGCAGTTATTAGAGGTGCACTATTTTCTGACAATGTGTTAGATAATTAATAGTGGTCAACAGATCGCTCAATAACGAGTTATACCGAATGTTCATTTAGACATCATGGGTGCAGCCCAGAGGTAAATCTGAGTGCCTCTCCAAGGCATTTTCTGTCTTGTACACTTTCTCCCGCCTCACCATTTCTCTGTCCGGTAGGGAAGAGCTGCTGGCTAAGCTAACTGGCATTGACACCGTGTCTGCTCCTGTTAGACAAGAGACGAGAGGCTGTGTCAAAAGCTATACAGTCAACATGTCCACTTTCTGCAGCTCAACTAAAACACTTCCAGGGACTTTTAATTAACCACAGACTCCAGTCAGCTCATTGTACGCCCTCACAGCACAAATGAACAAAAAACTTCCTCTTTTGCAAAGAAAAATGTTACATTTCAGAGCTCATTAATGACTTAAATGTTTTTGTTTTGTTTTTTTCTACTGGTCTTCCATGGCACAGCTTCTCACCAGAGTTTAAAACCTTTAAATATGGTTAGACAAGTTTCGAGACAAGCAGGTTTAAGACTTACAGAAACATACTCGTGCTCTGGATCAGGTTAATTTAGTTCAGGTAAACATCCAGAGGTATTCAGGACATGCGTGCCATTCTGATGATGATCCAGAGGACATGACAGCACAGATTAAGCACAATATCTTAATTATGAAGCATTAATATTAAATACAGTAATGTTTATTGGTTACTCTTTATTTCGATTTAGTTCACTTTAGATATTCTACTGACTATAAGTAACTTTTCAACTACATGTAAACTATCTCTCATTAGAGTATTAGTTGGGTTAGGGTGAGTAGAGTACTGTAAGTTGACGTAGTTGCAAAGTTACTTATGTTACTTTATTTATTAAGCACAATTTAAACAGCAGTCCGTTGAACAAAGAGGCTGTACATTTTACGAACCACATATGAAGAGAATCACAACCATAAAAGACACAACAATAAAACCACAAATAACATAAAATAAGTATCTGCTTCTCAAATTTGAGATCATGGTCAATAAAAACTCCTAGGTTCTGCACTAATGGCTTGCAAATTGGGGCTAAACTGCCCCGATCAGAAAAAAATGTTTACATCTGGTGGTCCAAACCACAAAACTTTAAAAAGTTTAACGACATCCGTAGTTTGGTTTCAGGTGTACAATTCAATAAAGACTCTTCTTGTTTCTTGTTGTGCTTCTGCAGAGGGAAATACACCTGTAACTGTGCAGAAGTGAAAAGAGCTTCCATGCTTACGAAAAACTGACCCTAGGGGCAACATATACAAAGAAAACAAAATCGGGCCCAGAATGGACCCCTGTGGAACCCAGCGAAACAACCAGACAGATTGTGAATAATCTTGACCAACATTAACAGAAAAAGTTCTGTTTGTAAGCAAGGACTTAAACCATGCGAGCGCAGTACCATGGATTCCCACCAACTTTTCAAGTAGTGAAAGTAAAGTCTAATGATCAGTGGTATTGAATGCTGTGCCGAGGTCCAGTAAAACAAGGACTGCTGAAGACCGCGAGTCGACCACAGTCAATAAGTTGTTTAAAACCTTGATCAAAGCTGACTCAGTCAGTAGCGTGTTTACCACTACGCAAAGCACACTTCTGCACATTTCTCCCGAGGGGGACCCCACGGTGGTGTAGTCTACGTGATATGCAGGTATATGCCGTATACCCACTAGGAAAGGTCAAGGATTTGCACATACCCGCTTTAAAAAGCGTGAGGATACGGATTTGGCGCTCTATAATGTGCCGTGACAGATCGTTACACCTCAAAGATACAGTTCAACTTATCAAAATCCATATCATGTCTCGTGAAATCGCGCTCAATCATTGTTTCATACGCAGAAAGACGGTAATAAAAACGCTGAACAAACATATTCATCATGACCATAAACCGTTAGTCAGCTAGAAAAATTAACTCTACAGAGGAGCATTCAGCTTAATATATGCTCCATATTACATATTATATTTTTGGTAACACTTTACAATAACAGTACATGAATAACCATGAATTAATACCTAAATTAATAGGTACTTCAACATGAACTCATGATTAGTTAAGATATGAACTAATCATGAACTAATGAAGAGTGATCCTTAACTACTACAGGAGTCATAAGGATTCATGCATGAAAACAGCAGCCTTAACTATGCATTAATACATGTTTGATAATTAATGCATTAATTAACATTTAGGGGTAAACTAAATAAATCAGCCTCCATAAGAGTAAACAAGAAGTACTCTGAATTTGAATTAAACGTGATTTAATACTGTCATAATTTACACTGTAATATCATAATCTGCCATCTGCAGCTTTGTGACAAATAATTGCAATGGCACATGATTATTTAGCCATTAATTACATAGATCTGTCTAATCAAATGTGGAAAATAGATTAACTACCGCTAATAAATTTTATTTGATCTAAACTGTTTTCTGATTTTTACAGTTCATTTATATTTAGTCATAGCTAAATAGTCATAGTTTATTCCCGGAACTAAAGTATGTAGGGTTTGTTTCTGGTGGGACACTCATTAGTGGCGCACGCTAGGTGTTCTCTTGGCGCGTTTGTTGTGTTGCTGGCATTTTAAACTAATAAATGTTGACTGCTTTGGTAAGCCGAATTAATAATTAAAGACATATTTACATGTATGTTTTATTGGGATTTTCAGGAGGTTATGTGCAGTTATTAACTGTATTTGTATTTTTGTTGTTTAAATGTATATGCTTTGATTAGCATTAGCTTGTGGACGCGTGCTATTTTACATGCAAATGTGCCTTATGTGTGTCTTTACAGGTATGTTTATGGCTTGCTTTCAAGTCCATATATGTTTAATTATATAAATAAAAATAAAATACAAATACTTTTTATTTTAGTTTTTTTGTACCGGGGTGTAAAGGAATAAGGATGGCACTCTATAGTGTTTATTCATATATTAGTTAATGATGTGTGATATGTGCATCATGTCATGACTTTACTTGAGGGGCACAATCATAATTAACTCATAATTAACTAACCATATACTAACATCAACTAATAGCTTAATAATGCATAATTATGTCATGACTTTACTTGAGGGGGCACAATCATAATTAACTCATTATTAACTAACCATATACTAACATCAACTAATGGTTTGTTAATGTATACTTACGTCATGACTTTACTTGAGGGGGCACAATCATCATTAATTCACTGTTAACTACTTACCAAATTTAGCTCATGATTATCATTAACTTACTATCAAATACACATGTACTAACACAACTATATAAGTATTCAGCCCAGTTAAGTGATGTTGTGTGACTTTTCAAAAAGTCAGAGAATGGAGGTACAGTATGATCACGGCCTGCGTCTGGATGGAGAGTGAACTTCTGAATCTGATCCCAGCAAACGCTCCCTGACCTTAGTTCATGTTTCCTGTTTGGTTATTTTTTTGGGAACCGATTCCTCAGGAACTGATGTAAGTCACAGTAGTTTAGTTTGATAGGAAAGAATATCACAAAACAGATTAAGACCTTTTAAGATAAATAGTGTATTTAGTATTTTATATGTTTGATAGGGAGGGTCAGTGAAAATAATTACAAACTAATCCTGTGCCTTTCAGTAATGTTTATAATGAAGCTGCTGATGTCAGTAGTTTAAATTATGACAATAATAAATTGTTTACATTTATTTCAAAGTCCAAATATGTATTATTCCTTCTTATAGAGACTGTTTGATTTAGTTTACCCTAAATGTTAATTAATGCATTCATTATCAAACATGTATGAACGCATAGTTAAGGCTTCTGTTTTCATGCATGAATCCTTAAGGATCACTCTTCATTAGTTCATATCTTAACTAATCTTGAGTTCATGTTGAAGTAACTATTAACTCAGGTAGTTCATGGTTATTCATGTACTGTTATTGTAAAGTGTTACCATTTTTTTTAATGTTCTTTAATATATAATGCATGTTTGAATAAATCCACCATTTAAATGTTTATATTTCAAAAAACAAATTGGAGTAGAAATCATTTTAACCCTCTATGGTACGGTGTTGCCTCCAGGCAACATGGTCTATTTTAGTTTGTTTTTAATAAAATAAAGCACAAATTGATTGATCAAGCATATCTCAGGACAGAATAACTCAAATACTAATCAATAAAAGTGCAAAAAAGACCAAAACATGACCAACAGGGGTCCATTCTGTGTCCTGTTTCAGCACATGTGCACATATCACATAACTCCATATTTTCTCCATTGAAAAGTGTTTTTTCACTTGTTTGTAACCATTTAATCACCCACAAAAAATATGAGTCACCTTCACTGGCAAGTAAAGAAGTATTTTTAAGTAATTTACATTATATATCATCAAAAGTTTTAGAGAAAATTACAAAAAACTGTGTGTTGCCTCAAGGCAACATCGTACCATAATGGAATCGCATAAGGCCAATAGGTTTCAATACAAATGTATTATTTTTGTAAGGAAAAGAGTTAGAATTATCTAAATATGTTGGCATTTTCACATGATTTTGTAATGTACTTATAAGAATACTAATTCACATACTATATCTGCATATATTATGATCTGCACATTTTCTATAGCACTTCAGAAACGTATAAAACACAGGTAACACTGGCAGCTGATGAGGGTGAGTATGAGGAGTTAATGATGGGTCATACTGTAATGAGGAAGATTAAATCATAGTGACAATCCGTCAGGGAGATGCTGAGGGTGAGAGAGAAGATGGAGATGAGGATGAAGATGGATATGATAATTTAATATAATAACATAAAGATATGATGGTTTGGTAATACTTGCGTTCCACTATGGTACAATGTTGCCTGAGGGCAACAGCTGGATATAAAATGTTACTTTTTATTAAATATGAAACTTTTAATACATTAAAAACTAGATAAATTTGTTTAAGTGTCTAGTTAAAGAAATGAATGTTTTCAATAAATATATTTCTTTTTTCTACATGAAAATGCCAAATGTTTAAATTTTTCCATTGTGGTACAATGTTGCCTCGAGGCAACAAACTTATAAAAATTAAATACATTTAAAAATTATGAAAATGTTTATTGATATTGTTAAAGTGTCCAATTTTAAGCAGGAAAAACAACACAAATAATTTTTTCCTCATTGATATCATATTGCGTACCATAGAGGGTTAAAGTTAGAAGGCTTACCAACTTTATTATTATAAAAATTTCCTTAAGTGTAATTTAAGTTTGTATACAAATCAGTTCATTTAAACCTTCAATATTAATGTAGTACCAACTGATTTCCATGTATATTTTACAGCATTTGATTTTTTTTCTTGAGAAAATTTGCCATGTACTGTACCTGATATACAGTATATCCAAAATAACTAATACTGAATCGAATTGCGAGCTTGTGAATTAAAATGCATAACTATGATGACAGACTGGCAGGAAGTTATGCAAAACAGGGTGATATTGTGATGTACTGATTCCATTATTGTTAATAATAGTTGCAACTCTAAAAAATGTGCATTGAAAATTGATAAACCCCCCGGCCCCCGATAACCTAAACACGCCACTGGACTATAGTACTATAAGCCCTGAAACCTGACTGAAAGATTTCAACATTTCATTTTGAAGCAAGAAGGTCTGTAACTGATTCAAAGTGACCTACTCTATAATTTTTTTTAAAGATTTGTTTTTGCCGTTTTTGCCTTTATTGTGACAGGACAGTAAGTTGACAGGAAGCGAAGTTGGGTGGGGGTGGGGGGAGAATTGAAAAGGTCCAAGAATCGGGACTCAAACTCGGGACACCCGAAGCGCATATGTTGGCACGCTGCCCATGACTGTGTTGACTCCCTGACAGATACAACAGCTGGATCCAGATGTGATTTTTTTTTTTTTTTTTTTTCAAAAGAGGCTGCACAATAGCATGTTTAAAATGATGAGGGACTACTTAAAAAGTTTATTATAGATAAAATGCTGGGGCCAAGAGCATCAAAAGCTTGCTTGACTAATCTAGCTGGATAATATCCAGAGAACAGTCTGTTGAGGAGCATCAAAATAAAGTGTTAACAGATATTAAGACAGTCTAGTTATGTCTTAAGTGGACTATCGAAATAAAGTGTTACCTGTTTACTTTTCCTCACGAATCTTAAATCGAACATTTTCCCATCTCATACACCATGGATCGGCAAAAAGGTTTGCTTTTGTTTCTTTTCTGTTTTTTGCAAAGGGTTGTTTTCTATATAATTTCTGTAATATATACATATTTAGTAAATCTCACTTTATCACAAATGTACAAGAAAAATGCTTAATCTTAAAAATCTTAAAAATCTTTGCAAATGTAGACTGGTTTAAAACAAACTTTTTCTTAACATCCGTTTCCATGCTAAATCCTGGATTCGGTATTCACTGTGCATGCATAAACTGAACTAACTTCACACCACGTATCCTATAACTGCAAGTAAGCAGTATTTTCTCTATTGAGCTCAGAGGGTTAACATCAAGGTAAGTTCTTTCTGGAATTCTCCCTCTTTAATGAAGGTTTGTTGCTGGGAGAAACATGAGCTGAACCCTTGAGCAAGACATGTAAGCACCAAGTGTGCCGCACACGTCCTGAAAAGAGCCAAAGCATTTCAAAGAGCCAAACTACAAAAATCCAATTACACTTCAAATAATTTTATTCCAAAGATGTTTTTTGTCATTTTAGGTAGTTATTAAATGTATGCTCAAGTGTTGGTTTTTCCAGTAAGTTTGGTTTTAGTTAGTAGCTGTGCTAGCGAATGAGTCTGCGGGAGCGAGAGTGTGGGCGGGACCTTGATACCGCTGCTCCACCTCATGATCACTACCGCCCAGACTCAGGCTCCGAACGCCGTCATCGGCACAAGATGACAACAGGCATTTCTTCTACTACAACGGCTTCGTTTTACTACACTGGAAGGAAGTGGAGCCACATCGTTCATCTTTTTTAAAGTCTATGGTAGGTTACTCTAGGGCACAGAGTTTAGATTCCAAACCTAATCAAACATACTTTCAGGATTCTGAATTACTAAAACTTGTTGGTTCAAAGTGCTAAATAACATTGACTGGGTTGCTATTGAGAAATCTGACATCTTTGGATTTCCTGCTTTCTCACTGCGTTAAGTAGATTGCCATAGTGAGGACAGCTGGAGCTCTTGCCTCCAGTCTTGTTTGTGCTTAATTGCTGAAGGATCTCTCTTTCTTTGCTCCAGGGAATGTGTTCCATAGGGCCAGATACTTACAAGCACCACCATGAGACCCCGTACCATCCTGACACCATTTGCCACCCATCTGTCTGCTCCAGCCACACCCATCGTGCTGATCCCTTGATGCTGGCAATTCTCTAAACCATTCCAGAAACCCCTGTGACTCAATGTTAAGTTAATGTACCTACAATAACAACTCTTGCACTTACTTTAAAGAGTCTAAGCTGTGAACTTCACATACTTTAGTTGATCCTGATAAGCGCTCCTTACTCTTTTTCCATGAGGGGGTTTGGCTTCACAACAACTTTGTTTCCAGGTGTGACCGACACACATGTCTCCCAGAAATCCTGGAGAATTCAACTAATCAGATGATGATTGAAACTCCTGAAGTGTTTCCCATTTTGTGTGCCATAAGCATCAGACGGGGGATAAACATGATAGTTTATGTGAGATAGGGTGTTTTCACACATGTAGTTCGGTTCTTCTTTTGGCCCTTTTGGTTGGGACCAAAAAGGAAAATTATACATTTAACCCTGGTTGCTTAGTACCTAAAATGGTGCACATTAGTAGCCCAGTGACAGCTTACCTTCTGTCTGAGAATATTGTTATAACAGAGCTATAAGAAGTGTGCTGCCATGATAGGCATAATAAACAAGTGTGGTTAAGACTGTGTACCACAGACACACAAAACAGCCACATAAAACCTACAAACCTCGTAAAATCCTTTTTTTGAATGGCATGGAGCCACAATAATATCAGCAGACGTATGTGAATTGCACTCATAGGGATGAAGGAGGTGGTGGGTGATTCTTGGCTGCTGTGTGTTAATTGCCGTGAGCCGGCTGTGTTTCCCGCAGGAGCTGTGGGTGTGGGTGCTAGTCAGCGTGGGTGAGGTAGTTATAAATAGTGTCACCAGATTAGCCGAGCATCTGAGAAGCAGACAGGAGATCGGAAAATCCGGAATCCTGTGCCAGTTTGACTCCTGGGATCCCCCTGTCCACAGTCCGGCTCAAAACACAACACGTCACAATCACGTCAGCAGGAAATCTCATCCACTTCACAGAAGGATATGAGACAAATGCGCAGCACTTTTCATCTTTGCATAATCTCATTCACAGAAATAAGAATCTCATTTCCTTTATTGTCAAGGTCAGAGCCCATCTCTAATCTCAATGAACTATTTCATTCAATCAAAATCATTAAAAAATGCAGAATCCTCATCATGATACTGTATGCCAATGCAAAAGCTCTTGGAAGTTGTATATGTGCATGTTGACATGATTCATGAACATTTAGTGCTCAAAATTCATGTCCCCTAGATTCAAGTTCAATAAACCATCAAAATATGAGGACAATATTTTATATATATTTTTAAATATTTTAAATATGAGGAAAGAACAAAACACTAAACTTGGCTAAGGGATTTATCTGACAAAATCATTTGAGAATTTATTGTCTGTTTATTGTGTCTATTCAAACATACAAAACTGCATGTGTATATTTTACACATCAATACCTACAAATATGAATGAGGTGTGCCTGTCCATTTGGACATTGCCAGCTCTCATTTTAAAGCCAGCCATCCCATAAATAAATAAAGCTCGGACACTTAAGGCCACATTCAGACTGCCTCAGTCATGCTTTAATAACACACACATTACACACATGCAAGCTTGGCACAGTGGGCACACTGCTAAGCGACCAGTTGCTAAGGAGACCCATGGGAAAGGGAGGGATCTTGTTGCCATAGCAGCCTTTTTTCCTCCCAGCCAGTCTCCCATCCCCGTGGAAGTGGCATGGGTGAGTTTAAGGGGGAGGGGCCGGGATTCACTCACGCATGATGGGAGAAATCAAAGGATACAGGTTGCTTGACTCGACTGATATAAAAACTTGACTAATAATACTAATGACTTATCCAATTAACCTGTTGTCCTGGTTTACATGCAAACCAATAACCTTTTAATGCAAGTACACAGGACTTTATTAAAGGGGACCTATAACGCCCCTTTCACAAGATGTAATATCAGTCTCTGGTGTCCCCAGAATGTGTCTGTGAAGTTTCAGCTCAAAATCCCCCACAGATCATTTATTATAGCTTGTCAAATTTGCCCTTATTTGGGTGTGAGCAAAAACATGCTTTTTGTGTGTGTCCCTTTAAATGCAAATGAGCTGCTGCTCCTGCCCCCTTTCCAGAAGAGGGCGGAGCTTTAACAGCTCAACAACAACAAAGCTGGAGAATCTCACGCAGCCAAAATGACGAAAGTGTTCAGCCTTACATTGTTCAAACCGGAGTCGACACTGATGGAGAGACTCAGGAAGAAGTTACAACTTTTAGACGTTTCTGAATGGTTAGTGGATAAATTGATGTAGTTGCTGTGGAGTTGATTCAACTCATCCACTAGCATGTGCCGTCATGTTCATCTTTTGTGTTGAATTGACCCTCGTTTGTGAAGCAGTCCGGCGTAAAATGACGGCATGACAACAACACTCTACTACAACAACTCTTCCTCTTCTCTAAAGCAGCCCAACATGGCCCCGCCCCCTTTGTTGTGTGTTCTCGGGGGCGGGGTTTATGTAAATTTTAGAGTTTGTGATGTCACTAACCCAGAAAACGGGTAGGGACTACAACAAGCTTCTTCGTTGTAGTCCCTACCAGCCCTTTGCTGTAGTCCTTAAAAAGCGATTTCTGTAAAAGAAAATATCTCTCTTTGCATTGAACTTTGAGCGTCGTAACTTTGCAGATGTTGTTTATGATCAAACAGCAACATTACATACTAACTAAAGTTAAAGAAGTCAAATCATAATCGACCACCCCTTTAATAAATCAGATTATTCAGACTGTCCTCCAAAAAACCCCCGACCCTATAGGTCATTTTTCAAGCACCTTATTACAACCTATATTTACGCTTTAAAGTCATGCGCCCTCTAGCTGGCGTAAAAATAATGACAGTGTCGTGTTACGTCTGTCATCATGAAGTGATGTATGACTGTCATTACCAATCAAAATGCATGTTCATTTAAATGCAATGTGTGGACTTTTTACACCATTTCTCCTATTTCCATTTAGCAAAACTCTTTTTTTTATTATTAACGACTACACCCACCCCACCCCTAAACCTACCCTTAGTGATTTATAATGCATACACACTTTATGAGCACATGCGTTCCCTGGGATCGAACCCACGATCGTATGATCACATGATTGTATATGAGCTATGCGAAACCCGAAATATGACACAGATAAAAGGGTAAAATGCATTAAAACGAAAGTGTCCTGTTGTCAAAAGGGGCGCAACTTTAGTAAACGCTCATATGGGTTGTATTTCAGGGAAGCGACAAACGATCTATATGGGCGTATTGGCTGGAGAACATGTTGGATTATTCCAGGTGTTATGTTGAGTGTTCTGACATGCAGCGGGAAACTTGCAGATTCATACAGTATATCATCCTCTCATGCACTTAAAGATGTGGCATTTTGAATGAACCGCTTGTACTTCAGCTGCACGAGATGAGACACATTTTTATAATTTCTTGGATAAAGAAACATTTAGAATTTGTGATATATTTCCTCAAAATGTTCGCTCTGTCTGGATGCACTTCAATCCACAGTAAAGATGATTTCCTTGCACACTTCAATACGCCACAGAACACAGTTTACATGTTGGACTTAATTGGGGTCAAATCTGTTTATGACTTTACTCTGACAGTGAGCAAAACACTAGCTCTCAATTAATGAACTAGTGATCATAAAGTATTTCAAGGCACCATAGGCTTGGAGAATCACAGTGCTAAAACCAAAATATGAACATTGTTTTAGAGCTGCTGCCTATGAAATACATTGTAAATCAGTCACTCATGAGATTCATTTCAGTTAGGATGCTGCCTTAGAAGGTCTTCTGAAATGAGGAGGCAGGCAGAGGCTCCTGCATAAGGAAGATCATGGGGAACAATTCTCACTTTTAACTAGTTGCTTATTAGCTTGCATATTGGCTGTTTATTAGTATTTATAAAGCACTTATTAATGCCTTATTCTGCATGATCATATTCTACATCCCATAATTCTACCCCATACTTAAATGAACCACTATCTTGCTAACTATTAATAAGCAGTAAATTAGGAGTTTATTGAGGGAAAAGTTGTAGTTAATAGTGAATATGTGTTCCCTATACTGAAGTGTTACCAAACATCATAGTCTATCAACAAGCAACAACTAATGTCATGTTTATAGGTTATTGTATGTATTTTTTGTTCATTTCACAGGCTGTTGAATGCTTGATTCTGATTGGTTGGCAAATGTTCTGAGGTGTGCAATTATTTTCCCGTAAACGCACAGCTCTGAAATAGTTCCATGTTTGTCGACTGCATTACAGTTCACAGAATGATGTGTTCAATGTAACCTGAGAGAGTTTTAGAAATAATGTGAATCCATTGCATTCAAAAGCAAAACCACACCATAAGGAATCAGCAGCATATTTCAGAAAAACACTGTCCTGTAAACTCTCCACAACACCGCATGAATAAACCTATAGGTTATGAGAACGGTACATTGACTGAGAACAGGAATACTGTGATATTTGGTCATTCTGGACATGCCTGTGAAATCTGCTTTCATCTGAAATCTATGGAAGCTCGTTTCTGCCACGGAATGAAAAATCTTGAGAGTTTATATCTCTTATATCTCACAATTGCGAGAAATAAAGTCAGAATTGTGAGATAAAAAGATGCAGTTTCCTCTATTATTGTTTACTCTGCGTCAGAAACAAGCTTCTATACATATCTGATACTTTTCCAGAGTAGAAATAAAAATCAAAAGAATATGAAGAGTAAGGAGAAGATGTTAGTGGAAGGAGAGCTGGGAAATTACAGACGACCATCCCCCTCACCAACTGCAGCTCTTCCCGAAACAAAAAAGCCCCCAATTAAGTCGCTTCGAGTTGGAGTCTGATAGTAAATGAGTGAGGAAGGGGGAGTAGAGAGTAATGGCAGAAGCTTTCAGAGATGGAGAAGAGGAACAAATGAGATGCATTCATCTCTGGGATCCTGGACACGAGACGCTGAAATATTAATGTGCACTTCGGCTCAGACTGCTGAGTCCAGCGTCTGCGGTAAAAGCTCTCAGATCCAGCGTGAACGGCTGATGCGTGTCTGGAGGAGGTCTGGGCAGCGCGTGGAGATGCAGGTTGAGACCTTTTATGAAGTCTCTTGAAGAGTAACACACACTAACATCTACAGCACATTAGTCTGACACTCACTGCACATCATCTTTCAGAAACGTTTTCCAGGCAAAACCAAAGAAGTTAGAGGAAAATATGCTTAGAATTCCCTTCCATCCAAAAGTAATACGTTTTGCAGAGGGCATATTTTTCTGCAAATAATTAAGATTCATTTTTGCAATCTTCTGACTTGTAATTAAAACTCTGCAGGTGGTGTGTCCTGTGAATACTGACTCCAATGTGACTGAACTAGTGGATTCTTCTGTGACGTCCTCAATGTGAAGATTTGACTTTGTCTTGAAATTTGTCTTATTTTTAATTAATTAGGCTTCGACATCTCTTCTCTTCTCTGATGATGAGGGTGGGGCAACCTGTCACTCACATGATAGCAAACCACAACCATCCAATCAATTCCCCACAGACAATCAAGCCCCGCCCTACATTTGTTCTTGTTTGTGAAGCATTTCACTCAGATATATACGACACAATAGAGAAGAACAGACCTGCACAACTTCACTTTCATGATGACTTAAACTTAACTTTGGACCCTATAGTCCCTCAAAATAAAAATAATGCAAGTGAGTAAAGGTAATTATTGAAGAATCATTTCAAATGTTTTCTATTTGAATGGTTATTAAGTAGTTTTTATTCATTTTAACGTTCTACTGCATCTGTCTTTGTGATATAGCTTTTAAATACCAAAAGACTGCATTTGATTTATCGCTTAATTTTTAAAATTATTATCTTTACTCAGTTTAATCACTGAATTAAAAGTAGCATCTTTGGAGGGTTTGGGCTTCTCAAATAATGTTAGAAAATAACAGTTACACATTTTTCACATTTACGTACCTCGAGAAAGAGCATTTCATCATTTATTCCAAATGTTCTGAATGAAACATGTATTTATTGGACAGAAACTAGTGAAAGATGGCATGGGAATCATGTGTTTCCTGGAGTCCTTTTCCATCTCTTTCCCCTCTCTCTTTCTCTTGTCTCACACAAATAAAGAAAAAAGCCACCCTGGCCACGAACTCTGACCTTTAATGCAGGTTGACTGCCACAGTAAAGCCGCAACTGTCAACCGAGCCAGCAGCAGCTTCCTTCAGACGAGGAGAGAGAGTGAATCACCACTGAATCACTGGCAGAAGAGATGTACCAAGCTGAATGACTATGAATTTCTTTAAGGAAGAAAGGAGATAATCTGATAAGATATATGACTCAGATTTGAGAATCATTGTTTTAAAGTAATAGTTCACCCCAAAACTTAATCTCTTTTACTTCATGTCATGGTTTCTTAACTCCCTGAGGTCTGAAAACGCGCCGGCGCGTTTTGCAGGATTTTTTTCACATTGCAGCAAAACAGACTTAAAATACTCCGTCATTTCTTGTCATAGAGACATAAGTAATATATCAATTGAAACTATAGAATATCTTCTTTTATTTGTGTACACTCAGAGTAAAAACACAATGTTGTGCTTTTTGTAAAATAAAGAAAACTAACATGATGCGTGATCTCTCCTCTCCCTCTGAACGAAGTCCAATCTGATAGATCTCAGAAAATGAACTGTAACTTATGAATACTAATGACAAAAAAAATGACACTTACGTCTAAAGAAACGTTGAAATGTCAGGTTTTTAATCGTGCAAGTCAAATCGAAAACAAACATTCTGTGTTTATGTAATCTGTATGAAAAGAGAGCCATGTCAGAAGTCTGTGATTCAGCTCATTATCTGCTAATGCGGCCATGCCCACGGAGCCAGCGCTATTCAGACGCAAATTCAGAGGCAATACATGCATTCATCGTCTCAATCGTGTATTTATTGTCTTGAAAAGTGTTTATTTGGATGTTAAAGCCATGGTTAGCGATCTCTAGAAGACATGCCGTTAGTTCCTAGTTCCTTTTCTTCTTTATATTATGAATTTGTGGACTAAAGGTGTACAGAGAGCGCCCTCCGGCTGCAAGTATGAATTAAAAACACAGTATCCAGCGTTCATAGTGAAGACAATAAATATTATTTCTCAGAATAGAAAATTGACATAAACATATAAGGATCCATCAATATTTCTCCAAATGTGCATGCTTTTAAGCTAAAAGCCTATATGAAATGCCATAGAGGTAACATAATTGTTCAGACACTTTGCATCACAGAAATACATTTTATTTTAAAGAATATAATAGAATACCATTATTATAAATTGTAATAATATTTCACAGTATTGCTGTTTATGATGAGCTGAGACATTATTACAGAGGTTTTTTTCACAGCCTACCTGACTGAAAGACCTCATTAATATGCAAGTCATTTCAGGTCATTATTATGTGATTCTTTTGTCTTCTCAGGTGAGAATCACCCATTATACATGAGGATTCACGCCTCCACGCATACTGTGTTTCTTGACAAAAAGTGACTTACAAAAACTAAATCAATATATTGTTTTATATGAAGGAGTAGGCAGCATAATTTTTACATAATTCTGAAGCAAAAACTCTAGTCTACAACCTCCAATACCCAGAAGTCTTGTGAACACAGATTTAATATACTTTTTTTGGCCTTATTTCAGTGACTTAAGTTTTTGTTTTTTCAATAACCACACATAAACATTATTCCTTCAAAAACACAAACATGTACATACATGTTCCTCACATATTATTGTAGCCTAGTTTGTGCTGAATACAGTGTAATGACACTTTTGTCATGTATATGTTTATGAACAACTGAAAAAAGCACAAATGTCAGGGCATGTCAAAACTTCTCCAGGCCCCAAATCAGCCTCAGACTCCAGAGGGTTAACAGAATCTTCAAAAACGATCCATTTGTCACGTAACGTATATAAACTCTCACGGCCAGGAAGACTTCGAGGAGACAGGCTTTAATAACAAATACTCAGGAAACAGGCTCAACTCAGGAGGTACACACATATACACAGACGCTAACATTAATGAGAACAGACGAAGACTGAAGGAGAACTCAGGGACTGATGCTGCGTTCCAGGCAGGTTTTTGAGCCCGTAAGTCACGACTTTTGTACGCCAAACTGCGTAAAAGTGTAAACACACCAGCATGGCGGACCGTACGGGGCTTACGCTCACTAACAATTATTTCTATCGCCAAAGGTACTTACTCCTTGCTTATTTGAGGGAAACAAAGGAGGAAAACGGCGCATAAGGCAAGAGAAGCTGTTATACCTTTTATTTTACCGTGCACTTGCATAAACACCGCAACCGTAGGGGCTGCCATTGTTGTTTCGCGGGCTATGTGACATCAGAACGTCAGTTTGACTGCTGTTCCAGTGCACTTTCACGGGTAGAAGGATGGAAAAACACGGGTTATGGGTTGCCTGGAACGCGGCATAAATACATGGAGCTTAATGAGTAATTTAACAGGGCACAGGTGAATGACGTAACTAATTAAACAGACTGGGGAACACAGGACTGATCCAAAAACCAAAAAAGAAGACACACATCAGACATATAACAGTCTCCATGGGAATGCATTGTTAAAACTGGGTAAAAAGAGTGAATTAATTCATTAAACAGAAATGTTTTGAACATTGCTAAAACTTAAAACGCGTGCAGGGTTAAGCTGTGCTGTAGTCGACTGCCACAACAACTGCAATAAACTGAAGAAATCCCTGGAAAGTATGTGTTTTGGGCAAATCGGAAAAGAGCGTCCTCATATGCCGCCTTGAATTTTACGTATTTTACAAGAGAAAACGAAGCATGGCATGCAAAATACTCCCCATTAAAGGTATATGTGCACTCTTATCATCTTGAGTACAAAACCCCCCGAACTTCATCTGTATGTAGGATATGAGACTGACTGACTCAGGGAAAAGGCAGAACCTTGAATGTGCAGATGAAGAAGAACAGCAGAGAAGATCTGGAAAAAAGAGATTAAGAGAGCAGATGAAAGATGAAACAGAGTTGCGTAACCGCAGAGATGAAGAGCGTGCGGGTCTGTCTGCGGCTCCCAGCGCCGAGTTTACATGGATGGAATAGCAAACATCCAGCCTTCAGACTGACCTACTTTCACCAAACCACACACACTTCCACTCAGGATGGCCAGATCTGAGCCGTGTGAACCTCAATTACCCCTGCCGGTCCTCTCTACTGCTGTGGTGTCATTCCTGCGGCTTTGACAGTTTGTGCTTCATATCGAGTGCTTGGTTTATTCAACGCTTGCCTGATTGACTTTAGATGTTGCCTTGTGGATTCAGAAGTGCTCCCGAAAGTCACAGAGATTTTAATCCCACATCTATGTCAATTTCCACTTAGGATAATAGAGCCAGCACTCGTCTGCATACAGTGCCAGAGCTCTAGTCTTAAAGGGACAAGAAGTCCACCAGTCCAGGCTTTACAAAAGAGTGACTCGGACACGTTCACATGGACTTCACAGAAATACTCAATGCCGCATCTGGCTCTTTTGTTCCAAATGTGTGGCATGTGTGTGATGTGTGAGTCTTTATCAGCACCGCTTCAGTCATAATGAGTGTGGACCCGCGATAACCCCGGCAGTCTGTCAGCCTCTCCCAGACATCCATCAGCACAGACGGCTCATAACCCCGCAGCACACTGCCATGATACTGACTCTAAATCTGTGGGCAGTTCACTGCGCTGTCCAACACCGCCACAGCTCTCGCTCTCACACACACGGCATACTGTGAATATCAACAGCAATAACTGCAGCAGCACAGACGCATTTACAAGTCTGCTGAAACCATCAACTCTTTGGGTTTGGTTGGAGACATTTGCTTCCACAATGTCTGTGGAAGAGAAATATACCACCCCGTTAAAAATGTTATTTTTATAGAAAAATAAAAAATGTTAATTGGTTAACTGTAAGTTGCATTACCATATATGATATCTGCCATTAAAAAGGATGAATTACATATAATTTGACAAAAAAGACATTCACAGAAGCCCTGTGTGATACATCTCATATGATTATATTCTGTTATCAGTACTGTGCATTAACCCTGTGCATCATCTATGTACAAGTATTTGACCTGTTTTATGACCTCTCTGATTCATCATGTGGCTTTCTGTTGTTCCTCTTGTATTATTATAGTGGATATCAGTAGAGTATAGGGTAAAAAGCAGAATTTGGTAGTTTATAATCCATTATGCACAGAGGCTTTAAGTAAAGTGTTACTTGTTTTGCTTCTGAAAGGTACATAAAGATTTGAATGTGCAGTTTCATGTGTGTAGAGCTCATGCTTTCATTGAGAGACTGAGCAGAACAGACTGTCTGCAATTAAGATGAAATCTTCTGCCTGCTTGATAATAATCCACATCTGAATTATTAACAGGAGCTGTTCCCTGAGGAGTCCATCAGCGCGCACACACACACACACACACACACACACACACACACACACACACACACACACGCACACACACACACACACACACACACACACACACGCACACACACGCACACACACACACACACACACACACACGCACACACACACACACATGCGATGCCACAACTGAGGGACAGCTGTAATTTTTGAAAAATTAATACAAATCATTTTTACACAACAAATATTGACAGGTTCTGTTATTATTTTACTGTTTATATATATTATCATAATGTCAATAACAGTAATAATTAAATTTGTTATAATGAATCGTCATAGTTTGAGAAGGTTTGTGACAAGGGTAAAACTATAAAATCCATGCATTTAAATGAGTAAAAATCTGTTTTTAAATAAATATTCAAAAATTTTAAATTGTAATAATATTTCACAATGTTATTGTTTTCACTGTACAGGGAGTGCAGAATTATTAGGCAAGTTGATTTTCTGATCATATTTTTTTCCCAAGCACATTTTACCAATTCCAATCCACATCAATCTTAATAACTACTATTAATATTGTTTTTAATCATTTATAAGTGATATATAATTGTTCAGAAGGCTGGAAATGAAAAATGCCTTATATTCAGGTTCAGAATTATTAGGCAGTTTTCTTTTAAGGCAAAATGAGCAAAAAAGAGATTTAACTCAGACTGAAAAGTCAAAAATTATTAAATACTCATGAGAAGGACGCAATACTAATGCAATACTAGAAATTGCAAAGTTAAAGCATGACCAAGGGACAGCAAAATGCTCATTGGGTCACGGGGTCAGCAAAAACAGGTGGAAAAGAAAAGACACATTTAACTGAAAATAATTAAGAATTATGTGTGAAACCATCAGACCCTTTAGTCTCCAGCGCCACCATTTTCCAGAACTCAACCTACCTGGAGTCTCCAAAGTGCAGGTGTTAGGATCTCAGAGACTTAGGTTAGCAAAGAATCCTAAAAAATGACCCGCACTTGAAAGAATCACAAGTAAGTGTTAAAAATACATGAAGACTGGGTTTTTATAGGCCTTATAAACCGACAGCTTGAGAGTGACTCCTGAAGGACCAGCACCACATCCTCTTGTACCACTGTTTGAAGAATTTATCCAGAATCTGGCAGTAAGTTTTGGAAGATCATTTTTAGTCCATCTCTGCAAGACAGACATTTCAGGATAAGAGATGGACTAAAAGTGAACTCAAACACCTTACTGCCAGATTCTGGATAAATTCTTCAAACAGTGGTACAAGAGGATGTGGTGCTGGTCCTTCAGGAGTCACTCTCAAGCTGTCTGTCTATAAGCCCTATTAAAACCCAGTCTTCATGTATTTTATAACACTTCAGCTTGTGATTCTTATCAAGTGCAGGTCATTTTTTAGGATTCTTTAGCTAACCTAAGTCTCTGAGATCCTAACACCTTGCACTTCTGGAGACTCCAGGTAGGTTGCAGCTCTGGAAAATGGTGGCGCTGGAGACTAAAGGGTTCCTGATGGTTTCACACTTTATTCTTCACCTTAATTCTTAATTATTTTGCAGTTAACATGTGTCTTTTCTTTTCCACCTGTTTTTGTCTGACCCCGCTGACCCAATGAGCATTTTGCTGTCCCTTGGTCATGCTTTAACTTTGCAATTTCTAGTATTGCATTAGTATTGCGTCCTTCTCATGAGTATTTAATAATTTTTGACTTTTCAGTCTGAGTTAAATCTCTTTTTTGGCTCATTTTGCCTGTAAAAGAAAACTTGCCTAATAATTCTGCACACCTGAATATAAGGCATTTTTCATTTCCAGCCTTCATGAACAATTATATATCACTTATAAATGATTAAAAACAATATTAATAGTAGTTATTAAGATTGATGTGGATTGGAATTGGTAAAATGTGCTTGGGAAAAAAATATGATCAGAAAATCAACAAGCAGAAGACACTTCTTTCAGAAACATCAAACATTCGACCGGTAGTTCAATAACAGCTAAAATTTGATGCTGACAAATATCGTCAACAGACACGCACAACTTGAAATGTATGAAGTGTGCCGTTCTGCTGGAGTAATTTTCTGACAATAATATTGTGCTTTTGTCCGATGCTTTTATCCAAAGGCACACATTTAATCTTTTCACACTTTTCCAGGGAATTGAAGCCATGACCTTTGTGTTGCTCTTCTGTTTGAGCTCCAGGAATCTGACTGATTTTACAGAGAAACAGCAGAGAGGCTGCGGAGTATAACCTCCAGCTCCCCTTCTCTCGACCTGCTGTGGGCATGACGGGTGGAGACCCACACCTAACCCTACACATAACCCTATCTCTCCAGCCATTAAACAGGTGAAGCTGCACCCTTGAGCTCAGAGAGGAGGAGTTGGAGGTCATTTTGCTCAACACCTCCTCCTTCACCTCCATCAGCTCCTCCACACTGTGTGTTTCCTTTATTGTGTCTCTAGTGTGGTGATGTTCATCAGACACTTTGTATCAGAATTCTACAAATGGAGCACAACACTTACTCTTTTGATACACTCTGAAATATCTCAAATAAATATTAGACGACCAGTGTTGGGGGTACGTCAGTTGTGTAATCAGATTACCTCAAGTAATGAGTAAAGCATTTACTCTTTTAAAGTTACTACAAAATATCTGACTTACTTTTTCAAATAAGTAACACAAGTTACTTCTTCACATGTATTGACTGTCAGCTCTCCTGTCCTCATGTTAAGGTCAGATTGTTGTGTGTGAACATGATGCTATCGTACTTCTAGACTGAATGTGAGCATTTACTCGTCTCACTTACACAAAAACATTCAGTATTCCTTAAAATGAATAAAAACTGTGAAATGCAAACCCAGAATAAGAAAGAATGATACAATTAGAAAAAGTAACACTTTACATTCCATAAAAAGTAACAAAGTAATGCAATATTGTAACACATTACTTTCAAAAGTAACTTTCCCTAAATGTGTTTTTTTGTATTTGTGAAGCGCTTTACTCTCTCTTTATGTCAGTGTCTGTCATCTCTCTCTCTCTCTCTGGCTCCTGACTCTTTGCCCTGCTGCCTTCCACCATTACAGACCTTAAAGACATGTTATAAATAACACTCTAGTCACTTCACATTACAGTCTGTCTGACGGCCTGACACCCGCGCTGACCCGCCGCACAACACCCTGGCAGCACATTACCAGCCATCACACACACACACACACACACACACACACACACACACACACACACACACACACACACACACACAATCACTCTGTGTCCCAGTGTCTATACTATCCATCCTAAATAGTAAGTGAGATTAGAATAAGTGTATCACAAAGCATAGTATGTTGAAAAGAGTATGTCTAAAGTCCTCGGATGGTCTACTATTTCTGCTAGATTTTCCCAGTGTGGATCCGTGCACACTATAACGGCTAATATTGACCACAACCCACTGCGCTTTGGAGGAGGATTCACTTCAGAACTACAAACATGAATGAAAAAGTGTTAAAAAACTACAAACATGGCGGATGTGGTTTAGATAACGGGGTTTGAGTGACTAATAATCAACATTTAACCTGATAAAAAATATTTAATCTTATCTGTGATATATTTAATCTGCAACAATGTGAACTTTTACAAAGATCTGTTTGGCCATTAACTTTTAAATGCATCATTATGCAAAAATCTCCACATGAAAGACCCACGACCGGCAGATCAATGTGCTGCTGCATTTCTCTCCGATATGGTAGGAAATTAAATTAAATTAAATGTGGATGATGTGACAAGATGACTGACAGGGCAGTTCACGGTGACAGTAAAGCTTACACACAATTTGATGACATGATAGTTTGTCCCAAAGCTTGTCTACTCTTCTGATACACACTCAGAAGTATGTAATTTGTCTTCACAAAAAGAGATCATACTTTTAGGGCATACTATAAGTAAGCGAATTGGGACGCAGCCTCACTCTTTCTCTCTTTTCAGAAAAGAATATCTACACGTTTGTAATGTGGATATTGACTATTTTTATAAATGATAATAATAACAAAATATGAAAATCAGAATCTAAAATAAAGACAAGGAGAACCGAACACACATCAACCGAGCAGGAACATGAGAAACATGGGTATAAATGAGCAAACAAACCAAAGCTGGATTTATTTGATCAAAAATACAGTAAAAACACTGAAATATTTTACAATTTTCTATTTAAATATATTTTAAAATGCAGTTTATTCCTGCGATCAAAGCTGATCAGTTACTGCTGGTGCTCAATTATTAATAACGTTTCTTTTATAATTATCAATGTTGTTGTTTTTCAGGATTCTTTGATGAATAGAAAGTTCAAAAGAACTGCATTTATTTTAAATATAAAAGTGTAATAATAACAATAATAAGCCTTTGCTTATGTCTGCATGAAACAAGCACTGCTTTAGAGCTGAAGTTCACAAACAGAACAAAGGGAAGGATATTCATCTCCCGAATTATTATTACAAACCACACTGTCAGCGTTAATAAGAGCGAATTATAAAAGTATAGTCTGCGTAAGGATAGTTTATGCAAAAGTGAAAATTTTCAATGAATAACCTAAATTTCCATCTGTTCCTCACACAAAGCTGTACAGGGAAATCCTCATTTCCTGGACGTTTTGACTGTCACAACACAATGAGGCGAGAAACTCAAGACTCCGTGTCTGTCCTGTGGTGTCGGTTCAGTGCAGCAGAGGGCGCCGCTCGCTATAACTCCTTCAACTCAGGTTATCATTCTACTAATCACTCGCTCATACTAGTTTTGCAGTTGAAAACTAGACTAGAGACAGAGTGAATGACACTCAAGAATGAGCACCTGAGAGGAACATGGTGCCACACGATACACCTCCGCACCAGCTGCACTGCAGTGAACTAAACTATAGCGGCACAATCAGATGTCTGTCCTCTTTACAGCTTTCTGTTGTCTTGCATTGTTTCAGATAGTAAGATATGCCTTTTTTCTATGACTGGCACAGAGCTCGTGTCCATCAGGACGCGTCTCAACAGGTGTTTGAGCTGAAGAGATCAGCTCTGTTAGAGCTGAAGCTGCTAACTCATTCTGTCACCGCCACAGTTCTGATGAAATCATGGGTCCTCAATGAGTCTTTGTTGAAACACAATGAGTTTCTGACATACAGTACTTTTGTCATAAGCATATGTAATATTTGTGGTTCTGTTTCATGTCAGGGTGCAAATTGTGTGGTTTGGGACAGGTCTGACTTCCTTAAAGGGACAGTTCACCTAAAAATGATTATTCTGTCATCATTTACTCACACTCACATTGTTCCAAACCTGTGTGAGTTTCGTTCTTCAGTTGAACTCGAAAGAAGATATTTTAAAGAATGTTGGAAACCAAACAGTACTGTGGAAGTCAATGGATGTCACCAACCGTTTGGTTTCCAACATTCTTCAAAATATCTTCTTCTTTAGTGTTCAGTAGAAGAAAAGGAACTCAAACAGTTTTGGAACAACAGAAGGGTGAGCAAATGATGACAGAAGTCTCATTTTTGGATGAACTATCCCTTTAAAAAAGATTTAAACCCTTTAAATTACACGAAAACAAAAGTTTTGGAAGTAACTATTCTTTTTACATATAATTATAAATGTTTCAATAGGATTATCAATCCGCCCAGAGTTTTTCCTGACTATGAGCTGGAAAAATGGATGGACAGATGTTTCAATAGGGTTTAACTTACCATATGGGTTTGATATCTAAAAATAGAAACTCGTGAACAGTTGAGTGTGTCTGAGGAGGAGGAAACCATAGCAACAGTATGCCGCGCAAGTGTTATTATTGGATGGAACATTGACAAAGTGCTACAAATACTATCAAGTGCTGTTAAAGACTTTAGTAGACCATAGTTGACCATTTGGATAGGCATATGTGACTCAAACTTTATGAAAATGGAAATGCAGAAAATGTAACCCAACAAACTGCAGTCGATCCCTACCGAAAGACACTGTATCATTCACACATGTATTAGTCTTTTTATATGATTCAATTACTGAATACTATATTGAGCAAGACAAACACACTTCTGTAAGCTTGACAGGTGCATCGCTGAATTACAGTACGAGCTGAGTTGTTTCAAGACCCTCTGAAGTGAATAATAAGTGCTGTTTTTGTTTCTGAAGTCTGACACATGTACAGTACTAATAAAGTTCAAGTGTGAGGCTCAAATCTGCAGCAGTGAATCAAGAACTTGGAATGAATCAAACTGATTGCAGAGAACTGAACCTGAGGGAGTCTGATAATGCGTGATTACATTATGAGCAATTTCCTTCCATCATCAGCCACTTAAAAAACAATTATTCCTTATATATTATTACCCATGCATCCTTTCTTTCTCACACCCACTTTCTTCTCTCTGTATAAAATAACCAGAGCTTCAGAACAAGCCTGAATCTGTCTATAATGAAACAAAGATCTAGAACACTTTCATTTGACCTCTTCACCCATTACGCACTCCAGCATATCCACTGTATATTGTGATTTGTGTTGGATATTATGTGTATGTGTTGAATACTATTTTTATTAGAGCAAAGCACCAAGTCAAACACCTTGTGTAACTTGTAATAGGTGAATTGTAATTGCATGCGTGCATCACGCGTTACCTTCCAGCCGGCAGAGCTGTTGCTGTCTCCTTTATCTTTGAAATAGGGCACATATCGGACCATCCAGTCGTAGATCTGAGACAGGGTGAGTCTTTTCTCGGGCGTGCTCTCGATGGCTCGGGTGATGAGCTCCGCGTACGACTGGTTTCCCCACGCGTTCCGCCGGGAAGACGCCTTGGTTTTGCGCAGCGCAGCTCCCGTCAAGCCGTGAAATCCTCCGGCATCCAGCATCATCCTTCTCCTCCTGCACGATGCTGATGGAACATGATCCGAATCCACTTTAAATATGGACAGATTGAGCGACAGATCCGCGTTCACCTCGCACGAGAAGTCGTTCGTCCAGCCCAAACCCGACTCCATATCCACCTGATGAGCCTCCGCTTCATCCTCCTCTATCATCATCATCATCATGTGTCCTGATGGAGGCAGATGTCGTCAGGTGATCCTGTATTCTCAGAGCCGCCTCAGTGAGTCCACCTTACAGAGCAGGAGAGAGGAGGATGCTGTAGACGAGCGCGCAGCATGATGAAGTGAGTCTGGCGGAATAATGGATGCATGTGTTCAGACAGCGGCTCATCTTCGATTTCCATGCCGGTTTTAACTCACTCTGACCGCAGCAGCTTCCTCCTCCTCCTCCTCCTCCTCCTGATTACAGGCAGAACTGGAGCAGCAACAGATGACTGAAAACTTCACACTGCGTCATCAGTGTCCTGATGCTTGTTTGGAAAAGTCCCCGACATATTTTATTTTTCTATTCTAGTGATAATCTGATTCTATTTATTTACAATCTAAACTCTGTTATATTCTGCTGTTTTGTATAATGGCACTTATCACAAATACAGTACCAAGTAGGGCCTGAAACTTATGATTTCACTTTTTTAACTTTAGTTAGTGTGTAATGTTGCTGTTTGATCATAAACAACATCTGCAAAGTTACGACACTCAAAGTTCAATGCAAAGAGAGATATTTTCTTTTACAGAAATCACTTTTTAAGGACTACAACAAAGGGCTGGTAGGGACTACAACAAGCTTCTTCCTGGGTTGGTGACATCACTAAACCCCGCCCCCAAGAACACACCACAAAGGGGGCGGGGCCATGTTGGGCTGCTTTAGAGAAGAGGAAGAGTTGTTGTAGTAGAGTGTTGTTGTCATGCCGTCATTTTACGCCGGACTGCTTCACAAACGAGGGTCAATTCAACACAAAAGATGAACATGACGGCACATGCTAGTGGATGAGTTGAATCAACTCCACAGTCATAACATAAATTTACATAAATTTACATGACATAAATTTATCCACTAACCATTCAGAAACGTCCAGTTTCATTCTAAAAGTTGTAACTTCTTCCTGAGTCTCTCCATCAGTGTCGACTCCGGTTTGAACAATGTAAGGCTGAACGCTTTCGTCATTTTGGCTGCGTGAGATTCTCCAGCTTTGTTGTTGTTGAGCTGTTAAAGCTCCGCCCTCTTCTGGAAAGGGGGCGGGGAGCAGTGGCTCATTTGCATTTAAAGAGACACACACAAAAACTGTGTGTTTTTGCTCACACCCAAATAGAGGCAAATTTGACAAGCTATAATAAATGATCTGTGGGGTATTTTGAGCTGAAACTTCACACACACATTCTGGAGACACCAGAGACTTTAGGTCCACTTTAACAAAAAATACTTTTTTATTTGTCTTTTTCTAAATCAAATATTTAGTCAAAAGACAGAGATCTATCTATCTATCTATCTATCTATGTAACATAAACTGCAGTGAATTTTATTTTTATAGAGTATCATTCTTATTTTACAAAGAAACTTTACAAAAGAAAACACTGAATAATGCTCCTGTTGTTAGTGTTTTTAGGTCATTGTTTGGGTAAGTGTGTTTGTTGGGTGAAAGCTTTGCTAGTGTTCTGGAAGAATGAGTTGATTTGAGACGTGAATGAAGTGTTTTAGTGCATTTGGAGTGAGTATTGAGAAATGTGTCCTAGTGATTGTAAAAAATTGTAATGCTTGAAAAAAAAAAAAAAAAAGACACTGAAATGTTACCATATTCGTGAAATATGCCAGATTCAGCTCTGTTTTTTTGCAATTCTGTTCTCTAAATCCTATATTCTATTCATTGTTAGTAGGTTAAATGTTATATTTTCTCCAGATGAGTTTCCTCTTTCTTTAATCATTTCAGAGTGTCATTGAATCCACAGACACTGCTCTGAGATTGACTGAGATTCAGATGCCCAAATCCAGTCTAATTACAACCCAAGCCCTAATGACAGACGAAAGCTTCCACAGCCATTTCACAACAGTGTTTGATTTGTTATATTGGTGACTGTTTCATTTGGGACTGAGGGTTTTGTTTTGTTGGTGGTATAGTGGTTATATCCATGGCACCATTGTGTCCTTGTAAGGGAATTTAGTCTGTAATAACTGCAGGATAAAAGCATCTGCTAAATGAATATGTAGCCTTGAACCATCTTTAAAGAATCAGAGCTAAACTCATAAGCTTATCTATCAAAAATGTGTTTATTTTCACCAGATAAACTGAAACGAATTAGACTATTTCTCTCGTGGTGTTTGAGGTAATTAAGGACACAATAATTATTACCATCAACCAATGTGTCCATTGTGCAGAAATATGAAGCAGTTTTCTTATGTGTATAACAGTTGTGTTGCTTCCAAACACTGTTTGCTGAGGAACAGAGAAGAGCCTGTTTAACCTCACAGATCAGACATGCAGAGGGGACAGAATTAAAGGATTGAAGGATAGAAACACAACTAGACATTCCAAGAGTGATATAATTCACCACAATACAAAATCCACATACAAGATTTTTCTGTCTCCACCCAACACAACCACACACACATTACACAAGACTCCCACAATAACCGTGATCTCACACTCGTGATGTTATCATGCTCAACACAGAGACCAGGGCGTGCACTGGGCGTTCTGCTTATAGACCTCTAACACATCACCTATTACAGCTATTGTGTGTTTATTATGAGTGTGTGTGTGTTTATGAGTGTGTGAGTGTGAGTGTGTTCATTCCTGAGGGCAGGCAGTGTGAATCTAGGTTAATTACAGAGCAGAAATACTCCTGGATGCTTATGCTTGATTTGAGTTTATTTCATGACAGATCTGTATTATTCTTTAGGAAGTCTGAGCTCTGCTGGTATTTGGCTGCTTTGAAAAGCTCATCTGGACAGTAATTTTATCATTTTGGCCCTGACTTCATGGGTGAGCAGACAGAGAACATTAAAAACACTATCCAATGAAGGATTGTTGATCTTCTGGTTATAAAAGACTGTGTTGATGGTTGATTGAGACAATTATTAAGAGAAGAAACAGAGTAAAATGACATTTTTGAGATTTTGATCATTGTTTTGGAGACTGATTTATCACTGCACAGCAGAGGACTTTTAACAGTGTTGGAAAACATTTAATTGATGATGATGCGTGCTATTCTTCAGGAAATAGACTGGCATGACTATTTTGAGTGGGCATAAACATAAGAATGATACAAAACTGAAGTTGCATGTAAAAAACCTATAGACCTTTTTCAAATTTAAAGGGTTAGTTCAGCCAAAAATGAAATTTCTGTCATTAATTACTCTCCCTCATGTCGTTCCACACCCATAAGACCTTCATTAATCTAGGGAACACAAATTAAGATATTTTTGATGAAATCCGAGAGGTATATGACTCATCCATAGACAGCAATATAATCAACACTTTATAAAGAATACTTTTTGTGCGCAAAAATAACAACTTTATTTGTCAAGCTCTTCTCTTCTGTGTCATTCTCATACGTTGTTTACGTCCAGCGCTTCCAGGTTCATCGTCAGAACGCCGACTCATTACTGGCCGGATCCTGCGTCAGCGTCACACGCATGCATCGTGCTGATCACATGACCAGCTTTGGCCAATACTGAGCCAACGTTTGGATGTAAACACGGAAGGTTCACTGTGTTACTGCGTCACCTGTGTAAGATAATGACAGGGAAGAGATTGTTGAATAAAGTTGTTATTTTATTTTGTACTAACTCAACCAGGCCCCGCCCCTTTATTCTGTGCATGAATTATTTAAATGAGGAGTATTGTGAAGAAAACTCAATGGAGGCGTTTCAGGGAGTTCAGAAACACTGACACTGATATAGAGAAGATATGAACTTGACAAATCTTTTTCATGCTCAAACAGCAACACTAAAGAAGGATGAAAATGGAGAAATCATAATGTCACGTTCATATCAAAGCAACATTTTATGCAAGAATGAATTTACAAATGCTTTCACAGAATTACTTTTTCTCAAGAAAGAGTGGCATATTTCTTGTTTAAAATGATTTGTCTAAGAAATGTCATCTGAGAATTGACACAAAACTTTAAACAGTTTTTATCATTCAGTTCATCATGGATTTCATCAAAATATCACAAGTGGCAGGTGACAGTCAGCGCTACATGAGGCGTTTGGGGTCGATCTTCTCCAGGTGCACCAGAGGCTTCAGCTGCTCAGCGAAGCTCCTCATGTCCTCAGACACCGTGTCCTGTCCCGCCGGAGCCAGAACGCTCAGCTCCACCAGATACGACAGGGACAGCGGCTCCGTGTTCTCCGTGTTTCCCGGAACCAGGACGCGTGACAGTTTGCTCACCACCACCTTCATCATGCCCTTCCGGAACACCTGGCCCTTGGCCACGAACTCGTGGTCCATGCGGAAGCCCATCTCATTGAGGAACTCCGGTAAGCTGTGCGAGGCGGCCACGTCCACGCAGTTGCGCACCAGGGCGTGCCGGCTCTTGTCGCCCACCTCGGGCTGGCCGAGATAGCGCAGGTGCCAGGGGGCGGTGGGGTGAAGCAGCGAGCGGCGCGCGCGCAGGAGGAACGGGTTGCCCTGCTGGCCCTTCAGCAGATACACCAGCTCGTGATCAGCAAAGCTCTCCGGCTCCATGTTATCGCACAGACCTCGCAGTCGATGCAGGAGACTCTCCAGGGACTGATCCAACACGCTGCCTGTGCCGAACAAAACAAGCTTCACGTTTATCGTCAGTGACAATGTGTTCATTGTTCAACTGAAGAAAGAAAGACATGAACATCTTGGATGACATGGAGGTGAGGAAATTATCAGGAAGAATTTATTTGAAAGTGGACTAATCCTTTAAAGCTGCAGTACGCAATTTCTGAGAAACGCTGTTGAAAGTGGATCAGACCGAGCGCCAAAACACACCTCAGCCAATCAGCAGTAAGGGGCGTGTCCACTCATTAGGGGGGCGGTGCCTGTGTTGCATAGTTTGTTTGTGAATTTGGGGGCGGAGCTATAAAGAGAGGGGCGTGTTTGTTTTGGCGATTTCAAATATCAACAGTTTCTCTCAGAAATTGCTTACTGCACCTTTAAGGTTAGTTGATGCATTAACTAACAAACAATGAGCAATACATTAGTTAAAAAATGTATTAATCTTTGTTAATAAGGATACAGCTGTTCATTGTCAACTCAGATCTGATAAAAATATTCTGATTTTAGTAATTTATCACTATTGTATTGACTAAGATTAATAAATTCATTGTTAAAGTGTTACCAAAAACGTTTAAGTTAAAGGAAAACTGTATGTTAAATGAGATAAGGAAGATTTAAAACAGATAGCTAAAAGTCCATTAATATGCGTATATAAATACAGCGAGGATCTGCTGATTAACTGATGGCGTGTACCTTGCAGAAGATACTCCATCATGTTGATGGTTCCGCCCGTGACGGGCATCACAGTGACCGGAGGAGCCTCCATCACTGACCGCAGATCAACAACAACAACACCCGACCCGTGGAGACGACACAACTCCGCAGACTACACCATACATGCAAAATATCATATATTTCACTTGCTGTTAAAGAGCAGAAAACAAACCAGCTGATAAGTTTGTCTAAAGTACTATCGGAAGATAAAGTCTTTGCAGAAAACAGCTACAACTCATTCATCAGCCTCCATGTGCAACGTGCGCACGCGCAGTGTCGATAGAAAGTACTGCGCGTGTGCGGCGGTTCTTCCGGTCATTTAGCGCCACCTGCAGGACTGAATGATCTCTTTATCATAGTAATATAATTTATAACAGCATAACACAACATAATATGTTACAGCGTCTCATTTTTTTGGAAAAAGAAGCAATGAATTAAAATATTGATACTGCCAATACTTTTGGTCACATGACTTCAGCTGCAAACTGATCGATTCAACATCACGTTGTCAATATTATATTCTAAAAAAAGAAAAACTCTCTTTTTGTCACTTTGAGTGGAAAGTTTTAATTAGATATCTCTTTCTGACTTGTTTAGATTATGTTCCTCGTTAACTGCAGTTAATTTCTGTTAATTATAAGGGACCAAGTTGATGAGTTGCATGTGTTTTATTGGACTTTATATCCAAATTAAATCACGCCTCCATTGCACAAGTAAAATGACCGGTTTATGAAGTTTCCTCTTCGTTTTATTTATTTATCTACTTTGTCCTCGGAAAAATAGGATAAATTGGATAATGTCTGTCAACCAATCAGAAACAATCATCCAACAGCGCCATATTAAAAATTTTAATTACTGTATGAAGCACTGTGGAAATGAATAGATAGAAGCAGCAGTATGACGAACACAGTGATCAAATGACAGGGACTTTTATTGTGAAAAACGTGTTTATTGTGAAAAAGCATGACCGTGTGGAGACTCTTATTTTGAAGGCCGTGCCATCTTAGGGAAGCATAGCATCGCTGTGTGTCGAAATGAGCTCAACTCTAATGCTTCCTGTCCACATCTAATGAAGGTACTTTATTATTCTGTTTTCGCTGTTATTTATGTTTGTACGCAGTAGTTTCTGAAGTCGAAGCGGTTTTGGTCTCAAAGGTGTGTGTCCGTGTGCTGTCAGTGCTGCTTTATTTACTCTCGCTATCACACTTACAGCTCCACAACAGGCCGATAAATGTCACAAATACTACATTATAGTTGATCGTTTTACAGTTTGTCATTTTAAAGTTTTTCATTACTCTTCAGTTTGTCATGGAGTGTTAAATGCTAACAGTAGCCAATGTTAGCACAGCTATGTTAGAAGAGCTGATGTTTATATCTGGATTTCCTCTATTGTAATTTCTTTGAAAAGGGTTTATATATGTACACTGCCCTCCAAAAGTTTGGAAACACCCCTGGCAAAGTGTGGTTTTGGACGATATCAGCATAAATCCTTATCATTTTTGGTGCAAATACATTAAAGTAACTTGACATTATCATTGAAGATCAGCAATAATAATTTTCATTTTGATTACATAATAATGGCAATATCTACATGTCAAAGTCAGACATGCCCCTTTGCCAGCTGTGATGCTGTTACTGCTTTAAACTTGGTCCAGGTTTGTAAAAGATTTTTGGGTCAGCACACCTTAATAGCTTCAACAATTGATTGCCAATTAAGTTTAGAATACAATGAACCAATCAGAACCCAGTTTAGGTCAGATAGCTGCTAATGCATAGAAGTTTTTTCTATGTATAAACTGTTTATGTAATAAAATATGTTTTCATAGTTTGTGTAGTTCATAATCAGTGCAAAATGATCACAAATTAAAAAGGATTCATACCAAGATTGTCCAAAACCCCACTTTTCTAGAGCGTTTCCAGACTTTTGGAGGGCAGTGTGTATATAAAGGTGTGGTTTGATATATTGCTCTCAAATGTAGAGAATTATCTAGAAAGATATTATTGACAATATGTTGTTCACAAAATTAATTAATTGGCATTATTGTCAGTTTAAGTAAAATATTGTCAGAAAAGTATATATTTATTTGTTTTCAGTTGGCATTCTGTAACAATTAAACTTATATAAGTGGTGTTAGATGTATAAACCTGAAGAGAAATATTTCCTTTTAAATTTTAATGTATTTTCAAATATTGTTCAAAGTTTTTGTAAGACTTTAACAACCACTTAGCAAAATTAAAGGGTTAGTTCACCTAAAAATGAAAATTCTGTCATTAATTATTCACCCTCATGTCGTTCAACACCCGTAAGACCTTCATTAATCTTCAGAACACAAATTAAGATATTTTTGATGAAATCCGATGGCTCAGTGAGGCCTGAGCAATGACATTTCCTCTCTCAAGATCCATTAATGTACTAAAAACATATTTAAATCAGTTCATGTGAGTACAGTGGTTCAATATTAATATTATAAAGCCACGAGAATATTTTTGGTGCACCAAAAAAACAAAATAACGACTTATATAGTGATGGCCGATTTCAAAACACTGCTTCAGGAAGATTCGGAGTGTTATGAATCTTTTGTGTCGAATCAGCGGTTCGGAGCGCCAAAGTCACGTGATTTCAGCAGTTTGACACGCGATCCGAATCATGACACAAAAGATTCATAACGCTCTGAATCTTCCTGAAGCAGTCTCAAATCGGCCATCACTATATAAGTCGTTATTTTGTTTTTTGGCACACCAAAAATATTCTCGTGGCTTTATAATATTAATATTGAGCCACTGTACTCACATGAACTGATTTAAATATGTTTTTAGATTTCATCAAAAATATCTTAATTTGTATTCTGAAGATGAATGAAGGTCTTACAGGTGTGGAACGACATGAGGGTGAGTAATTAATGACATTATTTTCATTTTTTGGGTGAACTAACCCTTTAAGGTGCCGATAGCAAGGAAAAATGACCTATAAAGACACATGCATACCTACATTACATATTTGAACACTTTCTTCAGATCACTGAAGTTACTGTCCGGTCTGCTCGATGTGTTGATGTTGATTCACTTTTTGAGCAGCTCAGAAACTGAAGCCCTTGTATGTTCCACCTGGAGAAAGAGGATCATGGCAGATGACAAGGATGTTCTCCGAGATGTTTGGTTCGGAAGGATCCCGGCCTGCTTCACTCTCTCTCCAGAGGAAACCACGGAGAGAGAGGCTGAGCCCTACTACGTAAGTTCAGATGACACGCTTTGCTTCTGCTGTGGTCGTGTCCGTGTCGTGTCACCTGACCTGTGCTGTTCCCCTCAGCTGCTCCTGCCACGGGTCAGTTACCTGACGCTGGTCACCGATAAAGTCAAGAAGCATTTCCTCAAAGTCATGAAGGCCGAAGACGTGGAGGAGATGTGGTTCGAATATGAGGGAACGCCTCTCAAGTGGTACGTTGAGTTGACGCTGCGTTGCCAAACCTCGAAACTATCTTCGGCTTTCCTCTTCACATTCATGAATTGTGCGGATGCTTTTATCCGAAGATACTCTACTATCTTCGAAACAATACCTTAAAAATATTGATATTCAGTACCATTTTGATACCAGAGGGGACATTGCCACAACATTAAGGGCATATAACATTTGAACAGTGTGTAAGTTAATTTACTTTCGACCATACATAAAGAACTGAAGTTCCTCGATAGCTCTAAGGGGTGTTATATGTCACAATCGTCTGCAATGTCAGTAAATCTTCACTCTAATGTCTATCATTAGCCATCGGCTAATAAATTCTTAGATTTTTTTCTCGCAAATGTGTGTGTTAGAGGCCAAATGTAAGTTTAGCACAGATATATTTTCACTCTCAACACTCTGACTGAGTTTCGTATTCATATTCTTTTAGTTTCTCTACCCAATATATTTAAACATGATTATAAATGTGGTGAAAATACAGGTATCGGTTTTGGCGAGTACCAAAAATGAAAGTATCGGTATATGCCTAGTTCTGGGCAAACTGGTACTGTCGATGCATCCCTAACTAAAATGCAACTGAAATGTAAAAAAAATTATTTCATGAGTTTATTATTTTATTTTACACTACTGTATTAAAAGCTACACAAAATGTAAAGCTTAAAGGCAGGGTAGGCAAAAAAATGTATAAAAAACTTTTTTTCAAAATTTGTTTAAACTTTATTTATATATCAATACATAATTAAAATGTAAGTACTCTGAAAAAGAAAGTATAAAAATCGAGTGTCTGTAGACCTCTCACGACTGTTTTAAAGACAGCTCATTATTTCCATTCACTCCACCCCCTCCCTTCTGGGCTCCTTCCAAAGCCACGCCCCCAAAACGCATGAACGTGTGACTCCGACCACTGAGCTGGAAGACGCATTATTTACCTGAGACGAGCGGAGAGGAAGGAGCACAGTGCATGTAGTGACATCATGTCAGAATCACATGTAATAAAAATAACTTTAAAATTATGAAGATAAACAAACAAGATGTATTTTAGTACTCACTATCAAGCTAGCATATTGATATTGGTAAAGTTTAAAATATATATTTTTTGATTCGCTAACGAGCTAGTTATCTATAAGGCAAAGCTAAAAACAGGTTGCATGATACACGTTTTTCCATTACCATCATTTACACTGTGATGAAGATGAATTTCGTGTAAGATTCATAACATATACGTTGTTCTACAGATCAACAGAGTAACATACACTCAAATATCAACTCACAACTGCATTGCAGACACAAAATAATAACACACACATACAACAAAGTGTGTACGACACACACAGATACAAGATAAAGACATCAGTAAACATAGGTAGAGAATATAAAAACAAAACAAAGGCGAAAAAAACGTGCAGGTAAACTTGCAGGTGAACATGGTAAAAGACTTAGACAGAGGGTAAAATTATGCACAATTCAACACTATAGCTATCATTATTTATCGTCTCTACTACGGCTCGCTAAGTAATGTTATGTTAGCTATATTACGCAGCTACGTGTGCTAATGACACATGCTTCATGAAAAAATAAACAAAAAAATATGTATGATCAAAATACAAAAAGAAAGATTTACCTGTCCAGCAGAAATAAAGCCATCAAGGAGTCACTTTTCAGCCCCTTGAGTTCCCTCAGTTCTCGCCATCGCTGGAAAGCCACGCCGATATTAACTCGCGTTTTATTTCTTTGTTTATCCAAAGACTTTTTGTTCATTGCCTTTTCTTGTACTGTTACTGTCTTCCTTTTTTTGCCTGGTTTGCCTTCACTAACTGCATAGGCCGATACTGTGAATTTAGCTTGCTGTTTCTCTGCCATTGTTTTGGTATTCCTAGGATCCGTGCCTCTTGGATTCCCCAAATCAAACGTGCGCGCGCAAGTGGGCAGGTCATGTGTGGCAAAAGGGTGGTTGCCATGGTTGCGAGAGAGTGACAGCCGCCTAAGCCAATCCTATGTTTCGTCCCGGATGGAAATAATGAGCTGTGTTTAATACAGATTAAACGGTCTAGAGTCACTCGATTTTTATACTCTTTTTATCAGAGTTCTTACATTTTAATTATGCATGTATATATATAGAAAGTTTAAACAAATTTGGAACAAAATTTCTTACCTACCCTGCCTTTAAAGGATTAGTTCACTTTCAAATAAAATTTTCCTGATAATTTACTCACCCCCATGTCATCAAAGATGTTCATGTCTTTCTTTCTTCAGTGGAAAAGAAATGAAGGTTTTTGAGGAAAACATTCCAGGATTATTCTCCATATAGTGGACTTCACTGGCCTCCAAACGGTTGAAGGTCAAAACAGTTTCAGTGCAGCTTCAAAGAGCTTTAAACGATACCAGACGAGAAATAAGAGTCTGATCTAGAGAAACCATCACTCATTTTCTAAAAAAAAAAAAATTAAAAATAATTTAAAATGTTATACATTTTAACCATAAATGTCATCTTGAACTAGCTCTCTTCTTCTTCTCTATTTGAATTCCAGCAGTGTAGACACTGCTAAGTGTATTACTGCCCTCCACAGGTCAAAGTTTGAACTAACTGTTATATACTTGCACTAGCATATTGTAGATGACAATTTAGTTCAGTGGTCTCAAACTGCCGGCCCGTGGGCCATTTACGGCCCGCCCTCCCCCTCCACCTGGCCCGCAACTGATCTCGAAAATAAAACATAATCCGGCCCGCTAAAGTATTATTATTTTATTCTTGTTCTCTAGTTGTCTCATACCATATTCCACATGCAAAGAAAAAGTCGCCGTTCTAAGGGGCCATTCACATTTCGCGTCACATAAGCGGCCGTGCCGCTTTCTCCTTTCCAAAGCGTTTGCGCTCCCGTGGCGTCTGTCGTTGCTATGGAACCATGAGCTGTGCTCTCCATGAAAAAATGTCTTCTAGTCCTTGCATTAGCTCTACTACTAGATATATTTATGGAGATGAGAAATAAAAACCCGCCCTGTACAGATATGATCAGTTCGGCTGAGCTTTCAGTGTTGTTAAGGAAAGGCCGAAGCTCATTGGTTGGTCCATGTCGCATGAAAAGTTGAGATGCTTTCATCTCGCCGCGGCATAGGCGCGCCTGGAAAACAAGCGCGCCGCACCACATGCGCGTCGCGACCACGTCGCTTCTATTATGAGCGCGTTTGCCTAAATTACCTAAACCACCAAAACGTGTCCGATGCGCGTCAAACGGCATCTTGGACCAATGTGGCTCAGCTGTGTGAGCAGAAGCATTGGTGCCTTGCAAGAAATATAATAGTGTAGAAATGTATTCAGGGATTGTATTTTTTCAGTACAGTGTTGTTCAGTGCAAGATTTTGGTGCTATTTAAGCTAAAATAAAGTAAGGGAAATATTTGCACTAACTGTTAAAAACTAATACTGATAACAATGATAGAGACACTGCTGTTTACATTTTTTAAGTATGGCAAAAATATTTTAGGCAAGGCAATTTTATTTGTATAGCACATTTTATACACTATGGTAATTCAAAGTGTTTTATATAAAGAAGAACCAAATACATAATAAAAATGGAACGCATAAGAAATAGAAATAACAGTAAAAACAGGGAATTCCGCTATCTGGATGGAAGAGTTACAGATCTATCCATTAGAGTGGATCTAAATTTTAGAAATGAAATTTGAAGTAAATGAGAAATAATGCAAAAGAAAGTAAATTTTCAGAAATGTTGCGCTTTCTTGTGTTTGAATATTAAAATGGCCCTCCTATGAGGTGTCAATCACAGAAACGGCCCCCAGCCAATTTGAGTTTGAGACCCCTGATTTAGTTCAAACTTTGACCTGTGGAGGGCAGTAATACACTCAGCAGTGTCTACACTGCTGGAATTCCAATAGAGAAGAAGAAGAAGAAGAAAGCTAGTTCAAGATGAGCATTTATGGTTAAAATGTATATAATTTTTAATTTTTTTTAATTGAGCGATGGTTTCTATAGATAAGACTCTTATTCCTCGTCTGGGATCATGTAGAGCTCTTTGAAGCTGCACTGAAACCCGTTGAACCCCAGTGAAGTCCACTATATGGAGAATAATCCTGGAATGTTTTCATCAAAAACCTTCATTTCTTTTCCACTGAAGAAAGAAAGACATGAACATCTTGGATGACATGGAGGAGAGTAAATTATCAGGAAATTTTTAATTTGAAAGTGAACTAATCCTTTAAAGAAGAAACAAAAACAGCTCAATATTATTCAGAGGCCCAAAATGAGCAACATATGCAATCTGATGCTGATATTTATATGGACAAAACGTAAGATTCTGATGCTTGTAATGTAAATCAATGAGATTTTTATAACTGTATAGCAGATGCTTGCATAAAATGCATATAAATATCAATATCTACCAATAATGTCTTAGAAAGATGATATTTAAATGCTTAGTTTTATGATCAAAGCTCTGTAGTTTTAAAACATATTATGCAATACAATGATGATTGAAGATGAACAAATAAACCTGATGATCATATTTGATACTCATGATTTCTCTAAAAATAAGATTGATAATCAAGTAAAGCTGCTTCGGTCCAGTAAGTGTTCATCTTGAAATATTACTAATATCAAAGTTATTTTTACGTTTGCTTGATTTAAAAAAAAAAAAATCAGTAAAGACCATGAAGGTAGACGTTTTTACAATTACGCTCAAAGGCTTTACTTGATTAAAAACAGTGTAAACTATCAATCCGACAGCAGAAGGACTGGAGGAGATTGAGTGCTACAGGTTTATCAGCAAAGTTTTGATCATTTAGAAAGTAAACGATATCATACAGTAGACTTTAAAGGGTTATTGAATGGCAGAAAAATAGTATGCTACGTTCAATATAGTTGATGTTCATGCGCTTCTATTAAAGGTGCTGCAAGCAGTTTGGCTAACCTACAGCAGACTAGCCTCTTTCTGAACACACGCCAGCACACCACAAAAATGTGTAGACTTCAGAGATTCGTTCTTGCTGTTTACAGGACGGATGTCTTTCTCAGCTGGTGCATGACGTTTACTATGTGGCATTCAAAAACCTGTAGTTGGATCTGATTTATTGCTTTTTATAATATTTTTATACTCTCAAATCCTGGCAGCTTCGTATCCATTGAAGAAAAGTAATAGGAGTTCAACAGCTCTAGCTTTACGGTCTGAGTAATTGGTGTACTTTTCTCTTAAACCACAAGGTGGCAGTGCAACACAAGAGCTCTCTGCTGCTCGAGGACTGAGACTGTCTGATGAGTAACTCATTTTGCCGATGTCCGTCTTTACTTCATGGACGATAAATGTGTCATTTTCATTGTTTTAAGGCACTATCCCATTGGTGTGTTGTTTGACCTCCACGCTTCAAACACGGCTCTGCCCTGGAACGTCTCAGTGCACTTTAAGGTGTGTAGACTGCTTCGCTCCTTCTCCATGCTGTTATTAATAATATGCCACAGTTGTAATGTACTTTATCTTGTAGAACTTCCCAGAACAAGACTTGCTTCACTGCCCGTCGAACTCTGTGATAGAAGCACATTTCATGTCGTGCATTAAAGAGGCCGATGCGCTCAAACACAAAAGCCAAGTCATCAACGACATGCAGAAAAAAGACCATAAACAGCTGTGGATGGGTCTGCAGAACGGTAAGAATCTCCTGCACTCTGAGCCCTGAACACACTACACAACTTTCTCCAATATTTTTCGACAGTCGACAGTAGTTGCAGAAAGTTGTATGCAGTCTGGAGAGTTGACAGAAAGTCATGTAGTGTGTGATGAGCACAGACTCCGATTCACATACTGCCTGTCCTAAATAGTATTCTCGATATTAGAGTTAGTGTGTCCAAAATCATAGTATGTTGAAATGAGTATTTCAAAGATAGTCTTAGGAAGGTCCGTTTAAAATCTGAAGTGTGGATCTGTGAACACATAATGGCTAATATTGCACACAACCCATTGTGTTGGACGAGGATTTGATTAGAACTACAAACACCAATAAAAAGTGTTAAAAAACTACAAATATGGCGGATGTGCGAGACTGATGGTTAAAGGGTTGGTTCACCCAAAAATGAAAATGTCATTAATTACTCACCCTCATGTCGTTCCACACCCGTAAGACCTTCGTTCATCTTCAGAACACAAATTAAGATATTTTTGATGAAATGATGGCTCATTGAGGCCTGAGCAATGACATTTCCTCTCTCAAGATCCATTAATGTACTAAAAACATATTTAAATCAGTTCATGTGAGTACAGAGGTTCAATATTAATATTATAAAGCCACGAGAATATTTTTGGTGCTTCGGAGCATTATGAATCAGTGTGTCGAATCATGATTCGGAGCGCCAAAGTCACATGATTTCAGCAGTTTGACACGCGATCCGAATCATGATTCGACACACTGATTCATAACGCTCCGAATCTTCCTGAAGCAGTGTTTTGAAATCGGCCATCACTAAATAAGTCGTTATTTTGTTTTTTTGGCGCTCCAAAAATATTCTCGTGGCTTTATAATATTAATATTGAACCACTGTACTCACATGAACTGATTTAAATATGTTTTTAGTACATTAATGGATCTTGAGAGAGGAAATGTCATTGCTCAGGCCTCACTGAGCCATCGGATTTCATCAAAAATATCTTAATTTGTGTTCTGAAGATGAACGAAGGTCTTACGGGTATGGAATGGCACGAGGGTGAGTAATTAATGACATTATTTTCATTTTTGGGTGAACTAACCCTTTAAGTAGAGCAGTTTAGATAAAGGGGTTTGAGTGATTAATAACCAGTATCTAACCTGATTTATTAAATATTATCATCATTATATTTCATCAGCATCGTGAACTTTTATAAAGATCCATTTGGCCATTAACTTTTAAATGCATCAAGTGCAAACACATGAGGAGAGTATCCACACGAAAGACCCGTGACTGCAGATCAATGTGCCGCTTCTGTTCTCTCCAGTATAGGAGGAAATGAGATGAAATGCGGAGGATGTAAACTGTGACGAGATGATTGACAGGCCAGTTTAACAGGTTGCATGTAACTATGCGACAGAGTGCCGTTAAAGGCACAATTATGACAGTTTTGTCCTAAAGTTTGTCTACTCTTGGGACACAGCATATGATTCAATCAAGATCTGTTCAGATTTTTAAAGTCGTATCATATAGTGTATTCCAGCCTTTAGCTTTAAACATAACGCCACAAGTGTCTACGCTCTTCTGTTTGAGTATATGGCAGAGCTAGTGTGTTTGTTCCAGCCGGTACTTGAGCAGTGGTTTCAGTAGTTAATTTAAAGGTGAAAATGTGAAGCTGCTGATAAACTGAAAGAGGTGTGAGTTTCAGAAGCATCGATGGTTTGATGATAACACACAGCTGTCTTCTGCGCTAATGAGAGAGAGAGTGTGTGTGTGTGTGAGAAGAGAAAGTAACAATTTCTAAGCGGATGTTGATTTTCACCTGCACATGTGAGAACGCAGCCAGCGTGACTGAACACACACACACACACACACACACACACGGGTTTGCTCACAACTCTCAGCTCTCTTTTGTTTTTCTTCTTCATCATTTCATCATGAAAAGTTCAGCCAGAAATTAAAATTCTCATTTTGTCCCCTGCCTAAATGGCTTTCTTTCTTCCACTGAGCACAGGAGAGATGTTAGGCAGATGTTAGGGACTGTCAGTCTCAGTCTCTGTTCCACACAGTGAAGATAAATGCTGACTGAGATACATTCTTCCAGAAATCTCCTTTTGTGTTAGAAAGTCCAACACTGTGCTGCGTGACTTACAGAGAGTCCACATGAAACCTCAGTTACTGTCACTGATTAAAGCGATTTCTTTCTTTTATCAGATAAATTCGACCAGTTCTGGGCCATGAATCGGAAACTCATGGAGTATCCGAGTGAAGAGGGCGGCTTCCGCTATATTCCCTTTAGGATATATCAGGTATTTGTTCATTTATTCATTTTATTCAGTCAATGCTGCAGCATGAAGTTGCACTGAGCTCCTAGTAAAGTCTCTGTTAAAGCATTATAAGCCATAAACTGATCCAACCAGCTACTGGGTGAATCGTAACTTTGATTCGTAGCAAAACAATATTTGAAAATCAGCCGAGAAACAAAACAAAAGTATGACTTTAGTGAGGTAAAAAAAATATATAAAATCGCATGAAGTATATCATTTATTTATATTTTTAAATTATATATACTTATATATTTATTTGTCAAACCAAAATGTATTCAGACACCTTGAACATTTCATTCATTAATTCAGTTTATTCACTATAGTTTAAAAAAATGGTAATAAAATATGATCTCAGAGTTAAACTGTCAGAAAAAAAATAATCTTAATAATGTCAGATAACACTTAATCAAAACATGGTCAGGTCAAAGTGTCTGAATCATTTTTGGTTCCAAATTATCATCAGTTTTACTGGTAGTCCACTGTATGAACAATTTTTGGGTATAATAGGTCACGGTTTATTTTATTTTGCTGCTATCACTTACAGAAATGATCTATAGTGTCATGCACACACTAGGAAAAACATATCAAAAATATCAAAAGTGTGTGAATAATTTTTGGTTTGACTGTTTTTGAGTCATTCCAGGAAACTGGTACGATTTTGACTTACACATTTTTAGATTTTTTTACCAAAATGCATTACTTTTCTGAACACCCCACATCATTAATGACATATTTAACTTCCAGAAAAACATATTTTCCCATCTCAGGCATCAAATCCCTATTATTATTATTGGTCATTATTTTACGTTATGGAAACTATGGGAGCTCTCTGAATATTATTATAAAATGTATTTGTGATAAAATCAACATTTGCATATTAATCAGATGTCCCTCACACTAATTCAGTCATTGCAAATATAAAAGTTACATAAAATCTTTTTGTCACTTAAACCTCATCATTTTTTATCAAAGGCTTAACTTCAGAATATGAACTAAGTTCAGTATTCTTATGATCGCTCTGAACATTTCAGACAGAGTTCAACTAACTTTAAATTACTTTTTTATAAACTTAACAAAAAAAATAATAATAAAAATGTAGGTGTGACGGGGTTTTTTTTTTTTTTTTTTTTTGTTGCCCAAATTGGCCACTGCTCTAAATCTAGTGAATAAATGCACATGGCATGCATGATATTAAGAAATCATGAATAATGTTGAAATAACAAAGATAATTTTCACAAGTAATAGTTTTCTATCTTTAATTGATGTAACAGGGTTGAGTCGTTAAGCTCGACAAACACAATTTCACAACATAATTTAGTTATGAATAATTATTAAAGAAGGTGGTAACTTGCTCACAATGTTGTTCAGAAGACTTCTATGATGTCACTTCCTATTAATGATGTCACATAAGCATCAGTTCATTATGGTTTATGTAATGGGTTTGAGGAGTTACTGAGGTACGGAACTAAATCATGTGATTTTAATGAATAATCATGAATTTACTTAGGAAAAAAAAAAACATTACCAGCAAAAAAGCACAGATGGATATTTATGGGACTTTTTTTCTCATTTTATTATTCATATCCCAAGAACACTTTCATAGAAGGCCTCGAGGGACGTGACAAAAATAGATGGTGTCAACTGAAAAAAAAACTATAATTTCTAATATGAAGATAAAATGTATGTCATGTTTTTAAACATTATTAAAGGAGACATTTCAATTAATACAAAAAGCTTTTAAAAATATATTTTGGTGACCCAATAGATACACTGAAAAAGGTCAGATGGACTCAAATCGTACCGATTTCATGGTCATATCCGATCGTGACGCGATGGAGGCACTGCCTCCTGTCATGTGACTTTCCCCCATTCATTCTCTATTACCCCCCACTAACCCACCGTACACTATACGGGCTCTGCTTTGTTTTTGTGAGCTGAAGGGAGGCACAGAGATGCAGACTCCCCGCTGTAACTTCACCTGCGGGGGTTTCTTTAGAAAAATGAGTGAATTTTACACTTTTTAATGTCAAATTTTGTAACATTTGCAATTTTATTTTCTCATTCAGTTTTTTTGAGGAGGCACTGACTCCCTTGAAACGCCCCTGATATATAAATATTAGTGTAGAGCATATGGAGATGACACGATTACATCATTCGCAGTGCTTCATGAAGAGCTCTTTTGGCACATTTTGTTTGTTTCGACTCTGATTGGTGGAATTTTCTGTACAGCATCATGGGTAATGTAGTTTTTCACCAGGAATTCTTATGTTAAACATGATTATTTTAAAAATACCTGAAATAATGCGGTCAGGCGGCGTCGACAGAAGCAAATACCATTGATTAACAATCTCGTAGCTCACAGTAGAGCTGTTGTTAAAGGTTTATAAGTTATCATTAAAAATCAGTTTCCCTGTGGAGTTTTTACTTCTGGAACCAACTGTTGCACTCTTGTAACGTTTCAGATCATGTAATATTACACACAAGCATCTCAGGGACCATGTGATGTGAAAGAATAGCTGAATTTTTCTTTTCTTTTTTGGAACTGGTTCATTAAAACTAAACATTTGACAGAATTGATTCATGGAAATAAGTGGAAATATTTGGGGCAGTACCACCTAGTGGTCAAAATGCTTTGGCCTTACAGACTCTTTCACATTTCCAGGTTTGGTAAACTCCTGGGAGTCCATAGCATATATAGTTTGCATATTTTTATTCAAACGTAATATTTGAATATAATTATTCCAAATGTTTAACAGTTTCAGATGTTTTTAATATGCAAATATCTCAACTGTTTGGTATTTTTTTGACTTTTTAAAACCTGAATCAAGACCAGGCTCAGGGTTACTGCCTGCCACCAGTGACTCATTCAGTGTTTTACACTCTGATTATTGCTGAAAGAACCTACAATTATCAGCATATTCTGCAGAGTAGAGTCAGCCTCTGACCATGGGAGCGTCTCTTTTCTCTGCTCTCTTGCTTTTAGGGAAAGGCTAATGATGTCTGTCGTGTGGTTCATGTGCTGCTTTGCCAGGTTGGGTGTCAGGGGAGTTGAAAAGAAAGTGTCGGCACCCAGAGTATCACGCTTCTCATCGGTATCAGGAGCCTTTTGGATAATGCTGAGGTCAATAATTAATGCTGCCGTTTAAAAATGCAACGAAGTAGCTGTCACTTCTCACACTCTCTCTTCTCCGGCTCTGGAGATGATCTCGCTGCAAGTGAGCAGTGAGTCAGTTTTTCTGGTAACCTGATCGAGGCCGCAGCATCCTGAGACACCTTCTCTTCCTGAGACCCGAGGGTGTCGGTGTCAGCTGGACTACCTGAGCCGTTGTGTCACCAGTTTCCTTTTCACAGCACCAAGATTGACTCCTATTGTTTGTCAGGCCGCTGTTTGCCACCACAGGTCCAGATCTTACAGAATGATACCCTCCGTCACTGACCACATGCAAGTTGTGTGTGAAAACTGGATCCTGTCCAGCATTCGACACCTTGCCTGCTCGTTCAAGGCCAAAGGAAAGACTATGCCGTGACTGCCGGCTGTTAATCCACTCAATATCTCATTCCGCTATTCACAACGTTACACCCAACTAGTGTGGGTTTAAAACAGCCGTTAACTGAAGAGATATTATCAAATTAATTATGTTGTAATCTCTCCATAGTGTTAACCAGCTGCAATGGCGACACGCAATGATTCTATTTTAGAAATGGTTTCTAATATTTCATACAAAGTATGACAATGATAAACTCAGTCACTGATTATGTGGTTTAATTAATGTTAAAAGCGTCTAATGTGAGTGTTTTTTTAATTTTGTGTGACCTTTAAACTGAAAGCAACAATGGATAATTCACCTCAGATGTGGAAAGGAAACAAGAACGTTCAACTCGGTGTATTCAGAGACAAAGATGGTTTCAGTATTTTTAATGTTAAAATGGTGAAATATTTATGAATTTGATCATGTATTTATCCATTTGGTTGCGAGTGCAGTCCGTCTGTAGAGACTCCACCCACATGCTCTTCTGATTGGCTGCGATTTTGGATTGATTTGGTTGCGAGTGCAGTGCGTTTGCAGAGAGACTCCGCCCACACGCTCTTCTGATTGGCTGTGATTTTGGATTGATTTGGTTGCGAGTGCAGTGCGCTTGCAGAGAGACTCCGCCCACACGCTCTTCTGATTGGCTGCGATTTTGGATTGATTTGGTTGCGAGTGCAGTGCGTTTGCAGAGAGACTCCGCCCACACGCTCTTCTGATTGGCTGTGATTTTGATTGATTTGGTTGCGAGTGCAGTGCGCTTGCAGAGAGACTCCGCCCACACGCTCTTCTGATTGATTTGGTTGCGAGTGCAGTGCGCTTGCAGAGAGACTCCGCCCACACGCTCTTCTGATTGGCTGAGATTTTGGATTGATTTGGTTGCGAGTGCAGTGCGCTTGCAGAGAGACTCCGCCCACACGCTCTTCTGATTGGCTGTGATTTTGGATTGATTTGGTTGCGAGTGCAGTGCGCTTGCAGAAAGACTCCGCCCACACGCTCTTCTGATTGGCTGTGATTTTGGATTGATTTGGTTGCGAGTGCAGTGCGCTTGCAGAGAGACTCCGCCCACACGCTCTTCTGATTGGCTGTGATTTTGGATTGATTTGGTTGCGAGTGCAGCGCGTTTACATAGAGACTCCGCCCACACGCTCTTCTGATTGGCTGTGAGTTTGGATTGATCTGGTTGCGAGTGCAGCGCGCTTGCAGAGAGACTCCGCCCACACGCTCTTCTGATTGGCTGCGATTTTGGATTGATTTGGTTGCAAGTGCAGTGCGCTTGCAGAGAGACTCCGCCCACACGCTCTTCTGATTGGCTGTGATTTTGGATTGATTTGGTTGCGAGTGCAGCGCGTTTACATAGAGACTCCGCCCACACGCTCTTCTGATTGGCTGTGAGTTTGGATTGATCTGGTTGCGAGTGCAGTGCGCTTGCAGAGAGACTCCGCCCACACGCTCTTCTGATTGGCTGCGATTTTGGATTGATTTGGTTGCGAGTGCAGTGCGCTTGCAGAGAGACTCCGCCCACACGCTCTTCTGATTGGCTGTGATTTTGATTGATTTGGTTGTGAGTGCAGTGCGCTTGCAGAGAGACTCCGCCCACACGCTCTTCTGATTGGCTGTGATTTTGGATTGATTTGGTTGCGAGTGCAGTGCGCTTGCAGAGAGACTCCGCCCACACGCTCTTCTGATTGGCTGCGATTTTGGATTGATTTGGTTGCGAGTGCAGTGCGCTTGCAGAGAGACTCCGCCCACACGCTCTTCTGATTGGCTGTGATTTTGATTGATTTGGTTGCGAGTGCAGTGTGCTTGCAGAGAGACTCCGCCCACACGCTCTTCTGATTGGCTGTGATTTTGGATTGATTTGGTTGCGAGTGCAGCGCACTTCCATAGAGACTCCGCCCACACGCTCTTCTGATTGGCTGTGATTTTGGATTGATCTGGTTGCGAGTGCAGTGCGCTTGCAGAGAGACTCCGCCCACACGCTGTTCTGATTGGCTGTGATTTTGGATTGATTTGGTTGCGAGTGCAGCGCGTTTACATAGAGACTCCGCCCACACGCTCTTCTGATTGGCTGTGAGTTTGGATTGATCTGGTTGCGAGTGCAGTGCGCTTGCAGAGAGACTCCGCCCACACGCTCTTCTGATTGGCTGCGATTTTGGATTGATTTGGTTGCGAGTGCAGTGCACTTGCAGAGAGACTCCGCCCACACGCTCTTCTGATTGGCTGTGATTTTGATTGATTTGGTTGTGAGTGCAGTGCGCTTGCAGAGAGACTCCGCCCACACGCTCTTCTGATTGGCTGTGATTTTGGATTGATTTGGTTGCGAGTGCAGTGCGCTTGCAGAGAGACTCCGCCCACACGCTCTTCTGATTGGCTGCGATTTTGGATTGATTTGGTTGCGAGTGCAGTGCGCTTGCAGAGAGACTCCGCCCACGCTCTCTTCTGATTGGCTGTGATTTTGGATTGATTTGGTTGCGAGTGCAGTGTGCTTGCAGAGAGACTCCGCCCACGCTCTCTTCTGATTGGCTGTGATTTTGGATTGATTTGGTTGCGAGTGCAGCGCACTTCCATAGAGACTCCGCCCACACGCTCTTCTGATTGGCTGTGATTTTGGATTGATCTGGTTGCGAGTGCAGTGCGTTTACAGAGAGACTCCGCCCACACGCTGTTCTGATTGACTCTGATTTTGGATTGATTTGGTTGCGAGTGCAGCGTGCTTGCAGAGAGACTCCGCCCACACGCTCTTCTGATTGGCTGTGATTTTGGATTGATTTGGTTGCGAGTGCAGCGCGCTTGCAGAGAGACTCCGCCCACACGCTCTTCTGATTGGCTGTGATTTTGGATTGATTTGGTTGCGAGTGCAGCGCGCTTGCAGAGAGACTCCGCCCACACGCTCTTCTGATTGGCTGCGATTTTGGATTGATTTGGTTGCGAGTGCAGCGCGCTTGCAGAGAGACTCCGCCCACACGCTCTTCTGATTGGCTGTGATTTTGGATTGATTTGGTTGCGAGTGCAGCGCGCTTGCAGAGAGACTCCGCCCACACGCTGTTCTGATTGACTCTGATTTTGGATTGATTTGGTTGCGAGTGCAGCGTGCTTGCAGAGAGACTCCGCCCACACGCTCTTCTGATTGGCTGCGATTTTGGATTGATTTGGTTGCGAGTGCAGCGCGCTTGCAGAGAGACTCCGCCCACACGCTCTTCTGATTGGCTGTGATTTTGGATTGATTTGGTTGCGAGTGCAGCGCGCTTGCAGAGAGACTCCGCCCACACGCTCTTCTGATTGGCTGTGTTTTTTTTTTTTTTTTATTGATTTGAAAAAGTGTTATGTATTAATTTTAAATAATAGTATTTGAATTTATTCACCAATATGGGCTTGTAATCAGGGGCGGATTTATGAGATTTCGAGATTTATGGCCTGACATACACAATTGTGTTCACAAACATTGCACTACCACAAAGTAGTCCTCTATATACTGATTAAAATTAAAAAATAAATGAGATTTCAATATCCATCATGGCACCAAGTCAGGACACTATATGAAAGACATCAACAGATTCTAAATGAGTCTGAGCTTGTATCACTAAAGGAGATGAGCAGTTTTATTAATATCACACAGGCTACTTCGATGGAATAAATTACATGTTTTAGTGCAAGTTAAAGAGCAACAAAACAATTTTTGAGTTTCTGTTATTAACAGAGGTGGGAATGTCTGTGTGTGTTCGCCCAGAACACCCTATCAACCACATACTCTAGCAACACCCAGCAACTGCATAGCAAGAGCCTAGCAAACACCCAGAATCCCTAGCAACCACCCAGCAACACTTTAGCAATCACCCAGAACATCTATATTCTGGCCTAAATGACCAAAGGTTTTAATTTTTTTTTAAACAAGACTTTAAGTTGCCTTTATGACAAGCCAACATATTTTTTTTTTAAACTTCTCAGTCTAGTTATTGTTTTTTTTGATTGCTAACACACAATTCATGAAACAATTCAACATTTTCTCACTATAAACACAATTTCAAAACTATACACCAACTTCTAGTTCTTGTCAAAAACTTATTCTTGTGACAAATTCAAACTTTGGCCTCAGATGACACACACAACATAACAAATACACAAACTACTGCACTGCCCAGTGAACACTAGTGAGATCAATTCATATAACACTGTAACAAAAATACCTCTTACTGGGATTCAGGAATTATTTTGCAGCTCAATGTCTACTACACTATACAAAAATACATTTACAAATGCAGATACAGTAAAATACAGCAATGAAATTTTGGAGGGAACATTTTTTTTTTTTCATTTTACTCTTATAAATTGATTGTGCAGTAGATGAAAAAGCATGAGAAAAATAAGTATGAACTTAGTATGCACCACAATACAGTATAATATCAATTGCAGTAAAAGTAAATTTACCATCCTCTGCAAATTTGGCTAAATTTCATTACAGGATATACAGTACTATAGCAGTGTATTGGTCTTCTGACACAAGACTATATCCCTAGGCATTTCTCAGTTCTGCAAAAATACAGTAGGATACACATAACAAATGGATACAAAGAAAGTTGACAATCACAAGTCTGAGGGTGTACAACGTGCTACAGCTTACTGTACAGAGAATAGTGACATTTCCCTCATCTAAAGTACTGTGTAAGTTTAAATCCTCTGTAAATGATTAATTCAGCTCTCTCAGATTTTGACTGGTGTGTGTCATCAGTTTTGCTATCTAATGTTGTCATTGTTAGATGTTTTGAGAAATGTGTCTTTATTTTGAGAACTGAACGAATGGTTTGGGAAGCTGGGCCAACTGAATCACTTATAATGTGTTAGTAATCGAGAAAAGCTAAAATAGGTTTAGATTCTTACCTAACTCTGCTATTATCTTCTGTGATCGGGGTCTTCTTATTGATTTCATGTTATTGTTTCGTCGGATGACAAGACCTTTATCTATTATGAAAGTGGAACGGGCGGTCAGTGAATCGGCTCGCCAAAAAATGACGAAAATGAATCTCAGACATATTCGGATGGAATTGCATTTCTCACAAGACTTGTGAGTGAGCCGGGATGCAGTAATTTTCCAATTCACGTACAAATAGGGGAAAAATCGTAAGTGAACTTGGCTGCGTGGTGTTTTTTGACTCTCAAAGAACCAGTTCATAAGAGTCATTTGTTAATGAAGCACACTGGGCGTGCTTGAAACACTGCTTACATTTATATTTTATTCTGTGATAATTTTGGGGTGGCAAAGTTTTTTCTTAGGGTGCCACCCCGGTAGATCCGCCCCTGCTTGTAATGGTCATAATGAATGTGTTAGTCAGCAATCTTTACAACTTGCGCTTGTAATGATTACTATATAAGGATAATAATATTGCAATATAAGAATAATACTGGATAGTTTTGTATGTTGATCCAAAGTTAGCATAATCTGGAGTTTTGCAGTTGTCAGCGTCACCTGAAATCATCACAAAGGCTGGATCCAAACTGGAGTTAGTGCAATCTATAGTAATCGGAGAATAGTGCTCAGTGTCTGGGGAAAGTTACTTTTAAAAGTAATGCGTTACAATATTGCATTACTCCCTAAAAAATGTAACTAATTGTTTACTAATTTAGTCACTTTTTATGGAAGATAATGTGTTACATTACTATTGTTACATTTTCTTGCCTGGGCTGGGCTTGCTGCTTTGTTTTTTTAATAACAAAAAAAATTTTGGCAAATGTAAAGGCCTTTTCACACCAGAAGTGAAATGAATAAGCCTCGGGCTGAAGGAAATGTCAATTCACGCCTGTATGAATTGAAAGTAGTATCAGTAACGTGTTTAGACAACCGAACATTTCTTTTAACTCAGAATTGACCTGAAAAGATCTGTAAACAGTAAATGTTTCTATTGAAAGGGCATTTGGTTGATCTTCTGCTAAATGAACTATAACACAGTCTCACATGTCAATATCTTAATAGTGTTTAACATATGCTATGTTTTAAATTTATAGTTTTTTGTTTTTGTGTGGAAATGACATTCTTCAGTGACACAAGTCGTTTTTTGAGAACTTTACACTGTGATTGTACTGTCATAATCAGTCTAACAGTTTTCATATCTGTCCCATTTTAGACGATGAGTGACAGGCCGTTCATCCAGAAGCTCTTCCGGCCGGTGTCTGCCGACGGACACCCGCTTACATTGGGAGACCTGCTGAAGGAGCTGTTTCCTGCTGTCATATGTGTGGAAGGTGAGCCGAGCGTGCAGACTTATCTCTTACAGGAGGAAGGAATCGCAGATTAGTGGGGAAGACATTAGAGGAAAACACATCTTTACATCTGGAGATTGACAGAGGAGATGAGAAAAGGGAAAAGAAAGGAAAAGACAAATCAGGGTTGCTTGAATGGAATCCACAGCCAAAACAGAGGCGGTCTGGGTTTCTCCTGAGAGGAAGTAGATAAGCAGACAATAGCAGTGACAAACGGAGCACCTGCTGGCAGAGCTGCCTGCATGACGGAGCACATCTGTGCCGCTTCAAGGCCTGCTTGCTTTGTCTGAACGGCCTGGTGCTTTGCTTGAAGAGAAAGTGGCACTTTGTGCTTTGTTATTGCTCTGCCTCTTCCAGATATGTGGGATTTGCTTTGATAACAGCACAGAGAGAAGTGTTGAGATTACAGGGAAATACATCTCTACTTGCTCAACCTGGGAAATGCCTTTTCTGTCTCAAGGTCAGGATTTTTTTGATTTTTTTTTTTTAAATTTTGCTTATCGATTCCTGTGTGTGTGCACATTTTAATGTGATTTTTAGAAGTGTGTGAGTACTGAATTGAGTTCTTCTTTCTTCTTGTGATTGAATGGACAAACACACACACGATTATATCTAAATATTCTCATAGACGCGGTCGGCGTTCTCTTAAAGGCGCGATATGTAATTTTCGCCGCTAGAGGTCGCTTATTCAGAACCAAGGCGTAGCTTGATGATGCTTTGAATGAGCGTGGAATCATGGGATTTGTCATCTTCTGCTCCATAGCCGATGGAAAGCAATCCGACGGACTCAAATTTATATTAGTCTGTTTTTGCTGTGGTATTTTTGTTAAAACCTAAAAAAGTCAAAAGTCACTTCTGTCAAAAGAACAGCGTTTATTTGAAATAGAAATCCTTTGTAACATTATAAATGTCTTTACTGCCACTTTTGATCAATTTAATGTGTCCTTGCTAAATAAAAGTATTAATTTCTTTAATTCCAGGGTATTGTGTAAAGTTACAAAAGATTTCTATTTCAGATAAATGCTGTTCTTTTGAACTTTCTATTCATCAAAGAATCCTGAGGGGGAAAAAAAACTGTTTTCAACACTGATAATAATCATAAATGTTTCTTGAGCATCAAATCATCATATCAGAATGATTTCTGAAGGATCATGTGACACTGAAGACTGGAGTAATGATGCTGAAAATTCAGCTTTGATCGCAGGAATAAATTACACTTTACTATATATTCACATAGAAAACAGATATTTTAAATTGTAGTAATATTTCATAATATTACTGTTTTTATTGTATTTTTAACCAAATAAATGCGAGCAGAAGAGACTTAAAACATTAAAAATCTTACCAATCCCAAAGGCAGTGTATAAATAAAAAAATAAAGAGCAAATAAGTTGCTGATCTTGACTCAATCACTTTTGTAACTTTAATAAGGATTAATCTATATTTTATAATTAATGTATTTAAAAAAAAAAAAAAAAAAAATCTGATTTTAATTTCTGTATTAGACCTACCTGAAAAACTAAAAACACTCATTTGTATCACGGTTCACTTGTATTTATATGTTCTATTGCTAGTTTATTTGTTCTTATTTTATTACTGAATCAGAATCGAAACGCAGAATCGGAGTCGCTAAAATTCAAATGATACCCAACGCTACTCAAGATGGTCTCAACTCATGTTGGCTTGATTAATCATTCATCATTTACGCACGAGTGAATATCTTCTTTTTGTGAACGTCTTGTTTTATCAGCAGTTTTCAGTAATCTCTGAGAAGCTTTGGTGTTTTAATGCCACAGATGACTTACAGTCCTGTAACGGAATGGGGATTCCCTCAAGTAAATAGAAAAAGGAATTGCAGCCAAGAATGCTTTAGCCAGACTGACTTGTAATGTGCATCTCAAACGCCCAGTGCAATGGAATCTGTTGATAGACTTTTACCATTTTGGGGGTAAAAATGGAGACATGCTCAAATGGTGTGGCCTCTCCTACGCTTTTCACAATAAGATAAAGATTTTATATATATCGAAACGGCGATACACGATACTCTAAAATTTCCCTATGTTCTGCTTTAGAAGTTGGTCAGAATAGTGAGAGGTTTTATAGTGAATAAGAGGGTGTGTGGTGGTATTATTTCAAATAAATGAATTGCACAGAAAACCCCCGCCCATCAGCCCTTCATGTCAGCCCACGGCATCAGTGGGGAAACCTCCAGCTGGCCCGCCCACCTCCATCAGCGCCTCTCATGATAGAGAGCGTTTTACCTTGGTAATGTGGTGAAAAGGGGTTAGTGACTCAGAAATGATCTAATCTGGATTATGATCTACATTTTGAAGTTGGAAATCAAAGGGCTTTTAATAAGACTTATTATAGAATTTGTTGTGTTTGATGTGAGATACACGGGATTGTGTATTTCTGGGTTGTTTACACAATGTGTTATTGGATTATCATCAACAGTTTTGGTTAAATATACATTTAATCCATAAGGCAGAGCTTTTTGTTTTTGAAGTTTTGCCTTAAAGGAATAGTTCACCCAAAAATAAATTCTGTCATCATTTACTCGCGCTCACGTTGTTCCAAACCCACAAGACTTTTGTTCATCTTCGTAACACGAATGAAGATATTTTTACTGAAACCTGAGAGATTTCTGTCCCTCCATTGAAAGTCCTGACTCTTCAAAACGATCATAAAGAGATGGTAAAATAAATCCATGTGAATCGAGCGGTTTAATCCAAATCTCATGAAGACGATCGCTTTATATGATGAACAGATTTAATTTAGGCTTTTATTCACATTTACTCATTGATCAACATGCATAAATAGAGCTCATCAAATATGAAAAGTGGACAAATTTGGGTTTGGAACAACAACATAATTTTAATTTCCAGGTGAACAAACCCTTTAACAAGTTGATATGCAATGATCCTGCACTGTGACAAATTAATTTCACAAATATTCCATGTCAATTAATGTTCACAAAGTATTTTGTGTCAACCACCCACACTAATCTTACATGAAACGAGTTGTCAGAGCTCAAGACAAACACCCACAAAAAAGGTGTAATTCCTAAATATTTTGTAGCAGTGAAGGCAAAAATGACTGATCAGTTTATTATATTATTATTATTAATAATATAATATTATTAACCCTCTGGAGTTGTATGGTTTACTTTTATGATAGATGGATGTGCAAAATCTTAAGCCCCATTCACTACCATTATAAAGCTTGAGAAGAGCCAGGATATTTTTTAATATAACTCTGATTGTGTTTGTCTGAAAGGAGATACACCTAATATGGCTTGAGGGTGAGTAAATAATGGGATAATTTTCACTTTTGGGTGAACTATCCCTCTAAGTAATTGCTTAAATTTAAGTTTTTGACATAAAAAAACAACACAATTAATCAAAAAAGTTGCACTTATGAAGGTAAAAAAAAAAAAAAAAATGCCCCTGGAAATTTTCAGGGGGCCCTTAATGGAAAAGTTCATTTCTGACCCTGGCATGGGGTGACGTCTGGCACTTACAGTTTGAACTTTGCAGGTGTAAATTGCAGAAATGAAAAAAAAAAAAAATTGTGATTGTTTTCGGGGAATTAAAATAGGGACATTGGGACTCATTTATGAAATGAACCTATGACAGAAAACTGTGCGTATGGCCATTTGCACAAATGTATGGACGTGAGTGGTGGCTACGATCAAATCTCACGTCAGGTTTCAGTTTGTGTACGCAAGTTTTTGAGTTGGCGTGAACTTGTGTGCATCTTAGTAAATCTGGTGGAGAATTGTAATGAGAGCATTTTGATCATTTAGATTATTTTCCTGACAAACAACTGAAGCTCATTAGTCGATCATAAACCGCTAAAATAAGAATATCAAATTAAAATTAAATTAAATTATTATAGATGGGTGTTTGTGACCCATTAAAAATAGCAGCATAAACAGCAGAACGTGATTCACACATCGTCACATCACACACCTGCAGCGCTTCTGTGAGCCGAGGAAAACTGAATAAAATTAAGTCTATAGGCTATAAAAGGAATAAAATAAATACGACTACACAACATATACTTCATTTAAATAATTAAAGGTGCGGTAAGTAGATTTTGAAAAACACTGTTTGGAAGTTTGTCGACACCAACAACAAATGTGTAACCAATCAGCATTAGGGGGCGTAGCTATAACAGTCGAGGAGGGAGATTTGAAAAAAATAAAATAAAAACTGCAGAAAGAGAGATGAGACACAATACAAAAGAGCTCAAAAGAATATCACTGGAATGAAGGGTTATGACTGGGCAATATCTTTAGGACCCGCGTTTATATTAGAAAAGAGAAAAGTGGGAAGGCCTGAAAAAAAACACGGCTGTTTTGATTGTAGGGAACTACAGTAGGCCAATGAATGTTTCGTTTTATTTACCATATAAATTAATGTAGCCTAATTGTTTGCAATTATGAGATTACTTCTTGGCCGGGTTAGGTTTCTCCGTGTCGTAAACTCTAGGGGCGAGGCTTCTAAACCATGAGTTTTTAGGGGCGTAATATTTAAATGAGGATTGTTTTCAGCCGCCACATTTATCGATGTACGATAGGATTGCTAGCATATGAATGTTTGATAAATCACATGTGAACCCTGTCGTAAGATGATTTCTGCGATCAGATCTGTGCTCGTTTCTGTGTTAGATTGATAAATGAGGCCCAATATCTTGTTGATTGATGGTTGTCCAGTAAGGCTGTACGAGCCGAGCGCGATTGTCCCCCGCTGGTCTGCACTCACACTGCACTTTCCACGTTCCAGGCCGGAGCACGCTTACGTCATATACGCCGCAACTTTTTGAATGGAAGAAAACATGCACTTTCGCTAAGATACTGCCAAATATATAGGCTATTTATAATTTATGCCACGCAGCGATTTTCAATTGCACGTATCAGAGGATTATTAGAGGAATTTGCAGCTTTACTCGCAAACTACAATTCCTGTTCATCAATAAGGTGAAAACCAGACCCGTTATAAACCCAAATACACTCAAATTAATTACATGAATGGATAAGTGTACTATCATAGCAATAATAAAGATGTTTGCCATCATAATGTTGACAGTTGCGCACACAAAAGTAGTAACTGGCCCTCTTCCAAGCGGGCCATGGCCGGCTAACCAAACCACACCCGTGCAGGGAACGGAGCGATCACACTTGTCAAACAAACCGGGCTTTAGGGGTCAAACATTGCTTGGGGACGGTTCAGAGCGCCTAGTGCGATTACACCCTAAGATTAATGGTAAATAGGAGGCAAACCTGTTTTAAAATCTTTTTAATTACTAAATCTTATATTCCAAAAGTTTGTCTGTGGCTCTGCCACCTTGTAAAGTTACTGTCAGTGTTAATGAACACTTTTATTTACTTATTTAAAGGGTTCGTTCACCCAAAAATGAAATTTCTGTCATTTATTACTCGCCCTCATGCCGTTCCAGACCCGTAAGACCCTCATTCATCTTCAGAACACAAATTAAGATATTTTTGATGACAGAATGCTGTCAGATTTCCTTCCATAGACGCCTTTGCAACTTCCACTTTGACGCTTCAAAACATTCATAAAGAGATCGTAAAACTGACTTTTGCTCGCATTGATCAGCGAACACAAGCAGAAGCTCAACCTAACCTGAATGACGCACAGTAATTAATGAATTTTCATTTTTGGGGTGAACTAACCCTTCAGCATCATTGCCTCCCATTGATGTATGTCAATCACAGTGGATTTCAGACAGTATTTTATCTGACTTAGAATGCGAACATGGATTTTTATTCTTAATTACATGTATACACAGATGTTTCCTGGAACGTTAGGTCATGAATATTTGCCTCAAAAGTCATGGAAATTTATTTGTAGGAATGTGTACGAAGCCCGAGTCCAGCTGCTGGTCTGTTTTTGTTTGTGCTTTATTTTTGCCTACGCTCTGCATCATCTCTTGCCTCATCCCTTTACCCAAACCTGACCCCGAGAACCTTCGGCTGGTGTTGACACCGACCACGGGCGTTTTGGTACCGTGTCAACACTAGTGCTAGCGACGCCAAGGTCAATCCAACAGTTTAATACTTATAATGTCGCACAGAAGACCCATGCTAGGGCTTTCCAGTGGGCGTTTGTCATAACTGCCAGAAGAAAGCATTGTGTTCGTTTACTATGAGTTTGTTTGAATTCCCCTTGCATCATTCTGAGAGTGACAGTGGGGACGCTCCCACCTTACACCCGTACAAACTCCACGGGGGCAGACATGCTCACAGATGCGACTTCAAGGAATGAGTACCTCCTTCTGCTCATCGCTCTCTTACTGTGTCGTCAAATCATGGTCAGTGGACTCTTTAGACCGCTCTTGAGTTTGTTTTCGTCCAGCTTGACCATTAACAATGAACTCTGAGCTGTGTTCAGGGTTTTAGATATCGTAAATCTCTCATGTATTTTTTTTATTCCAATAACCCTGCAGCTTAAATTGGCTTCAAGTCAGTTCCGTTATTACGTGGACGGTTTGTTGACGAAAGTGTGTGCGCTTGTGTCTGAAATGGTCATCGTGTGTTTAGTCATATTTGCCTACAGGAGCTGCGCTCGGTGTGTTCACTGCTTCCCTGTTCTTGGTATTTGTGAGAGGCATGGGTTTATACTCTTTCCTGATGAACAGAAGACCATGACGGACTCAGACTAGCTGTCCTGCTTGTGCAACACCTGCCCAAACACTCGTTAGTTTAAACTGATTTCATGAAATTGACTATTATTCACTAACATGGTTCATGGAACCTTTGTATGTCATTATTATGATTGATGTTATTATTATTATTACCATCATCATCATCATCATCATCATCATCACCATCATCAATTATATTATTTAATAATAATAAAAACAATAATCTTAACTGCAACTTATTTTTGCAATTACCAAAATAAATCTTCAACGGTGTTGTTCTAACTTTTATTTTAGTTTTATTATAGTTAATATTTTGAATTAGATTTTATTTTTCTATTTTTAGTTTTTGTTAATTTTTAGTTCATTTTATGTGTTTATATATATATATATATATATATATATATATATATATATATATATATATATATATATATATATATATATATATATATATATATATATATATATATATAACATAACATTTTATTTTATTTAACACATTTTATATATATATATATATATATATATATATTGCTATTTAGGTTTAATTTATTTTTATTTTAGTTTTAGTTGGTGTTAGTTTTTTTTTTTTTTTTTTTTTTCCAGTTAATAACTTTAGTGCTTTAACTTCAACTTAATTTCATATCTTAATTTCATTTAATTGCCAGGGCAACACTTCTCATTTTCATTTAGTTTAAGTTCTTTACCTAATGTCTGTATTTTATTTTATTTCAGCATTATTTTAATCAAAATTTTAGTAGTTAGTTTTTTACAAGGTTTTTTATTCATTTATTTATTTTACAACAATACATGTTGGGTTACATGCTGCCAATTACAATGCAATCTTCAGTTTAATTTCTAAAATATAAAGTCATGCCTTAAATTAATTCTACTATATAGCAGGTATTTCTAAATTTTAAATATATAAAACAAATTATAATCTACTTCAGTGAATTTATATTATTGTATTACATTTAATGAAATATATATATATATATAAAATGTCTAAATTGTAGATCTATTGTCCCAGCACAGATCATAGGTAATATTGGAAAGAAAAATAAGCAGTGCAACAACAAAGTACAAGACATATAGACAGGCCTGTAGTGGCCAGATGATATTTGCCATTAGAAATAAATAAATATGATGATTGTTATGGTGGATATTAAACAGGGTATCCACATCTCGGTCTTCTGTCACAAAGCATTATCTCCAAACCATTAAAACGTGGAGAGAAAAAAGTTTTTTACTTGTTTCATGCAGAAATGTAAAAAAAAAAGTGCATTTTTTGAGCTTATTGACAGCTGCGCCTAATGAAAGCGCAGATGATGCATGAGTCTAGTTTAAGATAATTGAGCTGACAGCGGGCAGAGGGAAAGCTGAGGCCATGCCTTTTTGACCACTGGTTTAATAAACAAAAGAATGCATTATGAGGAGAAGTTCCTTCCTGCGCCCACGTTATCTGTGTCCCCAACCTCTCCAGCCCTGAGCTACAGCTCATCAGACTGCTGATAAATGGAGGAGGTCGAACAGACATGATGAAGTGCTTTTGCGTGCGTGTTCGCGCGTGCTGTTCGTATCCAGAAACTTCGGCAAACGTTTTAAGGGCCGAACGGCTATCTCTTGCTCATTTGCCAGTGATCCAGCAGGTCATAATGTAGCTCAGTAGTGTTGAAGGTCATCCAGCGCACATGCTGACGTCTGAACCATCACTTGCTGTCAAACTGAAACTCCAACTGCATTAGCCATTTAACCTCCATGGGTCAACAGGGTAATGTTATGCCTCTAGCGTTTCCTTCAATTTTCCAGTCAGATGTAACTAGCGACGCAGTGTGAACTTGTTCAGTTTGATGATTAAGCAGTAATGGTAAGTAGTGGTTCCTCTGAGGGCTGTTTACATAGTTTCCACTATAACAACTCAAACTCTTCACAAAGAAGTTTGAATCATTATCTCAAGGGGTTTTGTCTATTGTTACATTTTACTCATCTGACAAGAATGTAAAACACTGAAAAAACATGACTGCAAACACATTAAAGTCCCAAAACAATGCTGTGTTGAATATGAGGCAAAGTATGCACTTGTTAGACACATGCAAACATAACACAATCTGTTGAATCTTTTTATAAACCAAATGAAATAGTCATATAACGAAAGTTCAGGAGTAGGCCTGTTGCCCAACAGTCCTTTCAAGAAAAAATAATGATAAAGATGATACTCAACAGTCCTTTTCTGCTTTGTTTTTCCATCAGGACTTTCAATTTCCTACATAACCCAATGTCCCCAAAAAGAGAGAAAATATAAATCCACTGGTTCAAGGCCCCACAAAAACAGGTTATCCTCCAGCTGTTTAAAGCCCCCAGAGTATAGTCCAAAACGTATATCCCAGACCAGAGCGTGCCCATATGAAACTGCTCCAAAGTCTAATACACAAATGTCTCTTTTCCCAGAGATCACTTTGGACCCTTACACCGTTATGACTGCGGTCACGTCCACTGAGTGGCACAAAGACTGAGCGGCAGCATTGGTTTTCAGCGTGAATGCCATGAAAAACACACAAAACGCATCCAAAACGGGAAAGAGCTTTGTGATTGACTGTACAAACAGCTTTGACACAAAACCCGAGGTATATATTTAAAGACTGCCGAAAGCTACAGAAAAAAGAAGCAAATGGATCACTGAAATTCACATAAACAGCTGAACTCCAGCAGAGAAACATGGATTTGCAGTTATTGTTTTGTGTCAAAATGTTAGATTTTGAGGTAAAATCATACCGTATATATTGTATTGTTATATATTGTGTTGACAACTCATCAATTAAATATTTACTATCTTATATTCTGCATAATTTGGTGTTTTTAAATAAACACTGTCAAAAACTATACAAGTTTAAGGGCTGGCCAATATGACGATAGGCTATATATTATATATACCATTGATAAATGATTACTCTGATTTAAACCTTAATTAAATTTATATTCTACATAACTGTGTTTTTAAAGAAATAACACTGACAAAAAACTATGCTATAAAACTATATATGTTTTAGGGCTGGACAATATGATGATATAACATTGATATAAGTGATTACGTGGATTTAAACCTACCTATAATATATAGTAGTTATATAAAATATTCACAGGCAGATTTGCTTTGTGTTTCCCTGCCGTCGAAATCAGGCACATATAAATGTCAGGAAACGTGACTCCTGGCTGCATGTCAATATTCATGGATTAGGTTTATTTGACAAGTTGTAAGAAACACTTTCGAGTCCAACCTTTAGTGTAATTCGTTTGTTTTACTCGTGTTTTCGCAGTTTCCCCTATTAAATCCAGTCACGCAGCAGGTTCTTTTGCCACTCAGTCCAGCTGAGGGAGCGCGCTTTCAACGTCGATGCATACCCTCTATTGGTAGGCCCACCATAATAAGAGTCCTTAAAGGCCAACAAATGTTCCCCTCAAGAAATGCATGTGTAAATGTTCAAAATCAACATAAATTAAGAAATTAAGAAAAAAAAAAAAAAACTATAAATATACAAACGTAGCACATATACATACATAAGCAATGACTTTTTTGCTTAAGTGAGCGTCTTTACTGTGGCAGTGTCACGCCACATTTCATGTAATGACAATTGTAAAGGACTTGGATTTATTTATTCTTAATTGCATTTACCAGTCAAAAGTTCAGAAATTTTGGCTGTAAAGGCTCGTGCTGAAATGCTTTAATTTTTTCAAAGTTGTCTTAACATGAATTGGGCCTGAATATCCTTTTTCAAAACTGTTTTTTATTTTATTTTATTTTTTTAAAGAAATTGGAGTGAAATGGTTGAAGAGGAAAGTGAAGGAAAAGCAATCAACAAGTTTATAGCATATTAAATTCCTAAATATGACTAGTAATTAGTAGGTGTGTCCAGACCTTTAACTGGTAATGTGCATTTTGCATATTCTACTGTCATATCTTGGGAACTTCCAAATGCACCAGTTCTTCAGGACCAACTTCAAACTAGGGCTGCACGATTAATCGCATGAGATTGCCATGCGTGTCTCGTCAGTAAAGCCGGTTCTGTGATTAGCCTTAAATGTCCATCACCTGCTTTCAAATGGAGCGGCACTTAATATACAGAGCCGTCAAGTTCGCGGACAAGCTTTGTACGCAATATCGCACCCTGTCATAATTACGAAGTGCGATTCATCTGCGATTATGAACGCGATATTGCGTAACTTGCCTTTGAGCAGTTCTGGGGCTCAGGCCTCACACTAAAGAGGGTTCATTTTCTAGTGTCACCAACAGCACTACATTATGCTGACTCTGGGAGCAGCACTTTATCATTTTCTTGAATGAGCAGTATTAATGTCAACAAGCTACAAAATATATCAACGTTTTATTCCAGAAAGAAAACAAAAGCACACACTGATTTTACGGTTATATTGTTTTTAATGCAAGCATTTAGATTGCTCAGAACTGTGAGATATTAATCTTGCTGATGCCGTTTAACAGCCCATACTAACAGCTGGGCAGAATTCATATCTCTGTCCTTGTATGAATCTGACTTCTCTCTATCAGAGGCTGCGTTTCCCTCTATGATCGCCATTTCATCATTATCAACAAAGTTCAGTGATTCTGTGTTTCCTGAAACTGTAGTTCCAAAAAAACAATCGCAAACAGCAGCACAAAGATGTGTGGTTGGAACTACATCATTTCTTGTTAGTATGACTTGCAGACTTAGATCATGCTTTTGAGTGAAATTCAGTATGATCTCTCTCTCGCTCTCTCTCTCTCGCTTGCTCTCTCTCGCTCTCTGACACAGACACACACACACACACACACACACACACACACACACACACACACATTAGTTTTATTAAAATATTCTGAATTGGCTTTTATTTTTATATTTTTAGTTTTATAATAATTTTAGTTGAATTTTTAGTAATTTCATTTTGATTTGTCATTTTATTCGTTTTTTTTTTTTTTTTTTCTAAATATTTTTTTATTTTTTATTTCAGTTTTTAGTTTTTATATATTCCATTTAATAAATTTGGTGCTTCAACTTAAAATTATTTCAGTTCATTGTCCATTTCTAATTTTCATTTTTAGTGTTTTTCAACTAATATTTCTATTTTAATTCAGTTATGTATTGTTCCAAATACAAGACGTTTTTTTCTTAGAAATACATCTGAAAAAAAAAAAAGGCTTTGTCTTATATTCACGGTCTAGACATGTCAGTAATACACCTGCAACAATAGGTGGCGCCAAATACACGTAAAACGAGCGTACCAAGAAATACGGAGTGTACAGTCAAAAACAAACTTACCGTCTTAAGCCTTGGGAATACTTTTTTTATTTTATTTTTTTTTATGCGTACGCACGCAATCGAATGCACAGCCTTGCAAAGTATACTTCATACTTTACTCGTACGCGTACACAGGCGTTCGACGCATGTGTAGTTTTGAGCAATCTCCGCCACGAGTTACAGCCCATGTAAACCTCTTTGTATTATTTCATGCTAGAGTTGTACAAATGAGGGCACTTTCTAACCTGTTTGCACAATCTCTCGTCTACATAGTCGCTGTAGCTTGCATGTGTTCCCGTCTGTTCTGTTTATGCAGGGGTTTTTTTCTTCAACTACCTTGTGAATCGAGGCCCCCAGAGCACGTTTGCCACCTTGTGGATAAACTAATTACTGCGAAAAAATTAAATGCTAATGTGCGACCTGCGTGTATAAAGTACACACGGTTACAAAAATCCGGCGGTATGCTGACCCTCGTGTACGTGTAAAAAGTGAACTATACTTGTCATGTTTGTGTGCCTCGCTGATGGGACCAAAGTTCCCCCATACGTCATTTTAAAGCGTAAGACTGTACCCAGATTTCAAACCTACGATAAGATTTCACTTCTACTGTTGAAATGAAATTTTGTTAGGCTACATGGTGTTCACCATGAGATGGATAGCCTAATTATTATAAAATTCAGATACAGGTTATTTTTATATGGTATGCCAAAAAGTGTTTAAAATGTAATCGTTGGCATATTTTACCAGTATTTACCATACTTTCAATACAAAAATTTTAAATGTGAAGATTATGGAATATGAAAATTCTTAACGATTCATTCTGGGTCAAATCAGCCAAATTTCGGAAACTATTTTTTTTTTTATTTTGTTAATATTTTTTCTGAAGAAAGACAAAAATAAGTGAAAACGGAAATAAATGTTGGGTGAAAAGTTTTCACCCCACTCTACAAAATATTAGATTAAATATTCATCCATGACATGTAATATTTTCTTCATTTATGTGTCTTTCATCAGAAAAGAAATGATCAAAATCAAAATATTTAGCCTGGGACCTCTGGTTGAGCTGACACCTTCTGTCTTTTAGTTTAAAGTCGGCACGAGGTCAAAAGTGCACATTACTAATATTTATAGTAAACCGTTCATAAACAATCCATCCCCTCCAACTGTCAGTGAGCTGAATGGACACCCACTTCTAGATCCAATCAATTCCCAGCAGGAAAAATCAAGCCACACCCTCTATTTTCTCATCCGATATTCACACTAAAACTGCATCACAACACTGAAGTAAAGTTGGTCGCAACTTCCAGTTCGCACAGACCTTAAGAGAATAATGGTGGTGTTTTTGAAGCGTGTTTATGTGCAAATCAAACCCCTGTAAATACAGAAAAGCACTGGAGAACAAAAGATGTTCATCATGTACTCTTTAATTTGATTCGAGCCAATAGAAGTTATTACTCCTCCATTATTAACATTGACAGTTCTGTATTGTTGACCCAACTGGAACAGCAGCTACTGTGGTTGCGGGAAATTAGTGAATTAATTTTCTTTCTTTCTTTTTTTCTGACATGACTTCAACTGGACTTCCCTTAAAGCCTAATTGTGTCCTTTTCTCTCCATCCCACTCATTCCAGATGAGCCAAAGAGATTCCAGGTTATGATTCACGGCATCGAGCCCCTACTGGAGACGCCCATCCAGTGGCTGAGCGAACACTTGAGTCACCCAGACAACTTCCTCCACATCAGCATCATCCCGGCACCCAGTGACTGATTCCAGAGGATCCGACGGAGAATTCCGGAGAAAAGATCTGCAGAGACTTCCATTCCTGATTTCTCATTCTCGCCCTTGCAGTGGCCTTACTGAGCGACGGTCATCGAACGGCAACAGAACCCATGACGGGCCCCGTGTACCTGCTGCCTTTAAAGTTCTTACAGTCATACATTTGCACAAGCTTGATGTGATTGTACTCCCACATTAACTCTCCCGTTCCCACTCTCTAATTTGAGTAACGTACGCTTAGACTCTCAGATCTTTTAATTATTAGGAGGAATCCTGTTTGCTGTTAATGAGGCCTCTAAACCTCTAAAGGACTTGATTATCGACGTTTTATGGATGAGGTGTGAAAATGAAGATGGAATTCTTGCATAAAACTTGAAGCAGGAGAAACGACGATGATGATGATGATGATGACTTCATATAAACATGATCAGATGTGTGTGGTTTTGGCAGGCGTGTAGGGGGTCACACGGCCCGCTGGAGGCCATTAGTCACAGTCCCAGACTAATGTAGCACAATGAAGCTCTCTTTCCCGCACACCGTTAATGATATGCTTTACCTTCTTTTAACTATCTAGGTTTTTTCTCCATCTGCTTGGGAGAAGGTTTTCATTCGTTTAGAGACTAAATTTGAGCTTTGAACTGGGCATTTGTTGTATAAAAAGTAAGTCAAAGTCCAAACAAACACGTTCACATATCACACCGCTTCCAACTAATTAACCTTACAGTATTTTTTTTTCTCTTCTGACCGTTTATTTACAACCTGCAGCAGACTGTGTGTCTGTGTTTGGGGGGATGTGGGGACTGTAGATCAGCGCTGCAGACGACACACAGCTGAGAGTGATTATTCGTTTAGAGGAATCGGTGAGTGTTTTACCCCAGACTGAGACAGAGAGACAGCGGGTAAAACCGCAGCGCTTACGCCACCACCGGCCCACTTCTCGGCAGACTCTTCTCAACACTGCGCTGTTTGTGTACAAACTTTCAGATGTTTATATCATTCCTCGTATGACTCCCAATAATTACAGAAATAAAGATGCTGCAACCCGTCACTACTGATAACACGGTTAAAATGATAACACGGTTCAAATGTGCATTTTCATGTGGTGATTGCTTTTCTGTCTTTGCTAGTTTTAATTTAAAATGCATTTAATTAAAACTATTTTATAGCTATGCAGTGTTACGTTTCTGTGTTTATTAATCGGAGCTCTCACAGGATCTTATTCAGAGAAACGGCTTATTATTTGCTTCCTATATTCACATACAGACACTCTGGCTACAATTAAAAACAAAAAAACTTTTAGGTCACACTTTAGTTTAGGTCCAGTTCTCACTATTAACTACGACTTTTGCCTGAAACTCCTAATTACTGCTTATTAATTAGGGTAACACTATATTTTAGGGCCTTTAGCATGCATATTACCCGAATATTGGCTGTTTATTAGTAATTATTAAGCACATATTAATGCCTTATTGTGCATGATCATATTCTACATCCCATAATACTACCCAATACCTAAACTTAACAACTAACTTACTAACTATTAATAAGCAGTAAATTAGGAGTTTATTGAGGGAAAAGTCATAGTTAATAGTGAATACATGTTCCCTATACTAAAGTGTTACCTTAATTAGTAAGGTAGTTAAGTTTAGGATTATAGGATGTAGAATAAGGTCATGCAGAATAAGGCATTAATATGTGCTTTATAAGTACTAATAAACAGCCAATATTCTAGTAATATGCAACTAGTTAACATTGAGAATTGGACCCTAAACTAAAGTGTTACCAACATTTAAGACATTTAGTGCAAAATTCACAATCAACATTTTAAACAGTAGTGTTATTTTCACATGAACTCATTATGCAATGTTAAAAGCAATGTGTTATTGATCTTATTGTGAACAATTCATTCACGCTTGTCTCATTTTGAAAAAAAAAAAAAAAGGCATTTTTAAAATATAATTCAATCTTCCAGTGAAATGACGGACTCGGATCATTTAGTGAAATTAAACCCTCTCCTTTCCTACACTCGACAGCAAGCTGTCATTCAGATCGGCCTCCGTCCGATGAACTGAACCAAGTCCCACCCTTCGTTTTGTCTTTTTCGCTCATCTGTTTCACTCTGATGTTACAATACTGAAGAAAAGGTCAGTTTCTACTTCAGATTCAAAGAATGAGTCAAGAAGATGTTAAAAATCCAGCGGTCTGCAGTAAAGCGTTAACTTCACTAACTCTACACTAATTCTCAGTTGCTCATCTCCTTCCTGTAGATCTGGAGTGTCATGTGACATATCCGTCTGAAGCTGAAGGAAACTGGCATTCAACAGTCCAAAGCCCTTTACTGATGACTAGATTGATCACAGTACACTTATTGAAATGAAGATTGGCATAAAGTGGGATTTTCTTAGATTTCTCCAAAGAACCTTTCAGTGAACAGTTTAAAAGAACCATTTCTTCTTAGTGTGAAGAACAATTAATAATCTCTAGAACCTTTCGTGGAATGGAAAGATTCCGTAGATGTTCTTCATGGAACCGTTGATGCCAATAAAGAAACTTTATTTATAAGAGTTGAGCTAAATTCCAGTAATAACAGAACTGATAACACAATTGTTTTACATTTTCTAAAAATAAATAAATAAAAAAACACACACATTAAGAAATCTTTCACTTGATTTATTAATTTGTGGCCACATTTTACAATTGTGGCCGTGTTCTACTAATTTGTTCCCTTGTTTTAATTTAATTGCGGCCACAATCTAACTAAAATAAGGGATAAAAATAAGTTGTGGGAACAAATTTTGTATTAATGGCCACTATATATATATATATATATATATATATATATATATATATATATATATATATATATATATATATATACAGATAAAATCTGTATTTCCAGTTCATTAGTTACACTGAGAATGTACGGTCTTGCTGAGTGCATTGCATCGTGGGATACATTATCTCGCACAGTGTTGTATACTGTACATTTTGGCAAGTGATCTGAGAATTATTCGCATTTAGAAAATGTGTTTGTTCTGTTCTACTCGTAGGCTGATTCTTTTGTGATATTAATCTCAAAATTAGACAGCTTATCAACCTTATTTTGCAACGCGAAAGATATTTTCTGTGATTGAACTTCCAATTAATTAGCTGCTATAAGTAAATAACTGATAGAATAACAAAGTGCTGTAAATGGTATAAATAATTTGCAGTACAAACTAGTGTGTTTATAATTATATTGACAAAACAGTTTGCATATCAAGCAGCATCAAATTCATGATTGGATGGCTGTGGTTTGCTATTGGTGGATCTCATGTGAGTGACAGGTTGCCCCGCCCTCGTCATCAGAGAAGAGAAGAGATGCTGCAAGAGGAAGATATTCCGATTCAAGATTACCAGAACATGAATTTAACACAATCATGATGTGCAGCGATAAATCATTTAGAATAAATACTCCAATATTCAAAAGCAAAACACATTTGATTTGATGGTGACCTCAGAGGCTCATGTTGTTTTGTTCGTAACTGTAAAGAAGCGTTTCAGTGCGGTCGGTCTTGTGTTGGGGGAGGGCCGCTGGTTTTCTCAGGCACAGGAAGACGGGCGGGAGGCGGCCGGCGAGGACATCAAAGTGAGGCCGAGCACTCTTCATGTGTTCATTAAATAAAGAGCTGTCCTAGACTCGCTCGCTGATTCCAGTAAACCCGTCACTTAAAAGATCAGAGGAGCCACTCTCCTCCTCTGCGTCTTCCTCTGTCATCTCTCCTTCAGACATTTGTTCTGATGCATGTCGTAAGAGCAGTAAAAAGGGTTCTGCTTTTTCTTTTTTTTAAGCTCATTTCTTCATTTCCTTCGTTTCTTGGTGTCCTCCATGGGAAGTAGGTGAAGTCTTGACCGTTTCAGGCGGTGAACCCTCTTTGAAGTTAATTTAATGAGGAAGCGGACAGGGTTCATGTCTCCTTCAGCTCTCTCATATGTGACTTTATGCACATTACTCTTGCGTCGTCCACTCCCCTACGCTTGCTGATTGGGATATAAAAGTAAAACTCAAAGGCCATAAGTCAGCCAAGCCCTGTTAACTTATATGAGGTGTCAGAAGACAACTTTCCCCTCCGTCCGACCAGAGCGGTCTTCTCGTACCCGCAGTACACCTGGAGCTGAGAGCGAGGAGGGGGAGGATCACTGAGGAACAAACAACAAAACTCTCTCTTCTCCAACATCAGCTGCCCTCTAATTTTCCCCGTCACAGAGAGCCAACCTGTCATTAACCTCGGCCCCTAATGGTCAGGTGCTGAGGGACCCCGAGGAGCTGTGATCATTAGGGGACAATGATGATGATGACCACCACCACATCACTCTTTCAGATTGTTTTTCCTTTTCTTTTGTCTTTCATTTATTTATTACCTTCTTTCTCTTTCCTTTGATTTCCTTTCTTTTCCTGTTTTCTTCATTTGAAACAGATGAATGTGAATCTGGCAACGTTTTACACGTTTGTTGTTGTATGCAATGCGGCCACTCAGAAATTAAATGTCTGTGAATGTCGTTAAAGGGTTAATGCTTTGTCACGTTTAAAAATAGTGTAGGCACTATTTTTATGATGTGCCTTTCATGAGCAGGGATGCTTTTTTTTTTTTTTTTTACCACAAATACCATGCTTTTACATTTCCGAACAAAACTGAAAATCATTGACATGACCTTCGTCTCAAAATATAGTCATTAATTTGATCAAATTCTCATTTGCCAATTGAATCCACGACATTTTAAAAAGCATTAAATATTAAATCAAATTAGCACAGAATCAACTGCCTCGCTGTCGCGATAGCGTTGAGAATCAGCCAAATTTCCGCGTGCATCGTCAAACGCGATTGTTAAAAAAGTGGTTAATTTTTCTAATGGTTTGAAGGAGAATACAGTGAAATGCACCTTTTAGCCCAATTATACTAGTGTTAAGAACAGCAAAGCAACCATGTCGTTTGAGCTTGCTTGCATCTTTTTTGCATCTTTGATTGGACTCGTATCTGAGCGCTTCACTTCACAAGTGCACTGCAGTACCAGGTGAGTTACCGAACAAGTTTACTATGACAGAAAAGATTATGTGATGCAAACGTCAACATATAGGCCTGCTAGCTTACAAATCATGCATATGGTAAAAGTGTTTTGAGGACATAACATTGTATTGTGCTGATAACTGTGTGAAAATAAGTCTTTAATTTGCCTCTGAAATCATAATTTGTGTGAAAAAGAAAAAAACGTTGGTGTTTTATTGCCTTAGTATTTATTTCAGCTGGAAACTGTGGTTAATTGAATGTATAGCGATGTTTTTGCAGAGGAATGTTTTCCAACGAGCCTGTGACTTTTCATGTTTATACTCGTTTTAAACAATACGACCACGTCAGTGGATTGTGATTTGCTGTTCTGTCCATTCACTGTTTTCTCAATGTTCTGAAAACAAAGTTGTTTCAGCAACTGTTTCCCCTTTTAGCTTGAGTGATTCAGACATCATCATGCAGCGGGAAATGGAGAAAGCCAATTATCAAGTATAATCCACATGCTCACATGGGACCTATAAATGTACAATTTGGGAAGAGCTGAAAGGGATTCCATTTGATGTAGTCAGCGTTCTCAGAACTGGATTCGGACACGCATAAGCCGTGTATTACCACATCTGTTTAACAATGAAAATACCTTCTAGACATTCAGTTCTGACAGCTAAGATTTGATCATTTCTCTAAAAATTTATATTCGTCTTGGGATTTTATTTAGTTTGTTTGTTTTGAAGTGTTTATTTGAAGGAAAGGTTGCTGCAGTAAATGTATCTTTGTCAGATTTTCATCTTGAAATGGACCTCTGAACTCCTAGCTTTGTAATCTACAGTTACAAGGAGGTGGATTTTTTTAGACTAATGAGATTTCATAGTTGGTGGGATATCCAGCATGGCAGCCCAGATAATCAATAAAAAGTTCCTGTTGTGGTCACAGCTGGTCAGAATACGGTACAAGGGATTTTAATGTTTTTGTGCAGTGATATTTGTTGTCTTGTATTCATGTGCATTTCATTATTACAGTGACATGGTGTGATATATTCATAGGCCTGTGGTGGTGGTGGTGTTACTAACAGCTTCATGATTTGTGTGGTGTGGAATTTTACACTTTGGATTTGGTGACTGCTTCTTTTGTCTGTCAAGTCATGGATCTATTCATCGGAAGTGCACATGAAGCATCTCGTAATTGTAGGGTTGCTGTGTTGCTAACTTTTACCCTGGAGCTAGACGCTAGTCTGTAATGCATTGGTAAGGGTAATTTACTGTATTTTGAAATACCTAAGAATCAGAGAGTCCTTTCATATTTTCCAAATTGGATGTATTTGTGGCTGCTTTTATGTTGTATGTAATTGCAAATACACATTTTTTACAAAATTGTCATGATGCAAAAACTCTTTAAGCGTTAAAAATAACAGATCTGATAGAACGGAAAATATATTTTTTACACTCTACAGAGCCTCTTAATTGACATGGTGGGGGAAGAAATATATCTCAATGCTTTTGCATTTTCTCGCAAAAAGTTTTGCATTGCCCCGAGAAACTTTGCGTTCACTTGCAAAGAATTTGCAAAGTTTCTCTGTGGAGACCAAAACATTTGACATATAATTTTTTTCATCACCATATCCCATCAAAAACACAAGACCTTTGTGTCAGAATCAACTTTGCGTCAAGAATCAGCCACATTTCCAGTTGCGTCATTTAGAAAACTGCTGCGGTCAGTTTTTGTGCCATGGTGGTTTATAGGAAGGAGAATAAAATCAAACGCGCCTTTTACCCCAGTGCACCTTCAGCCCCGTCGTATGTGTAATAAAAGAGCACACAAGTGACAAACATGCATTAGATCAGTGAAGATTTATATTATAATTTACATTTTGTCAAAGCTGTACTTAAATAGCTACGTAAACCAGTATGTAAACAAAGACAGTCTTTTTCTTTAATTTAAAGCTGAAGATGAGGTGTAGACTTTGGTCATACTTTAGGACAGAACGTGTATGAGATACTACTACCTCACAGCACATGTTGCTGATGTATTGTCCTACTAACATCGCTGGACGAAATCATATTAAAAACAAAGGAAAAAGTACAAACATAAGATGAAATAAAAAGAGCCAGTGCATACAAAGGCCAAGGTGATGTGGAGTGTCCACAAACGTCACCACAGACCTGCAGAACAGACAGTTGCAGCAGCTCACACTGCATTTGCACACATCTCTGAAAAGTTCACTTTGGTTATCGTTTCCACATTCTCATTTCTTTATCATTTTTGGTTTCAGTGATGTGCCACACATAAGTAAGAAAATGCAGGGTCAGTGTCAATCTCACAGCCTGTGTGTGACAGCTAGACAGACTGCTATTCTTTGGACCACATGCAGACCTGCACATTGGGACATTTGGTTTCCTCTTCAAGTAGCAAAACAAATATCACATATGCCTCTCAATACAAGCGCGCGCACACACACACACACACACACACACACACGCACGCACACACACTCATTTGAGGTAACAGTTGTTGTTAATGTATAATATGCCCTTTTGAATTCATTATATTGTGTAGAGCTCAACATTAAGAGAATAAATGTCATGTAAAACACGTACACATAGATATGTAACCTCCGACCTCTCCTAGAGTAAAAAAAATGCCTTCAACAAAAAGGTCTACCTCTAACTTCAGCCCACATTAAAAATCAACCTGAATGTGGTAAGCTCTTTGCAGTCACACATGAAATCACAGTCAACTGGGACACTATTTACAGTTACTATCCACAAAAGAAGATAGTAGAAGAAAATATATAAAACAGTAAATTACAATGAATTAACCAGTCATTGTAAACATTGTTTCCGTGTATTGGTTGTGAAGGATGACGCGTTGAACAATAAATTAAATAGATTACGTAACAAACTAAAATAAACACCAAGAAGAGCAAATAATATTAATAATTATAACAACAAAAGAATATGATTGTCTTTGTCATTTGTGTTGGACATACTGGACCGCTGATGAACTGGATCAATGTCTGTTAGCCCTGAGTATTGAAGTCCCTGAACGTAAAGGCCATCGCCTGATTCTGTGAGAAGAATTATGCATAACTTCTGGCTGTCCATAACCTGGCCTAGGAGGCTAGTTAGGCAAAGCCTCTCGTCAGCTAGGTTTCCATGGCCTCCTCTGTCTCCTTTTTAACCTTGATGGGTAGGAGCTGGATAGGGCTGCTGCAATGAACCTTGATGACAGAGGACTCGCTGCCATGATCGTTCAGACGATACGCAGATAATGCAGGTGGCGGGGGGTGCCGGTCTCCTCCAGTGCTACCTGTGTGATAAGACGCCTTAAAATCCATCTCCTGCCAGAGCAGGCCAAAGATCTGTTTCTCCACCATGCCCTCTATATCAAACCCCTCCATTTCTTCCAGCCTGTCCGCGTTATCGCTGATGTCAAAGCGTTCAATTTCCTCGTTGACGCGGTTGAGTTCGTCCAGGCTGCAGCTGGGAGAAGGGGAGACCGCTAAGCAGTAGCCTTTGAGGTGGAGCCGCAGACTGTTGAGGTGAATGTAGTTGCGGTGGCAGTGCGGACACTGGTGTGGACGCTCTCGTGTGTGCAGCCGTTTGTGCAGTTTGAGGTGGACAAACTGTGTAAACTTGGCTGGACAGATCTTGCACTGGTAGGGCTTTTCACCAGAGTGCAGCCGCAAATGCGTTTTCAAGTTGCTAGTGCTGCTGAAACGCTTGTGACACACCTGTGAGGTCAAAGCAGAGTTTTAGGATCTGTGCAGAGAACTTGTACTGAAACAAATGTAATGAAATTGCTATGTTTATTTTACCTGGCACTCGTGGGGTTTCTCTCCTGTGTGGACCAAATAGTGTTTCTGTAGGTGGGCCAGCTGGGTGAAGCCTTTGTTGCAGGTCTGACACTTAAAGGGTCGTTCACCACTATGGACACGCAGGTGCACCTGAGAAAAAAAAAGATTGGTAAGCTAGGTACTACTAGGAGTATTTTGAATACATGCATAGCACACAGAGATGCCTTACCTTAAGATTGGAAAGCTGACCAAAAGTCTTGGTACAAACATTGCACTCGTACTTGATCTTCCCGTTCTGCTTCTTAAGTGGATAATCAAGACTTTTGTAGCCTGCGGAACCTCGTTTCATCTTGCTGAGATTGATCGCCTCATCCTCCGTGCGGCTGGTACTCAGAATCGCTGAGGTAGGCTTGGTAGGAACACGTCCCGTAGAGGCTGCGGAGCCGGCTGTTGGAGACCCACCGGCTGGAGCGTAGGGGTGCCCGTGCCCGAGGATCGGTTTGTCTTTCAGAGAAGTGGCTGCAGAGAAGGCACTGGTGGCCGCTGGGAGCAGGATGTCCCTGGGAGCCGGAGAGTCAGGTGGAAGCAGAAATTGCCGACCGCTCTCGGATGGAAGCATGCCAGGTGGGAAGGGTACGTGAGGGGGTACCAGGCTGCTATAAAAGGGGTACATGTGTGGAAATATACCCCCCAAAGTAGGTGGCCCACTCAAACTACTAACAGGGTAGTGGGGCATGAGGTAGCGTGAGTAGTGCGGGTTAGGGTAGAACGGCATGGAGCCTGCTGGCGAGTAGCCATGGTAGTGGGTCAGGCCACGACTGTAGAGTGCTGGAGAGAAGGAGAGAAGGCTGTCTCTTTGTTCAAGGGATGCAGGTGCAGGACTGCTTTCTGGACTCCTCTCGGGACTGCTGTGTGCAGAAGGGCTGGGCGTCGCTGAACACTGTCTGTGGGAGCGGGTCGGGAGGCCAAATACTGTGGTGCCCTTTAAAAAGTCCTCGTTTAGGGAAGGGCGGAGTGGATAGACAGCACTGGGGTAAAGAGGTCGGTCCGGGCTGTTGGGGCAGCGGGGATGGGTGGGAAGTGGTCTGCTGGGTTCTTGCAGCACGTCTTTTAAAATCTCTGAAACGCTGTGCTCTCTTTTCACTGGGTGCTTGACTTCAGTCGCTTGCTGCTTGGCTTCAATCAGGCTCTGCTCTGTTCACACACAATAAAACAATATGTTAATAATTTTCTTACACGTTCACAGATCTGACATTACACAGATTCCTTGTCAACAAGATGGAGAGACAAGTACATCCAATTGCAGTAACTGTTATTTTGAGGGGCACAGCAGTTCCATTGTCTCAGAGCACATAGCTCTTCTTAAAGCAAACTTCAACAAAGCACCCCAGTGGTTCACTTAGTGTGACAGTTTGACAAATTGTCTCGTGTTAGGGTCTACAGACAGGATGTGAGGCCTGACAGCCACCCCGGTCAGGGTGGGATGGATGCACTGATACTATCTAATGGGGTTCACTGAGTGGGTGTGGGGGGACTGATGGCGTCCTGCTAATAGGGATCTAAATGCCTAGATCGCTCCCTTTTAGAGTCTACAGAGGCCGGATTTTATTTAGTGATCGATCTTAAATGAGCTCCCAAATTTCTGCCCAACCTCAAACTTAAAAGCAGAATTCACAAATGTGAACGAAACATACATGGACTTTTATATTTCTCAAGTTTGGGCTTAATAGACCCATTATAAACCATCCGGACCCTTCCACACACCCACATTTGATGAAAGGTGGAAACCTAATTAGAAAATTACTTTCCCATACATCTTAAATACTTTAAAAGGATGTAAACAATTAAATAACTTCCTGCTTCCTGTCCACTGAACTTTCACAGGGTTAACTGTGTAGAATTCAAGTGTGAATATGAGTGTGTGCATAATAAGTGTCCCTTAAAAGATGTACCGTACTCTCTACTCCCCTATCCTTCTGTCCCGGCAGCTACGTGTAAACAAACCGAGAGGTTATCAGTTCTCCCCTCCCACCTCTCTTCTTCCACAGATAGCACCAGTTCTGTTCCTCCCTAGAGAGCTTGCCAAAAACAAACAGCCGGCGATCACAGAGATATCAATCTGTCAGCACAGCCCTGCCGCCAGGAAGTTCAACTAGTCAATGGAGATGTTTTTTTTCTTTTTTTCTCCTTACTCTTAAAGTGGCAAGCAAATGAAAAAGTTCCTCCCACACCTCCTGAGGCAGGTTGACAAAGGAATGAAGGGACTTAAGATACACGTTGGCTGTTTTACACCCGGCAGGGCCAGTGAAATAGAAAGTCAACGTCTAAATCAGAGGTTTCATGTGGGAGGCTGTGTCAGTCAGATCAGCCCGTTCTGTTAGACTGACTCATACTCCAGGTTTCTTTAGGGCTGCTACTGTTCAGCTATGAGATGCAGGGGATATTATTCCTTCTTCAGGCTGCAGGTAAAGGGGCAGCAGACATGAGTGAGTAGGTGTAATTACAGACTTGTCTATGTGTGTGTGTGTTGAGCTCAAGGGGTCGGCTACATCCAGTGGCCCCAGGGTATGCGCATGACTCTGGGGAGAGGAGTCACACTGACTGGCCTGTTCACCTACCTATAATCTCCCCCTTTCCTCCGTATCAATCTTTCCTTCTGTCTTGTCCTTTTAGCTTGAGACTTTTATTGCTGGTTTATTATGTTGGGCAAAACAAACCTTAGCCTGCACTTTCATGTTTAAAGAACAAGGATGGCTGCAACATTACACTCCTATTCTTTGTAATTAGTCTGAAGAAAAACATTGTTGGGGAAGAAAGCAGAGAAATAGAGTAGTTCAAAGAATTCCGATCTTAACGGAGATGAAAGAGAAGAAGCTGGTGTGTTTGCACAATGCTTCACTATAGTGTTTTCCTTGACTTAAACTGAGATAACGAGGAACCGGGTCTATGACAAATAGAGAGAATTTGTTTGCGTCAACTTACTGAGCTTTTGCATCATAATCTCTCCAGAGGCAGGGTAGTTGAGACGACGGGCAAACTCAGGGCAGTACCACACCAGTAGCTCCTGGTCTGCAGGAATGGCCTTCACGGTGTAGAAATAGATGCTCATGCCGTTTTGGCAGGCAGCGAGGTTCTGTTCCTGCTGGGAATGAGCTGGATTCACATAACGCATCCAGTTGCTCTTCTCTTCGTCCAGTCCGTCCACAAAATGACGGAACTCTCCATTTGAGTATATCTACAAAATAAAAAGAAGAAAATTACGACCAGACCAGAATAACTGTCTATGTTAAAATGTTCAATTCTCTAGTCCTCCAGGGTGGTGCTCATGTCTGTGTGACCAAATGAGTGGGATTCGCTCTTATAAAGTCGCACAGTGAGTCAGCAAACACCCCCACACTAATATTCACAGAGTATCTCCATCCAGCTCTTAGGTCTTGTCTGAAGTTTGTTAGGGGGACGCCTGTCTCATTATGCAGTTCACACTAAGCTTGCAAGTTCCAGGAACACTTTCAGACGTCACAAACAAGGTTTCCCTCTGAAACGTCAACACTGTACTTCCTTTTCTCTACGCTTGAAACTCTCACCAGTTACTGTGTAATCACCTGTCTTGCAGCATATATTGAAGGACTGACAGTAACACAGGAAAGAATGATATCAGCGCTGTTTCTAGTAGGTAAAGACCAGAGTTGTTCCGCTTGGGGATCTTCGATTTGGCAGCAATATGGAAGTGACAGAAAACAAGTCAACACAAAACCAGAGCGGGTTGACTTTGCACTTTCTCCGTGACGACAGCTGTAGACGACAGCTGCAAGTCACAGATGAGTGAGGGAAATGTGTCGTATTAATGATAGTGGCACAACAACAACTGTGATGCAGATTTATTTTCTTCACAGATCAAACACTACAATGACATGGGTGATCTGTCAAGCTCACATATTCTTAAGAAATATATATATATATATATATATATATATATATATACACAGCAGCAGAACTGAAGAGTCATTCAGCACTTCCTGTCCCACACGCTCACAGAGCTGCACAGTCAAATAAAGATTACACTACATGGAACGAACCGCTGCACTCTCAGTCATTCAGCAGCAATGCACTTCCCAAAACAGCAGATCTTTACTCAGCAGTTTCTGGTCGCTCTGAGAATATTAACTCACTGCTTCTACATAACCATCTAGCCCATGATGTCACGCAGGAAGTCAGTCAGTGGAACAGGAAGTGACCTGGTATTTTTAAAAATTTTTTTTTTTTTTTACTTGCCCGCTCCTACTTTTATTGAAAGATTCTGAAACAAAACAACTCACCCGCCAGAAGTACTTCCTGTTCGCATCTTTGGGGACATTTTCTGCAGTGTAACTTTCTCCCACAAGGGGGCCAAAGCGTGTGCCTTTGGGGATGTATTCTCTGCTTACTACACCAATAACCTGGTTAAAACAAAGTTGGAAAACAGATGGTTAAGAAAGAGGTAGATGACGTTTACAGCACAGTATCTTAGTTTCACTTAGGATCAAATCATTTTCTGATTCATTCCTATATAGCATCATTAAATTAGCAAGGCAGAGTGTGTGTGTGTGTGTGTGTGTGTGAAGGGTAATTAATTGACAGTCAGCCAGATGTGCGCACTTGAAAGACACGGAGCCATGCCTCTCTTCAACCGTCACCTCTCCTGACAGCCACAGGAAGCTAAAGGTCATCAAGGTTGTGTCCTAAGGCCGAGAGAGTCCCGCTTCACCTCTGATTAACCGCACAGACACTTCTCCTGAGGAGAGCACTGAAGCTTAACCTCTCTTCACAATATCGAATCATGCAGGTGCTTTCTTTGATAGTACTATATTAATAAAGCCGGGCGGTAACGTATCGAGGGCCACACGGAAGTTTCTGGTAAGACGGGAGTTAGAAACAAAACACTCATCCCTCTCCAAAACTCCCACAAAGAGTGATTGCAAGCACTCCCCATCAATACTCTCTCTCATCATCATAATCTTCCCCTGTGAGCACATGACTTCACTCACTCTCTTCCTGTTTGAACCTCAGGTGTTTCTTGAAGAACTCTTTATCAGCTCATAAGTACGTGCTCACAGGAAGAGATAAGACGGACAGAGCTATTGATGAAAAAATCTATATCCCTGTTCCTATTGATCTATAAACACTTTGAAAATAAGAGAAGCTTAATCCTATTCAAAGCGCCTGCCGTCATTAGCGCTGGAAAGGTGGAAAGTAGTGTGTTTGTGGATTGTCTGCCGCAGATAAAACAGGTTTGATAGATGGCAAAGAGCTCGCCTCTCAACTTTTGCACTCTGGTGCTTGAGGAGCTTGTCATGTGCTGCTCTGATGTATGGATGTTTGTGTTAGCTGAGTAACAATGTGAGTTAGAAATTATTAAGCACACAGACATAGACAGGGTTTTTTTTGTTCAACAAAACAAGGGCTGACAGTGCAGATAAAGAAGATTAATACCAGTTGTGTGATCAGTAGGTGCGGCGTAATGGAGATGCTGTTTAAACAGAAATCACAACCATCCAAAGTTCTGCTTAAACCAGCTTCTTGCAGTTTGATAATGTGACAGCGTCTCCGAGGCGGGTTTGTGGATTTACTGTTAGCACACTCATACACGCAGGCAGGAATTATAAGCAGATGGTACGCAGGACTGCAGTTGTAACCTGATGAATGTTGTGGCACATTTCAGAAAGGAAGCCTCGAGGCCATGAGTGCATCGTGCGTAATGCCGTGTCATACCTCTTTGGAGTCTGCTGGGTGTTTGAAGGCCAGGTTCCGGGGTAAGGACGCCTCGGCCCGGGTCAGTCCTGTGTTCTCCAGAGGACCCTCCCAGGTGTGGTCCTTTACGATGTACGTGCATTTCTCCTCAAACTCGTCCTCCGTCCATTTTGTCATGTCTACATCCTCTACGTCCATCTTGAGCTCCTCATTGTCAGCGGTGTAGGGTGCTCCCTCAGTAGTCAACATTGCCGAGCTGTGATGAGAAGCAGCCTGAGAAAAGAAAAGGAGTTAGACGTGTTGACTGTGAGAACTAAACATTATCTAGGTAAAGGGCAAAGGTTAAACTACATGAATGCTCTCTTTTCTGTGAAACATTTGTAATCCACAAATATTCTTTTATACCAAAAAAAAAAAAAAAATCTAAATTTTGGCCTAAATTAGATCTCGATTGTTTACAAAACATTAAAAAACGTCACTTAAAGCCTTTATATATTATGCATTATAAAAGTATTTTAATGCATTAATTATGCACCATTGTGTTATCTCAAGAATAATTGTAACCACAGTAATTATATTTATAATATAGTAATTATATATTATAATGCTCACGTTACTTCTTTAGAAAGTATAACACATTAAAGCACACAACAAACAACCAGTTTCAGATGTAACAAGGAATGTGCAAATATTATAATGCATTTTAACTTTGGTTACAAATATTTACGAATATAATGCATTATAATGTACATTATGAATTCCTTCATAATGCATTATAGTATCATAGTAAAGTGTTACCGAAATGTCTTTCCACACAGAGAAGCTAAAGTGCTCCTTAAAGTAAACAGGGATCCTGAGCCGTTCGTGAGGTCAGAACTGATCACAATCTCTCTTCTAGTGTCCTACTCTTCATTTCTGTCCATCAACTATCCCTCATACCTCTTCCCCTCTCCCTGTTTTCTTCCCTGAGTGAAAAAATAGTCACAAATGGAGGAAAACAGAGGAAGGAAGTCCCGTCTACATCTGAATGTGGCTAAATTTGGAATCAGAGTGGCAGAGCAACGGAACCATCAATCCATGTGTGTGTGTGTGAGAGAGAAATAGAAACAAAAGAGGAGAAACGTTTTTCCATTGGGACGCAAAGTGATACAATCAATCTTCAAGGCAAAATTTAATGCAAAATATATAGTTACTTGTTCAACCTAAACTAACCTGCTCTGAGAATGTTTTTTTTAAAAAAACCTCTTAAAATAATTAAAAGTGCATTCATTTAGTTTCAAACTTTTTTCATTCCTATAAATTACAAATGTTAATAGTTCCATAATTTTTTATAAATTATAAAGTTCACTGAATTAATAAAATTTCATGTTCCAAAACAGATAGCAATTTCTATAATTAAAAAAGTTGGTTATTTTATGTTGTAGTTGAGCATTTTCTATTACACTAGCATTTTATACTATTTTTATTATACAAGAGAAGATGAGAAAATGTGTTTTGTTAGAAAGACTCTTGCACGTAGGACAGCTGTAGAAGCAAAACTCATAGTGAAACTGAAAAACTCAACATTAACAAACATGGAAATCAGATGTATGCATACTAAATATACAGACAAAATATAAAACTATATCTAAAACACTACTTTTAGGTGAAATCATTATATCAAAACAAAACAAATCTATATTTATAGATGCTTCCAGCCATTAAATACCGAAGATGCATGTCTAAGAATTGTTTTAAATGAATTCAAATAAATAGAAATGCCTACACTGTCATAGCCGAGAAAACTAAAAAACTAAATAAACTAAAAAACTAACACAAACAAACAAAAAATTCATTATAAAGCCCAAATAAGTTTTTCTAGCTCACAACAAACAATCACACCACGTATAATTAACATCCTCTAAACAACTAATTAAGCACTAAATATTTCTTTTATGGAATAACAGAAGCAATTGGTTCTAATGTAAATCGCATTCCCCGCCTCACACAGAAATAAAGGCAGAAGCCCAGCTCAGAGAAATGTCACTTACCAGGACGCTCTGGTCCCAGCCACACATAGAGGCTGTGTGTGATCTCTCCCCTGAGTGTGTGAGTGTGTGTACGGGACAGGTGCAGCTCACAGTTCTCCTGTCTCGTCCCACTGCTAGTCCAGATGGTAAGTGACTTCTACTGTGACTTCTTCTGCAAGTGCCTGAGATTGACTGACTGCCTGAGCATGTTTGTCTGACTTGTTGAAGGCACTTTGGCCCCGCCCACTGTCTCCTCCCACCTTAGTGTCACTGACTCCACCCACAGAGTGTATGATCTAACAATTACTCCACTGCTACACACACACACACACACACACACACACACACAGACACACTTACTTAACAAAATGGATACATTGCATAAAATTCTATTGTTTTTATGTGAAGCTAGTTATAAATATTATAATATAACCCTAACCTACACCCTAACAGGAAACTTTCTGCATTTTTACTTATTTTTATGCCATTTTCACAATTGAGGATGTTGGGTTTCCATGTTTTATGGGGACTTTCCATAGACATGATTTTTATATTGTAAAAACTGTATATTCTCTACCCTAACCTTAACCATCACAGAAAACTTTTTGAAAAACTGTATTTTTGCAAAAACTGCATTTTTACATTTTCAAAAAAACATCACTTTTAAATAAATCATATGATTTATAAGCTGTTTTCCTCATGGGGGCCAAAAATGTCCTCACAAAGACAAAAATGACTGGCATTACTATGTTTGTGGGCACCCTAACCCTAACCCTAACCCTAACCCACCCTAAATATCTAAGATTAATTTAAATTTCCTTTCTTTAATAACCTTTTCATTGCCCTTTTTTACTATTAAAATAGACGAATGTACTTCCTAAGTATCCTTGTATAAAAATAAATCTGTTGTTTTTCTTTTTTAAATTCTAGATGAATCCAAAACGAATAGTTTTGTACTACATTTTAATACCATTTTCATCTCTCTGATGACATTAGTTTAGAACTCAAACCCGTCACACTGGTCTTATAGTTCTTAAGGATGACTGAGACACACGATGCAAGGCTGTTTTGACCCAAATCCCCAGAGGTAAGGTCTTGTTTGAAGAGGAAAGTGAACATGTTGCTGCGTCTTCCCTTCGCTCTCATCCTGTGAAGGAAGGATGTCCTGTGACGGAGACTCAATGACTAACGCCGTTGACTGGGAGCTGACTGACGTTCCTGTTCCTCTTTTACCCCCCAGTTCACACTCTTTCCCACAATGCTTACCCTCTCCGGTGCATTATTCATTCTTGAGAGCAGTCTTACAAACTCATAGGAATATACAGTATTTGTACTGTGTTCTTACATGCCGATCAGTCAGATATATACACAAGCTGTAATTTTCTTGTTCGTTTGGTGAAAAAGAAGTAGAAATGAAAGCCAGAGGCTTCTTGCCTGTCCCTCAGCAGACATACGCAAAAACACTCATTACACACACAAACACTCTCACCCACCCGAAATTCAGCTGGTGAGAAAGAGCTGACCACATCAGTCACAGCCTACTATTTCCTGGCAGCAGACTACCCAGAAGATCGTCGTAGCCCCAAGGGCTGCCCAGAACCCGCTCAGCCCACAACCCGCCCCAATCTGCTCCACAGCTGTTTACACCCAAACCCACTCAGTTAAGAAGTCCAGGAAGGACCAGCACCAAAACACAGACATTCACCTTCAAACAACAGAGCTGAAACGGGGACCTGCGAGAGAAGAGAGTTCGTCTCGGCCATTGCCATCCCCAATAAGATCCACTTTAAGAGCCTTCAAGCCCATAAAAGGGCTGAACCCTCCAGGGCTTGATCAGACACCTTCTCTTTCTCTGGCGGATCTGAGGCCAGGGGGCAGGGAGGACTCTCTCAACTCTGAAGTCAAATTCAAATGGACCTTTTTACTGTCTATATAAAGGGTTTAATGCGGCCTGAAAGAAAACCAGCTAAACAATAGCGGGCAGAGGAGCATCAACAGCGTTGTTAGTTTTACAGAGAGCTCATAACATCCCCAAACCGCAGAGGAAGAGAAGAGGAAGATATGAAGCACATTAAGTGTCACCAGCAGAAATACAAATGTTTCCATCAGTTTTAATTACCTTTTGTTTTTATATTTTTATTTAAGTTAATTTTTAGTCATTTCGTTATGTGCTTTTGTCATTTTTTTTTTTAGGTTTAATTTATTTTAGTTTTAATTTTTTATTTAATTCCATTTATTAGTGCTTTAACTTAAACTTATTTCAGTTTATTGCCAAGACAATGTTTCTAAGTTTTTCAACTAGTATTTGTATTTTATTTTATTTCTGCTTTATTTCAATTAACAGAAATGTTTTTAATAGTTTTAGTTAACTATAATAACCCTGGTTCCAACTTGAAATTAGGAATGACAAATTAGCGTAGTGTAATTGCTTACATCCTTTAAGCTGCGAACTTAGAAGTTGCTGACGACCGCATTCAATCTACTGTTAGTCCTCAGCAGCCTGAGACTGATGTGTGAAAGCAGGTTGTGTTTTTATCTAATTTCCGTAACACAAGCCTACTAAAACAGTTCAAACAGTGTTATCTTTAAAATCGTTTCATCAGTTTCTCACACGTCATCTAAATAAGAGTGATTACACTCTTTGAAAATTTACAATCTTTGATTACAATTTGATTACAATCTTTGAAAACCTTTATGCCAAAAAAGTTCTATATAAGGAGAAATGTCTTAAATGATTGCATAATACTTTCATGCTTACAAGCTGTTTAATTCATAAATAAATTTATAAAAACAAAAATAATTAATTAAAACTAAATCCATAAAATTATTACATGATGAAACCCCTTTAATGTTCTATATATGAAATGCCAGATGGAATCCTTTAAGCGCCTGACGGAATCCTTTCAGGTTCTACACATGAAGCGCCTGACGGAACCCTTTAAGGTTCTACATATGAAGCGTCTGACGGAATCCTTTCAGGTTCTACACATGAAGCGCCTGACGGAACCCTTTAAGGTTCTACATATGAAGCGTCTGACGGAATCCTTTCAGGTTCTACACATGAAGCGCCTGACGGAATCCTTTCAGGTTCTACATATGAAGCGCCTGACGGAATCCTTTCAGGTTCTACACATGAAGCGCCTGACGGAATCCTTTCAGGTTCTACATATGAAGCGCCTGACGGAATCCTTTCAGGTTCTACACATGAAGCGCCTGACGGAACCCTTTAAGGTTCTACATATGAAGCGCCTGACGGAATCCTTTCAGGTTCTATATATGAAGCGCCTGACGGAACCCTTTAAGGTTCTACATATGAAGCGTCTGACGGAATCCTTTCAGGTTCTACACATGAAGCGCCTGACGGAATCCTTTCAGGTTCTACATATGAAGCGCCTGACGGAATCCTTTCAGGTTCTACACATGAAGCGCCTGACGGAATCCTTTCAGGTTCTACATATGAAGCGCCTGACGGAATCCTTTCAGGTTCTACACATGAAGCGCCTGACGGAACCCTTTCAGGTTCTACATATGAAGCGCCTGACGGAATCCTTTCAGGTTCTATATATGAAGCGCCTGACGGAATCCTTTCAGGTTCTATATATGAAGCGCCTGACGGAATCCTTTCAGGTTCTACATATGAAGCGCCTGACGGAACCCTTTAAGGTTCTACATATGAAGCGTCTGACGGAATCCTTTCAGGTTCTACATATGAAGCGCCTGAAGGAATCCTTTCAGGTTCTACACATGAAGCACCTGACGGAATCCTTTCAGGTTCTACACATGAAGCGCCTGACGGAATCCTTTCAGGTTCTACATATGAAGCGCCTGACGGAACCCTTTAAGGTTCTACATATGAAGCGCCTGACGGAATCCTTTCAGGTTCTACATATGAAGCGCCTGACAGAATCCTTTAAGGTTCTATATATGAAGCGCCTGACGGAACCCTTTAAGGTTCTATATATGAAGCGCCTGACGGAATCCTTTCAGGTTCTACACATGAAGCGCCTGACGGAATCCTTTAAGGTTCTACATATGAAGCGCCTGACGGAACCCTTTAAGGTTCTACATATGAAGCGCCTGACGAACCCTTTAAGGTTCTACACATGAAGCGCCTGACGGAATCCTTTAAGGTTCTACATATGAAGCGCCTGACGGAACCCTTTAAGGTTCTACATATGAAGCGCCTGACGAACCCTTTAAGGTTCTACATATGAAGCGCCTGACGGAATCCTTTAAGGTTCTACATATGAAGCGCCTGACGGAACCCTTTAAGGTTCTACATATGAAGCGCCTGACGGAACCCTTTAAGGTTCTACATATGAAGCGCCTGACGGAACCCTTTAAGGTTCTACATATGAAGCGCCTGACGGAACCCTTTAAGGTTCTACATATGAAGCGCCTGACGGAACCCTTTAAGGTTCTACATATGAAGCGCCTGACGGAACCCTTTAAGGTTCTACATATGAAGCGCCTGACGAACCCTTTAAGGTTCTACACATGAAGCGCCTGACGAACCCTTTAAGGTTCTACACATGAAGCGCCTGACAGAATCCTTTAAGGTTCTACACATGAAGCGCCTGACGGAACCCTTTAAGGTTCTACACATGAAGCGCCTGACGAACCCTTTAAGGTTCTACATATGAAGCGCCTGACGAACCCTTTAAGGTTCTACATATGAAGCGCCTGACGGAATCCTTTAAGGTTCTACATATGAAGCGCCTGACGGAACCCTTTAAGGTTCTACATATGAAGCGCCTGACGGAACCCTTTAAGGTTCTACATATGAAGCGCCTGACGGAATCCTTTAAGGTTCTACATATGAAGCGTCTGACGAACCCTTTAAGGTTCTACATATGAAGCGCCTGACGGAACCCTTTAAGGTTCTACATATGAAATGCCAGATGGAATCCTTTAAGGTTCTACATATGAAGCGCCTGACGGAATCCTTTAAGGTTCTACATATGAAGCGCCTGACGGAATCCTTTAAGGTTCTACATATGAAGCGCCTGACGGAATCCTTTAAGGTTCTACACATGAAGCGCCTGACGGAACCCTTTAAGGTTCTACATATGAAGCGCCTGACGGAACCCTTTAAGGTTCTACATATGAAGCGCCTGACGGAATCCTTTAAGGTTCTACATATGAAGCGCCTGACGGAATCCTTTAAGGTTCTATATATGAAGCGCCTGACGGAACCCTTTAAGGTTCTACACATGAAGCACCTGACGGAATCCTTTAAGGTTCTACATATGAAGCGCCTGACGGAATCCTTTCAGGTTCTACACATGAAGCGCCTGACGGAATCCTTTAAGGTTCTATATATGAAGCGCCTGACGGAATCCTTTAAGGTTCTATATATGAAGCGCCTGACGGAACCCTTTAAGGTTCTACATATGAAGCGCCTAATAAAACCCTTTAAGGTTCTGCATATGAAGCGCCTGACGGAACCCTTTAAGGTTCTACATATGAAGCGCCTGATGGAACCCTTTAAGGTTCTGCATATGAAGCGCCTGACGGAATCCTTTAAGGTTCTACATATGAAGCGCCTGACGGAATCCTTTAAGGTTCTACATATGAAGCGCCTGACGGAACCCTTTAAGGTTCTGCATATGAAGCGCCTGACGGAACCCTATAGAACCTTTTCTTCTACGAGTGATTACTAAATTAAAAGAAAGCTAGTGTACATTTCCTCTGTGTGTGTGTTTTTGGCTGTCAGTCTAAGCACATCCACCACGACTGAAATATTAGGAACAGCATATTAAGCCACGGCACCTGGATTGAACCGAGTCGAAGGGTTAAAGCATGTGTGTACACACATGTGCTGCAGAGAAGCTGATCTGCACGTGTGCCGCACGTTCTGCAGATGACACCCCTCCCAGCCCATTTCATGTGGGGTAATGGGGCAACAGAGCTCTAATCCCTCCGCTTCGACTCCACTTCCTCAAAGCAGCCATCTGGAGATATGTCTGTCTCCTTACAGCATTTACCACAGAGGGGGCGGCGCGGTGATTAATACTATGACCAGACAGATACCATCTAAACTGAAAGAGGACCGTGCTAAATTTGGCATGTGTTATTAAACTGTTTATATTGATGATAGAAACTCTCGGGATTCACCTATATTAAATATTAAATAAACCCTTTTTAAATAAACAGTGACAGTGCTCTCTGTTCTGTATAGAACCTTAAATGGTTCTGTTAGGCGCTTCATGTATAGAACCTTTTAGGGGTTCCATCATGGGATCATTTCACGGATTTAGCTTTAATTGCTTGATTTTGTTAAGGTTCAGGTACCTTGTTAAGGTAATGAAAATCTGTTTGTTTTGCCTGCTGGTTTCCATGAACGTCTGTGAATGATAGGGATGCTTTAATCCTGCAGACATACATAGAGTTCACACACACACACACACACACACACACAGCTCCACCCAAATGAGCCTCATTAGGATTAACTGAAGTCATTAAGAAAGCAAACAGTTCAGCAGGAGAAAAAAAATTAGGGCAAAGCAAAGGTTTAAGCTTTAATATATAAGACTATGTATGTGCAGTAGGACAGAACTCCACTATTGGAAATCAAAACTAAATTTACACAATAGTAAGGAAAAGCAATTTTTTTTAATACCTCATGCTGTTTTCTGTCTCTAAGTTTGCACAATATTTCATATGTATTTTTGTTACGATGACACTCTTTAGATCAGGCCAGTTGGCCGTGTTTGACTGTAGTTAACTCTTATAGACACACACACATCAGCTGCAGCGTTATGTTGAGTTGATAATAGAGTCCACGTTGAATGAGTTTGCCCCGCCAGCACACTTCCCCTCCTCTCAGCGTCTCAGATCTTTACACAAAACAGACATAGTGTTCCTGACCACCCCCTTACACACACACACACACACTCAAACATCTCCCCATCAAAGCAACAGAGAAAAGTGTGTAGGATGAACAAAGTCAGTAAGCACACATGCTCTTCTCTTTACTCTCAGTGACTTCATCAACATTCAGGGGAAACTGCTTTAAGAAAACCATTTAACTATTTAATAAGATCTGATTAGCAGAAGATGATCAGAACACGATGGCCTTTATCTTAGAATGTTTATCTAAACACACACACGCGCGCACACACACACACACACACACACACACACACACACACACACACACACACACACACACACACACAGTGAGTAGGGAAGCCCTTTGGCCCATCAGCACCCTGTGAATGAGTGTGTGAATGTTAGGAAATATTTAGTTTGGATCTTTGCCACAAAACTCTGGCGAAAAGCTGCCGAATGTCAGCACACCTCCACCTGTGACATGAGTCTTCCTGCGTGTGTGTTTTGCAGTGAATTCACAAAGCAAATCAAAGGTTTTTGTTTTTTTTATGTATAATTGAGTGCATGTAAGCTATTAATAACAACTAAGATTAACAGCATTCATTAAAATAACTAAAATATTTAAGATAAAAATGGAAGTATTGTGGATTTGTGAAGATGTGCAGATATACAGTAGTGGTCAAAAGTGATGCCTAAGAAAACATCTTCAGCCTTCTTCTTTTATTAAAAACGTGTTAAAGATGTTGTAGTCATGTTGTGTAGTTGTGTTTGGAGTCGCTTGTTTTATCTGTGATAATAACTCAATGAAACATCATTTTTGTCCAGACCGTCATACGAAGAAATTATGAACACATACAAAAACAAGAGAGAACAAATGAAATATTAATAACTGATTATGTTGAGTCAGTGTTTGCTTTTTACTGTCAGCTTTTTGTTTTTCTGTGCATTTATTAATTTTTTTGCATAGTAAAATAAAACTGTAGTTGTAGTTTGACTTTTTTGCTAAATAATTTTGTCAAATAAATACCTTAACCAAGTTGAGTGTTTTGTTCTTTACGGAAGAGGATTAGGGCCAAGCAATAATAAAAAAATAAAACCATCTCGAGATTAAAGTTGTTAAATTTCGAGAAAAAAGTTTAGATAAAATGTTGAGAATAAAGTCATTAAATTACAAGAAAAAAAGTTGTTAAATAACGAGAACAAATTCGTTAAATTATGAGGAAAAAAGTCGTTAAATTTCGAGAAAAAAGTCGAGATAAAATGTTGAGAAAAAAGTCGTTAAATTACGAGAAAAAACTCATTAAATTTCAAGAAAAAAGTCGAGATAAAATGTTGAGAAAAAAGTCGTTAAATTACGAGAACAAATTCGTTAAATTACGAGAAAAAAGTCATTAAATTATGAGAACAAATTCGTTAAATTATGAGTAAAAAAAAGTTGAATTTCGAGAAAAAAGTCGAGATAAAATGTTGAGAAAAAAGTCGTTAAATTACCAGAACAAATTTGTTAAATTACGAGAAAAAAGTCATTAAATTATGAGAACAAATTCGTAATTTAACGAAATTTGTTCTCGAAATTTAACGAAGTTTTTTCTCATAATTTAATGACTTTTTTCTCGTAATTTAACGACTTTTTTCTCGTAATTTAATGACTTTATTCTCAACATTTTATCTCGACTTTTTTCTCGAAATTTAACAACTTTAATCTCGAGATGGTTTTCTTTTTTTATTATTGCTTGGCCCTAATCCTCTTCCGTAGTTCTTTCACTCATATCTAAAATATAAAAAAAAAAAAAAAATTTCCTCATATTTCGAATCATCGAAAGGTACTTTTAAGGTTATTAAAATCCCATATCCCCTCCGGATGTCACTTATGGCCACTACAGTATGAAAACGAGAGCATCAGATAAGGCATCGGGCGAGGTACAGTCGAACTATAATGAAGCTATTTCACTTTTAAAAGGCTCAGGGTCACTGCCTGTGTATTGTAGCTCAGATAATGGATCATGTGTGAGAAAACAGACGCTGTGTGTCCATCAAATCACTACTGAAGCACTTGTAATGTGGAGCAGGTGCCTGGAGACAAATTCTCATGAATACATGGGAAATATGAATCATCAACCATGTGGTTTCATATCAATAAAGGTTTGAAAACACTGATATGGTTTATTCCTTCTCAGTAGACAATTTTTATTTTAGCAGCCATGTTATGCTTGAAGGAGAAGGCTGGAAATGTCCATTAGCAGAGATTAAAAGTGAAAAACTTTGTTTAAATCACAGACGTCAAGCCGTTCAGGCTGAATGAAATGTTGCGTGTCGGACGCGTGTTCAACATGCAGACTGTTTAATGATACATGTCACATGTGAAGTATGACTGTAACTCTCCTATAGTGTAGATGGCATTAATCACCGTAAAATGACATGATGAGTGTTTTGGATCAGAACTGTGTGTTAGTGTGATAAATGTAATGAGTGATGGATATGACAGGTGTGTGTGTGTGTGTGTGTGTGACCAGCAGCCATGCTTAATCAGCACAGACAGAACAATGAGTCCATTTAAGCCACTGCTGATCACACACACACACACACACACACACACACACACACACACACACACACACACACACACACACACAGAGGTTTGTTTTTGTGAATTGTGGGGTCATTCCATAGGCGTAATGGTTTTTATACTGTACAAACCGTATTTACTTTCGCCCTACACCAACCCTACCTCTAAACCTAACCATCACAGGAAACTGTGCACACTTTTACTTTCTCAAAAAAACTCATTCTCAATGATTTATAAGCCTAAGGGGACATGGGCTAATGTCCTCATAAGTCACCTCTCCTTGTAATAACTATTTCATAAAAGACATATTCAAACGCACTCTGTCCGAGGTGAGGATTAAGAGCGATAAATCTAAATATACATGAGATTTGACTGCACACTCACTTGCAAAAAGTTTTTATTGATCTAGGTCTTTGCAAGTGAGTGTGCAGTCAAATCTCATGTATACCTATGTCATAACCATGTCATTATACAAATATATGTCACAAAAACACACACACATCATCAGCTGCATGCAATCACCAACTCCTTGATTAAGGATTTATTCAATAAGGAATATTTGATGATGAGTCCTTGAATTATTCTAAAAATAATGCACACGTGAGGTGGTAAAGCGACGAGACACAGATTCAACAGTCAATTATTCTGCTCATTCTCTTGTATAGTTTCTTATACATCTCATCTGAAGCGTCTAAAATGTCATTTTAGAGCTTGTAACAAAAGCTTGAGACTAAAGCAGTTATTAGAGATATAGAGATTGATGAAGTGTTTGTGAATTACCCGAGTCTGAGTCTCTCAACAGTGTTCGGCAGCTACTAATAGACCAGCTGTATGTTAAACTGCTTCAAGAACAGAAATGTTACTCCCTCCATACTGAGAAGTGTCGTGTAGCTTTGCGAATGCAAAACTATTTTATAATAATAGTAATAATTTTATTTTATTAATATTATAATTTTACTGATAAGTTTAACTATTTTTCTGTGCACGTGTCTGTGTACTGTATGTGTGTGTTTGTATGGGAGAGAGTGCATGCTTTCTATAGATTATTAAACATAATTTTGTAAGGAATTAGTTTGTCATTTGCATCCTATTGTTTGTTATGTTTATTGGTTTGCTCAGAGTCTTTTGCTGTTGTTGGAGCTTTGAAATAACTGAATCATTTGGCGAAGTGATACGAAACTGTGATGTGGTCAAAACCTGCCTGGAACTACTTCAGCTGTGCGTTTACTGGAAAATAACTGCACACCTTAGAACATCCATCAACCAATCAGAATCAAGCATTCATCAGCCCTGTAGTATAAAACAAATTTACTTCGCTAAATACAATGGAATCTGTTAATTTGTTATAACAGAGACACACAGAAACGTACAGACATTAAAACATGTTAATTATATAGTGATAAATTAATGTGTAATGTGTAGTTTTATTGATGCATCTGATGAATATAAGCATCAATAAAATAATGCAATACATACATTTTTGTTAAAAAAAGCAAATTAATACATTTTTACCCGCCATCTGAACCCCCTGATGTGTGTGTTTGAGCAGTGATGTGTTTCCGATGGATCACATGACATCGCTATACACCAGATTCAGTGTTTTAGTGATTTGAATGGTGAAAAGACTGTCCTGCTCTGACTGTGTTCAGATCATTGGCACAGCTCTGTATAATGTGATCAGTCATTGGCTTCATCTGCTTTCCAAATGTTTATTTTTGCTCATTCTTCTGGTAAACCTCCATCCAAATGGATTTTGCAAAAGCTTCCTCCTGCCAAACTTTCATAGAAGCTTGTAATATGGATTAAATAATGTTGTCACGCACAGTTTGATGGACAGCAGGTCTTTTGGAGCTTTCAAAAGGGGTTTTTGCAGTAATGCCATTTAAGAACCATTTCTGGTTCCCTAAAGAGCCTTTCAGTGAACAATTCTTATGAAGACCATTTTAATAATCAAAAGAACCGTTTTCCACTATAAAGAACCTTTAATGATATTTTTAATACTTGTGTAATGCATGTCTATATATCATTCCAGTTTCATTTATTTTGCATAAATTCCAGGCAGAGTTGTAATATTTTGTGTGAAAGAGTTAGCAAGCATTGAACTTATTCCCTAATATATGGGTGTAAACTTTGCCAACGTCATTAAGAAGGGTTTTGAGGATTATAAAGGAGAACCGGGAGGAACCAAGTGACATGAAGGCAATTAGTATGATATCGCTGACCTATCGTTGCTTGGCCAGACTCCATATCCTCCCTCTCTCTCTCTCTCTCTCTGTGGGTACAATGGAGCTCTTGTGACATTGTCCTTTGATTGGAGCTCGTGTAGTAAATATTTAGAGGGCATGCAAAGGAACTCTCATGTCAGCATATAGAGACAGATAGCTGCTATCCATCAGCTGCTGATGCTGTCTGGTGCGGGTGGTCAGCGAGGGGCTCTCTAAGTGCTGTGTGGAGCAGCGGCTGTTGATTTACCCCTCCATCACCTCTGGGTGCCCTCGTCATGACCCCACAGGTCACCCGCAATCATGAGCATCCAGCGGCCAATGGCAGGAAAGAGTTCACTGATACACACACACACACACACACATGCTTGTTACCCACTTCTTTCACTGTCCTTCATCTGAACCTACATTTTGCAGGAATATATTTAATTCTCACGGACACCATAAAATGGTGAGCAGATCACTCTCCACACACAAACACAGTGTTTCTGCAAACCTCTGGTGAACATGGTAAGAAACCAACCTCCAGTTTTTGCTAGCTCACATAGTGATAGGGAGAAAAATGTTTCATAACCTTGATTATAAGGAATGAGTGTCATATTGGAGAAAACAATAGTGAAAATTCCAATATGGGAGTAATAATTATTTGCTGAATTTATTGGGAAATGAGCTCTGACGAGGACAGTGATGATGGCATAAAACATCTGCACAAACGGAGCCCTTTCAAGCTCCAAAAGGTAACAAAATACGATTTATTTTATTCTTCTGTAATTGTTACTCTAATATCAGAGGAGTTTTATATTATCGCGACAGGTAGAGATCCTTCCGTGTTAGATATTGATCCGGGTCGATAAAGACCCGAATATGTAAGAATGATTGGCGAAACAGTCATGCATTTAAGGGTTAAATAATGTTTTAAAGGAAATTCGATTTATTTGACATCAAGGCTGGAGAAATGTTTTTTTAGAAATGTTATTCAGCTATATCATGCCATATGTCATTCAACATTATGAAACTTTTGTACTTTGACACAACGTGAAATATTAACACTTTATTTTGATGCTCCTCAACAGACATTCTACTGACTATAAGTAACTTTTCAACTACATGTCAACTTATTCTACTAACCTGAACCCTGATACTCTAATGAGAGTTAGTGGACATGTAGTTGCAAAGTTACATATAGTTAGTAGAATGTCTAAAGTGGACTATTGGGATAAAGTGCAACCCATGAAAGTCTTCCGTCCTACTCTTGGAGAACTGGCATTCATAAAGCGAACTCGACTGCTTGACTTCTGAGAGTTCTGTTTACTGGTTGAGTGCAAAGATGCAAATGATACATGATCAACTGTGCTTCTGACAGTTTTGCATTTCATAGCAATTGCAAACCATACTGAACCAAACCCTAGACTAGCTTTTCAAGCAGGTTACTGATGCACACTTGAGTTTGACAATCCACTTTCACACCAACCAAATGAATGAAACTCAAACTGAGTCCACACCAAAAACACCAACAATCCTTCACAACCTTGTTTTCGTTAACAATTAGATAGATGTGTATTCTAATAATTTTTTATTATTATTATTGATAAACACACACTAAAAAATCTTGGGTTAAAACAACCCAATTCGGGTTGAAAATGGACAAAACCAGCGATTGGGTTGTTTTAACCCAGAGGTTGGGTAAAATATTTGATCAACCTGCTGGGTAGTTTTATTTAACTCAACTATTGTTTAAAAATTACTGTATGTCTGACTTAAAACGAACCCAAAATAGGTTGGAAATTAAAAATCACACACATAATTACTAGAGGCAACAATAATAATCAAAAGGTGAACAATGTTCATTTATTAAACATTAATAAATGTTAATTTCCAACATATTTTGGTTTCATTTTAAGCAAGAAATACAGTAATTTTTAAACAATAGTTAAGTTAAATAAAACTACCCAGCAAACATTTAACCCAACCAATGGGTTAAAACAACCCAATCAATGGGTTTGTTCCATTTTCAACCCAACTTGGGTTGTTTTTAACCCAGCAATTTTTAGAGTGTAGCATTAATTTGTGTCTCTTACTCTTTAAAAGTGCTCTAATGTCAAATTAAAAGTTTTACTTCAAAAGTATTTTTTTCACTCATTATGTTGTAATAATCTTTTGCTGTGCTTCACTTATTTAGATGCATTGACTAACACACTAAACGTAAAGATAATTTTAACTGTAGCGTTACACGTTATTACTTTTAAAGTTAATATATTTTAAATGTAGTAAATTGCAAATTCATCATTAAAATGTGTAATTACAAATATATTTAAATAAATGATGTACATTTTACCTTGCATATACTTTAGTTTACCGTAAATGTTTGTTAGTACATTTCATATTTCATTAAATAACTTTAACCGTATTTCAAAGACAACAGAAGTAATTATGGAATTACATATAAAGATGTTCTTAAGTTCAATTTAAATTAGTCAAAATCTCCAAAATTCAGCTAATTGCATTTAATATAAACTTTAAACTATATAATACATGCATTTCAGTATATTAATTCTTTAATATGTACTAGTTTTAAAAGCATGCCAAAGTGTACATCTTTTTCAAGAATCACACTGTGATTCCTGAAGCTATGTACACGATTAAGTATAAGTAGCTAAAAATATATGCTTGTGTGTGTTAATATGCATTCGTGACTGTATGTGTGCGTGTGTCAGAGAGAGCGACTGCGATCCCCGTGATTTGTTGACATCAGACCTGTAATTACAGCGGCGCTCCAGATCACACACGGATGTTTCTGTCACTGTCCCTTTAAAACTCAATTCACCTGACAAACTCAATAACAGTACATGAGGAAAATGTCAAGCTCACAGCAAACACACACCCAGCACTCTAGAACACAAGGACGACGGCGCATGAGCTCACAATCACAGCTGGAGGCCTGCGGTTAAAGAGGAACACCAGTGTAAGTGCGTTCGAGTGTTGATTGTATTGTTGGAGGACAGCCCTTGACAAACACATGGAGACTGTTTGACTGGCCGCTGTAGCTGCCCTGTGTTTAACACATCCTTTACCTGCACCTGAGTGAGTCACGCCTCACCTGAACGGCTCGGTGACGCCACTCCTCGGAGACAAACACACACACACAAACACGCCGATGGTTGGTGGCGATTTAGCCGCAACCTAATTACACAGGAAGCCAAAGGAGCAAAACCTGTAATCATTAATGCGACTCCTTACAACAAAGAACAGAGTGAAGTCTGACCTCTGAGACAATAACACACACAGATACTGAACCCGCGACCTGTCGAAAACAAAAACACACGCACACCTCTGTTATCTCCCGTGAGTCAGTGGATCAGACCTACAGCGACATGACTCATGACAGCCAAACTCGTGCTCACAGACACACGCACACATAAAATCTCGATATTGAAACAAAAAGTTTCAGGGATAAACAGCCTCTGAAACAGAGTGACCTTTGACCTGACAGTTGTGATTGTTCTACATTTCTCGTTCTGTTCAGATAAAATACGTTCCCTGATAACAGTGCGAGAGAGTTACTTATTACTACATATTATCACTTTCCTTTCACTTTTGAGGTTAAATATCAGCTATACAGTTTTTGTATAAATCATCCATTTTGAAAGCAGATTTTTATGCTCACCAAGGCTGATCAAAAAATACACAACCAACAGTAATATTGTGAAATTTTATAAGAATTTGAAATAGCTGTTGTCTGTGTGAATATATTGTAAAATGCAATTAAAAAACTGTGATCAAAGCTGAATTTTCAGCATCATTACTGCAATCTTCAGTGTCACATGATCCTTCAGAAATCATTCTGATATGATGATTTGATGATCAAGAAACATTTCTAAATATTGCTGCGAGCATCAGTTATTGGGGTTAAAGCGCTTTAAGGCCTTTAAAGGATTAGTTCACTTTCAAATAAAAATTTCCTGATAATTTACTCTCCTCCATGTCATCCAAGATGTTCATGTCTTTCTTTCTTCAGTCGAAAAGAAATGAAGGTTTTTGATGAAAACATTCCAGGATTATTCTCCATATAGTGGACTTCTATGGACTCCAAACGGTTGAAGGTCAAAATTACAGTTTCAGTGCAGCTTCAAAGAGCTTTAAAGGATACCAGACGAGGAATGAGAGTCTTATCTAGAGAAACCATCGCTCATTTTCTAAAAAAAATAAAAATAAAAATTATATACATTTTAACCATAAATGCTCATCTTGAACTAGCTCTCTTCTTCTTCTCTATTAGAATTCCAGCAGTGTAGACGCTGCTAAGTGTATTACCGCCCTCCAGAGGTCAAAGTTTGAACTAAATGTTATATACTTGCACTAGTATATTGTATATGACAATTTAGTTCAAACTTTGATCTGAACATGAACATCTTGGATGACATGGGGGTGAGTAAATTATCAGGAAATTTTAATTTGAAAGTGAACTAATCCTTTAAGCACATGCATAAAAAGGTATAATGTTTTAATTAACAATCCTGTAACCATCTCGATCATAGATGGAAAAGACCATTTACAGGCAATTTACCATAGGAAATATATGGTTTTTAAAGTTTTTTAACAGTTATCGAGGTTGAGCCAGAAACCTAGGACTAGTTCGCCAAAGTTGGTTTTTGAAACAATCTTCAATATTTAACGAATGATTCGATGGACAGCGGCGGTCCTAGAGGCAAAGTTGCTCAGAATGAGGAGTTCCACCATGTGGTATGAATGTCATTGGCATGTGTGACAAATTGCGTGATACACAATGCTTTACACACGTGAAAAACGTGAAGGCGCCCCCCCGGTGGCCAATTTCTTTCAAATTTCTCACAGGCCCAGCGAGTTTCATTCAGAACGACCTCCGTTAACCTTGTCTGATAGCTGCTCAAACTTTAGTTGGCGATGGCGGACATGTTTTTTGAGATACATCAATGTCCTCGTAAACAATCATGGCACCTCGGACAAAGACGCTGCATGACCGTTTTCAAGTCGATCGGACTGTCTGTGAGGTAGTTATAGCCGTTTTCATGGGTTTTTTTTGCTGTTATAGCACCACCAAGTGACCAGTCGCCGCATACTTTTTCACACGATCGCAGAATGAGCTCTTACATATCTGTGCCATGTTTGGTGAAAATATCTCATTTTGTTCACGAGTTATAGCAATTTTACCACTTCGAATGTTTTGGCGGCCCTTAGAGAGCATGAACCAGAATTTCAACTTTGTATCTTGCTGCACTGGTTTGGTTCCGGTCGGGTCAAAAACCTAGGACTAGTTCGCAATAGTAGTTTTTCCGTACTTTTGACCGCAGTAGTGCTGTAGGGCGAGCCTCGGTGACGTTGAAGGTGGTGTGAGCACTACCAGCTCTCAAAGATTCATTAGTCTCTATGACTTACGGTTTGGTCTGCCTGACCACTTTCAGGGGAGAATGCTGATCCTTGGAAAACTGAACAATTTCAATAGAGTTTCAGCGCTACATGCTTGAACCACTGATGACTCATAGCTGTGCTAATTCATATTTTTTGTGGAAACTGTGATTTTCAGGATTCTTTGATAAATAGAAAGTTCAAAAGAACAGCTTTTATATGCAATATACAGTACAGTCCAAAAGTTTGGAACCACTAAGATTTTTAATGTTTTTAAAAGAAGTTTCGTCTGCTCACCAAGGCTACATTTATTTAATTAAAAATACAGTAAAAAACAGTAATATTGTGAGATATTATTACAATTTAAAATAACTGTTTTCTATTTGAATGTATTTGACAAGTAATTTATTCCTGTGATCAAAGCTGAATTTTCAGCATCATTACTCCAGTCTTCAGTGTCACATGATCCTTCAGAAATCATTCTAATATGCTGATCTGCTGCTCAAGAAACATTTAATGTGTACAATTGTACAAAATATTTGTGTACAATATTTTTTTTCAGGATTATTTGATGAATAGAAAGTTCAAAAGAACGGTGTTTATCTGAAATCTAATCTTTTGTAACATTATAAATGTCTTTACTGCCACTTTTGATTGATTTAATGCATCCTTGCTGAATAAAAGTATTCATTTCTTTAATTCTTTTCAAAAAAATAAAAATACAAATTCTTTCTGACCCCAAACTTTTGAACGGTAGTGTATAATGCTACAGAAGCTTTGTATTTCAGATAAATGCTGTTCTTTTGAACTTTCTATTCATCAAGGAATCCTGAAAAAAAAAGTACACAACTGTTTTCAACATTAAAAATAATCATAAATGTTTATTGAGCAGCAATCAGCATATTAGAATGATTTCTGAAGATCATGTGACACTGAAGACTGGAGTAACGATGCTGAAAATTCAGCTTTGCATCACAGGAATAAATTATTTTGTCAAATATATTTAAATAGAAAACAGTTATTTTAAATTGTAATAATATTTCACAATATTACAGTTTTTTACCGTATTTTTAATTAAATAAATGTAGCCTTGGTGAGCAGACGAAACTTCTTTTAAAAACATTAAAAATCTTAGTGGTTCCAAACTTTTGGACTGTACTGTAGGTCTGTAATATGACTTTTGATCAATTTAATGTGTCCTTCCTCATTAAAAGTATTTATTTCTTTAAAAAATAAATCCTACTGAGCTCAAACTGTTGAACGGTGGTGTATATGTAATGCCACTAATGTTTGAGCAGTGCAAGCACACCAGGCCAAGAAAGAGAACCTGAGAAATCAGAGAGAAAAGTGTCAGAAACAGTGCAAAACCACACACACACACACACACACACACACAGACGACAACTGCCCCACACACTGAACAAAGTCATGACGGCCTAGAATAACAGCAGCCTGACAGACTGTCAGTGTGTGTGTGTGTGTGTGTGTGTGTGTGTGATGGGTGGCAGAATGCCACTGACAGCTGAATTTACAAATTGATTCTAATTGACAAACACAAAGAGGAACACACAAGTTAGAGCAAATGGTTACAGAGAACACACACAGAGATGATTCAAAGGCCAAAGATCAGGAATATAGATATTTCACGAGTTCATATAATCATCACATGTGATAAAGGTGAGCTGTCCATTACTGAGAGAACATGATTTCCAGAGCACAAGATACTGCTGTCGACACAACAATACATTATGATAAATAAAGATTCAAATAAAGACCTTTAACATCCATGGGATTCTTTAATGGTTCTTTTGAGAACTGCTACGTTCTTTTGTGGATCTTCTATGGAAAACACTCCTGGGATGTGTTTCCCGAAAGCACCGTTAGCCAACTATGGTCGTAAGTCCCATTGAACTCTGTTGGTAACTTGCGACCATAGTTCGCTTTGGGAAACGCACCCCTGGTGTTTAAAATAAAGCTGGAGAAATGTTAGGAAATTCATCTCAGGAATGAGGTGAGCCGCTCCTTGAGTGATGATTGACAGGTTTAAATGAACAAGCTCCTCCTCCTAAAAAAAAAAAAGTTCATAACCTGAACACACTTATCTACTATAATTTCTTGTATCGCTCCAGGAAACTCGAACTCTCGCACGCAGGTGTGTCTCGACATGAAGTTGGGACGGAGCCTCAGCATGATTTGGCGTAATAAAACCTCATTCATCCGCTGGTTTTCCTGCTGAGAGGTGCGGTAGACTTGAGATAATGTTATCACTGAACGCTGTAGTATTCACTGGACGACTGCCAAACAATGATGTGTGTGTGTTGAAAGTGAGTGTGATTTTGCTTTCCTCTCCATAGGCCAGTGGCGCATTAACACAGTATGCATGTTCCTTATATTTTTAGAAAGTGTCGTACTGCGTGTGTGTGTGTGTGTGAGCCGTGGCTCTGTCCTTGTGCGTGAACGGCTGTGAAATGTGAGTCACTCCAGCGATGTCAAACTGGCGAGCGTAAGCAGCGTCACCTGTCGCCCCGCCGCCCGCAGACAGGCCGCGCCGCAGCAGCTGAGGGTCACCGGTTCAGCGGGCGTCTGCCACACACTTGCCACATTCCCTTTTAACGACCGCCATTGTTTTTCTTTCTCTTTTTTCTGTCCTTGTGTGCTGTAACTCAACTCCTTCACAGCTCTCATCTTTTCATTTCATTCCCCTCTCTCTCTGCTGCCATCCCTCACACACACTTTACTGGCAGTGAAAGCTGCACACACACACACACACACACACACACATTCCTTTCTCTCTCTCTCTCTTTAACCATTATCCGCCACAGTAGGGATCATCTTTCAGTTCAGCATGTCCTCTAGTTATCACTGCAGAGCTCAGATTATAAACACATGTAAACACATACACACTGCTGCTCAAAGGTTTGAGGAGAAAAAAAAACAGTAAAAGTGACAGTAAAGACATTTATAATGTTAAAACAGATTTCTATTTCAAATACATGCTGTTCTTTTGAACTTTCTATTCATCAAAGAATCCTGAGGATTAAAAAGCATCTCGGTTTCCACAAAAATATGAACTGTTTTCAACATTGATATAATCATAAATGTTTCTTGAGCAGCAAATCATCATATTATTATGAAGGCTGGAGTAATGCAATTCAGCTTTAATCACAGTCATCACTGATGTATCTGATGATTCTGGAATACATGACTTCAAATGCAGTTTATAATCATATAAAATAGTGAATTTACAATGGTAAATCTACACAGGTCTCAAAAAGAGTCTTTCTGAAGATGCAAACAGGTGTTTTTTTTTTTTTTTTTTGTCTTTTTCTTAAAATAAAGTTAACTTTGGTCATATAAATGTAGTCTTATTTAATGGAGAAGGAAATTGGTGTCATAAAAGTGCTATTTAAATCAATTACTCCCTTTTCTAAAAACATCCACCATGTTTTGTTTTAGACAATCATTCAAATGTTCAAGTTTCATGTGTGTTCATGCCGTTTAGAGAAACAAAACTCCATCGTTCACTAGCCTCTTTAGGATAACTAGTATGTGAATTAGGTTATTAATGATCTATAACACCACATATTTACCATAATGCTTGGAATTTGCCAAAAAATGAGATTTATATGTCACAGGCACTTCAGTAAGTTTGAGGGACAAAATAGCGGATAATAACAAGGCTTATCAGAACAGCGATTTGATTGGCTGTTTGGGCTGTTGCTTTGCAGTTGAAGTTCATTTTTAGCAAATGTGCATCAGTTTGACACTGAAGGTTTTTGCTGGAATTCTATTTTTTAATGGTTAGCATCAGTGATGGATCATCATTCTATTTAACAACTATTACTGAACACATAAAAAAACAGAAAGTACCACAGTTAAACTATGTCACCGTATTGGGAAAAAATGGCCCTGTTCTGCTGAGCTAGTTGTGGTTAACTTGTGGTTAACTAAGTTAAATTTAACTTGTGGCAAATTTGCTGCAAATGTCTGGCAGAAGTTTGCCATAATGGCTTTTCTACAGAACTATATACCATGTACCATAGTAATTCAGTTCTTAAATACCATGGTAAATGAATATGGCAGTCATTCAGTACCACTGTATTACCATCTGATACCATCCCCTTCCTTTAATAAAATAAACATATTTTAAGGGTTATGCACATTCTGTCAAAAAACATCTCAAAATAAAAAATAAAAATATTAAGTGTTGATAGCGAAATCGAAGAATGAACTGGTGTAAAGTAATTTCGAACAAAATCAGGCCAAAACAAAGTTCATTTCAGAAGTTCAAAACTGTAAACTAGTAAACGCCTCTGAACTACCATTGGTCCATAATTATGACATAATAGGTGGGTGTGGCTTTGAGGCTCCGCCTTCTCTGAGGTGTAAATCTTCTCCGGTTCATTTCTTCTGTTCAGTCGGTCGAGGTCAGACACGAGTAAAACATGAACACACTGGAGAGACGCCTAATAGTAGAAACTGAAGCTGTGATTCTAATTTAAAGAGACACTGACACTGTTTTTCATGTTTAATACTGTAAAGCTGCTGCTTTATGAGCTTTTGATATATAAGAGGTCATCGTACTATGAGAATATCCTGTGAGTTTCAGAGCTGAAAACGTCCTTGTTAGTCCAATAAAAGCTTTTATTGACACCAGACCCAGAGAACGACTGATCCTGGAATGTGCCTATAGGTGAAACTCCGCCTCCACAGAAGAAACCAACGCCCACTTCATCATTGCAGCGTTAGCCCCGCCCACTGGTGTGTCAGTGAGGTGAGGAGGAGAGAAGAGCGATACAGGATTAAAATCACATTACCTTTCAAAGGATCCTAATGCTAGGAATATGATTATTTATTTTCAACAATGTGAATGTCTCAGTTGAGCTTTATTTAAATATTTAATATTTAAATTATATAAAGAAAACGATCAAAGAACGCTCCCTTTACAATCGCTGGAGCTGTCAATCAAACAGAGCAAGTTTATCAGTGACTGAGTTCTGGACTCGCGCCAAAACTCACATTTTATTCAATGAATCTCTAGTTATATCGCATTTGCATTTAGTTACGATGAAAGCATTCGTTAGTGTGCAGAAATTGAGTTTCAATGACGAGATCACTGCTTTCATGAGCTCAACAACATGTCTGTGATCGCTTAAAATAGAGCGTTCAAATCAGAGGCTAAAATTATTTCTAAATTATGACAATTTTTGATGTAAAAAGCATAGCAACATTATAAGTGCACTGCAGAAAACATTATAAAATAATAAAACCACACAGTTCATGACCCCTTTAAAGTGATCTATTGTATAAATAAACGTGACTGGAGTCTGAATCAAACACATCCACATCACTGTGATCCGATGCTTTCTGAACTGCTGTTTTCTCACCGCTGGTGTTTCTGTTGTGTGTTTATTCTGTTATTGAGAGGAAAGCACATATTTACATATTCATCTAAATGTGGGCGGAGTCAGGATGCTAATTGGTCATGCATTTCAAACTTCTTTTCATCCCTAAGTGAAGAACGAATTATAATTTTTCCGTGAGTATATCGAGGCCTGAACTCGCTGCAGCGTTGGTCCACCCAGCTCACAGGGACAATAGAGCTGCGATACCTGACCCCTGACAGACGCTCTATTCCTACCTCACAGGTCAAAGGTCAGCAGCCCTTCACAACACTTTTAGAGCCAATAAAACTGAAACCAAATCCATGACTCAAGGTGAACCAGAAGAAGATGACAGAGATTAATGTCGACAGTTCAAAACTCCTGGGCTTAAACTTCTGTTGTCTTTAGTTGTGAATCACTGACACCTGTGACGGCAGCAACTGCTGCAGGAATCAATAGCTCCTGCTTTTGCTGGAATGTGCATATGGACGTATATATGTACATGAGTGTGTGTGTGTGTGTGACTCACCACATTGTTCTTCTGCTTGGTATTTTACTCCTGATTAAAGCTGCAAACTCTAAAGCGAGCCAAACAACTGTGTCAGCAGCAGCATGTGTGTGTGTGTGTGTGTGTTTCATACAGGGATTCATCATTCTGCAGTGATGTGTGTGTTCATTGGCCCTGTCCCCGCTCTCCTCACAGAAACGCTGAAGCCATCGTGACGGATGCAGGACATGATGAATGTTTCATCTGTATCGCAACTGTCAAGAGGAGGTCAGACACACACATATGGACACACACACACACACACTGGCAGTAAAGAATTTGAGGAGGGGAGGCTCTGACACCACTAATATCATCTCTAATATAATCTTCTCACAGCAGCAATGCGTTATCCTGTCAGATTCTTCAGAAAATCATCCAGGAATTAAACACATGCTACACACACACACACTGACAGCAGTCTTCATACACAATCTGACAGCCGCTAATTACCCCTAATTGATAAAGTCACTTCACTGAGAGGGGGTCTGAAGTCTGATTAGCCTGCAACAGATGGGGCTGCAATCATCACGGCCTTATTGACCACTCGGTGTGTGTGTGTGTGAGAGAGAGAGAGAGAGAGAAGCCTCAATGATGCTGTATTGCTCCCCTAAGAAGTTTATCAAGGCAAGCATTGCACCCTAGGGAAATCTCTCTTCTCTTCTCTTCTCTTCTCTTCTCTTCTCTTCTCTTCTCTTCTCTTCTCTTCTCTTCTCTTCTCTTCTCTTCTCTTCTCTTCTCTTCTCTTCTCTTCTCTTCTCTTCTCTTCTCTTCTCTTCTCTTCTCTTCTCAATACCAGTTACACCAAGCATGGCCAATAGTTCATACAAAAATGAAATTTGTGCCTTTATTTACCCTTATGATGCACCAAACCATCTTTCTGAAGAATGTTCAAGCTGCTTTTTCCAATAGTCAAGTCAAGATCACCTTTATTTTGGTCACACTTTAGTTTAGGGTCCAATTCTCACTATTAACTATGACTTTCCTTCAATGAGCTCCTAATTACTGCTAATTAATAATTAGTAAGTTAGTTTTTAAGTTTGTTTATTGGGTAAGATTGTGGGATGTAGAATATGGTCATGCAGAATAAGGCATTAATATGTGCTTTATAAGTACTAATAAACAGCCAATATCCTATATGCAACTAGTTAACAGTGAGAATTGGACCCTAAACTAAAGTGTTACCATTTATATAGAGCTTTATACAATAGAAATTGTTGTCAAAGCAGCTTCACAGGAAAGTAACAGAATCAATGATGCAAACGCCACCAAATATGAGACAGATTGAAAGTGCAGTGAAAGCAAACATTGACTGGGTGTTTAGGATTCAAAATGGATAATAAAACTACCTTAAAGTATTGCAAAATTAATAATCTGCTATTTTCAATATGTTTGTGAGGAGGAGAATTTTGGTCATTATTTACTGAAAATCTGTCCACTCTCAAATCTATGGAGCCCCACACAAAACATGGAAGAAAAATACATATTGTGGCTATGAATGAAGAATTCCTTCCTATGTGTTATGAATTTGTGGCCACTATTTATTAATTTTTTAATAAATTTGTTTGAGTTAAATTGTGGCCACTTTGTACAAATTTGTGCTCTCTTTTCAGGTAAACCGTGGCCATGTTGTAGTAATTTATTTAATTGATATAATTTAGTTACCAGAAAATAATTAAGCATTTATTTATAATTTAGCATAATTTAGTTATTTTCCAGACATTAAGTCGAGTCCAACTATAAGCTGCAGTGGGTCACAATTTCCCAAAAAAACAAAACAAAAAACAACTTTGTTGTCACATTTTATTATTTCAAACAGAATGTAAAATACCTGTAAATAAAACAAAATGTTTGCAATACGTCATAAACTATAAACATGTGTTTTGGTTCCCCTCACTCCACCACGATTCCTTTAAATTTCACAGTATTCGGAATAGAACAGGAATAAAAATGTACAGTAATTGGAAAACATAAATTTTAATGGACTTTACTATAAACAACATTTATTATTAACAGCAAGCCCGTGCAAGTCAAATCTCATTTGTGATTTTGCATTTTAAAACTGTGTTATGTTTGTTTGAATATGCACATGCGTCAATGAGATTCAATATTTGGGAGCAAATGATTTTATGAACTTGGAAGAGATTTGGATGACTTCAGTTTGGGTCTGTTCTTTATGCAAAGCTACTGTATGAAAAATGCTGTGAATAGTCTGATCACTTTATGCTTGTTTTCTGTAGAAAAAAACAACCTGAATCTTCTGTCGAGAGAGAAAGTCATACAGGAGTGGAATGACAAGTTTACAGCTTTAATGGCATGACAAGCATCAAATATGGGATTATGCGGTTAAAAGTAGGAAATGAGAAAATACAGTTTCACCAAAAGAATGGAGAAATAAGAAGAGAGGAGAGGAGAGAGGAGGAGAAGAGAAGAGAGAGTGATGGGGCGACTCTTGTTGACCTTCTGTTGGACTGAACCTTTTCATTAGTGCAAGAGACAACTCAAGGATGGAGTCTGGGAGATGAATTAGGACGAGGGGCCACAAATTTGTCCAGGACAAGGCCTTCCCTGATTAAAACTCATCTGAGTAACATCACCTCCGAAACACCCCGGCCCAATCTGTCTCCACACAACACATGTGTGAGTTAGTGCGAGTGTGTTATGAAGGAGAAAAAGATGCACAAGAAGGTCACTCTATTTGAACCGAACTTTTAGAGACATCGTGTGTGGATTAGTGTGGGAGAAGCAATGATAATGTTCAAGAGAAAAAGCATCATGTTTTAGGGTTATTTGGACCAGACATTTACAGTCATCTGCACCACCACACAAGTTAGCAAACTTCCCTGAGAAAAGCACATAACAACCTACTCAAACCAACTGGAAATGGAGATTAACCAGACTTTATGATAACTGTCTTGACTGATGACACTATTAGGCTCTTACATTTGTACAACTGCACCACTAAAAGTTATTCCTAAGATTTTGAAAAACCTGTATCACATAGTAATTTATTTATTTCCAATCATTTGAGTAGAAAGTGCCTATAAATGAATCTTAAACACAGGAATGGATGAGTTATTATGTAAGGTGGCCCCATATGCTCCAGGTGGCCCCGGGGGACCCTCATTGTCACCAGGGACAGTTGGGTTGGAAAAGAGGTCTTGGTAAGCTGCTAAAGAGCTAAAGCTTACAGAGAGAATGGTGACCATGAGCCATGATTAAACCGGTTAACCCACAGACATCTAATGACCTGAACACCCACAGACCACTGTATGAGTGTCTGTCTGAGTGAGTATAAACTGTTGCACTTGTACTATTGCAGATTTTGACATTAACTTTTTTGCTCACCAAGCCACCGTGTCTAGTGGTTTTACAAAGTTACTAGCCACTCAGCATTTTCACTGGCCACAGTTTTGACACTGATACCATGAAGACAAACTGCCATATAGATATTTTTAATATCATCTCATAATTTGGCAGCAGGTATATTAGGCTGCTGTCAATTTAAGACCTGATGCACTGATCCATTATACTGTTACACATGTGTTTTCTTTCTCAACTGTTTACATTCACTTCAAACATAACTGACTGTGTTTACATGAACACTCACCAAGACCAGCATTTTGACATTATTTTGAGTGTACTTAAAGGTGCCATCGAATTGAAAACTGAATTTATCTCGGCATAGTTGAATAACAAGAGTTCAGTACATGGAAATGACATACAGTGAGTTTCAAACTCCATTGTTTCCTCCTTCTTATGTAAATTTGATTTGTTTAAAAGACCTCCAAAGAACAGGCGAATCTCAACATAACACCGACTGTTACGTAACAGTCTGGATCATTAATATGTACACCCCCAATATTTGCATATGCCAGCCCATGTTCAAGGCATTACACAAGGGCAGCCAGTATTAACGTCTGGATCTGTGCACAGCTGAATCATCAGACTAGGTAAGCAAGCAAGGAACAATAGCGAAAAATGGCAGATGGAGCAATAATAACTGACATGATCCATGATATCATGATATTTTTAGTGATATTTGTAAATTGTCTTTCTAAATGTTTCGTTAGCATGTTGCTAATGTACTGTTAAATGTGGTTAAAGTTACCATCGTTTCTGACTGTATTCACGGAGACAAGAGCCGTCGCTATTTTCATTATTAAACACTTGCAGTCTGTATTAGGGCTGCACGATATATCGCATGAGATTGTCACGCGCATTTCGTCAGTAAAGCCGGTTCCCTGATTACCGCTAAATCGCCATCACCTGCTTTCAAATGTTGCGGCATTTAATAGACAGAGCCGTAGATCACTGAAAAGCCACGCAATATCGCGTTCATATCGCAGATGAATCGCCTTCGATAATGAACGCGATATTGCGTGGCTTATCAGTGATCTACGGCTCTGTGTATTAAATGCCGCTCCATTTGAAGCAGGTGATGTCGATTTAGCGGTAATCAGGGAACCGGCTTTACTGACGAAATGCGCGTGACAATCTCATGCGATATATCGTGCAGCCCTAGTCTGTATAATTCATAAACACAACTTCATTCTTTATAAATCTCTCCAACAGTGTGTAATGTTAGCTTTAGCCACGGAGCACTATCAAACTCGTTCAGAATCAAATGTAAACATCCAAATAAACACTGTACTTACACGATTAGACATGTTGCATGACGAACACTTTGTAAAGATCCATTTTGAGGGTTATATTAGCTGTGTGAACTTTGTTTATGCACTGATGGAGTCGAGAGCTCGGGAGGGGGCGGAGACTGTGAGCATTTAAAGGGGCCGCAGCCTGAATCGGCGAATTTCTAATGATGCCCCAAAATAGGCAGTTAAAAAAAATAATAAAAAAAAATCTATGGGGTATTTTGAGCTGAAACTTCACAGACACATTCAGAGGACACCTTAGACTTATATTACATCTTTTAAAAAGACATTCGATGGCACCTTTAACTGTTTAAGTGCAATAAGCAGCTAAAAATAACCAACCCGATCTCACAGCAATAAGTACATATTTTACGAGGTGGCTAATTCGTACAAATTTGTATGTTTATTGCTAAATTGTATGTATTTTATGAGTTGCCAAATTCGTATGAATTTGTACGAATTACCTACACCTTACCCTCCAGTGACCTCACCCCTAAACCTACCCGTCACTGGGGTTTAGATAAATTTGATGAAAACCAGTAAGGCCATATGAATTCGTACGAATTAGTCACCTCATAAAATATGAACAAATTGGTTGTGGGATAGCGTTGAAATAACTAAATTTAGTACTGAGAGGCGGCTTTATGTGCCTCACTTTGGGTGTGAGCACAAAATCTGCGGTGATGGGAAAAATTATGCACAAAATGTGCAATGCTGAAATTCAATCCGTGTAATATTCATCCGGACCAAATGAAACAAGTGAATGAATGAATTACCATTTTAAAGTTCAGTTGTGTACTTGATTACAAAATACAACTGTAAGTACACATCTTATTTATAGTGCTAATTTATGCTGATTTCAATTTTTAAAAGGGTGGTGGAAGGGTTTAAAAACGGTCATAAAAATAAAATAATAATTATTGTCCTAAAATAGCTTTAATTAGTTTTTTCATATTTTTATTCTTCTTCATGGGATTCACCTGGACAGATTTGTTTAGGGATATTCATGCAGAAATGTGGTTACATGTAATAAGAGTAAATTATGCATAATTACCTGCAACTAAACCTATTCATTGTAACAAAGATGCCTTAAAATAAAGTGTAACGGGATAATTTATTAAAGTGCTTTCATGTCTCATTTCAATAAATGAGATGTCATTTTGTTTGCATAGAGAAGGAAATGAACAGGGCTGTTCTACAAACAAATCCCAAATAAATGGAGCGACTGGAGGAAGGAGAGGAGAGGAGAAGTGGGGGTGCGTGACTCCATCAGATCCGGCAGATAAGGCCCTTCATGCAGCAGGGGCCCGGAGGCGCACCTGAGGGCCGGAGCGGAGGCGGGGGGTGGACAGCAGTAAAGACTCGAGCAGCGAAAAGTGAAGCTTGTTGGGAAAGGGTGTGCCAGAACTGAGTCACCATCATTACCATAACTTTCTTTGAGGTTGAGAGATTTTTGGCATCTTGTTCCCACGCTTGTTGTTTGTGTCCTCCTGTGATTATATCTAGCACTTGTTACTTGTTCTGGCATTTCCTGTGCACAAATCATCAGAGCCAGAGGTCAGAGGTCAAGCCATGAGATTTTCTTTTTTTATATATCTGTCTAATTCATTGAAATGATCCAACGCTACTTCTCTAATGAACTCAAGGAGAGCGAGGGCAGATTTACAGTGATGTAAACGCTGGTCTGTTCCTCAAAGTTATATATATATATATATACTGCACATGTTAAATATAAATATACAGTTAAATGTAGTGCATGAGCTGCTTTATGATATTTTATGGTGCTTTTCATCCATTTGAGTCTTGAAAGCTCCATCAGGTTTATTATCATTAACTAAACCTGAAGCTATTAAAAACTTTTCTGTCTTAGCTGAAATAAAATAAAATATAAATATTAGTTGAAAACGTAAACTAAACGAAAATTATAAATGTTGACTTTTCAGACTACACAATATTTTTGTCTGTTACGATAGTGTCAGATTATGTGATTTTGATTCCTAAATTCTTGCACTGTAAACCTGGATAAGTTGAGCTATCTCAAAACATTTGAGGTAATCAGTTACATCATTTTTTTTTTTTGGACTTATGATGTTCCTAATTTTAAGTAAGCAGAACTATCAAGTTTTGAGTTTGTAGTACTCATGCATGATAATTCCTCCTAATTTGAAGTACAGAGTTAGCCAACTCATACGTTTTTATAGCAGTTAACATAAAAGATTTAGTTAATTCACTTTTTTATTTTGAGTTCTTGAAAATCAAATGAGTTATTTACTTCATTGTAAACCCTAATACATTGTCAGAACTCAAAAAAGTTGAATGTGAATTTTTTGTCAAGAAACTAGTTTAAGTAAGATTTATATTTTGTACTCATACATTTTCATTGTTCTTAACTTGAAAGATTTGAGTACACTAATTTATACATTTAACTTAAAATTATCAGGTTATCTCAACATAAATATTTTTTCTAGCTTATACTAATTCAGAAAATGTCAACTTGCTAACATGTTAACAGTAGCATGATATAACACTTACTGAATGAGTACAGCAACTTAACACATGCAACCTACCTGCTCTCAAACCAAGCAACATGCATCACTTGTCACCATGATGGAAACTCTCCAAAAACCCAGAAACGCTTTTAAATTTGTATAACAAAACATTAATCACTACTAGATCTCCCTTGCCATTAATCTTGGACAAAAAAAAAGAAAAAAAGAAAAAAAGAAAAACATTATATAACACTTAATTTTAGCATTTACTCTCCCTTTCGAGTGCCATGGCCAAAGCATGCTGGGAAATAGAAAACCTGGCCCAATTTCAGTTAAACTTAAGTTAGTCTAAATACAAAGAAATGAATTCATACAACTCAAAATGATGAAATAGTTCCGTTTACTTGAAATATGTCAGTGCTGTGAACTCGAAAGAAAAAGAAAGTTCTAATAAATACTCATAACAGTTCATTTAACTGAACTAATTTGTTAAATTTAAGTTTGTCCTACTCAAACCAATGAACTATTTTGAGCGTTAGGATTTACAGTGTGTCATGTCATGGACAAGAAACATGTCAGACTATGCGTTGCTTCCCGACCAATCATCAGTGACATGCAGTCATCGAGAAGGTGGAATGAGAGTTTTTTAAAAGACATTAATGGACATTATTACGCATTAACTTTTCTCATCACACCGGAACCCGTCGCGGAGGGCAGAAATCATCGTGGAGGGCAGAAATGCAAGCGTTTCTGTCGTGACATCGTGAAGCGTCACAGATGAGAGGCGTCATTTGTCATTCACAATGACAAACACAATGCGAAATGAAACAATCGACGCCCATTGTCATTTAAGAATCAAACGGATCATGCCAAAACAAGATATATAACCCGAAATTAATTAAACCTAAAAAATAAATAAAATGACAAATGCACAGAAAGAAATGACTAAAAATTAAACTTAAATTAACATAAAAATATAAAAATAAAATCGAATTCAAAATATTAAAACACTTGTCTCCATTCATTGAAATTGCATGGAAAAGAGTGACCAGCACATTCTTCAATTTTTCTTCTTTTTTTTTTTTTTTTTTTTTTACAAAAAAGAGAAAGAAAGAAAAGAAAATCATACAGGTTTGAGTAAACGATGACTAAATTAAAATTTTGAAGTAAACTATTCCTTTAGCATAGTGTCAGTGTGGATAGCGAGAGAGTGAAGCACACAGGAAGTGTCTGTGAAAGAGCTGCTCTTCTAAAGACAGGATGTCTGCGCTGTGAAAGAGAAACTCTAATTATGTATTTGTAGCACTGGACAAGCAGGATTCTCTGTGAGCGGACCACTATGCAAGACGTCCCACTTATGAAACGCCAGACAGAAAATTATAGTGTGTCTGTCCTGTGAGTGAATGCTGGAGTGATTGATTGCTGGATTGTATTGATTGACGGATGAACGATGGACGGGTTGCCTGATCGGAGCAGTAAAGAAGACTCTTCCCAATTAGCGGCAGACAATCGCAGGCCTGCGGGACGAGCTGGACACAGACTGGGACAAGCTGTCGGCCCAGCGGGGCGCAGAGCGGCTCCCGTAAAGCCCTGTAGAGAGAGAGAAACAGCCAGAGAGAGACAGAAATGTTGAAATCGACGCTCAAACAAAGAGAGGGAAGATAAGAAGGGCGAGAGTGGCGAAGTGAATGGTGTGATTGCATTGAGTGGCTCCACTGTAAATACCACAGGAGCTGTAAAAGAGTAAAAGACTGAAACAGAGAGACACAAAGACAATCAACTCCACCCTTTCAACACTGGAGGTTTGGTGCAATTATACCCCAGAACAGTGAGTTAATATTCCACCGAGCCAAAACTGACCCTGACTGCGTGTGTTACGGACAGTCTGGGGTCAGAGAGTTTCAGGCTGTCCGGACAAAAGACAATCACAGTAATAAATGAGATCTCTTAACATCTCAACTGACAGCCGTGAGATTAATGCAGAGCAATCTGGAGATTTCAGCAAAGATCTCAGACTTTTTTGCATTAAATTCTTCCAAAACTAATCGATTCGTATGGAGACCCTAAAGAGACATTATATTATATTTTAGTGCTTGCGATGGAAATAACGTATTTAGTGCTTTTGCAAGCGATCACAAAGTTTCTCCAGGAAACGCACCACTTTTGCACTCAAACACAAATGTTTTGTGAGAGAAAGCAAAGCTTCTCAGGGAAGAAATAGAATAGAATTCTTGTTCTGATGTCAGGTGAATTAGAAAACTCTATTCAAATAAGTAAAAGCTGGAATTCAATTGGTTAACTGATTGTAATTTCATTGGGACCAATTGCCATTCTTTTCCTCTAATGTCTAACTGTCCAAGAGTGTCTCTGATCATGAATTATTCAACTGACTGATGGATTTGTGTAAAAACTTCAGATGTTAGTGCTGCCAAAGTTATACATATTCAGTCATTTTATAATGTTTAACACTTTTATTCCATTTATTATTGTTTACAGACACCAGAGAGCACAAATGTGTTTCTCTGTAAATATGAATATTCAGTAACACTTTACAATATGGTCCCATTAGTTAACGTTAGTTTAACATTAACAACATTGTGAAAAGGAATTGTTTTGAGTTCATTGAAATTAAAAATTTGAGTTAATTCAATGAAGGCGATTGATTTAATCAACAGAAACTCAAAATAGTGTTATCTGAACCACTTTAATTGATTTGACAGAAGATTTTTGCAGTTAATGAGCAATGCATTTGTTACAGTATTTAGTATTATGTGCTAACATTAGTTAATAAAAACACAGCTGCTCATTGTTTATGTCAGCTCAGGTCTATAAATAATATTAACAGATACAACTTTTGATTTTATGAATGTATTAGTGGATGCTGAAATTAACATTGACTAAGATTAATAAATGCATTAGTGTTTTTCTTTATTAGTTCATGTTAAATGATGTAGTTAATTAATGTTAACAAATTAATCCTCGTTGTAAAGTGTTACAGAACATTCTGTATGGGAATTTTTAATAATAATAATAATAAAACTCAGACTAAATATTTATCAGACATACTTTGCATGTCAGAATTACTTCGGGAAACAGGAAACAAAACGTGGTGGTTAACAGGTTCCGTTTATTAAATAACATTTCATCAAATGATCAGAGAGAAGTATATCCTGTTTGTGTATCAACCTTTCCCATTAAAATGACCCAACCATGAGTAAGCGTGATCACTCATCCCCTGCTGATTCTGACTTTTTTTTCCAGAAAGCATAAGCTCACAATAGATAAATGTGCTGTTTTTTACCCTTGAGCCAGAGCTTGTTAACACAGTGTTTCGGGCTCATTGACTGCGTCCCGTGCCTGTGGGTCGTCATAAAGGGCTCTGATGAGGGATGTGCTACTGTTCTTAAATTAGCATTGTGGCCTCCTCCGGAGAGACATATGTTTTAGTGTCTGCAGCCGCTCAAATCCCCCTCAAATCTGCCCCTCAGTCCAGCCCGGCTTAAGACCACACCTCTCCTCACAATCAACACAACACAACAAACATTCATTCACAAACACGCTAACACTAACCCTCATCACTGCAGCTGTGTGTCCTTCTCCAGCGCAAAGAGAAAAGAAATAAACCATGTGACCTCAGAATGATGTCAAACAGGTGCAGCAAAATGTGTCTGAATCTCACAAAAACACGTCTAGGTCACATTTAAATCAAAATAAAATAGGAAATTGTTTTTGCATTAAAAAAGAATGCTTATTTTTAATACAAGAATGCTTGCATTGCAAGATGACAATGACAATGTTTTAATGATTTCTCATTTTTTCACAATAATCATCATTATTTTAATGTGCTCTATTTTTATTATTATTTTTACTTAAATGAGCCTAAACAAAAGTGGTAGAACAAATACTACCATGATGAGAAAATACTATAAATAATTTATTGTTATTTATTTATTTTTTTTGCACTGTAAAAAGAATTAAAAATGTGTTTAAATGCCATTAAACATGTTCAAAATAACATTATAAATAACAATAAACCAGATAAAAATAGTGCACTATAGAAATGAGAATTTGGAGGGAAAATGTGTTTAAATTTCCTAAAATATGATAAAAATGTTGCACTACAGAACAGAAAATTTGGAGGGAAAATGTGTTTAAATTTCCTAAAATATGATAAAAATGTTGCACTACAGAACAGAAAATTTGGAGGGAAAATGTGTTTAAATTTCCTAAAATATGACAAAAATGTTGCACTACAGAACAGAAAATTTGGAGGGAAAATGTGTTTAAATTTCCTAAAACATGTTTTTAAAAATTCTTAAAATAGAACAATATGTTCTTTCGAAAACACTTTACAATAAGGTCCCATTAATTGCATTAACTAACATTGAGCAACACTTTTTACAGTGTTTATTACATCTTTGCTAATGTTAGTTCATGTCAGCTCAGGTCCATTAAACACTGCTGATTTTAATAACATACTAGTAAATGATGAGACTGACATTTATTTCATGTTAAATGATGTAGTTAACTAAAGTTGTGGTCAATGGTCATTTCTTTCTATTGATTTTGCGGTGAAATCCGAGCGGCCCGAGCAGAGCGTCTGTAATTGTCTGGCTCAGTTGTGATGAAGGCTAATATACTGTTTTTCTCCAAATCCTGAGGAGTTTTGGCTCTGCTTTATTAAGTAGGCAGAATTAGGAGGGGGTTTGGGGCGCACCAAATGGCACATCATCTAGCCCAACGCAAATCCTTATCCTTAAATCACTCAAATTAGTCTGAGAAAAGCTCTCGCTCTCTATACGGAATGACCTCACACACTGGATGGAGAGCCGCGGATAAAGCGGGCGTGTGACGGATGGGCTGAGTGCTGAAGGAGGGGACGCTCAGAGGCTGCTAATCACAGGGACCCCGCGGAGCACACAAGACTCCAGGCCTGACGCAGGGGCCCGGCGGCCCCCAGCCTGCCCCTGCCGTGCAGCGTAGACAGCCCCGCTGAGAGAGCAGCCCCGCACACAAAAGAGCTGCGGCCCAGCGGGGAGCGCGGCACTGAGCCGCGGGTTAGCATGACAAAGGCCCTGTAATGGAGTCTACCACACCCCAGCCCTCAGCTAAACAAACAGCCACCCTCAGATTCCATTAAGATAAGAGCAGAACACACACTCATCTCCGCGTGACGACTAACACACACTTAGCTACTGCACACACACATCTCTGGAAGCCAGGCAAATGAAGGAACTTGCACTCAAATCCATGAGCGATGTTCAAGAACACAAGAGCACACTTATTTCTCAAAGGTTGCTCTTTTGGAGCTCAAGAGAAGGTTCTGAACAAACGTTTGTCAACAGAGTTCTCTGGTCTTTCATAATGTTCTCAAAACTGTTGCACAGAAATGTTATGTATACGTCATTCGTGGAATTTTTTGAACCTTACATTCTAAAAAATGCTGGGTTAAAAACAACCCAAGCTAGGGTGAAAATAGACAAACAAACAAAGATTGGGTTAAATGTTTGCCTCCTGGATAGTTTTATTTAACTCAACTTTTGTTTAAAAATGACTGTATGTCTGGCTTAAAATGAACCCAAAATAGGTTGGAAATTAAAAATCAGACACATAGGCAAAAAAAAAAAAAAAAAAAAAAAAAGGTGAACATTTATTAATAAGCTATTTAATAAATGTATTAAACATATTAATAAATGTTCATTTCCATCATAATTTGGGTTAATTTTAAGCAAGAAATACAGTAATTTTTAAACAATAAACTGCCCAGCAGATTGGTCAAACATTCACAATTCACAGGGTTTGTCCATATTTAACCCAACTTGGGTTGTTTTTAACCCAGTATTTTTTAAGTGTACTACATAATACTTTGTTTCAGATGGTTCAGAGAACATTCAAAAGTAACATTCCAATAATAAAACAGAGAAAACATTCCATAACCAATAAAATGTTCACATCACCACTAAAAAAAAGTTTTAAAACTGGACGTTCTGAGAACATTCAGAAATTATGTTTTTGTAACTTAATGGGAACGTTAGCTAGAACATTTATTTTTTTTTGTTAGTTGGGTCAGTATTGACTTTGACTAAAATGTTTCTAAAATTACAAACTAATTTATGAACAAAAACGACTGAAATCAAGGCAACTGCGGACATAAAGTAAAGGCAGAGAGCTGTAAAATCAACGTGGATCAATCATTCGCTGTTGGAGGAATTTGATGGGAAATGTTTGAGGTCTTCAGAAGCTTGATCAGTGTTGAGATCCTTCTGAAACAGATCAGACACAATATGAGAGAGCAAAAGTCTCCATTTACTCTTCCCTATGGGCTTGAACAATAGGCATCACAGCGTAAACTTGCTCAATAATGCTTTCAATATACGAAAACAAAGCTTCAAATCATGGAGAAAGATTCACTTTCATTCTAGATGAATCAGGATTATTATAGTTAATCTAAAATAAAAACCATATCTCAATCACGATAAAATAGATTCCCTGAAACTGTTGCGTTTTCTTGCCGTTTTTAACTCGACTCTGGAGGTGTCTTCTTCTCCTTTCAGTTCGTGCATCACACTTCTGTCAGCTAAGAAACACACTTCCCTCTTTCTTTCACTCTTCTGACCCTCATCCATCCATCTCCTTCGTCCCTATCAGCACATCCGGAGGAGACGGACACGAGGAGAGAGATACCAGCCTGGAAGTTTGGAGTTGATCTATAACTGATCACTCGTCCTCAGGACAGGTGTGACGTGTCCTTCCCCCGTCCTCGGCGTCTCCATTACTGACTAATCACGCTGATCACGCCTGAGCAAAAGGCTGAACTCACGGCAGATACCAGCACACACACACACACACACACACACACACACACACACACACGCACCAGAGGAGATCTGTGACCCCTGGGTCAGCAGGAGGAAGAACCTCCATTTTCCTCCACAAAACAATCCTGTGTGAGAGTGTGAAAGAGTCAGATTACTATCACCTCACACACATCACAAGAACATTCATTAGCTGTAACAAAAGGGCCCTAAACCTCCCACACACACACACACACACACACACCTTCTGACAGGACATTTACCTGGACGTTTTATATTCTTCTTTTAGGAAGGATGTAAGAATGCATTTTGGCATTCACATCTCACTCTCTCCATGCACCACACACACACACACACACACACACACACACACACACACACACACACACAGATAGAGTGTCACTTCAAAGGACGTCCCTCGGCCCCGGGCCTGAAAACCGAGTGCTTTCATGAGGAGAGCTGATTTCTGTTTTGGGTCAGGGCAGGTGAGCTCCAGTGAATGCTTTCCCTTTCATGCCTATATAGGTCAAACATACATAAACACACAACCTACTGAGTCCTAATAGTGTGTGTGTGTGTGTGTGTGTGTGTGTGTGTGTGTGTGTGTGTGTGTGCGTGTGCATGTTGGTTTACTTAAGTAATTTGTCTCCAGAAGTTTGCTACATCTGTTCGAAACTGCATTCAGGACCTCCATTTTCTTTTAGGGTAAGGGTTAGTTTATAATCGTTATTATTTCAAATAGAAACAAAAGATGCCCATACTGTGTCTTCATGTAGTTCACACAGTAAATGTGTGTGTTCAGAAGAGTCCAGACAGGAATTCATCGCTTTACTGTGAGCGCTGACAAAAGGAGACAAGGAACGTTAAAGAGATTCACCTGCCCTCCTTTCAGAAACAGTGCAGTGCTATTTTAGTTATGAACTATTTAAAGTATCTTTTATTTTTATATATTTAGTTTTCATGTTAATTTGTAGTAATTTCATTGTTTTTTTTTGTTTTTTTTTGTTTTTTTTTCTAATAATTATTAGCTATTCAGGTTTAATTTGTTTTTATTTCCATTTTAGGTTTATTTAGATTTAGTTGTTATTTATTTCCAGGTAATAATTTTAATGCTTCAACTTAAACTTATTTAAGTTTACTGCCAAGACAAAAAAAAAAAAAAAAAAAAAAAAAAAAAGGCAAGGGAACAAAAGTTAGAAGCATGAAAAATGGGCAAGCGTAAGGATTTGAGCGAGTTTTGGCCAAATCTAGAATGTACATTTCCTGAAGAAAATGTGAATGGTGCTTGCAGTGGCACAACTCGCCCCTCGGTTGCTAGGCAGTTGCTAAGGTACTTCGGGTGGTTGCTAAGGTGTTGCTAGGCGGTTGCTAGGGTGTTCTGTGTGGTTGCTAGGCGTTGCTAGGCGGTTGCTAAGGTACTTGGGGTAGTTGCTAAGGTGTTGCTAGGCAGTTGCTAGGGTGTTCTGGGTGGTTGCTAGGCAGTTGCTATGGTAACCTGGGTGGTTGCTAAGGTGTTTCTAGGCAGTTGCTAAGGTACTTGGAGTGGTTGCTAAGGTGTTGCTAGGCGGTTGCTAAGGTGTTCTGGGTGGTTGCTAGGCGGTTGCTATGGTAACCTGGGTGGTTGCTAGGGTGTTGCTGGTCGGTTTCTAAGGTACTTGGGGTGGTAACTATGGTGTTGCTAGGCGGTTGCTAGGGTGTTCTGGGTGGTTGCTAGGCGGTTGCTATGGTAACCTGGGTGGTTGCTAGGGTGTTGCAAATCAAACTGCAGCTCTTGTGGGGTGTTCCCGGTCTGCAGTGGTCAGTATCTATCAAAAGTTCTCCAAGGAAGGAACAGTGGAGAACTGGTGACAGGGTCATGGGCGGCCGAGGCTCAGCGAAGGCTGGCCCGTGTGGTCCGATCCAACAGACGAGCTCCTGTAGCTCAAACTGCTACAGAAGTTAATGCTGGTTCTTATAGAAAGGTGTCAGAATACACAGTGCATCAGTTTGTTGCGTATGGAGCTGCATAGCTGCAGACCAGTCAGAGTGCCCATGCTGACCCCTGTCCACCGCAGAAAGAGCCAACAGTGGACACGTGAGCATCAGAACTGGACCACGGAGCAATGGAAGAAGGTGTCCTGGTCTGATCAATCACATTTTCTTTTACATCACGTGGATGGCCGGGTGCGTGTGCGTCTCTTACCTGGGGAACACATGACACCAGGATGCACTATTTTCTTTTCTTTTTTTTTCAGTTTTCTTCTGTGCAACACACACAAAAAATATTTTGGAAAATATCTGGGGTTTTTTGTGCTTAAATGAAAGTAAGTGTGGTCCCATGTTGTTTTTGACCCCATTGACATTCATTGTATGAACAAAACCTTCTTCAAAAGATCTTCTTTTGTGTTCTGCAGAAGAAAGAAAGTCATACATGTTTAGAAGGACATGAGGTGTGAGTAAATGAAGACAGAATTCTTGTTTTTGGGGCCAACTGTCCCTTTAACTGGACCAAATCACAGAGATAAAACCATGAATGAAGTGAATGAATTGAAGAATGAATGCTTTAGTACTGACTGAAAGTATGAAGACTGGAAGACGTTGTGATAGTATTCAACACTCTTCTCACTGACTTTCATTTCATTTGCGTACAAAAAAAAATAACAGAAATTTCTTCCTTTGCACACAACTCTGTCCTGTCTGCTGCCAGAAACACATAGAGAGATCATTATCACAGGATTATTTTTAAGAGTCGTAAAAAATATTCATAATTTCTTATTGATATTTGACAGTAGCAGAAGGCTCTTTTGCATAAAGCTGAGGAAAAACGATACTTCCCATGCCACATTTACCATGTGAAAATGAGAAGATGCAAAACAGTTTATTTTCTTCACTTTCAAAAACCTGTTCACCAAGTGTCAGAGATTTCCTTAGCAAATTTGTCTGATGACTATCAAACTTCACATCGTTTATCTATGCTCTAATATGCCCTTTTAGTGCCTAAAAGTCTGCCGCGAGGGCCTCGCCATGAGCAAACATTACAAATATCAGGAAAGAACAAAAGCAAATAAGTGAGTATGAGGGGAAAACAGGTCAAATTAAAAGGCAAGGGTACGCTTTGTGTTTTACAAGCCGGACTGTTTACATGTAAAAGGCTTTTAATAAGAGGTTGGCAGGGAACAGGCAACAGACTGCAGCTTTCATCTCGCACGGCCACTTCTCCTTATTTACGAGCGCTTGTGTCCCACTGTGTAAACAGGACACTCACAGGGCACCGTTACACAACATTTGAAGAAAACTGTCTTCGTTTAAGGCCCTGGAGGAGTCATATCTGTGAAATGGTGCAGTGTTCAGTGAATTCTGCATCAATCAAATTCATAGAAATCAGTCAAACATCTTCATAGGTGCTCATTTACTCTTCCACCCTAATATCGATCCAAACCCTTTAAGACATCCGTTTCTCTTTTTTTTTTTTGTTCATCCGCTGAAAGTCCATGCAACTAAAATGTTCATAATATGACATATGAAGTTTCTTCTGAAGAGACACAATTGCTTTAATTTAATTCAAAATGTAAACACTCATTATATATAGAGCACATCAAATATGGTAAACGTGAGCTCAGTCGTGACACACGAGAACCAATGAGGTTTGTTCTCACGTTGGGCGTTCACCATATATGGGCATTGATCAATGTTTATACAGTACAGTCCAAAAGTTTGGAACCACTAAGATTTTTAATGTTTTTAAAAGAAGTTTCGTCTGCTCACCAAGGCTACATTTATTTAATTAAAAATACAGTAAAAAACAGTAATATTGTGAAATATTATTACAATTTAAAATAACTGTGTACTATTTAAATATATTTGACCAAGTAATTTATTCCTGTGATCAAAGATGAATTTTCAGCATCGTTACTCCAGTCTTCAGTGTCACATGATCCTTCAGAAATCATTCTGATATGATGATTTGCTGCTCAATAAACATTTATGATTATTTTCAATGTTGAAAACAGTTGTGTACTTTTTTTTCAGGATTCCTTGATGAATAGAAAGTTCAAAAGAACAGCATTTATCTGAAATACAAAGCTTCTGTAGCATTATACACTACCGTTCAAAAGTTTGGGGTCAGTAAGAATTTGTATTTTTATTTTTTTGAAAAGAAATTAAAGAAATGAATACTTTTATTCAGCAAGGATGCATTAAATCAATCAAAAGTGGCAGTAAAGACATTTATAATGTTACAAAAGATTAGATTTCAGATAAACACTGTTCTTTTGAACTTTCTATTCATCAAATAATCCTGAAAAAAAATATTGTACACAAATATTTTGTACAATTGTACACATTAAATGTTTCTTGAGCAGCAGATCAGCATATTAGAATGATTTCTGAAGGATCATGTGACACTGAAGACTGGAGTAACGATGCTGAAAATTCAGCTTTGCATCACAGGAATAAATTACTTTGTCAAATATATTTAAATAGTACACAGTTATTTTAAATTGTAATAATATTTCACAATATTACTGTTTTTACTGTATTTTTAATTAAATAAATGTAGCCTTGGTGAGCAGACGAAACTTCTTTTAAAAACATTAAAAATCTTAGTGGTTCCAAACTTTTGGACTGTACTGTACGTTTAAATGGGTTTAACCTCACGATTCATCTGGATTTGTGATCAGAAGATGTAAGAAAGTCTTATAAATTTGCACTGACATGAGGGTGAATAATTGTGCTACCTAGGCAGCATCTGTAGGCATCATAGACACACTCCAAAATAGAGGATGCCGCCTTATAATGCAGCCAAAGCTCAGAGAGTCACATTCAGATGCGGTGCAGAAGTATCTGACGCGATAATTCTCATGTGCTGTTAGGATGTTACTTTCCCTTTTGTTTAGCGCTGAGATCTCTTCACTGGAACATGAGAAACACCTGTTCTCTCAAACCCTGCGGGCTAAAACTGCAGCACACACACACGTCCGCATCCCCCACGGCTAAACTGCACTCCTCTACACAACATGCCATAAGAAGAAAAAGTATGTTCTTCAATCACTCTAAAAATATTAACAGTTCATACACCCCCCAGACACTTTCACCACAAGCACAAACAAAGATGAGCAAAAAGGGCATTTATCACTGGCAAACGTCGCCCTGTGTTTGTCGAATCGTAAACACACCGCAAAATGAGCGCCCATCATTCACACTTTCCTCAATAAAACTCATTCACAAGAACACTTTGAACTCTGTGTGTTTATATTTAGAGCTGCTGTTATTAAAGATGCATATGTTTTCTTGCTGTCATAACGGACTCTATATTAATCTGGATACATATGAAAATAATTAATAATAAGCTCTATTCAAAAACACTTAGTCATGTGAAACATATTGTATCAATATCTATGTTTATACCGACATGTGTTATTTATTTTCAGTGTTGCTAAAACTAAATGTTACTCATATTAAATTCCTGCAAAGATGATTGCTGACCTGTGGCAAAACATGAGGGTGATGTTGAAAGGCGATCGAGTAGGTGTTGAGATATTTTGCATGAAAACTTTATTTTATGTCTGTTCTCTCTGTATCGTCTCAGTGAGCTTGCACAGTAAGATGATTTGAGAAGTTTCAGTGTGGACCGAGTACATTTTGAAATGAAAATGTTGTTTGATGAATGTAGATGTAGATAATGCAGGAAGTCCCACTAAACAAGACCCTGTTTAGACACTGGAGACGCACCAGTGCCTTTAATAAACACAGCGTCTCCTGTAACAGCTGACCGCGGCAATCGTTCTAGAGGTCAGGGATCGATCCAGACGCTCCTCACATTTTGGACATGGCTGCTCCGGCCTCTGTCTAAACACATGACAGCATGATCTGGGATGTTCGGTGACACCTGGCCTTACAGAGCAAACTCTCCTGTGACCCCACACGAGGGCCTCTGTGTTATGCCAAGACGTGTGTCTGACAAGCGGCCCCTAATCCAGCACAGAAGGCAGCGGGGCCTGTGTAAGCACTGAGCCACAAATATCAGTGTAACACGGTGAAACAGAGGAAACCCGAACCCAGACACAAGCAACTGGCAAAACGACACCGACTGTAACGAGAGGCAAAGAAAGCGCCAAAGTTGACAAACCCAGTTACATTTTTGCCTAACCTGCTGGGTAGTTTTATTTAACTCAACTATTGTTTGAAAATGACTATATGGCTGGATTAAAATGAACACAAAATAGATTGGAAATTAAAAATCAGACACATAATAAAACATAGAGGCAACAATAATAATCAAAAGGTGATTTATTAATGTTTATTAATAAGCAATTTAATGTATGTTTAATTATTAATTATTCATCAAACATTAATGAACTTTGCATTCATTTTAAGCAAGCAATACAGTCATTTTTAAACAATAATTGGGTTAAATAAAACTACTGGGTCAAAACAAACCATGGGTTTGTCCATTTTCAACCCAACTTGGGTTGATTTTAACACCATTTTTTTTTTTTGTGTGTGTGCAATATCTTACTTTATTTTAATGTGTCTCCTAGTCTTCAAACTTCCCATGATCATTGTCACTGATATTACCATATTGATTAGGATTAATGAAATAATTTAATGAACAGAATATATTTGATTGTATTACACATTCGTGTTCCGGAAGTATTTTTTCCTTTATTTTAACTAGGATTTTCCACTAAGATTTTTAATGTTTTTAAAAGAAGTTTCGTCTGCTCACCAAGGCTACATTTATTTAATTAAAAATACAGTAAAAAACAGTAATATTGTGAAATATTATTACAATTTAAAATAACTGTTTTCTATTTGAATATATTTGACAAAGTAATTTATTCCTGTGATGCAAAGCTGAATTTTCAGCATCATTACTCCAGTCTTCAGTGTCACATGATCCTTCAGAAATCATTCTAATATGCTGATCTGCTGCTCAAGAAACATTTAATGTGTACAATTGTACAAAATATTTGTGTACAATATTTTTTTTCAGGATTATTTGATGAATAGAAAGTTCAAAAGAACAGTGTTTATCTGAAATCTAATCTTTTGTAACATTATAAATGTCTTTACTGCCACTTTTGATTGATTTAATGCATCCTTGCTGAATAAAAGTATTCATTTCTTTAATTTCTTTTCAAAAAAATAAAAATAAAAATTCTTACTGACCCCAAACTTTTGAACGGTAGTGTATAATGCTACAGAAGCTTTGTATTTCAGATAAATGCTGTTCTTTTGAACTTTCTATTCATCAAGGAATCCTGAAAAAAAAAGTACACGACTGTTTTCAACATTGAAAATAATCATAAATGTTTCTTGAGCAGCAGATCAGCATATTAGAATGATTTCTGAAGGATCATGTGACACTGAAGACTGGAGTAACGATGCTGAAAATTCAGCTTTGATCACAGGAATAAATTACTTTGTCAAATATATTTAAATAGTACACAGTTATTTTAAATTGTAATAATATTTCACAATATTACTGTTTTTTACTGTATTTTTAATTAAATAAATGTAGCCTTGGTGAGCAGACGAAACTTCTTTTAAAAACATTAAAAATCTTAGTGGTTCCAAACTTTTGGACTGTATATGGTATATGTATTGGTTACAAAGGCCAATCATCTATGAGGAGAATCACAACATAAACTTTGATTTGAAGCAAAAAAGTACTTGAAAATTGAACAAAGGCACAAGACTGTGAACTTAACAGCACAATCAAATTAAAAAATGGAGAAATATAAAACTATTCATTTACAAATGTTGATTATGTCAATAAAAGCCATATATTTTTTGTATATGTAAGTTATTATAAGTTATTTGCAAAAATATGCATATAGCACAGTGTATATAGGGAGATGATTGGTTATGTCATTTGCAGTGCTTCATAGGAGTGGGCGGAGCTAAAGAGCTCTTTTGGTGTGTTCTGCTTCTTTCGACTCTCTGATTGGTGGAATTCTCTGCACAGTATCATGGGTAGTGTAGTTTTTCACCACAAAATCCACTGTTCAACACAATTATTTAAAAAAATAAGCTAAAATAATGTGGGCTTCAATAGAAACCACATCCATATGGAGAAAATGAATGGAGTTTTTACTTCCAGAGCCTGACTGTTACACTCTATAAGCCCTGTGAAGTCATGGTTTACGGTGATTTTGCATTGTTAACCCCCCTGAACTGGTTTAAAATAACCGTAAACCTTATTAGCGGGCTTATTGCTTTTATAACATGCACAAACCTGGCAAGGTTTCATAAAATAATAACCGGCTGTGAAATCTGTGTGGGAAGATCTTTTGTCCTCAAGCGAAAATTTACTGAACAATGGTAAATGTGACAACTGTGAATTTCACAGCTTTACTGTCTGACAGGCGTAAAGGCACACGTCTGGTCACTTACAGTAGTGAATAAAAGCACACATCTGCTCAACAAGCCACATGATTTGATCCTTATGAAAAAGAAGTTTATTCAAGTGTGCTACGAGTATACTTCTTCTAAACTAAAAATACGAAAGTATACTTTCAGTCTTCTTTTTATGTACTTCTCAGAAATATATTTAAAACTGCACTGAAGTATGCTTGACTTATACTGACAGAAAAGTCTAAGTATATTTGGCCTATACTTGTACTAAACTTTTGATCGAGATATACTTAAAAGTATAATTAAGTATTCTTGGCTTGTAGTTGTGTTTAGTATTTTGATTGAGCAGCCTATTTTTTCACATAGTTTTACATAAACTGTCTTATAAACTTACATTGTTTGAAAATATTGATTTATAAATATTTTTCTAATTCTGAGTATCTAAATTTTTGTGTAGGCTAGTCCACTGGTAAAAGTAACTTAAAAGTATACTTCTATATACTAAAAAGTGGGCCAATTTAGTTCAAAGCAGTAAGTACAGTTACAAGTTTACTACTAGTGCATTGATATTAGTATTCATACTACATAAAGTATACTTAAAAATGTACTTGAACATTACTTAAGTATACTTCATAATATGAACTACTTTTTCATATGGTGAGGTACTGTATGCACAAATAGTGAAGGCAAAGTCACATGTCAAAGTTTAGAGCAGGGTTTCCCAAAGTATTTTTATCACTCAAAACCCTTAGATGTAAAATATTTACTTAAAGTCCCCCTGAGATTTTAAATTAATTATTTAAATAATTTAACGCATTTGCACGTTCACAGTTCTCTGATGTCAGTTAATGGTCACATGAAATGCAAGGTTGGAGCAGATACAATATTTAATCTTTTTTTAGTGTTATTTTCATTGTTTTTATTTCAAAATTATTTACATTTTGGGGCAGCATGACTTGGCCAAAAAATGATCAGTGTTCATTTTTCAAGTAACTATTAAAGTAATGCATTACTTATAAATGTACAACAAAACTCGTTTTGTTTAGTTTTCCATGTATTGACTGACAGCTCTCCTCTTCTCATGTTAAGAGGATCATGGGTAAGTAGTTGTAGTAATTGTAGTTCTAGACTGAATGTGAGCATTTACTCGTCTCACTTACACAAAAACACTTTCAGTATTCCTTAAAATGAATAAAAACTGTGAAATGCAAACTCAGAAAATTACACAAACTTGCAATAATTAAATATGTGACATTACATAAATATACTTTCTCCTGGTTTCACAGACAAGGCTTAAAGGGATAGTTCACCCAAAAATGAAAATGTGATGTTTATCTGCTTACCCCCAGCGCATCCAAGATGTAGGTGACTTTGTTTCTTCAGTAGAACACAAATGATGATTTTTAACTGCAACCGTTGATGTCCGTCAGTCAAATAATGGGAGTGAATGGGAACACAATTTATAAGAGTCAAAAAACATGCACAGACGAATCCAAATTAAACCCTGCGGCTCGTGACGACACATTGATGTCCTAAGACACGAAACGAGAAACCGAACAGTATTTATATCATTTTTTACCTCTAAAACATCACTATGTCCAACTGGGTTCAGCAATCGCTTAGTGAGGTCTGATCGCGCTCTGACAACGACAGTGATGTCTCGCGCAGTCTATACTTCAATGAGTGTCAGACATCACTGCCGCTGTCAGAGCGCGATCAGACCGCACTAAACGAACCCTGAACGCAGTTGGACATAGTGGTGTTTTAGAGGTAAAAAATGATATAAATACTGTTCGGTTTCTCGCACAAACCGATCATTTAGTGTCTTAGGACATCAATGTGTCGTCAGGAGCCGCAGGGTTTAATTTGGATTCGTCTGTGCATGTTTATTGACTCTTATAAATTGTGTTCCCATTCACTCCCATTATTTGACTGACAGACGGCAACGGTTGGAGTTAAAAATCATCATTTGTGTTCGACTGAAGAAACAAAGTCACCTACATCTTGGATACACTGGGGGGTAAGCAGATAAACATCACATTTTCATTTTTGGGTGAACTATCCCTTTAAGTCTGACTAAAATTCAGATTTGAGCTGTTTTAACTGAAAGCAACTTGCACTGAAATATCTTAAAATATGTGTTTCATTGATTTTTCTCAAGATGCACACCATTTTTTTTTTGTTTTTTTGTTCCTAAGCCACATTTTTAAAAGCTGCTTATATGTCCTTATTGAACTAAGGATTAATCGTGTTTTAATCTAAGCCCTGTCTGTGAAACCAGGCCGTAGTGTATTTAATCTCACTTAATTAAGAAATGTCTTTGCTGCTGACCTTCAATGATCTAATTCAACTGTAATAATGAGCAAAAATGACTTTAGATAAACATCACATTTGCATTTCTTTTCTTTTCTTTTCTTTTCTTTTCTTTTCTTTTCTTTTCTTTTCTTTTCTTTTCTTTTCTTTTCTTTTCTTTTCTTTTCTTTTCTTTTCTTTTCTTTTCTGAAGTAAGAGTGTTGAACTTTTTGTCCTGCGATCCAGGGTTGCGTTTCCCAAAGTGAATTACGGTCACAAGTTCCGTAATTTCTAATTCAATTCAATGGGATTTACGATCGTGGTTGACTAACGATGCTTTCGGGAAACACACCCCAGAATGGCAGCACAGCTGAAAGGTTAGTTTGAGCTGCGCCCTCTACTGTACAGGAGTGAATCTACACTTTCTTCAGCTAAGGCTCATTCATTTCACTTCTGGTGTGAACGGGCCTTAACATTTGCCAAAAATAGAACATTTTAGAAAATAGAAGCAAGCCCAGCCCAGGTGTGAAACAGTAACGTAACACATTACTTCCCATAAAAAGTAACTAAGTAACACAATTAGTTACTTTTTTAAAGTAATGCATTATTGTAACACATTACATTTAAAAGTAACTTTCCCAACACTGAAAATTATATTGTGATTATTTTGTCATAAAGTACCAATATGGCATTTAATTTCATATGGAAATGTCTCATATTGCTACTGCTGGGAGATCCAGACACAAAGAATGGAGACTCTAATGCTAATAGAAAGTTACTTTTACTTCACACTTGGATTGACTCTTTACAAGAACCAACTTATTGCAATACAACTCTACAAGTTACAACTCAAATATTTCTGTCTTAAAATCTGTGCAATGCTGTAAACTTCTGTCCACAAAACAGTTCAAATTATGTGAATGTAAATCAAGTGAACCTAGTGCACATCACTTTCCCAATTGCACATTAAACTCACAGTGTTGCAGAGATGAACTGAACAGAGCCGCCCTGAAAACAACCTATTATGAGCTTCACTTGTGTAAATGAACACAGTGCCGCTCTTCACTCTGAAACACGCAGCTCAACAGACGATTTTCTTCTTTAAATGCGTTTTATTTGTTTATTTGGTAACAGGATAGGGAACAATTAGCACTTTTAACAACTTGCTTATTAGTCTGCATAGTGGCTGTTTACAAAGCACATGTTAATGCCTTATTCTGCATGACCATATTCTACATCCCATAATCCTGAACTTAACAACTACCTTACTAACTATTAATAAGCAGTAAATTAGGAGTTCATTGAGGGAAAAGTCATAGTTAATAGTGAATATGTGTTCCCTATACTAAAGTTTTACTGTTTATTTTAAAAGGGTCCTTGATTATGATTTGACTTTTTTAATTTTAGTTAGTGTGTAATGTTGCTGTTTGAGCATAAACAACATCTGCAAAGTTACGACGCTCAAAGTTCAATGCAAAGAGAGATATTTTCTTTTAAAGAATTCTCTGTTTAAGGACTACAACGAACGGCTGGTAGGGACTACAACAAGCTTCTTCCTGGGTTGGTGACATCACTAACCCTAAAATTTACATAAACCCCGCCCCCAAGAACACACAACAAAGGAGGCGGGGCCATGTTGGGCTGCTTTAGAGAAGAGGAAGAGTTGTTGTAGTCGAGTGTTGTTGTCATGCCGTCATTTTACGCCGGACTGCTTCACAAACGAGGGTCAATTCAACACAAAAGATGAACATGACGGCACATGCTAGTGGATGAGTTGAATCAACTCCACAGCAACTACATCAATTTATCCACTAACCATTCAGAAACGTCTAAAAGTTGTAACTTCTTCCTGAGTCTCTCCATCAGTGTCGACTCCGGTTTGAACAATGTAAGGCTGAACACCGTTACTGACAATCCTCATTTTGGCTGCGTGAGATTCTCCAGCTTTGTTGTTGTTGAGCTGTTAAAGCTCCGCCCTCTTCTGGAAAGGGGGCGGGAGCAGCAGCTCATTTGCATTTAAAGGGACACACACAAAAACGGCGTGTTTTTGCTCACACCCAAATAGGGGCAAATTTAACAACTATAATAAATGATCTGTGGGGTATTTTGAGCTGAAACTTCACAGACACATTCTGGGGACACAAGAGACTGATATTACATCTTGTGAAAGGGGCGTTATAGATCCCCTTTAATGTTACATTCAATTTATTAAATTAATTAGCTTTTCATCAACTCACAAACCCCTGTTTGGGAAACCCTGGGTCAAGGGTTTTATTCAAATCTCTGATATTACTAGTAGTAGAGATGCTTGTCTTAGCAAACACCATAATGCCGCAGTCAAACTAGACTTCACTACAGACACTGATAACACGACGTCACACTCTGCAGCACCTTTTTGGAGAAAAAAACCCCACATAATACATCCTAAATTTTAAATAAACATCTACTCCACTTTACTGCAATGCTGCAGTCTTGCAGATTTAAAGTTTGCGTTCTTTTATTTCAGCTAAGAGGTCATGTATCGATCTTCTATTGGTCTTGTATTGGTATTGGTCAGCATTAACAGCGATATTCGTTTTCTGCTTTCATCTCGCACATTTGCATTCACATGCATGGAAGTCAACGGAATGAAAACTGCATTGAGACCGGCCCTTAAAAAACAGATTTTGCAATAGCTTGCTTTATGTCACATTACATTCATTTCTCTGTGATATTATCGTCCTGATTAGGAACAGCCCAGCTTTTATCATGTGGTTGAAAATCCTATTGCGACTGGGTAATTTAGGGGCTTTCCATCACAATCTCGGTCTATTTCTCAGATGGTTCTGCTCTCTCAACCTCACCACATTTCCTCTGTGAATGATCTTTGCAGAATTCCCAAAATGTAACAGCACCATCAGCAACAAGGCGCATGCCCACGCACATCTCACTATTCCCACTGCATATGTTAAAAAGCATCTTTGTGATGGCACCTCACACATCTCATGTGAAATCAAGCACCCGACTCTCTTTAAATGGGCCAGTGAAGACAGAGGCGTGTCACTTTGAAGTCTTCCTCCTCGTCAAGCGTTCTCTCTCTCCTCTGGCATAAAGAGCAGCATTGAGCGCGTGCGCCTGCTCGCCCGCTGTCCACGGACTCATGTTACGCTCCGCTCTTTGATCTGCGGCTCCATAATAAAGAATTTCTGGAGAAGGCATTGTTTACTGGGGTCTAGACGGCAGCAAAAAGAGAAGCCGAAGGAGAGGAAGAAAAGGCTTCCCTTTTTCTCCAGCGTGGGGAAGTGGTGTCGTGGAGGTGACTAACTTTCAGACGGCCAGTGAGCCGTTACTCATGTTCCAAGCCGCAGATAAAGTTAGAAGAAAGGAAGGAGAGATCGGACACAAACAAGACAAAATGGAAAAAGAGTGATGACCGTGAGCCACAAGCTATAGATATGCACATTTTGGTATATGGACAATTGCTCAAAATATAGAGACGTATTAATAAAATGCATGGGTGCTGTTGAATCATAGTAGTTCTCAGCAGTGCACTTTTTTTTACAGTGCATAGGGTTCATGGTTTTTGAGGATATACAACCTGTTTATATTAGCATGTGCCCAATTATATGGCTAGTTTCTACCATCAGTGGTGTGCGTAACGCATGGGCCCTGCAGGAAAACTCTTCATGGCCATAGGTCAAGGCCCTGATATACTTCACGCGAAATCGCGAAGTAGTCGAAGCTGCTTGCCAAATGCCTCTGAATTCCTATTGGTCTGTGGTGATGATGTAATAAGTGGGTGTGGCTCCGAGGCTCCGCCTTCCTTGAGGTGTAAATCTTCTCCGGTTCATTTCTTCTGTTCAGTCGGTCGAGGTCAGACACGAGTAAAACATGAACACACTGGAAAGACGCCTATAGTAGAAACTGAAGCTGTGATTCTAATTTAAAGAGACACTGACACTGTTTTTCATGTTTAATACTGTAAAGCTGCTGCTGCTTTAAAGCGATCTATTGTATAAATAAACGTGGAGTCTGAATCAAACACATCCACATCACTGTGATCAGATGCTTTCTGAACTGCTGTTTTCTCACCGCTGGTGTTTCTGTTGTGTGTTTATTCTGTTATTGAGAGGAAAGCACATGTTTACATATTCATCTAAATGTGGGCGGAGTCAGGATGCTCACTTATCGCTGCAAATGTATTTCAAACTTCTTTGTTAGGGTATTTACTCATGTAATGACAATATAATTTAGGAGGTCACCATAAATGAGATACATCAGCTGACTGACTATAAATAAGAAAAATCTGGCATTTTCATCAGTTTATCTTTTAACAAGGTTGATTAACTACACTGCTGTTCAAAAGTAAGATGTGTTAAAGGGTTAGTTCACCCAAAAATGAATGTCAGTCATTAATTACTCACCCTCATGTCGTTCCACACCAATAAGACCTTCGTTCATCTTCAGAACACAAATTAAGATATTTTAATGAAATCCGAGAGGTTTATTTATCCTCCATTGAAAGCAACGAAATTATCGTCATCCGAGGTCTAGAAAAGTAAGTAAAAATATTGTTAAAATATTAATGTGACTGCAGTGGTTCAACCTTAATGTTATGAAGAGACAAGAATACTTTCTGTGTGCAAAAACAAAACAAAAATAACCACTTTATTCAACAAATTCATCTCTCCGTTGTCATTCTGCTACACTATTTTCATTGCAGCGCTTCCAGATTCTACGTCTGAACGCCGGCTCAGTATTGGCAGCTCCGGCGTTTGGATGTAAACACGGAAGATCTGCAACAAAAATAGTTTTCTGTGTGAATATATAGTAAAGTGTAATTTATTCCTGTGATCAAAGCTGAATTTTCAGCATCATTACTCCAGTCTTCAGTGTCACATGATCTTTCAGAAATCATTCTGATATGATGATTTGATGCTCAAGAATCATTTATGATTATTATCAGTGTTGTAAACAGTTGTGCAGCTTCAGATTGTTGTGGAATAGAAAGTCCAAAAGAACAGCATTTATTTGAAATATAAATCTTTTGTAACATTGTAAATGTCTTTACTGTCACCTCTGATTATTGTTTGTTTATTGTTTTCAGTGATCCCAAACTTTTGAACGGTAGTGTATTCATATATATTGTGCAGGGAGATCTGTGAAGCCTCGCTTAGCTGTAGTGCTGTCAAGCTCCAAAAAGGAATAAAACAAAAAAATAATATTATCAAAGGTAACCACCATAGATGTGATACACTCAGAGTTTACAAGCGTATTTTGCTATTCTAACTACGCACAAATAAATAGTTATTTCACTGCATTGTAGTATTTATAGGTCACAAAACACCAGTTGAGTAACCACTGGATTACCTATTAATTGTTTTGCATTAATTGTTATTACGTAACAAATTATTTATTTGATTGATTTATCTTTTTTTTTTTTTTTTTATATTGCCCTGTTGCAAACATATCCCATTGTGTGTCTTTTTATGGCTTGCTCTTATGCAAAGTTGCAGGTACTTGTATTTGTTAGAAGTCTTCATATCTCTGAGATTTATTCAAAAGTGGAGGTGGAGCGTTTGGTAAAGGATACATTCACAATGTTTATATTTGCCTATAGTTAAATATTTGCCTATAGTTTCAACTCCTTCCCATAAGTACACATAGTTTGGTTAGATACATACAGTACTGTGTTAGGAAAACTACTCTTACTGTGGATCCTTTTCAAACTGCAATGACACGTTTCTAGTAATATTTATCATATTTTTATTTGTAAGAAAAATGAATGCACATTTAAAATGCTATTGGTTGAATTGTAAAATCCAAAGATGATGCATGAAGCAGAATGAATGATAATACAAGACTTTAATGAACAAGAAGTAGAAAAGGATGATAATCCAAATAACATTAACACAAGAACAGAGGAGAACTGAAGGCTCAAATACACTGGAGGAAGGAAATCAACGAAACAGGGAACAGGTGAGAAATGAGAAACCATGACAACTAATGAATGACTAGAACTCTAGACAATGAACACTAATGCTGCACCCTAATTCACCTACTTATACTACGCCCTAAAAGTATGAAGAATACATACTTTTGAGTGTGTAGCAGAAGAGTAGACAAGCTTTGGGACAAACTACTTCGTCATAATTGTGTCTTTAACAGATCGTTCTGTTGCGCAACCTATTAAACTGCCCTGTCAATCATCTTGTCACAGTTAACATCATCCACGTTCAATTTAATCTAATTTCCTACTGTTTCGGAGAGAAACGCAGCAGCACATTGAGTCGTAGATCTTTCATGGGGAGACTCTCCTCATATGTTTTCAGTTTGCATAATGATGTATTTAAAAGTTAATGACCAAACATATCTTTACAAATGTTCACAGATGAAATATAATGTGGATAACATTGAATAAATATCTTTCGTCAGGTTAGATACTGATTATTAATCACTCAGACCCCTTTATCTAAACCTCTCCACTTAACCATCGGTCTCGCACATCCGCCATGTTTGTAGTTTTTAACACTTTTAATTGGTGTTTGTAGTTCTAATCGAATCCTCGTCCAATGCTCAATGGGTTGTAATATTAGCCATTATGTGTTCACGGATCCACACTTCAGATTCTAATTGAAAAAAGTAGGAATCTTTGGAATACTCATTCAACATTCTATGAATTGAGACACACTAATTAATTCCGAATACTATTTAGAATGGATAGTATGTGAATTGGGACGCAGTGTAAGACTAGAATCTGCACAAGACAGTGAAACAGAACATGACTGTGTCAGCTATACTTTGTGTTTTATTACCTTGGCAGTAAATTATAAAATTAAATAAATAAATAAATAATGTTATAGTGATATAAAACTATATAAATGACGCTATAGTGTAATTTTTTTCTTTTGCTATTGAAAGAAATAGGAATACAAAAATTTTATTTGCTGTCATCTCCCTTTCACCATTATAGAAATGTACCCAACTATGCCAACTTCCGCATCTGAAAACCCCAGAAATGTAAAACGTGTCTATTTATACTGGGCAGAGTATGGAAATGTTCTAATTTTATGCACAGAAAACCCAGATATTTGCCCAAATACACAATAGACTGTAGTGTCCAAAAGTGACGTCCAGAGAGGGTCTTCGTCTTTAATGACCCTACAAATTCAATGAAACCATCAACATATGAGGAAAAGATGTTATTATTAAAATATTTTAAATGTGAAGAAAGAACTAAACTAAACTTGGTTAATGTATTTATCTGACAAAATTATTTGGCAAACAGCTACAGGTTTTATTTTTCTATGCAGAAAAGTAAATTCATGAATATTCAAATTAGTCTCCGCCTCCACTCAATCACTCCAGCTCGGATTATCTGATCCACTCGCTCAACTCTAGTGAACGCTGCGCAATGACAAGAGGAAATATTGGTTTAATTCAGCCATGTTTGAGCCAGAAACTGATCCAGAAGAAGAAGAAGAGTGAATTATACAGGCTATATACATATAACGGTAACGGATATGATCAGCCTTTGGCTTGATTACGTTATCAAACAGCTAATGATGTGTTGTTAATGTTACACTAACCATGTTCCCGTTCATCATCTCAGAGTCAGACGGCTGCCAACTAAAAATCAACATCCTTAGAAATAATGATAGGAAAAGCCCCGCCCACTCGTGACGGGATTGGTCACATGTTTGTGACGGCAGGAAACGGGCGTCTTTGGTTCACTGCAGTTTTAAAGAGAAAATACTCCGCAATGGTGTTAACTGATGAATCTGCACATGATTTGTCTTAAAGCATATTAAAAACACCACACAGGCATATAAACAACATTAAAAACTTGATTTTCACCACAGGAGGTCTTTAAGAATACTTGAATAAAGGGTCAAGATGCCAATTTTCCTAGGCCGGATATCACTTTTGGCATATGCTGTGTCCAAAATTGCATGTTTGATGTGGACATGAATGAACTGGAAGTAATATTAGCCATGATTTTGGCTCATTATTTAATTGAATTGAATTGAAAAAGAAAAGAAAAAAAACTCAGACACCCTATATAAAATAACATATTTGGGTTTTGTGGTAAAAATATAGCATTCAGTAAGCAGGTGTTTCATTCCAAGCACAGCCGCTCTTTCTGAATGATATAAAGGCTTGCAGAGTTGCTCATGCTTGTAGAGTCACCTTTACCTCCACGTCTCCTGCTCTCTCTCGCTCTCTCCTTTCAGCTCAGCTATTTATTGATGAGAAAGCGATTTGGGCATTATTATGTGTAAGTGAGAACCTTAAATTTTTGATGGGAGGTACGTGTGATGGTGTGAGGTGTTGGCTGCGAGAGCGGACGTCTTCAGTTACACAGACTGTAGGTAAGAGTCACAGAGCAAATGTTCTCTCACCGTCACAGAGCACATATATCCAGCAGATAGCCTGTGAATGCTTGAAGTCCAGGCTTTAGGTAACTTTATCCACTGTAAATTCTCAATGCATATTTTTTTTTGTCTTGTTCTCCAATAAAACTAAACAAATTTACTTGAGAAGCAAAACTGCTTAATTCAATTCAATTCACATTTATTACTATAGCGCTTTTCACAATACATATCGTTTCAAAGCAGCTTTACAGAAAACTCATGTTCCTACATTACAATTTAGAGTCTCTCATCTCTTCACAGGTGTTGGGTCATCTGAAATCTTCATAAGATTGTCTTTGTAACATTCGAAATATGATTATCAAAAGACAAGTTTCTGTCTAATATAACACCCTGGTCTTAGGATGAAGTAACAGTACATCCTTCTAAATGCAAAATGTATTCTAAGAGATTCTGTGTATAGTTTTTTTTCTTATCCAAATTTAATAGTTGAAAATTACTGTTCATCCAATATTTTACCGACAGTGGTTTCTGGAAGTATTCCTGGGCCCATTTAGTAATGTCACTGACACAATCATGCCGATGAGTGATGCAGTGTCATCTGAGGGCTCGAAGACCACGGGCATCCAATAAAGGTCTCCGGCCTTGTCCCTTACGCACAGAGATTTCTCCAGTTTATCTGAATCTTTTGATGATGTTATGCATTGTAGATGATGAGATTTGCAAAACCTTTGCAATTTGACGTTGATGAACATTGTTTTTAAAGTATTGCACAATCTTTTTATGCACTCTTTCAAAGCTCTGCCCATCTTTACTTCTGAGAGACTCTGCCTCTCTAAGACATCATTTTAATAGTGAATCATGTTACAGACCTGATGTCAATTAACCTAATTAGTTGCTAGATGTTCTCCCAGCTGAATGTTTTCAAAATTTCTTGCTTTTCAGCCATTTGTTGCCCCCGTGTCAACTTCTTTGAGACCTGTAGCAGGCACCAAATTTGAACTGAGCTCATTTAGTGGATAAAAGTGTAAAATTTCTCAGTTTAAACATTTGTTATGTTATCTATGTTCTATTTTGAATAAAATATTGGCTCATGTGCTTTGAAAGTCTTTTAGTTTTCATTTTATTCAAATTTAAAAAATGTCCCAACATTTCCAGAATTCAGGTTGTATATCTTTAACACATTCTGTCAATTTGACGAAATATATAACTGAGTATAACAGTGGAAACTAATTCCATGTTTTCTAATAATATTGGTCCCACTTTATATTAGGTGACCTTAACTACTACAGTATGTACTTACATTTAAATTAATCATTTGATACAATGCATTTATTGCGTGCATCCATGTTTTTACATGAAAATAGTAGAGGGCCTAAAACAGACCCTTGCAGCACTCCATAATTTACTGAAGATAACTTGGATAATTCCCAGTTTAAAGAAACAAAATGGTAACAGTCAGATAGGTATGATCTAAACCAGCTTAATGCCTGTCCCTGAATACCAGTGCAATTTTGTAATTGATTTAAGAGTATGTTATGATCTATAGTGTTGAAAGTAACACTATTATTCAGATGCAGCCTTGGTCAGAAGCTAGAAGTAAATCATTTGTAATTTCAACAAGTGCAGTTTTTGTGAGACCTGAAACCTGATTGAAATTTTTCAGAAATATCTTTTTTATTTATTTATTTATTTATTTATTTATTTTTTGTGCAAATACAAGCACAATTAAGCAGACAACTGAGCTTAAGATACTCAAACTTGTTTTCAGAGATCTATCGTGATTTGTTTTATTCTTATGCCATTATATACCTTTTTTTATTTAGTTTTAAGGACAAAAGTAAGAATTTATTGGGGTTTAAAGCCAAGTTTAATAGGCTTAAAAGAAGAAAAACAAGACAAAAATACTGATAAAGATTTTTTTATAGTGTTGTCTCCACTAGTTTAGGAGGAAAGTGAGTGGAAAGATTTCTGAAGAGAGTTTCACTGGAGCCCTGCCATATTCATCCGTATTGTGTCGTCTTCTCAGCTGACATGGAAGGCAGGTCTCCGTTGAAAAAGAGGCTTGTAAACTGAGAAGGAGACAGTGTAAGCTTATTAGACATCCATATCTGTTTCACCGGCCATCTTCAGGACTCAAAGCTTAATTAGAGCTGAGAAACTAATAAAGGAAATTTAAACTCAACGAGTAACTCTATAACTGTTATCTTTCACCCTTTTTTAGTCACACTAGTCCAATTGAATCAGAGAACTTGGTGGAGACAAACGAAACAGTGAACGGAGACGCCGTCCCAGCAGCTCTCACTACAGTCAGAAGAACACAAGCACAGGAACACTGCAGAAACTGTGTGTGTGTGTGTGTGTGTGTGTGTACGTGTGTGTGTGTGCATGCGATTAAAGAGCTGAAGGACTAAGGGTGGATGCACAGCAGTATTATATATATATATGATGATAGATAGATAGATAGATAGATAGATAGATAGATAGACAAACAGATAAACAAATAGATGATAGATAGATGATAGACAGACATACAGACAGACAGACATTTCATAATTTCATAATTTCATAATTCTCAGTAAATACATTTATGATGTTGCAAGAACACACATGAGTTTGTGTAATGGATGTGTGCGGTGTGTGAGATCAGATGAATGTCTGATGTTTTGAGTTTGTGGAAGGGCTTCAGTCGACATTAACCTCAGTCTCTCAGTTCCCCATGTGTGTTACTGTATGTTGGGTAACAGATAATCAACCAACTTTCAGAGATTTCTCAATACCAATCACCATCTGTGAAACTGCGTCTAGAAACATTTCTATTGCCTTTCTTAGAAAGATCACATCAATTTTGCATATTCATCATCAGCGTCAGACACTGCACAGAGTAGTTGCTAAATAGCAGCCTCAAAAAGTCCAGCAGAAACGAGAACAGAACTGAATCAGCACCTGAATGATTCATTCTTATGTTTAGTCATTATTAGGAGGGCCAGTGCGTATGATGCATAACCTGGTGTAAAGAACACAAAACCTAAACCCTACAGCCATGGAAAAAAGTTAAGATGGTTTGATGAGCATGATTCACTCGGTTTTCTTCAGCCCGCAAAATCTGTTTTCACCTGCATTGTACGGGCAGCTGTCTCATGTGATTCTTCAGGCCAGGTTCTTCTTAAAGGTGCCCTAGATTATGTTTTTAAAAGATGTAATATAAGTCTAAGGTGTCCCCTGAATGTGTCTGTGAAGTTTCAGCTCAAAATACCCCATAGATTTTTTTTTATTAATTTTTTTAACTGCCTATTTTGGGGCATCATTATAAACGCGCCGATTTATGCTGCGGCCCCTTTAAATCCCGTGCTCTCCGCCCACAGAGCTCGCACTTGCCTTAAACAGTGCCTTAACAAAGTTTTCACAGCTAATATAACCCTCAAAATGGATCTTTACAAAGTGTTCGTCATGTATGCGGCATGCATGTGTCGAATTATGTGAGTATTGTATACTGTTATATTGTTTACATTTGATTTTGAATGAATTTGAGGCTGTGCTCCATGGCTAACGGCTAATGCTACACTGTTGGAGAGATTTATAAAGAATGAAGTTGTGTTTATGAATTATACAGACTGCAAGTGTTTAAAAATGAAAATAGCGATGGCTCTTGTCTCCGTGAATACAGTAATAAACGATGGTAACTTTAACCTCATTTAACAGTACATTAGCAACATGCTAATGAAACATTTAAAAAGACAGTTTACAAATATCACTAAAAATATCATGATATCATGGATCATGTCAGTTATTATCGCTCCATCTGCCATTTTTCGCTGTTGTTCTTGCTTGCTTACCTAGTCTGATGATTCAGCTGTGCACAGATCCAGACGTTAATACTGGCTGCCCTTGTCTAATGCCTTGAACATGGGCTGGCATATGCAAATATTGGGGGTGTACATATTAATGATCCCGACTGTTACGTAACAGTCGGTGTTATGTTGAGATTCGCCTGTTCTTCGGAGGTCTTTTAAACAAATGAGATTTACATAAGAAGGAGGAAACAATGGAGTTTGAGACTCACTGTATGTCATTTCCATGTACTGAACTCTTGTTATTCAACTATGCCAAGATAAATTCAATTTTTCATTCGAGGGCACCTTTAATAGTTGTATGTCATCAACAGAATTTGAAGATATTTGGCACGGTCATGTGAACCTCCTGATCACTGGGTCTCATTCACTAATGATTTAAAGTTGCATAGTATAAGTTGCCTATTTACATGCACAGAAAAAGTTCTCGTGTGGATTCACAGGTGCACCTACACATCTTTCTCTATAGGTGGACCATTAGGGAACAGGGGTCAAACTGGGTATGATTTATTTCTAAAACCGGGTGTATGTCTGTGCGACAGCTGACTGTATCTTCTTTTTTGTTGTTGTTGTTGTTGTTGAAATAAATAAATAAAAAATGAAGCCTATGCAAATAAATAAGTTCTTTCTAATTTTGATGAATCTGGATTATTCTCAATGAGGGAGTGTGTGCATAAAACAAATTACTACTTGGGTACCCCCACTGAACACACTCCTGTCTTTGCTACTCTGAAATAATTACAACTCAGTGTAGGGTCACTTAGTTATTTAATTTCTAATAATTATATATCTAGTTCATTCATAACACTCTAGAGGGCAAAGACCAATAAGTCCTTTACATGCAATCTGCAAGCAATCACACCATTACCGCATGGCGCAAGCTGATTGGCCTCTGCTGATCCTGCAGCCAATGAGATTGCTTGCTCAACATTTAAATAGTCTGGTTCAGTGTTTTGCTGTAATGTAGCCCTGCAGTGCTAACACGGTTCCTCCACCTCCCCAGCTCCACCTGCCTAGATCTGCTATGGGATTTATGTTTGTCTATTTATGCAGCAGCAGCAGCATATCTTACATGTTCACATCAGTCTGTCTGTGGATCTGTTAGCAGTAAAAAGTCCATACTTGCTCTGCAGCAGCAGCAAAAATCAATGGCAGCAGCGACTGATGATGATTATTAATGTTGAAACAGTTGTGCTGCTTCATATTTTTGGAAATCGTGATACATTTTTTCAGGTGTCTTTGTTCTTTTTCTGAAATAGATTTTTTGTTTGTTTTTATAACAATGTTTTTGACAGTCTTTGCCAGTATTGAACAATGTCTTTGCTGAATAAAAGTATTAATTTTCCTTTTTTTTAAAAAAACAAAAAAACAAACAAACAACAAAAACAAAATAAAAACAAAATGTGTTATCCTGTGCATTTCTATGATGAATGACAAAAAAAAAAGACATTTCTTATACAAGGTCAATTACTAAATTTAAAACAAGATCAATTTTGAGAAGCAAAACTGTCTAAGACAGTTCACCATGGAGAGTTTATTCATATATAACGCATAACCTGATTTTGCTGAGTTCAACATGTTCCTGGGTCAACATTTTTGTTGATTCTGGAACAACATTCGGTCCCACTTTATATTAAGTGGCCTTAACTACTATGTACTTACGTCAAAAATAAGTACAGTGTACTTATTGTGTTCATACTGTATTGCAAAACACTTTTGCTGCTATTGAGATGGATACGGGTAAGGTTATGGGACAGGTTTGGTGGTATGGGTAGGTTTAAGGGTGGGTTAACATGTCAGGGATGGGTCAACAGTGTAATTATAAATGTAATTACAGAAATTAATTGCAGATGTAATTACATGCAAGTATTTTGTACATAAGTACAGTGTAAAAACATGCATTTACACATTAAGTGCATTGCATTATATGGTTAATTTAAATGTAATTACATAGCAGTTAAGGCCACTTAATATAAAGTGGGACCCAACATTCAAATCAACCAATCAGATTTGAGGGACAAGTTTACAGATTATGTCAAGTTTAGGCTTAAAATCATGAATTGGTGCTTCTACATCAGTGTTAATCATCTATCATTTCCCTCTGATTTTTGGGATAACTTATGGGTAGGGTTAGGTTTAGGGGAAGGAATAGGGTTAGGACTAAATTTTCAGACTAGAATGTTGTTCCAGGATCAACAAAATACGTTGACCCAGGAACGCATCTAGCTCAGCAATATGAGGACGTGCCACATATAACAATGTCTATTTATTATTTATCTTGTTTTAAGGATGTGCAAATCAAAAGTGAAATAATGATTGTCAGAATGATATTTTGCAGTGTGAGGCTGAAACCGGAAGGTTTGAAAAACATTTGTTCCACCTATCATGTCCTACTGGTTTTAGTGTGTGTTTATGGTTATGGGAAGAGGATAGGATAGAGTTAGGACTGTGGCGGTTCGACGGGAATCCTGGACCGACAAAAGATGGCCTACTTTACAAAATCAGTGTCATCTATTCTATGAATTTAATTTTAGTTTTGAATAAGTCTCTTTTAAAATTCTAAAGAAAACAGGCAGAGAGGCTGAAATCTGTGATGGGAAATCTGCGGCCTAATTCAGATCTAAACATCTGAATTCAGCAGAAAATCATTTCCCTGTCAAATCTCCAATGACAAACAATGACTCTCGCTTCCTCAAATCAAACCACAAATGCAATTACTTTTCTGCAGTGTGATGCCTGGACATATCTCAAAATTCACTTTCTCACACTTTCACTTCACATTTTATGTAAACTATAATAATGTGTGTGTGTGTTTGTGTGTGTTGTTTTCAGGTTTTTTCAGATCTGGATGCAGCTATCGACCGTATAAAGACAAACTGGCATAACAATGCGAAAACGAGCATTCTTTGAAATGTGGCAATGAAGGGGAGTTTGTCACATCAAACACATTCACACACTCAATTGAAATGCTTCTATGGTATTGTGATTAGTGTGTTGACACTCAAACTAGCAGTCTGTGCGTGTGAAAAAGAAGGAACTATACTTATGACTTATGACATCACAATCACTTCAGCTCCTCAAATAGCTTGTCTTTATATTATTTTTCCCACAAGCCCCTCAGTCCTTCCCTCAGCTCGAAGAAAAGCAGAAGTTTTTTCTTAGAATACTGTGACTCAGTGCGTTGCATCGAACAGTTTGTTAACAGGCACATCACAGCAGGTAAACAATCTGTTAAACAAAAAGTATAACATTTTGATCGCTATGTTTTAACATTTGTTTAAAGTCTGTCAAAGACAGCGAGACATCCTCCTGCAGATCTTGGCCAGCCACAAACTGGTCATCTTCCAGACAAACCTCACATGTGATGCATCATAATGTCACAGAGACGTGTGATATTGACACAAAACTAGGTTTTATGACACACAAAACAGTGAGCTGAGATGGCAGTGCTGTCCTGTTTCGTGGACAGTGTGTTGAAGGGTTGCTAAAATGTGATATATATTTCCTGGAGCACATCAGCTGGGGCAAATGTGAAAACGTTATTCTTCTGTGATTGTTTGTTCACAGCTTGAGAGGGTTTAATAAAGGTTTCAGCTTTGTCTAAAATGTTTCTCTAAAAATCCTTAGGATATACAGTCAAAAGTTTGAAATCATTTAGATTTGGTAATGTTTTGAATGAAGTTGCTTCTGCTCACCATGACTGCATGCAAAAATACAGTGAAAACAGTAATATTGTGAAATACTGTTGCACTTGTACTATTGCATCTGTTTTCTGTGTGAATATATAGTAAAGTGTAATTTATTCCTGTGATCAAAGCTGAATTTTCAGCATCATTACTCCAGTCTTCAGTGTCACATGATCCTTCAGAAATGACTCTAATATGATGATTTGATGCTCAAGAAACATTTATGATTATTATCAGTGTTGAAAACAGTTGTGCTGTGCAATAATTTTGTGTTACATTTTATTTTCCAGGATTCTTTGATGAACAGAAAGTTCAAAAGAACTGATGTATTTGAAGTAAACTGAACTGTTTCATTGTTTTGAGTTTTATGAACTTATTTCTTTTAATTTAGATCAACTTAATTTTTAACTGAAACTGGGCTGGGATTTATATTTCCCAGCATGCTTTGCCCATGGCGTTCGAAAGTGAGAGTAAATGCCAAAATTAAGTGTTATATTATGTTTTTATATATATATATATATATATATATATATATATATATATATATATATATATATATATATATATATGTAATGCTATTGTTGACATGTTAGCAAATGAGCATTTTCTGAATAAGTTTGTTATAGCCAGCTAAATTTACACTAATAAAAATGTTCACATTGAGGTTACATGATAATTTTAAGTTAAATGTATAAATTAGTGTACTCAAACATTTCAAGAACAATTAAAATGTATGAGTGCAAAAAAAAAATATGCCAGTTCTGCTTACTTAAACTTTGAATTTCTTAACTTGAAAATTTTGAGGCAATTGATTGCCTTCAATTTTTTGAGTTTTGCCAAAGTATTTGGGTTTACAGTGAATTGCATCCTTGCTAAAAACAAAAACAAAAAGCAAAACAATTCCTTTAATGTGAAGCAGCACAACTGTTTTCAACATTGCTAATAATCATAAATGTTTGATGCTGAAAATTCAGCTTTGATCACAGGAATAAATTACACTTTACTATATATTCACACAGAAAACAGCTGATTTACATTGTAACAATATTTCACAATATTTCTGTTTATACTGTATTTTTGGTTGAACACATGCAGCTTTAGTGAGCAGAAGAGACTTCCTTCAAAAACATTAAAGAATCTTAATGATTCCAAACGTTGACGGGTATTGTATTAAACGGACATAAAAGAGGTATAAAATGTGAATAGCAAAATTGTGTGTGTTCATATGAGATCTGATTGCAGACTTTGATACGTTTGTAAACCGATGCACAGTTTGAGACCTTGTTGAAATCTCTAGAGGAGATTAGGACAAATCCGACAGGCAGGAGATTTCAGTCTTCATTTAGTCTCAGAGGTGAAATTGAGATGCTTTAGAGATCAACACTGTAAAATGTGGTATCCTGCAATCCTGATATTTTACTTGATTTAACCCATGATATTTGTTTGCATAAATTGGTTGATTCAGCAATATTAAATATTATTTTTGACAGTTAATTTAGATGTTATCTTTTTTGGGTTACCAGTTTTTTTTGTCAGTGTAGTTTGTGCTTCTCTTTCTCAATAATCAGTCACTGGTCGCTGTGTTTAAGTGCTGTTGCAGGAGCTAAAACAGGAGCACAAGCAGAAAGGGACACAAAATGAGAGGCATTAGCACTAGACGCAGCGGCTGCATGTGTGTTTGGTTACCGAGCGTCCTGCGACCGCTGTGTGTACAGGGCTGGAGCGGCGGCCCACAGATCTGCAGAGGACGGGGTGCGCTGAGGAGTAGCGGTTAACCCCAAACGTCGACGGAAGAAACATCCCTTGTGTGCATCTCGTGTGTGGGTGTTGTGAGGCCTTTTGAAGCGTAATGCCACAGGAAGCTGCGAGGCCGAGGAGGAAGTCCTGTAACTACCCCCAGAAACTCGCTGCCAAGAGTCAGGAGCCCAGACCACCCAGAACCAGGTCTGGGAGGGAGGAAGGGAGAAGGGAACAGGTAGGGAAGGAAATATAGCGTTGAGAGAGTCTGTGTGTGTATTAGCGGGGTGGTGGGGCACATAAATGAAAGAAACACCCTTGATTAAAGGCTGGTTGGCATCTGAGAAAACCACACTTGCCTCTTAACTGATGTGGGAAATGGAAAGCAGTGTAGGAACCCTGTCATCCTGACCTGCGGTGGGCTGCGTCCTCCATCACATCGCTCTCTTTTCCTACTGCTCCGGACTAATTAATGATGTCACTTGATCTGCATAATGCTAAGCTGCATTGCTTGATTACCTTTTGAATTGTTTGTAAATCTTTGATGAGCCGTGGCAGGCTAAAAACCGCGACTTTACGGCCCATGTGTAATAGAGGATAATTGAACAGTAATTGGTAGATGGATGCTCCGGGCAACGACGAAAGACTTGGAAAGGATTGTTTTCAAGAACTATTATAAATTCAACAATTCACTGCAGTTTCCAGCTGAAATGAACACCAGTGGCAGTAAAACACCAACAACTTTTCGCACAAACTAAGATTACAGGGGCAGATTATTGATTAATCAAGACTTCATTTTGCACTGTTCCTTGTCATGACCCTAAAACACTTTTATCATGGAGCATGAATTGTAAACTAATACATTTTGACATTTTCATCACATAAGCAGCTCCATATGTGTGTCTTTTCTGATAGTAAACTTGCTCAGTCGCTCACCTGATACAGAAGTGCGCCCGTGATGTGAAGCGCTCGGGTACGAGTCCTGTGACACACTAATCACAATAAAAGAGCTCAAAGGACTTGCAGTAGAGTAGATGGGACGTTGTTTTCAAATGGGCAATTAAAGCATTAACCGTTTAACAACACTCGCCTGACATTTCAATTCAGAGCTGCTGCGATACGTACAACAACCAACGTAAAACATAAAACGTTTTCCTTGGATTGGAAATTGATGATACAACAAAAACACAAAGAGACCATTCAAAAGATTGTACAGATAACTTTGTGTAGATCATGAGCTCAGAATTACTTTATCCAAATTTGCAATTTTTTCCCCCACAGATATACAGTTGGGTTTGAGGGAACCTTGTCAAACAAAACTTGTAAATACTGTATTCTATGCAATGAAGCTGGAAAACTTTATCAAATCCAGTGACTACACTCTAAAAACGCTGGGTTAAAAACGACCCAGGTTGGGTTAAATATGGATAAACCCAGTGTTTGATTTAACCCAACTATTGTTTAAAAATGAACTTAAAATGAACCCAAAATAGGTTGGGAAATTAAAATCAGACACATAATCACGACACTCTAAAAAATGCTGGGTTAAAAACAACCCAAGTTGGGTTGAAAATGGACAAACCCAGCGGTAGGGTTAAATGTTTGCCCAACCTGCTGGGTAGTTTTATTTAACTCAACTATTGTTTAAAAATTACTGTATTGCTTAATTAAAATGAACCCAAAGTATGTTGGAAATGAACATTTATTAATGTTCAATGAATAATTATTAAACAATAAACATTTATTAAATTAGTTATTAATAAATGTATATTAATAAACTATTAAACTATTGAATTTATATTAATAAAATATTAAAGCTTATTAATAAACATTCACCTTTTGTCTATTATTGTTGCCTCTAATTGCATCTGGTTTTTAATTTCACAACTATTTTGGGTTCATTTTAATCCAGCCATATAGCAATTTTTAAACAATAGTTGGTTTAAATAAAACTACCCAGCAACGTTGGGCAATCGCTGGGTTTGTCCATTTTCAACCCAACTTGGGTTGTTTTTAACCCAGCATTTTTTAGAGTGTAGAGGCAACAATAATAATGAAAAGGTAATAAGCAATTTAACAAATGTTTATTATTTTATTTATTAATTAAATTTATTATTATGTTCATTTATTAAACATATTAATAATTGTTCATTTCTAACCTATTTTGGGTTCATTTATGCAAGTAATTTAGTAATTTTTAAACAATAGTTGAGTTAAATAAAAACTACCCAGCAGGTTGGGTCAAACATTTAACCCAACTTGGGTTGTTTTTAATCCATGCAGCATGCAGTCTTTTAGCTGAAAACTTTAAAAACAACTCAAGTTGGGTTAAAAATGGACAAACCCAGCGAATGGGTTGTTTTAACCCAGTGGTTGGGTTAAATGTTTTCTCAACCTGCTGGGTAGTTTTATTTAACTCAACTGTTGTTTAAAAATTAATGTATGGCTGGCTTAAAATGAACCCGAAATTAAAAATCAGACACATAATTACTAGAGGCAACAATAATAATCAAAAGGTGAACATTTATAAGCAATTTAATAAATGTTTATTATTTATTGAACATATTAATAAATGTTAATTTCCAGCCTATTTTGGGTTCATTTTAAGCCAGACATATAGTCATTTTTAAACAATAGTTGAGTTAAATAAAACTACCCAGCAGGTTGATCAAACATTTAACCAACTGCTGGGTTAAAAAAAAAAAAACTCAATTGCTGGATTTGTCAATTTTTAATCCAACTTGGGTTATTTTTAACCCAGCATTTTTAAGAGTGTATTTTTTCTAAGATGCACCTTGTAAACATGACTTTGTTTCCTGTTAGAAACATGTGCACTCTGACTCCCAGCGTAAACCGTTCAGATCGGAGCTTCCGGTTTTTGGCAGTATGCATCTTGTGGGAGTGAGACTGCCTGAAGTCTCATTCTAGATCATTGATCTTTGTCAGAATGATCACATGGACAAAAGAGCCAATAAAGCACACGTCTGACATCGAGCTGTTCTTCATAAAGCAACCTTTAAAAAGCTCCTTTTTTGGCATGTTGAAGTAATATAAAAGATCTCTGACTAGAGCTCAGCTGCTGTGTTGTGAGAGTTTATCCATCTCTCTGTTCTTCGGTGGATCAATCTATCCAGGACGAAAACATGAGAAAGCTGGAAAGTCCCAAAACATGTTACCGGACCATTTGGTTCCCGAAACTATTTCCAGCCATGAGCCGTGAGTCAGAAAGACATCATGGATCTGATAAAGGGTCAGTTGTTTCGGGGACTTATGGGGGGGAAGGGACGTCTCGTTTTATAGTCATTTCCAGTACAGCACGTACAACTTTATTACTGTTCGGATACACAGATTTGTCCTCTTAAATTGTCTTCTCTTATAAAAGCCATATGTTTGGTGATGTTTTAGTTTAGCATCATTTCTGAGTGATAAAGGCATATTTGGAACTGTTTACATTGTTTTGTCCTGACACACAACCTGTCGATTCTATTTATGTAAAGTTTAAGCACTTTTGAAGAGCCATCCTCAAGCAAGTCTTGTGAAATTCACATCATAACACTTAATGACTGTAAGTGATGCATGTAAAGGCTGTAAAGCATTGTTGTATTTTTGTGGCATTAATGTACAGTATTTTTCATATATATCCTCCAGAATACCAGGATTTTTTTGTTTGTTTGTTTGTTTGTTTGTTTTTTTGGGGGTTTTTTCATGCCATTACATTGTTTAGAGCATAAGAAAAAAATGGAGAAATAACATTTTTTAAAAATGGTGTTTTATTCATATGTTCTCTGTAGGATACCTGGACTCAGTTTAAAAACAATGAAATAAAAAGACATGAATAGACATGAAAGGGCAAAAACAATGGGATTTTTTTTTTTTTTTTTTTTTTTAAATCACCAATCAATTTTTAGGTTTCAGTATTTTTTATTCCAAACTTTGTATAAAGATGATTCTCAACTATGTTCTCAACTATGAAAGATATAATTTTGCTCTTTGAACTATGTGTTTAAAATGGCCATAAGCGGGTTTTCCCATATATATATATATATATATATATATATATATATATATATATATATATATACAATGTTTATATTGTATGTAATCTAATTTGCATCTAATTTACATATTAATATATTCTTGGAGCAACATGTAATGAAAAAAGAAATGTATTAATGGGTGTAATAGTTGGAAACATTTTCACAATAATATCTAATGTGTCATAGGAATATTGAAAAATAATTTCTTTTCATATTCACTTAATGCCTAATAAAGGCGTCCTCTACAGAGGTCATGCATGAAATCAATGTCCTGTTTCGTAACAGAAAGTCATAATTTGATTTGAAACCCCATAACATTTACCTGAGATGTTGATTTATGACAAACCATTTGAAAATGAGTTAGATTCCATAGATAATTACAAAATATGATCATGTTTCCACAAGAGTGCTACATTTTTTAAGACCAATGAGTCTCATATAACAAACTTCCAAACGTTTGGTATCTCTGAAAAGCCCTGAATCTTCTCTTTACAGGACATCTGTGACATGAGAAGTTTTCTAAAATACGCATCTACAGAAGACAAAACTTCAGCTGGGTGTCAGGAGTCATATATATATATAATCTAACAAGTGTCTTAATGACAACCTCAGGACTAGAACAAGATGAAGAACTTGATTTCTTTCACCGAACATGTGGCAGTGTTTCCACCAACATCTGTCTGGCCTGTTGCTCAACGGACTGTCTGCATTGTCTTCTTCAAATGATTCACATAATTCATGAATGAAGCAAATATGTGTTTTGACATCATTAGTAGTGCTGTTGGTTTAGGTGGTGCAACTCTATAAACCGGGAGGGAATATTAGGCAATATGTTCAATGCTTTTAGTTTGGTTTTTACAGTATTTATATATAAGGCACACATTTTTAAATAATTTATCAAAAAAAAAAAACTCTTACTAGTCTTTCCAAAACATAATGGTTAACATAATGCATATTTCTCACAGTTTATTATGCAGGCATATTCATGTTTTCATTTTATATCCATGAATGTTTTTCTGGTTTTGTGAATGATCAGAGGTAAAGCAAAGAGCCTTTTGCTCATAGCCGTCGTTTCCTTGAACCTCTGTTGTGGTTATTGGGACAAGCTGTATAAAACAGCCACTAGAAAGTTATCTTTCCTTTATTTGTTTTGTCTTCTCTTGGCTGTACAATTAGAATGAAGCCCTCTTTCATCCTGAGAGGAAGAGGTGTTTTTGAAGTCGCTGTCTTCCCCAGCGCACTGGGCACACCTGTAGTCTAAATTGCCAGTGTTGTCACACATCGTCTCTCCCCCCCTCGGCTTCTGTGTCCAAAACACTTCCGTCCACATCAAAGACCCCACAATCAAAAGACGACGCGCACAGACAAAATATCATTTACCTCAGCTTACTTCACTCATGCCACAGCCGAACGCTGCAGACGCCGATGAGGAGTCTGATATCAGACCGTCAACACTGACACTCATCTCAGAGAGAGAGAGTTTGTCATGGGTGTGTGTGTGTGTGTGTGTGTGTGTGTTCTCTTTCAGGTTGTATAATCAGAGGTTCTTTAGGTCTTTACTCCTCCTGATTTGTCAATCCTTCCTATTTTGTTCAAAGAATATTCTGCATTATTCTCAGGTAAAGATGTGAACAGCTCGTATATCGTATAAATCATGTATTCATTTTAATTGCCTGTTCATGTCAGTTTTTGAAATTTAAATGCTAACATAAAGTATCTCATTAATAAAGACACACCTTTTATTTTCTTGCTTCATAATGATTTGTTTGGAAACTCATTAGTTAGCTTTAACTTCAGTATCTTGAAACGGTGGAAAACGGTGAAAAATTCTGTTTCTGTTTGCATTATAATAAATCATGTAACTGTTACATTCAAATAGTTCTGAGGTTGAAGATCTGTGCAAAAATGGCAAAATATCACTGAACCGCTCCGCTTTATTTACAGTCAGCATTATTGTGCTTTGGGCCAAGAGCAATATTTTTCTGTAAAACACTGATCACTATATAATGTTTTCCCAAAACAGAGTTGAACTTAATAAGGCCTGTGTAGTGTAACTGTAAACATAATAAAATACACAATGAAAATGCAAAAAGTATTTTTAGAGGAAACACACCGACAGTAAAGGCATGATTTTTTTAAAATTTCCGTAGTGCGGTACTTGACACTCTTCCCCTATCACATATTTTATTAATCATCATAAATTAGGTATCATTTGAATGCTTAAACACTCAAAATTCATACTGTTAAAACCGTATTTATAATCAGACATTGCATTACCATTGAAACGATACTTTAAAACCTTTTATCAGCTCAATTTGGGTGATATCAACTTCAAATTTGGAACACAACTTGCTCAATTTTAGAGTTCAGATCATTTTGTAAATATATATATACAGTATATAATTTAAATAAAACTATTTAAAGAGCAACCTTGGGTCTGTATTCAAAAGCACTCATGAACCATTTAAGTTCAGATCTACACTCTGGACGGTAATTGTTAACAGGCAACATTTTGCTCTTTGCATAACTCAATATATAACCCACTGAACTGTAATGGTGATGAATGTGAGTCATTTTTCCAATGAAAACAAATCTTTAATATTGAACTGATAGCCTTGTGGGCCTGAGTTTGAGTCCAACTTGTGGTCCTTTCATCATAAAAACCTGCACATTTTGATTTAAAGGGGTCATGAACTGTTGTTTTATTGTTTTATAATGTTTCCTGGGGTGCACTTATAATGTTAGTATGATTTTTACACCAAAATTGTCATAATTTAGAAATAAAAAGCATTTTTCCTAGCCTGATTTTAGCTCTCTTATTTGAACGCTTTGTTTAAAGGGGCGTGTCTGCTGTGAGACTTCAGTGCTGTGATTGGCTGACATCTTTGCTTATGACATAGCTAACTCTCTCAAAAACTTTTAGCACATTTTTACTATTACAGCTCTCAAGGTTTACTAACTGTGAAAAGTGCTGCATTACATTTGCATTATATTTAAATCGTGGCATGAAAGGTTGCAGTGATGAAGATTGTAGTCGATCACAGACATGTTGTTGAGCGCATGAAAGCAGTGATCTCGTCTTTGAAACTCAATTTCTGCACACTAACGAATGCTTTCATCATAACTAACAGTGCAAACTCGGCGTAACTAAGAGATTCGTTGAATAAAACGGGAGTTTTGGCTCGAGTCCAGAACTCAGTCACTGATAAACTCGCTCTGTTTGATTGACAGCTCCAGCAATTGTAAAGGGCACGTTCTTTGATTGCTTTAATTTAATCACTGTTTAAATAACATTTTATTTTCATCCAAGAGAAACAACATGAAGTTGAGCATTTAGTCACTGGTTTGATTTACTGACACACAGACAAAGATCATCTGACTGTACATGAATCATTAATATCAGATCAGGCATTAGAATGAACACAGTTACTGACATGTTGTTGCATTACTGTCGAGTCCATATCATAAAAGTCTATATAGTTTTAATTGGACTAACAAGGAAGTTTTCAGTTCTGAAACTTACAGGATATTTTTATAGTATGATGAACTCTTATATATCAAAAGCTCAAGGAAAAGTTGATTTCTCAATTCATGACCCCTTTAACACACCTGAACTCATCAGTTCATTAGTAGATACTGCAAGACTTGAATTGGGTGTGTTTAACGAGAGAACATCCAAAATGTGCAATGGTGAGGGTCCTCAGGACAGGTTTGAGAAGCACTGCGCTACTACTGGATATAGTAGGCGAAAAACAAGAATAGTACGTTTGAACTCACAGTACTCATAAAAGAGTAGGCAAAAATTCTCCGGATGACCTACTACTTTTGCTGAGATTCTGAAGTGTGCATATGATGGACACTTTACTATCCCATGAAGCCACGGTAGAGAATTTGTGAAGGGCAGGGAAGCGACGCAATTGATGCTTGTAGGTCACATGATCATGACAACATGGCGTCCAGATCACATTCATACTACACACTAACACACTTTTTTAGCAGTCAGAAAGCAAGTACTTATTCAAAATGAGAGTGTGTGATTTTGGACGCAGCCACTCTCTCTCTCTGCTCTTCTCTCTAGTGAATGAGCTGCCAGACTCCACCCGACCCGCTGACTCCATCACAGCTCAAACCGCTGAAGACACACCTCTTTTGCAAACACTTAACTAATCCACAACCACAACCAAAGGCACTTACTATAACACCTATTTACTTAAAAAACAAAACAAAACAACAACTAAAAAACATTCTAATACTAATCTAGATTACTTAACTATGAATATTGTTGACTCTATAACAAATTGCTTGTGATGTTCCTCATTTATAAGTCCTCATTTCTTTAAAGGTTCCCTAGAACCCTTTTTCACAAGATGTAATATAAGTCTAAGGTGTCTCCCGAATGTGTCTGTGAAGTTTCAACTCAAATAGATTTTTTATTATTCAATTTTTTAACTGCCTATTTTGGGGCATCATTAAATATGCGCCGATTCAGCGCGCGGCCCCTTTAAATGCTCGCGCTCCCCGCCCCCAAGCTCGCAACTCTATAATACAGTGCATAAACAAAGTTCACACAGCTAATATAACCCTCAAATGGATCTGTACAAAGTGTTCATCACGCATGCTGCATGCATGCATCGGATCATGTAAGTATAGTGTTTATTTGGATGTTTACATTTGATTCTGAAGGTAAGGTAGGCAATTTCGGATCGTTAGCAATAGCATGCTAGCTGTGAAAGCATTAGAAATTTAAAATTACCTCGTAATTGTTAAATTACCTCATGTCTCAAATAATAATGAACGTAAATAACTTCAGAGCCATCTGCATGAAGCTAGTTATTATAGTCAAGTATTATAGCTTCAGAAGGCCTTTATTAACCCCCTGGTGTCATATGGATTACTTTTATGATGGACGAAAAAATGCATTTATTTGAGGCTTCAAATCTCACCCCCCTTTCACTCCCATTATAAAGCATGGAAAAGCCAGGATATTTTTAAATATATCTCTGTTTGTGTTCATCTGAAAGAAGACAGTCTCATACACCTAGGATGGCTTGAGGATGAGTAAATCATGGGATGATTTTCATTTTTGGGTGAACTATCCCTTTAAATGGTTAATACATCAATGCTTTGGAATACAGACCTAAGGTTTCCTTTTAAAGAAGACACCCAGCAGATTAAAAGAAGTAAAAGCAGAAGTAAAAGCAAAAAATGAAAGTGTAAAAAGTGTACTGAACAAAACACTTTTTATGGTATAGAAAATATATATTTTACAAAATAATTTGTTCTCTAAAATTGCTAGAAAATCGTCTAGCCAAGTTGATATCACAAAAATTGAGTCACTAAAAGGTTTTAAAGTACCATTTTCATGGTTTTCTGATTTTACATGTAAACATGCAATTGTGTAATAAAAAGAAAATCACAACAACCTTTTATATTCTGTGGTGGAAACAGCTTCCATAAATGACACCTAATTTATGATGATTACTAAAATATGTGATGATGAAAAAAGGCAATTAATAAAGTGCTTCCGGTACTTAACTAGGCTGTACAAGTGAACTAAATGAATAAATGTAATGTAAAATGTAATTTCATCTGACTTCAGTCACAGCACACAAATAACACCATTTACTGAGAATAACCCACACATTTCAGCTGTTGGTAGCACAATAAACACTGAGCGCCCTGGTGTTTTTGCATTTTTTTTTTTTTTTTTTGAGGTTTAACAATAAATGTGATCATCTTGCCACATTTGTTCTGCTAAAGCTCATTGCCACACATGTTTTTGACTCAGTCAGATCTGTGCATTAAGTGAGATTTGAGGTTTATGAAGCACTCCTGTCACATGTCTGTTGTGTTCCTCATGTCCCTCAACCACCAAGAACAGAAACTCATCCGCTTCGATACGGTCCACGCGTCTCCCGCGCCTGCCGTGGATGTTGTTGTCTGTCAGGTGCTCTTCCTGCATGGCGAGGACTCACATGTCTAGACCAACGTCAAGTGTCTAACCCAACTAGCATTTCCTTTGTTAACATGTTGACATCTCGGTATAACTTCAATGGGATTGTGTCAGAGCCTGTTATTAAATGAATGTCAGCTTTCCCTCCGGACATTATACCATCACACACAAACTGCTTCCTGAAAGTCAAAGCCAAATAAAAAGTGATGAGAACTGATTTTGTTGGAGATAACACTGATTGATATGCTTTTATCGGGCTAATGCAACACGACCTGAGGCTGGTTGTTTAAAAGCACATTTATGAGCGTGACTCACTGATTCAGACACATACCAGTCTGAGGATTCCTGTTCTCTATTAGCATCTCTCCTGTCATTACACTGAGCTTTAATGTGCTTCTCCCGTAACTATTACACCAGTAAATTAAAGGTCCGCTGCTCCCGACAGACACCCCCATCCCTCTTCACCCTTTCTTATGTAAATGCACGGGATTTTGCTCTCTGTAGTAGGGGTAGGGTGTAGTTGACCTAAATTGTAGATTTTTGTGTGGAGGTCAGTCGTAAATTGTTTCAATTCGACACATAAAAACATAGTAATGGAGCTTTGGTCAAACCTACGTTACTATATATATATATATATATATATATATATATATACAGTACAGTCCAAAAGTTTGGAACCACTAAGATTTTTAATGTTTTTAAAAGAAGTTTCGTCTGCTCACCAAGGCTACATTTATTTAATTAAAAATACAGTAAAAAACAGTAATATTGTGAAATATTATTACAATTTAAAATAACTGTTTTCTATTTGAATATATTTGACAAAGTAATTTATTCCTGTGATCAAAGCTGAATTTTCAGCATCATTACTCCAGTCTTCAGTGTCACATGATCCTTCAGAAATCATTCTAATATGCTGATCTGCTGCTCAATAAACATTTAATGTGTACAATTGTACAAAATATTTGTACAATATTTTTTTTCAGGATTATTTGATGAATAGAAAGTTCAAAAGAACAGTGTTTATCTGAAATCTAATCTTTTGTAACATTATAAATGTCTTTACTGCCACTTTTGATTGATTTAATGCATCCTTGCTGAATAAAAGTATTCATTTCTTTAATTTCTTTTCAAAAAAATAAAAATAAAAATTCTTACTGACCCCAAACTTTTGAACGGTAGTGTATAATGCTACAGAAGCTTTGTATTTCAGATAAATGCTGTTCTTTTGAACTTTCTATTCATCAAGGAATCCTGAAAAAAAAAAGTACACAACTGTTTTCAACATTGAAAATAATCATAAATGTTTATTGAGCAGCAGATCAGCATATTAGAATGATTTCTGAAGGATCATGTGACACTGAAGACTGGAGTAACGATGCTGAAAATTCAGCTTTGCATCACAGGAATAAATTACTTTGTCAAATATATTTAAATAGCACACAGTTATTTTAAATTGTAATAATATTTCATAATATTACTGTTTTTTACTGTATTTTTAATTAAATAAATGTAGCCTTGGTGAGCAGACGAAACTTCTTTTAAAAACATTAAAAATCTTAGTGGTTCCAAACTTTTGGACTGTACTGTATATATATATATATATATATATATATATATATATATATATATATATATATATATATATATATATATATTATATTTTTATTTTTTTTTTTTTTTTTTTTTTTTTCTCCTGAATGGAGTGTTATTTGCTTTTAGGGCCAGAAACCATGATTTTTTTTTATTAGACTCATATAAAAATGTAAAATGCACTTTAAATGAATGACACTGTCGTTTCACTTTTCACTGTAAAGTTAAAGAAGTTTTTCTTCAGAAAATATGTTTTGTTTACCATTTCTATTCAGTAAGTTCTCTCTCAGCGTCGATGCATTTGTCCTCACAACAGCTCTTATTCACACTGTAGTTACAGCATCAGACACAGTGAGACTGTTCATGCATAACTCTTACACAAACACACGCCCAGCAACTGTCAATGTGGGCCGCATGTTTGGCAAACCATTTACACTGTTTGAATGAAACTGCTTTAAGACTTTTGTTTTGTTTCACTTTTTTTTCAGTTTCAGGTTAATCCCGGTCTTAAGATGGATTAGTCCCGCATGTTGCAACTGTCTGAGTGTCATTTTTGGATTGTGTCAGGTAATAATTGTACATTCCAGAGACTTACCATGTGTAAAATGCCCTAAGTGCTACAAAATGGAACCAAATATATTTATAGATGTTCAACCGGTGCAGGCAACGGAAATAAATAATAATGCACTTACAGGAAACAAACGGAGTGACATTTTTATACACAATGAGCTTGGGAAAGGCTTTGTGTGTCTGTATGCTCCTCACGGATGTCTGTGACAGGCGTTCTGAGGAAATTCCCATCTGTAGGTTGGTTGTAGTAGCTTTATTGCACAATAAAAAAGATGAGTAAAGTTTTAGTCACTGCGCACTTATCACAGTTACCTGTATCATCATAAACACAAAACATCAGAGCCGAAGCGCCACATGCTTCAATATCTATTAAAAGGCGCGTCTTGTCATCAGTCATTTTTGTAGGATTATCTGTAATTCTGATTAATATTTTTTCTATTTATTTTAGCTCATGTCGCTTTCATGCAAACAACAACAAAAAAACCTTTACTGTAACTTTACGGCAAATTAATGTTTGCAACACGAAATTGTAATTAGTCACCATTTCATATTTTAACTTGCATAAAGTAATCTTTGTTTCTGTAGAAGAGAGCATTTTGCAATCAAGAACTGCGTAATTTATCCATGCTGCAATGCATGTTGGGAGCTCGCACATCATCAGGATTGTTCAATATGAAACTGCTTGTATAGATGAATATTGTTGGTCTAACATGATGCTGATTCAGAGTAATACAGTAATACAGTCATTGTTAGTGGAAATGACTCAGAAAGACCTTCATATAATAATAAAATGTAGTTACTTCTTCTTCCTAAAGTAGTTACTTTTACAGTTTGCTTATCAATAATATAAGGATTTTTAATATGTTTTCACACACTAGCTGCAAGCTGTTTTATTAATTCTTAAAGGATTAGTTCACTTCAGAATTACAATCTCCTGATAATTTACTCACCCACATGTCATCAAGGTTGTGCATGTCTTTCTTTCTTCAGTGGGAAACGAAGGTTTTTAAGGAAAATATTCCAGGATTTTGACATGGGGGTGAGTAAATTATCAGGAATTTTTAATTGTAAAGTGAACTAATCCTTTAATATCTCTGTCTTTTAAATTTTGGTTACCAGAATCTTGAATTTTCAAATTTTCAGATTATTATTATTTTTTTTTTTCATTCAAATTAGAGGTAAAAAGAGATAATCATTTCACACAATATATCACACTGTATTATGCATGCATTGTGCCATGGTTTTATGGTTATATGAATGAATAAACCAAAAGATTAAATTAAAATATCATGCTTTTTGTTTGTTTTGCTCAAATCCTTTCACTTTCATTCTGTTATTCTCCAAGTGTCATCTAATGTGCCAAATGTGCAAACTACAGGTTTTATTTTACTATACAAAAAAGAAAACCAAAAAGCTGACAGGAAAAAGCACACACTGACTACCGCATTAATATTTTGTTGGTTCTCTGTTGTTTTTGCATGTGTTCATCATGATTGGACAAAAATGATGTCGGCGTAATTTGTCATTTTTTATTGCGCTATTATCACAAATAAAACAATCAACACAAGTACGCAATATGCTTACGAAACCTTTAAACCCATTTTTATGTACACAGCAGATAAAGGCACAGAGAGCTTATATAGTTCCTGATATCCGCAGACGCTGTTACTGGAGAAGAACGGAGAGAGAGAAGCTGGACGGATGGCCAGTTCATCACAGTCACACAAACATGGTGAAAACATGCAAACTGCACACAGAAAGACCGGGGCTCGAACCGCCAATCTTTTTGCTTTGAGCAAACAAATTTGGTTCCCACCGATCCACCGTAACGCCCTACACTCGCTCTGACTCAAAACAACGCTCAGCTCACATACAGAAAGCCTGAGGCCAGTGTACGTCTGTGAGACATCTGCCAGGTGAAAAACTTAAGTAACTGCACATCTTTCCTCAACAAGCAGCGCAATTTGATGTGTCAAGCATTTCGTAGCCAAAGTTATACTTGGGAATTTCGGTTAAATCACTGACTGTGTGAGTGATATAGTCAGCACACATTCAGACTGTCACGTATGCCAGATACGTATAGTACGATATTTCCAGAGAAGCACTGAGGACAAGGGAAACGGACAAATGCAAAAACACTTTCCAATACAACGACATTCCCTGGAACGGCTGTGACCTCACGGTCTGAATCCACTTCCGTCCAGCTCTCTGAGAGCGACGCGGCCCTTGATTACCAGTACGCTGCAGTGGACACGTTTCAACAAATAATAACAAGCACGGAGCGATGCGGCGCTGATTAATGACATGTTTTTCAACATCATCAGTAAACAGTCCCAGAGCGTCATTGCTCTCTCTGACAGCGTAAACACTGACCATTTCCAGCTCATCTGATGTTTGGTCTACACTTGTGTTTGTGGTCACATGTTTGTTCGTTAGGGAAAGGAGCCACCCAGGGTCCGGCATGAGTGCTCACTGATGAGTAATCCATGTTTCCGGGTATGTGGAAACATGTCAGCGCAAGATTAATAAATTTAAGGAATGTCAAATAAGGGGTCCGTTCCTATTCCAGTCCGAGGGGATACAGACGCATGACAAACATGATACCAGACATACACTCGTGAGGTAAACGCACACTTAAACAATCAAGAAACGAGCATGAAGAGCTGTTGTGTCATTTTTTAGACGTTAAAATACTTTCTCCTTTCCCAGGTGAGTGAGTGAGTCCATTATAAATAAGCCACTGAAAACTGTAAACAGTGACTCCACTGGACACTTCAAAAACATCGCTGTGTTTATTTGACCATCCTCTGAGATACAGTGACTCAACTGATGTCATGAGTTTGGGGCGAGACTATCTGTTTGTCTGACCAATAGAAAACCTGTTTGAAAACAGTCATTATTTTTGTAATTACGCAAAAATTACACACTTCACCTTTAAAGAGGTCTATTCAGGTTGTTCAGATAGTAGATCTGGATCAGAATGATCTGGATTTGGAAATCCCATGTTTTGCTATCCATCTTACTTTTGTGCTGATTTTTCAAATCAAAATTGGATCGGATCACCTTGATCCAGATACACACTATTTCAGATTACCAAAGCGGGATTACTAGTGCTCTACGGAGCCCCTAAAGGGACATGGTGATAGAAAGAATATGAGATGGGAAAAAAAAGAAAAATCAGTGCTTTTGCATTCACCTGAGAAACTTTGTGTTCACTCGCAAAGAACTTTTGACTGGTTCATCTTCTATGATTGTGCCAGTGTAGTTTACAAACAGTGATTAGAAAACAACAACAACACTTTGAATTAAATATAATATTTTTGTTTGATATTTACAGCTGTTTGGGGATTATTTTATGGCACCAAAATCTCTTTTTTACTTTACACTTGGCTACTGAAAGGCTAAATATGTAGCCTACTTCTCATTTATTACTTTAACAGTTAAAGGATTAGTTTGGTGTTTCCCAACCATGTTCCTGGAGGCACACCAACAGTACACATTTTGAATGTCTCCCTTATCTGAACCATATATTTCTGGTCTTGGAGTTTCTGCTAACGAACTGATGAGTTGAATCAGGTGTGTTTGATTAGGAAGATTTGGAAAATGTGTACTATTAGTGTGCCTCCAGGAACAGGGTTGGGAAACACTGGATTAGTTAACCTTCAAATTAAATGTTCCTGATAATTTACTCACCCCCATATCATATCATACCATGTCCATGTCTTTCTCTATCCTGTGGAAAAGAAATGAAATAATTCCAGTATTATTCTCCTTACAGTGGACTTCACTGGACTCCAAACGGGTGAAGGTCAAAATTACAGTTTCAGTGCAGCTTCAAAGAGCTTTAAACGATCCCAGACGAGGAATACTGACTTACGATTTCATTAAACGGACGATCAAAACTTTGAAAAGTTCCATAGACTTTCATTGCGGGGTCAAGACTTTTGTACAATAAGACTTATATTAGCATTTATGTAAGTTTTTTAGTATTTATATTAGTATTTAAGCTATCACTAGCAAAGCATAATGACTATCCTGGGGCAACATGCTAAAAAAAAAAAACTAGCAACATGCTAATTTATGCTATCAAAGTCTTAACAAATACTACCAACATGCTATTTAATAGCAAAGTGTTAAAACATGTTAATTTATACTAGCAATGTGCTAAAACATGCTAGCAAAAATGTTAATTCATTCTAACAAAGTGCTAAATCATACTAGGAATGTGTTAAAAGCATGTTAGCAACATGCTAATTCATGTTAACAAACTGTGTGTTAAAACATGTTATTTCATGTTAGCAACTTCTTAAAACATGTTAACAGCATGCTAACAAAGCATTGAATCATGTCAGCAATGTGTTAAAAAATGCTAATTCATGCCAGCAACATGTTAAAAGTGCTAGCAACATGAAACATGAATTAGTGTTAAAGTGTTAATCATCCTAGCAATGTTGTAAAAAATGCTAACAACATGCTAATTCATGCTAACAATGTTTTAAAACATATTAACATGTTAACTCACGTTAGCAACGTGAAAAGATGCTAGCATGTTAACTTTTTCTAGCAGTGTTAAATCATGTATTAAACATGCTAGCAAAATGTGCTAATTCATGTTACCAATGTTAAAACATGCCAATTCATGTTAGCCAAAACATGCTACCAACATGCCAAAAGATGCTAGTAATGTGGTAAATCATGTTAGCAGCATGCAAATTAATGTTAATAACATGCTAACAACCTACAAATCTATGTTAACAACATGTTATAACATGTTCACAATGTAATAACTCATGCTAGCGACATGCTAAAACATGCTAGTGACTTTTTTTTCCCTAAAAAGTAAAGCCTTTCAGGCTTAAAGGTGCCCTAGAATCAAAAATTGAATTTACCTTGGCATAGTTAAATAACAAGAGTTCAGTACATGGAAATGACATACAGTATGAGTTTCAAACTCCATTGTTTCCTCCTTCTTGTGTAAATCTCATTTGTTTAAAAGACCTCTGAAGAACAGGATATCATGATATCATGATATTTTTAGTGATATTTGTGAATTGTCTTTCTAAATGTTTTGTTAGCATGTTGCTAATGTACTGTTAAATGTGGTTAAAGTTGCCATCGTTTCTTACTGTATTCACGGAGACAAGAGAGCCGTCGCTATTTTCATTTTTAAACACTTGCAGTCTGTATAATTCATAAACACAACTTCATGCTTTATAAATCTCTCCAACAGTGTGTAATGTTAGCCATTAGCCACGGAGCACTATCAAACTCATTCAGAATCAAATGTAAACATCCAAATAAACACTATACTCACATAATCCGACGCATGCATGCAGTATGCATGACGAACATCTTGTAAAGATTCATTTTGAGGGTTATATTAGCTGTGTGAACTTTGTTTATGCACTGTATTATAGTCGAGAGCTCGGGGGGCGGAGAGCGCGGGATTTAAAGGGGCCGCAACCTGAATCGGTGCATATTTAATGATGCCCCAAAATAGGCAGTTAAAAAAATGTATTTAAAAAAATCTATGGGGTATTTTGAGCTGAAACTTCACAGACACATTCAGGAGACACATCAAAGTTTTTATCATTAAACTTTCCTCATCTAGTCTTAATGTTTATTATTTAGTTAATTTATGTTAATTTCAACATTTACTGATACATTATTAAAATTAACGTGTTATCTTTTCAAATTATTTAATGGACCTGAGCTAACATGAATAATTGTAAACTAATATTAAAGGTGCCGTAGAACGTCTTTTTAAAAGATGTAATATAAGTCTAAAGTGTTTCCTGAATGTGTCTGTGAAGTTTCAGTTCAAAATACCCCATAGATTTTTTTTTTTTTATTAATTTTTTTAACTGCCTATTTTGGGGCATCATTAAATATGAGCCGATTCAGGCTGCGGCCCCTTTAAATGCTCGCGCTCCCCACCCCCCGGAGCTCGCGCTTGCCTTTAACAGCATAAACAAAGTTCACACAGCTAATATAACCCTCAAAATTGTTCTCTACAAAGTGTTCGTCATGCAGCATGTCTAATCACATAAGTATGGTATTTATTTGGATGTTTACATTTGATTCTGAATGAGTTTGATAGCGCTCCGTGGCTAAAGCTAACATTACACACTGTTGGAGAGATTTATAAAGAATGAAGTTGTGTTTATGAATTATACAGACTGCAAGTGTTTAAAATTAAAATAATGACGGCTCTCTTGTCTCCGTGAATACAGTAATAAACGATGGTAACTTTAACCACATTTAACAGTACATTAGCAACATGCTAACGAAACATTTAGAAAGACAATTCACAAATATCAGTAAAAATATCATGTTATCATGGATCATGTCAGTTATTATCGCTCCATCTGCCATTTTTTGCTATTGTTCTTGCTTGCTTACCTAGTCTGATGATTCAGCTGTGCACAGATCCAGACGTTAATACTGGCTGCCCTTGTCTAATGCCTTGAACATGGGCTGGCATATGCAAATATTGGGGGCGTACATATTAATGATCCCGACTGTTACGTAACAGTCGGTGTTATGTTGAGATTCGCCTGTTCTTCAGAGGTCTTTTAAACAAATGAGATTTACATAAGAAGGAGGAAACAATGGAGTTTGAGACTCACTGTATGTCATTTCCATGTACTGAACTCTTGTTATTCAACTATGCCAAGGTAAATTCAATTTTTAATTCTAGGGCACCTTTAACAAAAGATTAATATTGTAAACAGTGTATTGCTCATTGTTAGTTAATGCATTCAGTGACATTAACTAAGGGGATCTTGCTGTGAAGTGTGACCGCTCCACTGTTGTGATGTGAAGTATTGTCCATTCTTCCCTGCGCAAACGGCTTCCTTCCACAGTTTTTTGCCTTTGACGACAGGCTCTCAGCAACCTTGAGACTTTAAAATAATCACACATGTGAACGCATGGAAATAAACCTACAGAACATCACAGCAGCGAATGACGAAGATTTGTCAGTCTAACAATGACACCAAAAGCAAGAATCTAACATGATTATTTCCACATGCACATCATTTTCGAGCGCTGTCAGTATATGCTGCATTCTCTCTGTCTCTCTCTGTCTCATAGTGACTAATAAACAGCCCTATAAATAACATCAGAGCTTTGTAAAAACAGTGGAAAATGTTTGTTGTGGTTTTTTGTTTTGTCGACGGAAGATCCTGCAGACATACAAACATGTAGGGCAGTAATTAGTGTCTGTTCGGCGGGCGAGAGCAGTCGTTGGGTGCAAAGGGACACTGAGCAGTCACGGAGGAACAGCGAGGGTGAAACGACGTGATTTCAGCTGTGCCGTACAGAACATGGCTTTTGTGGGTCATGCTTTCATTTGCTGGGGTTTGCCGCAAATGTTCTTCAATAAAAAAGAATGCATCCCCTTAAACGATGCAGAAAATGGTCCGTCACAAACATCTGTCCAGACTGTCTGCAATTATGAAACTCAACACTTCATCCCAACGGACAGTTTAAAGTCTTTAACTCCACTGTTACATCCTCAGTGCGCAGGCCACTAATTTTGAGAAAAGGGGACTAAAAGCCCCTTAAAGTGTATCTTCACAGATTTTCAACCCGCTTTGTATTGTTACAATGTTGGTAATACAGTATATGTAAATGAACAATGTTTACTCGTTCTCTGTGTTACCTGGACCAAGACGTTCCTAATTATTGACACAAAACGAGTCACTTTTGACTGCTGCAGGGCTTTGGTGGAAATTCTAGTTGGGAAATAATCATTTTGAACTATTTGCAAATAATATTTGCATTAATTTGCATTAAAATATGCACACATGTACTTTTATTTGTACACTCTAAAAAAATGCTGGGTTAAAAACAACCCAAGCTGGGTTGAATATGGACAAATCCAGCGTTTGGGTTAAATGTTTGATCAGCCTGCTGGGTAGTTTTATTTAACTCAATATGGTTTAAAAATGACTGCATTTCTTGCTTAAAATGAACCCAAAATAGGTTGGACATTAACATTTAATAATATGTTTAATAAATGAACATTTATTAATATGTTTATGAATAATAATTAAGCAATAAACATTGCATATTAATAAATGTTCACCTTTTGATTATTATTGTTGCCTCTAGTAATTATGTGTCTGATTTTTAATTTCCAACCTATTTTGGGTTCATTTTAATCCAGCCATATAGTCATTTTTAAACAATAGTTGAGTTAAATGAAACTACCCAGCAACGTTGGGCAAACATTTAACCCAACCGCTGGGTTAAAACAACCTAGTTGCTGAGTTTGTTCATTTCCAACTTGGGTTGTTTTTAACCCAGCATTTGCCTAATATGTCAAAAACGTAAAACGTTTCTTGTCTCGTCACACTCATTTAGGAATTACATGAATCACCGTTTCCAAGTATTGGAATGTTTAAAATGTTTGACTACAAACGGAGGTTTTTCATATTTTCCATCGCGGCATTTTCTCCGTATTTACGATTATTTGAAGCCTTTAGCCGCTGCCTACAATTCACTGGAAACTGACAGTAACTCACTTCATTATGACAAAAAGTTTGCTAAGAAGTATTTCCTACTAAAGCTAGGCGTTATTTGACTCTGGTAAGACATGGTGGGCGTGGCCTTGGATGACAACATGCCCAGTGCATTATGGGTGTTGAAGTTTTCCTACCTATTTGGCAAAAGGGAAGTTTTTCTCTAGTCAGGTATAGCACAGAAAAAGTTTTATTGAAAGCCCAGTTTGCCAGCGGTGAAGTATACCTCTTTAAGGAAAATTGATTTTTTTTTCTTTGTTTCGACATGCATGAGGCATATTTCATTTTATTGAATACTGATGGAGCAATATAATTTGTGGTAAAATGAGTTAATATAAAAGCAGATAAAACATGAGCTTTATATAGGAGCAATGATCACTACTCTGAATATTCTACAGTAACTTTTACTTCCTGATAATAACCAAATGGTGCACCAACATTCTGTTTTTGTTTTATTTATATTCACTCTGTTGTTTCACAATCTTAACAGTCTCACTTTTTATTAGGTGTCTTTAACTACTGTTACATTAAAAAAAAAATGCAGGTACAAAGTACTATTGCATGTTGTATTGCACAACACTTTTGCTGATATTGAGGTGGATACGGGTAAGATTAGGAACAGGTTGGTGGTATGGGTAGGTTAAGAGTGGGTTAAGGTGTAAGGGAAGGTCAACAGTGTAAATACAGATGTAATAACAAGCAGGTATTTTTGGTAACACTTTATTTTACAGTGCCGTAGTTACACGTTACTACATGTACTTATTATAGTAATAACAGTAAATTATGCATAACTACAAGTAACTAACCCTAACTATAACTCTATAGTAAGTACATGTAGTTAATTAATAGTACTCATTACTTATTTGAGTAATTACAATGTAACTACGGCACTGTAAAATAAAGTGTAACTGTATTTTTTTCAAATACAAGTACATGTAAAAACATGTATGCAATAAGTGCATTGTACAAAAATTATTTTAAATGTTATTTAGTAGTGAAAAACACTTGATATAAAATGGCTCCGTCTTAACTAAGGATTTTATAAGATCTATATTATTCTGCTTTTAGTAAATGTGCAGTGTATAATTTTTCCACAAATGAAATTGAGCATCAATATGAGCCACTTCACAAATCCTTCAATTAAACACTAACAGTCCCCTTGAATCATGAATAATCTTGAATAATGAATCAGCTACTATTAACTAACAATGAGCAACACACTTCATTGTGTGTGTGTGTGTGTGTGTGTGTGTGTTTGCTCTAGTTTTGTAAAGATTTCAGTCCCGCCTAAAGATAACTCCCCAACATTGAGGGTTTTTTTGTAACAGACTTATAATGTTCACATTAGATTGATAACTGATAGTGTGTAAAAGTTCAGAAGACGACAGACAGTGGCTGATGACTAAATGTTAGTTCAGACTCACTCTGATAAACAGGAAAAGAGATAGTATGGATCAAGAGTGAGAATCACAGGAAGACACGGTCGCGTCACGTTATGGGAATGTCCTCAGTGAAAACACAGACAGACCGAGAGTGAAAATAAAAATTGCCTATAGTTTATGTATCTCTCTCTCTCTTAAACACATATTTTAGGGATAATGTTCAGTCGGTCGGTTAAAAACAACAACATGCAGGGTGATACACTCCACTTATTACACAGCTATTTAATGAATAAATGAACGCACAATAAAAGAAAATGTAAGAATGACTATTTTTATTGTTCTTTCTTATTTTCAGCTCAACTTTGACTAGGTTTGCAATACAAATGTCATGCTAATGAAACACTGTCATAGTGAAACTGTGTGTTAAATACAAGAATGTGAGTGGGCTGATGACAACCTACAACTTTTCGAATCAATTTTTTGGTCTCCGTTTTAGTTCGAGTCGTTCAAAATCTCTCCTATTTCTTTAATATCAGTGCCTTTGAGTCAGTTTTCTTTCGCTCATAAACAGATGCTGGCTGGAAAACAACAGGCCTGAAAATAGCCCCAGTGAAAGAGGAAGTCTAAATACAGCCAAGACAGGAAGAAAAGTGTGTGAGGAGTATAAACACATCAGGAAGCCATGCATTTCCACCTTCCTCCTTCCCTCTCTCCACTCTTCTCCCTGAAACAGCCGCTAATATCAGGAACTATATAAACTCAAGATCTCTGTGCCCTGCAGTGCACCATGGGAAGGTATGTTGTCGGACCCATGATGGAATATTGACATCTTCACCCTTTATTCAAATATTATAATCATAGTTGTGATTCAAGTCGATTGTTTTATTTGTGATAATAACACATAATATAATAACACATTACAATTGTTGTCCAGACTGTCATACAAAGAAATTATGAACACATGCAAAAACAAGAGAGAACCAACAATATATTAATAACTGATTATGTTGTAGTCGGTGTTTGCTTTTCCTGTCAGCTCTCTGTTTTTATATTCAGGTTTTTTTCATAGTAAAATAAAACCTGTAGCTGTAGTTTGACTTTTTTTGCCAAATAATTTTGTCAGATAAATATCTTAACCAAGTTTAGTGTTTTGCTCTTCCCTCATCTTTAAAATTAATCAAATATTTTCCTCATATTTTGATGGATTAATCAAACTTGTAGGGTAATTAAAAACAAATATTACCTCCGGACATCACTTTTGGACATATCAGGGTTATTATAATAATCTAAAACCATACCAAAAAAATAAATAAAAATAAAATAAAAAAATAAATAAATTATTTTACCTGAAATAAACTAAGCATTAACTGAAATAAAATAAAGTAGAAAAAGCACATTTTATTTCAAGGCAACATTTCCCAGTTTAATTTAGTTTAACTAAAAAAAAAAATAATAATAATAATAATAATAATAATAATAATAATAAAAAATACACTGAAAAAATTAGGAGTAAAATAAATTTTCACCCAGAAACTGCTAGTAAATTTCAGTATTAATGACAAAGAAACTTGAATTAAATGTGAAAATTGGAAGTATAAAGACTAAAATAAAACAATCTAATAATCAACTTTGAAAAAATACTTTTTATATATTTTTTAAAATTTTTTTTAACAGAAATAAAATGAATAAAAACTATAGACACACACACACACACACACACACACACACACACACACACACACACACACACACACACACACATATATATATATAAACTTAAAAATGACAAAAACATAATGAATAAAACTTTGTGAATGAAAATGGAAAATATAAACATAAAATCTAATTCAAAATATTAATAAAAACTAGTATCTCAAAAATAACACTGACATATTTAAAAAATACCTGCATGTAATTACATGTGATTAATTTCATTAACTGCATCTACAACACTGCTGACCGTTCCTCTTCACCTGCCCAAACCAGCTAACCTCACCTGTATCACCTCAACAGCTGCACTTCACAATAAAACAACACCTAACAATTATGATTATTATTATTAAATGTGAAAGTTAAAGACAGCTAATATACAGTGGGACCATTTTGTGAGAGAAAAATGAACTATGATGAGAACTGAACTGATCTCCTGAACACATGGAAATCTCTTTTCCCACCGGAGAGAGAAACTGCTGCTCGGTGAGTGTTTGTTCTCTACAGGTGTGTAACAGAGAGGGGAAACAGATGACCTCTTCCTCTCTCTCTCTCCCTTTCCGTCTCATTCACTTGTTCCTTCCAGCTGGAGCTGTTGATTCACGTCCAGCCTCCACATTCTCACACGTTTGGAGAGCGCTCATTGTTTCTCAAACAACGGAACCGGAGAATAACACTGCTTTATTCGCAGCTGTGGAGTGTGTGTAAACGCACATGTGAAAAACCATCATCAGTCATGGCTGTGACTACGAGACATCATGATCCGCACAAGAACTAAAAGTCTGAATCACATCTACTGCCTGTTTTCATCAGTGCCAACAGCTGTCGCCCCCTACTGGAGGATTAAGACTGAGCAACTCTCTCTCTTTACTCCTTACAGGGTTAGTTCAGCCAAATATGAAATCAAGCACCACTCACATTTTCTTCATAAAATGTAAAGATCTAGTTCTCATTATTATTAGGACCTCTAGAAAAAAGCAAAAACACAATGAAGTGTGCTGTGATCTGCTCCTCTGTACACTTCATCAGCCTCTATCACTGATTAGTAGCAGAAGCACACAATGTTGTCATCTCTTTAAACCTGTACCTATCACTTCTGACAGGATTTAGTGCTGAAATCGTGACTTTGCTGGTAAACACTGCGTATATCAAACTTTTATTAGAAGGAAGTCATTACGATTGGCCTGACCCCTCCTTGACCCCTGATCAGATTAAAGCGCAGCCAAAGGTCAGGCTGAGTTAGACTTCGACTCATTCAGCCATCACATGAGGCTTTTGTCACAAGGAGTCAGCTTTTCTGTATTTAATTAGTGTTAAGATTTAAAAAAAAATAAAAAATAAAAAATGAAAATGAAAATGAAAATGAAAAAAAAAAAAAAAAGTGATTCATCAGCATCCTTGTAGTCTTAATGAGGTCAATCATTTCCCTGTGGAAGGACAGTTACGCCCCGGTTTATCTTTGTAGTTCAACAAAAATACACAAAATATGTCATTATTTACTCATCCTCATGTTTTTCCAAAGACATATGGAAAAAGGCCCGTGATTTTTACTGATGACTGTATGATGTTATCATTTCCATGGAGGAGATATTTGAGAACATTTATGCATCTCCTTTCCATACAAAAATGTTTGTATGGAAAGATTTTTTTTTTGGGAAATTACATGTTTTAATCTGGAAAATGTACAACTTGTTCTTTAAAGTTTTTCATTTATTTCATTTTTATTATATTTAACCAAACAATAGTTTTGAATGACAAACAGATTGAAATTCAGATATTATCACTATTCCTACATGAATCATGTAGGCTAAACTATAGCATATTTTCAGTGAGTTGAGTAGTTTGCATCACTGGATATTACTGTCATTCGTTAAACATAAAACGGTTGTCAAATATTACATGACACTTTCACTGTTAAAACTAAAGGGCTGTGTTTGAATTCACACTCGTCTTCTGTGAACATTAAGCCCCGCCTCCTTTGATTTGATTGGCCATCTTGATCATTCTGACATTGATGTGCGCAGTTAGACCACTGAGGCAGAGCAGACTAAAAATGAAAGTTTTAAAACTTTTTGTAGTCATCCTAACAACAAACTGAGCGGAGCGTAACGGAGAGCAGCAGGATAAGAGCAACACGTAAGAGACAAGTTAGTGATCTGACAATACCAACAAAATCAATATGACAAAAATAAACTGTTGTTGCTCCACCAGCAAAAATAGATCCATATAAAGCCAAAGCAGGACCAACTGTTGCATGTTTCAGAGAAACACACATTAGTAGTGTTTTTTTGCTCCTGAATGAATCAGTGTTTCAGAACAAATCAGTTGAGTGAATGATACAACGACTCACTCATAAAGACTTGCACCGCCTACTGATGTAACAATGTAAAGAGAGTCACTGAACATTAGGGGTGGGAGGAAAAAATTGATGCATCACGATTCTCTCTTTCTGAGAATTTCAGAATCGATTCTGAGCTTATTTTTAACCGCAGTTTTGAGATGACGCTGCGAGTGCTTACGGTGCGTGTCCACCTGTGCGGAGCAGAGCGAGCGTTTTCAATTCATTCTTATGGAAGTTCAGCTTCACTTTCATGAGCCTGAAGATGCTCAAGAATGAACTGAATATGCTCGCTCCACGCCAGTGGACGTGCACCATCAGAACAACACGATCACACGAAAATGCGTATCAATAGTACGAGTGTGTAATCTCGTAGAATATATACGCCAAAATGAGTTTTGGCGTGCTTATGGTACGCGTTTTTTTCGCGTGTATATGATACGCTCTTGGTTAGGATGGGGGTGGGGGTTTCGTACGTATAATACGCCATAAAGTGCGTATCATATGCATGCGAAAAACTGCGTACCATAAGCACGCCAAAACTCATTTTGGCGTATATATTCTACGAGATTACAAACTCGTACTATTGATACGCATTTTCGTGTGATCGGGCTCCATCAGAAACAACCGTATTGTGCTTGTTTCCATTTCCTCTTATACACACACCACTTGAACCTTCTATAAAATAATCTTACATTCAGTTTGGAAAAGCTAGAGCGAATTACATGGACATTCGCGTGGTTCATCATTGCACAGGATATGCGTTGTGAGAGAAACGCGCTTGCAGCTTGCATTCTCACCCGCCGGTAGGCCTATTTTCCTTACAAATGCATCATTTATGTTGTTTGAAGTGCTGTGGGCTTATATTTTATAAATATATAACTCACTGACAGAAGGCTGCTTTCAATTTCCACATGTGTTTTGTGAAGGGCACTCATGCAAGTGGCTGTGTGCGACTCCATTTAAGTGTTTAAATGTAGCCTACTTGCATCTCAAAATGCTTTTATGACGCGAAATTAATGTAAACACAGTCAGTTAGATGTCTTAAGGGATTAAACAGACAAGACAAAAACATCTTACATTTCAAAAGAGATCTGTGCATTATTGTGAATGCAGCTTATTCTATGATGAAATCAGTAATAATCAAACAACACTAAAGCTGAGAAAGAGAAAAATCCCTCACAGCTTTTGAACGGAAAACGTTCAGATACTCTTAAATATGGAAAGCACTCTTTGTTTATTGCTTGTAATGTTTCGTTGTTTCTCTTTACTACTTGCTTTTATGTTTTGAAGCTATATTTAAAAATCTTAACATATAATTTTTTTCAAACTAATAATTATTTAAAAAACACTTATAATTACATAGACTATGTATTAAATAAAAAAAATAAGTTTACTAAAATAATTAATAAGAAAAAAAGTGGATCAAGAATCGTTTTGGAATCGGATCGGATCGTGAGCTGCCTAAAGATTCCCACCCCTCCTGAACATACATGGCTGACGGTCTGTCTGCAGTGCACAAACACAGACAAGTGATACAAACGGTGACTAAATTTCAACGTCAATCTGTTTTAGCACAGCTGGAAATCCAAACTGACCGATCAGATCCAGCACTGGAACTGTTTTATAATGTACAATCAACCACACACTGATCCAGAACAATTCCAAGAGCTGTTCAGATCAGGATCTGTTAGACAGCATCACCCCAGAGTCACATTGTGTCTTCACTCAAATAATTAGCTGGAGATAAAGAAAACAGAGGGAAAAGTGTATAGGTTAGATGGGCCCTCAGGGGCCCAATATGCCATGAGAAAGAGTGATGGTGGCTCCAGCCCTCCTGTAGTCTGTGCCGTCGCCCACCGCTGACCGACTCTCAGCGCTGCTGTCAGGACCGGGCGGGGGTGTGATAATCACTGCCATCTGACCCTCTGTCCCCTGAAAAACGATCCCAGCGCAGGAAGGTAAGCTCTGACCGCGTTTGTCCAGAGGTGTGTTCGGCAAACATCCGAATCCTCGCTAAAACTGCTGTCTCTGCCTCACTGTTTGCTTGAGAGGAGGTACAAGACGACTGTCCGGTAATTTTCCTTCAACAGGAATGAAGACTTTTTTTCTCAATGCCTAATAAAGTGATTTATCATTGAATACTGTGGGTCTTAACTTCATTTGCTTAAAACCGTTAAGTGGCCCAAAAAAAATTGCTGATCATATAAAAGTTTGTATAAATCATACCATCAAGTTTGCATAAATTAGCATCAGTTAAAACACTACAATGAACAACTGTATACTTATATGTTAATATTAATATAGATTAATTATTTGATAGATTCATTTATTATGATTAACAATATATAAAATATAATAAATTATTTTGTTCATTGTTAATTTAAGTAATAATTGATGTTAACAAATTGAACCTTATTTTAAAGTGTTACCAAATTATTGTAGTTGTGAAAGACAGACGCTTGTGAAAAGGAAGTGTGCTGAAGTTTATTGAATGTGCACTTGTAGTGTACTTTAAACCTAAAATGTATACATTTTTAAAAAAAACTGTAGCAGATGTCACATCTAGTTTTGGTTTTGTTCATGTTTCATGTCTTGTTATGTTTTCATTGCCATGTTTCCTGTTTGCCATGTGCTCCCATGTCATGTGATTCCCTTGTCCTCATGTGATCATGTCATGTGTTTCCCGTTTTGCTACGGTTTCTGTGTTGAACGACATGTTTCCTGGAAACGGTGTGCAACAGGTTTGAGATGCGTTTTCTCTTGTTTGGTGGGTGTGTCAGAAATGTCAGCCCAATCAGCATCAACATGCATATAAACCACACGGTATTAAAGAAAAAGCTAGTAACATCAAAATTCACAAGAGCAATATTGTTTGCACATGTTTATTTACATTAATGGCAAAATAACTTAAATAATTAGAGCACAAGTAGCTATAGATCTGGAAGTCTGTCTAAATATCATTTATTAATTGCAATGTCTTCTGGTCCATATCCTTTCCTTAAGAAGGTGTGCTAGACACTGATTAATGTAACATAAAAATACTATACTTATTTTGCTATTGTATTGTGGAGTGATACTTTCATAAACTTAAATATACAAAGGCAAATGTTGGATCACAATAATTAGAAGTTTCCACAAATGCATTCACTCCATTGTGATGTTCTCTTTTATTCTGGACAGCAGGGCCGTGACTGTAACATATTTTGCAGAATCAAACACATATTTATACTGACTTCATCAGGCTCGAAAAGTCTTCAAAAAGAACACAAATAATGTCCTTCTCAGCTGCCATAGTTGCAACTCCTGCGTCATCAGAACAGGGTGTTCAATGCACCACCGTTTCCGTTTAAAAAACGTTTTGCAACGTTTTGTCTGGGCTGAACGCAGCCGTGTTGTGTTGTCATTGGTTCATTGGGTTGATTGTGCACAGGAGTGTCTTGTCTAGTCATTGGTCCTTGTGTATTTAAACCCTCATGTTTGCAATATGTCTTTGACATGCATTGTCCACTGTGGGTAAGAGTATGTCCATGTTTGTTGCTTTAAGCGATGCCAAGTCATGCAAAGCCTTTGTTTAACGTTGGAAGAAATAAATTGCACTTGGGTTCGTCAAGCCTTGCCTTCAGTGGATCTATTAAAAAGACTTCTTAAGTATGCTTAAAGAGACACACTTTCATGACCGTACTCCATTTTAAAGTGCACTTTGTAATAAAATCAAAGTATGTTTTAGAAGTACATTTATATTGACGTGTTCACTAAAATACACACTTGATTATAATTTTAGGGATAGTGTGTTATTCAGTATTACATTTAAAGCTGATCTTTTCAACGTATTAAATTGCAACTTCATCATAACACACGTGTGATAATAACAAAAACATGACATACAAGTTTCAATAGAAATGACATTAAAGTATATTTTATGTGATAAATGCTCAGTATTCAGCAGCACACGTTAACCATTTCTCAAAAACAGAAGTAATTTTTGCAATAATTAAGTGTCTGAAAACATTACATTCAGTTCAAACTTATATCCTTTTAAAGTATATGTAACAAGTGCTCTTTTCAAAAGTATGCTAAAGTGTACTTCTTCACAAGAGTTTATAGATGAGACGTGTTGGCTATAAAACACAAATACACAACAAAGGACAAAAAATACATATACTATATACAGTATACAGCCTACATATTACCCAAACGTTTTCAAACAATGCTTCAGCTGTAGTTTTGTTAACTGTTCAAGGGGTGCCATGATTTAAGTAGTATCATATTTTAATGGAAACATATTTTACCGTTAGCTAGGCAAACGAAATTATAATGAAGCATGAACTGAAACTCAGGTCATTTCAACACACTTCTGCTCATGTATTTGAAGTCTGCCATTGGATCATTGAGGGAAAACATCATATTATGGGACTGTGCGTTACTTTATGGAGAGCATATGACCTGCTTTAAAGACCTCCTGTGGTGAAAATCAAGTTTTTAATGTTTGTTGTTTTTAAAATGCTTTAAGACAAACCATGTGCAAATTCATGTCAACACCATTGCTGAGTATTTTCTCTTTAAAACTGCAGTGAACCAAAGACCGTCTGCCCATTTCCTGCGGTCACAAACATGTGACCAATCCCGTCACAAGTGGGCGGGGCTTTTCCTATCATTATTTCTAAGGATGTTGATTTTTAGTTGGCAGCCGTCTGACTCTGAGATGATGAACAGGAACATGGTTAGTGTAACATTAACAACACATCATTAGCTGTTTGATAATCAAGCCAAAGGCTGATCATATCCGTTACCGTTATGTGTCCGACTTTATAGAGAGCGATACATAAAACTCATCACCAGCCTGATACACTGATTTGTAGACGAGCCTGTATAATTCACTCTTCCTCTTTGCTAGGTGGATCTCTGAGCTGCTGCGTTTGAGTGGAGGCGGAGACTAATTTGCATATTCATAGCTCCGCGTATACTAAATGAAGCAAAGGTGTCGAGTTACATTCAAGCTATTAGGAGGCATGAAGAAAGTATTTTCACAAGGAAAAAAGTTTATTCTGATTATTAAAGATTAGTTTTAAGGGATAAAATGATTGCCTGCAGGGGAACTTTAAGGGGGATTCTAAAATACTGAGTCTGGTTGTTGAGTCTGACATCAACAACCAGAGACATGGAAAGCTATTAGTCCTCCCTGTAAAGGTTGATAAGTCTATTTTTCTCAGTTGTAAGTACCCTATATCACAAGAGCCCACTTTGGGTCACAACCCACTAGTTAAAAACCGCTACCGTAATGAATAGTATTCTGAAACCATGTGGTATAGGTACAGACAACAGCACTTCTTTCTAATTGACTGTTCAGCTGAGTCATTTAAAAGACATTTACACTGCATTACTGGTCTTGGAAAACACTTTCTTACCCAAGTGACTTTATTGTGTAAGAGGCATTTACAAGAACAGGTAGATAGAGAACATGAGCATAAGAGGGTTGTTCTTCATTCCAATCCCACAAGGAATCCTGCTCACACTCATCCACTAAGCGGTGTGATTTATGCAGTTTATTGGGGTACTTTCCAAATCCACACCATCTTGCCCAACGAAGTTGGCCAATGTCCGGTGCGGCCGATCTAGAGTGACGCGCACGTACATAAACATGCAGCGTTTATGTGGTGAGTTGTGCTCTGACTGCTCTGTTCGGGAAATAAGGAAAGGTTTGATTGGCGCGGAGCTGTTCTGTGATGAATCTCTTTGACGATGAAGTGTCCGATATGTTCTGAGAAAGGACAGGGAGTGGGAAGGGGGAAGTCTTTAGGGAGGTCAAAAGGGAGATGCTAAGGTCGTATTGATGACAGAGGAAGGAACTTTGAAAGAGAAAGAGAGGTGATGAACGACCTAGAATGATAAGAAATGGCCAGTGAGCGAGAGAGAGAGATGGTAACTGAGGAGAGATGTTTTATCTATGAATGACACGAGGAGAAAAAGTGGGAATGCACTATGACCTTTGACCTCACTGGCTCAGCAGAGAAACAAACAGAGGCAAGCGCTCACCAGACTGTTTAACTGACCCCATAATCCTGCTGTACAACAACACTGAGAGAGAGAGAGAGACGTATATAATCCTTACACTGGATCTCCTTTAACAGTTCTGTTCAAAAGGTGTTTTAAATTAAGAGTGACTGTAAAGACTTTTACAACACTGATAATAATCATAAATGTTTCTTGAGCAGCAAATCATCATATCAGAATGATTTCTGAAGGATCATGTGACACTGAAGACTGGAGTAATGATGCTGAAAATACAGCTTTGATCACAGGAATAAATTACACTTTACTATATATTCACACAGAAAACAGCTATTTTAAATTATAAAAATATTTCACTATTTTTACTGTATTTTTTATTTTTTTTAAAAAAGTGTAAGAGACTTTAATAACATTATCAACCCCAAACTTTTAACTGGTAATGTGTGTATATTGGCATATTGATTCCGATTGGCTTTCAGGTCACGATGAAAGAGAAACGGAGGAGGTGAGAGAGTGAGAGACACATTTAAATAGGCATTTTCAGGTAATAATAGTCATTTTCAGAACATCAATTCCAGTGAACTTGTATATCATGTTAGTTTCTAGCGCTAATATATCTAATATTACTAGATCTTATGTTCGTACGCCCTCCAGTGGATATATTCAGTGTTGCTCCTGGTCCTTCAATGATTGCATTACATTTCCTTTAAATAACTTCAAGGAAATGAGAGAGAAAAACAATAGTCGTTAAAGACATTATTACAACCCCCAGTGACATGCCCGTCTGAACTGAGGAATGATAGCACATTTTAGAGATATTATCAGTTGTGTCAGTAGCGGCTCCTGACTGTAAAGTTAGAAGGGCAGATTCTATTTTGTAAGCCACATGACACTTTTAGCAGAGGTCTAACGCCCTTGCGTCATTCCGCCTGAGGGTGGCGCTCTACTGGTGATTGACAGGCACGCATAGAATGCTTTCTTGTTATTGCCTTGTAGTATTTAATGCCTCCGCATGTTGTTTTAGAGTGTTGTGGAGGAACTCCGGTGAGGAATAGAAAGTCATTTCTATTCTCAGAACAAACACAACAGCACTAGAGCATATAAAGGTTATTCACGTTATTAAGGTAGGGTAATGTTGATATGTGCATGCTGTGGATTAAATTGTTAGCCTTCATTCCTAAACGAGCACATATATAAAGTCAGTAAGCATTTGTCTACGCCTCATGTCTGGTGCAACATTTGTCGTTTAAAAATAACTATTAAATGCACTGGCGCTCAACACTGAAAAGAGCGGAATCTCTTGCTTTATATAATACAACACTCCCACCATGTGGGCTATTACCTGAATGACACGACACGACGTACTGTACTAATCTGGGTCTGCCTTGATTCTGAAGCATTAAACCTGTTTGTCTCGCGTTTTTTTGTAATATTTAACGTTTTTGGTGTTTAATATTGTTTCTTCAAATAAAACCAGATGAGCAGTTTGCAGTTCTCTGTCTTTATTGAACATTACACTCCAGTTGGTCCGTTTTGCATCATAATTCAATTAAAATCACACTATCACAGCACTATAGCATGCTGGAGACCTTTTACCTCATGAATGCATCCAAATATTATATGAAGTAATCCATCCAGCTTTTAACAAACGTTATTAGCAGTTAGCAATGAGCATTATCAACAAGACTTGAAGGCATCTGAACATATCATGTTAACTAGTCAAAATTGAATTAGAGATCTCTCTAAGTACCTTTGTGTAGACTGTCGCATCAACTGAAGATACATCATTACAGATATCTGAAATGGTATTTAGACTAGTCAAAACATACTAAAGATATCCCGAATTGAATTTCTTACTAGTCCCAATTTATAATTGCAGATATCTCTATAATTCTGACAAGTCAAAATATAATTATGACTCATCGAAATACAATTATGTAAAATATAGTCAGATTATACTTTTAGGCTACATGCCAATTCCACCTGCCATAAAACGTCTCTGGTTACTCATGTAACCTTGGTTCCCTGAGAGGTGTGAATAGACATTGCGTTGTTACGCTATGGGGTTATCCCCCTCCTGCCACAAATACTGAAGCCTGATTGCGTTGTGCTGGTAAAATTAACTGGCCAGTGACGCGTGAGCATTCAAACTATGGGCGGAGCCCCCCACTATATAGCTCGGTGCTCACCATCATTGACCCAGAATCTTTCAACTGAACGAACAGTAAGACTTTGGGAGTTACAACACAGCGGCGTGCACAATGTCTCATTCCCTCCTCTCAGGGAACCGAGGTTACGCGAGTAACCGGATATGTTCCCTTTCGAGTCTGTCTCTCCACATTGCATTGCTACACTATGGGGATCGCATACAATCCCGCTGTGTTGTAACCGAAAACATAACGATAAGAGTATATGAGCCAGACTTGATAGAGTCAAGTCCATTGACCATTTCACATCCACTAGAGCACCTAGGGGAAAAAGTATTAGGGTCAAATAAGTGCGAGAATAAGCAACAATATAGATATACAGTCATGACAATTTCACATGACTAAGCATCTGTGCACATACTCATTCAAACGTGCATACCCATAGACTAAACACGTAAATTAACAGCAAGAACGCATTAAAAGTCTTCTGTTTTCAATAAAAAAATTGTAATTTAAGTGTCCTCTAAGTTAATAATTAATGATTTTTACAACGGAAGTGATTCTTACTTAAAAAACGTACTTTAGCTCGATAATAACTTTTTCCTAGAGCTGCTGTAAAGCCAAAACAATCACAGTCCATTAATTTTCCTATTATTACTGTGTAGCTGCTTTGAAAAAATCTGTATTGCAAAAAGCACTATATAAATGAAGATGCCTTGACTTGACATGACCTGGCACATATGCAGCGTATAAACAACGAGCCATAACTGATGAGAATTAGTGAAAAGACTCAATAACATGAGATATTCAACAACCAACTCCCCGCAATCAAGATCAACCTGAGAACATCCTTTGAACTAATGAATATCATGCTGTGACTGAATCAGCGTATTCAGGATATGAAAGTGCACCGGAACTGGTCGAAACCACCGAGCTCAGGAGGGGGCGTGGCCAGGTGTGGACGAACTACCAATTGAGAATGGTTGCCATCACTGCACAGACAGAACAAGCGGTACAGAAGACTGAAAAATCTAGCAAAAGTGTTTTGCGAAGACCACCTGACAAATATTCTGAAACGACATTCCTCTAGTCCAAGCCCATGAAGAAGCTACACTCCTTCCGGTGTGAGCACAGACTCCAAAAGGACAGGTCTCATGTTTAGAAGCTTATGCCAGAGCAATCCAATGGGACAGTCGCTGTTTCGAAACCAGCAGCCCCTTAGTACGGCCTCCGAAACAGACAAACAGCTGCTCAGTCTAAACTGACTGGACCTGTCCGAATAAGCTTGCAGAGCACAGACTGGGCATAGGGAATGCAGTGTTGATGCAGAATCCTGGGAAGCAAATGCTTGCAGCATTTGTGCTCTAAACAAAGTAGAAAGAACTTTAGGCACATGCCCCCGTTTCGGCTGTAGTCTGACCACGCAGTCATCATTACCGAACTCCATTCAAGCAGTGTCTGTAGACAGTGCATGCAAATCAGACGCTCTCTTACCACATGCTAATGCGAGCAAAAGCGCTGTCTTGAATGAGAGCTCTTTTAATTCTGAAAGCACTCTAAACACCAAGGACAGATCCGAGAGGGGCACAATTGACTGTGATTTCAGAGCATACAAGCACCTGGTCGAAAGGGGATTTTGCAATTGTGTCAAAAACCCACTGAGATACATCTAGCACTCACCCTTCGCGCTTCGTTCCAAAGCTCTGGTCTGGAGTTCCACACCGTGCCTTTTGCTTCAGATAACAGATCCCTTCACAATGGAATCGGCCACGGAGCGGCCGTTAGGAGCTCCACCAGCTCCGGAAACCATGGCACAGAAGCAGATGCACAGTTTCTTGCTCCTCTCTGATCTGGTGCAGCATCAGTGGCATGTGGGAAAAGCATAATTACGCTCTCTGGGCCAGCTACATGAGAGTGCATCCCCATCCAGGGGGAAGAACACACACTGCCCGAACAGACAGAAGGTTTCTGTCTGCCCAAACGAGGGAACGCTCTGCCAGCCACTGAAGTGAGTGTGAGAAAATACCCCCTTGGTGGTTGATATAAGACACCACCGTCGTGTTGTCTGTTCGAATAAGGACATGATGATCCTTCACTAACGGAAGAAAGTGCTGCAAAGCCAAAAATACTGCTTTCAGCTCTAAATGTGCCACTTTGACTGCGCACTCGTCCAGGTGCTGCACAGCCGCTGCCATCAGCCCCAGCAACCTCTGAAAGCACTTCAGAATAACCACTTTCTCTGGTTTGAACAAGGCGAGAATGCTGAGCAAAGACTGTGCACGCTCCTGAGAAAGATGAACTTTAACTCACGAACGATGAGAGTGCATTCTTGAGAATACAATGCTTTGCGTGGGGTGAAGCCTGCTCTTCTGAACACTGATTGTCAGCCTGAGACACTTCAGATGGTCCAGAAGCTAACGCTTGTTGCTTTCCAGCACGTCCTGAGACTGGGCTGTAATAAGCCAATCATCCAGATAGTTGCCTGAGAAGGGAAACAGGGTGAAGACCCCCATCCTTTTTGGAAACTAGAAAGTAGCATCTGTACAAACCGCTCTCCCTGAGTTCTGGCGAGACTGTCCTCCAAAAAAAAGCACCTTATTACGACCTATATTTACGTTTTAAAGTCATGCATTCTCTAGCTGGCGTAAAAATAATGACAGTGTCGTGTTACGTCTGTCGTCATGAAATGATGTATGACTGTCGTTACCAATCAAAATGCGTGTTCATTTAAATGCAATGTGTGGACTTTTTACACCATTTGTCCTATTTCCATTTAGCAAAACTATTTTTTTTATTTTTTATTAACGACTACACCCACCCCACCCCTAAACCTACCCTTAGTGATTTATAGTGCATACACACTTTATGAGCACATGCGTTCCCTGGGATCAAACCCACGATTGTATGATCGCATATTGTTGTATATTGCAATGCTCTGCCACGAAACCCAAAATATGATGCAGATAAAAGGGAACAATGCATTAAAATGAAAGTGTCCTGTTGACGATAGAGGCACAACTTTAGTAAACGCTCCTATGGGTCGTATTTCAGGGAGGTGACAAACAACCTATATAGGCGTATTGGTTGGAGAACATGTTGTCTTTTCTGCATGTAAACTGAAGTGTGTAGCCGTTTGGGATTGTGCTCACCAACCTTTCTGACACCACTGACAGTGCCCGCCAGTGCCCGCGAGGGGCTGCAGTGCTTCGAAATACGTCCGTGGCACATTGCTTGGAAACAGGGAGCCGCTCTCTTTTAAGAGGGCAAAATTGACATGTTCTGCTCAAGATGAGCCACCAGCCTGCACAGGGGAACACTTGTACAAGTGATCAGTGCAGCAAATGGGATCCTGCTTATAGTCTGTGAGAGAGCGTGAGGAGCAAAAGAGCTCTGATTGTGAAATATGTTTGTTTTTGTTTTTACTGAAAACTCTTTTATTGGCAATGAAACATTCACATTTAACTCTCTGTCACCTTCAGCATGCAAGGGAACAGAAGGAACAGACACAGCAAGGCGAACTCTCTTGCTTGGTGGCTCATAGTCTGTGTCAAACAGCGGTTTCCTCCTCAGAACAATCCCATCATTCAGCCAGGGGCTTTGCTCGGTGGGGTCCCTGTTTCCCTTGCTTCAGGTATCACAGCCAGCTCTGGGTCCTTCAAGCCCAGTGAAGATGGTGCTGGCGATCTGTCCTGCAGTCTGAATGTTAATTGGGCAGATGACACCTGAGAGTGAGACTAGGTGGCAACTACAAATTATGTTGACTATAGACATTTCCAGGACTTTATACTATTATTCATCTTCATGACAGTTCAAGGGCTGGGAATTTACAGTTTTAACCAATAAAAGTAATTATTACAGAAAGCAAAGTCCAAAAAAAAAAAAGTTTTGAGATATATAAAATAAAATAAAATAAAATAAAATAAAATAAAATAAAATAAAATAAAATAAAATAAAATAAAATAAAATTTCCAAAAGTGGCTTTAAGGTCAGTGGACTGAGGAGGCCACTTGAAGACTTCAAAATGCTGAGCATGAACACTTATTGCGCACAACTTTGTTGCATGCACTTTGAGTTTGGGATTGTTATCATGTTGGAAAACACACATTTAATCTCCAAACATTTAATCTACATTGTGTTCAGCAGGATTCCCAAGTATCTGTCCATTTTCAAAGTGCCAGCAACTTTGTAGATCCTTCCAGCAGCTGCTGCAGACATGCGTCCTCAATACCATTATGTAATGGAGCCACGCATGCATTTGGTATTAAAACACTCCAGTCATCACCTGTGAACATACCTGAAACCGTCCAATGCTAGGTTGTTAAATTTTGACTTGTTGGACAGCAGAACACGGCTCTAGTCTTCCACACTCAAGTCCTTATTTTATTTTTGCAGAAGTACATGCATGGAAAAATCCTTTACAATAAGACCAATAACAAACATTAAGATAATAAATTTGGATTTAATAGCAACTAAAGAGCTGTTCCAGTGCTATGCAAATACTATGGAGCTATAGTTTCCACCAGCCTTTTTTGTTAAAATATAATAATATAATGAATAAAATGGTGAATGTTCATCACTAGTCTAACCAAAAATAGTAAACACAATATACATATATACTATCACTACTGAGAGAAGAGGTCACAACCAGTCTTTTTCTTACATTCCACTAAATTTATTGGATGACAAAAACCATTGAAAACTTCACATTACATTCAAATGTTCAAGAAGTGATTTCCAAGTTCAACAGGATAGTCAAAACACAGCTAAATGGTGCAAAACTTTGTATGATACATTCTTTTATTAAATATGCCAAAAACAAGAACTCAAACATAATTGCATAAAGGAATGGATTAGATAATGGCAATGTTTCCAGTTTATGTAGGAGGCAACCACAGCATAGTTAGGGTATACAGTTACACTTTATTTTAAGGTGTCCTTGTTACAGTGTAATTATAAATATTAGTTAACTATATGTACTTACTATTAGTATTAGGTTTGCATGTAATTATGCATAATTTATAGTTATGACTATAGTAACTTCATGTAACGTGTAAAAGGACACCGTAAAATAAAGTGTTACCGGATATACATTCCTGTTTGATCCACAAAAAATTTAGAAAGTTAATAATTACAATAATTATGATGGTATGGAACTATAATAAAATAATATAATTCTTATCACTTAATGTAAAATCATGTCTTCCTCACACTGCTTGATGCGCTCCCTGAGTCGTGATTCAACACTGCTAAAGTGAAAGGCATTTATAGGTCACAATGCTCCACGATATAACAAAATAAACTGCACAGAGCAAGAAATCAGTGCAATAAACAACCATTCACAAATAAAGCTCATCAATATCTGCCGATTCGTGGCACGTGAGATGATGGTTGAGGTATTTCGGAAATAATACTGAGAAACTTGAGGTAGGAGCCGGAGTCTCTCTTACATTGTGGAGAAGATGCAGAACATGTTACTATAAATAAATACTATGAGTAAGGCTAATAATAGGTTTACATAAACAGAATATCTATATATATATATATATATTAAATATGCTTTAAAGTCTTTCAGAATGGGAGTAAAAGGCTGTTAAATACATTCCAAAACAATACAAGAAGCTGGAGAACGGAGCCAATGTCTTCACCATCAACGCAGGAACGGGCAACATTTGTTCAGATGAATAACTTTTTTCTCTCTGTTTCTCTCCAAGAAAACCCCTGAGGCCAATTGTCAAAGACAAATAACAAAATATATCGCTAGCAGACATACAGATCAGCAGCATTTAAGACAAGACAGCAAATATCGGTTGACTTGAGTTTAGAGATAAAAGTGTGATTGATTATTTACTTTCATGTCTAATCGAGCGTGTTTTTGTTCAGATCGCAAGTGACAGATTCGGACACGTGTAAAAAGAGCCGCTGGTTAAGAGAGCCATGTCAGCGGTTTTAACATTCATTTGGTCCCTGGTGATCAGGACAGTCTATTGCAAAACTGGCAAATGCCAAATCCCCAGTTCAAACCCACCACCAAAACATTTTCATAAAAGCATCAAGAAGTACAAGAAACACTCAAACGTATCAATCATCTGTAAGGATAAGACTTTTGCTTTGAGTTTATACCTTTCGCCAACTCTAGACGAGAAAGAGAAAAATCACTTAATGAGATATGAGATAACTACTGCAGTAATACACCAAAGACTTTACTGAAATTCCTGAGAGCAGCTCTATTCCTGAGCGTTAGACCATTAAAAAAGTGACGTTCTTCTCACAGACCTGAGGAAGTTCCAACAGCAGCATTATGCGTTTGTTTTTCCAGTATAGTGATATGATTGGTTTTCTCAGTCGGTGGGTGGAGGGGAGTGACTGTGCTCCGCTTTCTCCCCCGCGAGACCCGCAGACGCTCCCTGAGAGCCCTGCGACGACTGCTGGGCTTTGGCGGGGCAGCTGGCAATCATGTGCGTGACGCTTTGGCAGAAATGGCATCTTTTGGGTTGGGGAGGCAGCTTGCATTCTTTGGCATGATGGTCCAGACCACCACAATTGTAACACCTGTGAAAAAATAATAATCAAAAATGTACTTAAATGATTAAAACGATCACCTTAGAATATACTACTTAAAGGATTAGTTCACTTTCACATAAATTTTCCTGATAATTTACTCTCCTCCATGTCATCCAAGATGTTCATGTCTTTCTTTCTTCAGTGGAAAAGAAATTAAGGTTTTTGATGAAATCATTCCAGGATTATTCTCCATATAGTGGACTTCACTGGACAGTTGAAGGTCAAAATGTCAGTTTCAGTGCAGCTTCAAAGAGCTTTAAACGATCCCAGACGAGGAATGAGAGTCTAATCTAGAGAAACCATCGCTCATTTTCTAAAAAAATACAACTGTATATGCTTTATCAACACAAATGATCTCCTTGCACGTGCTTCCGCATTTCTGTATTCTTCAGAAAGCTTATGCCGTATGTCCTACACTTTCCCTATTCTACTTACAGAAAAAATTGAACTGGCGCCGCATTCGTTCTGTAAGTTGAATAGGGAAGGTGTAGGACATACAGCGTAAGCTTTTTGAAGAATACGGAAATGCGGTTTTGGCGGAACCACTTGCAAGGCGATCATTTGTGTTTATAAAGCATATGCATTTACATTAGATCAGACTCTTATTCCTCGTCTGGGATCGTTTAAAGCTCTTTGAAGCTGCACTGAAACTGTAATTTTGACCTTCAACCGTTTGGTGCCCAGTGAAGTCCACTATAAGGAGAAAAATCCTGGAATGATTTCATTTCTTTTCCACTGAAGAAAGAAAGACATGAACATCTTGGATGACATGGAGGTGAGTAAATTATCAGGAAATTTTTATTTGAAAGTGAACTAATCCTTTAAGCAGGGATTTCAGTGATGATTCCTGTCGTTCTTCAGTACTTGCTAATAGCCAGCTTCTTTAAAGCGCTCTGTGAAAAGTGTCAAAGGTTTCTATTTACAACATGTTTTTGCAGCGTTGAGCTCTGTAGCCAATCACAGACATGTCTGTTGAGCGCATGCACGCAACGGCCAATCAGATGTTTACAAATCCGCTCAACACCACTCAGAATGGCTGAGTTTTTGTTCAGCTCGAGTTCTGCAGTGCACGCTCACGAATCCTCTCATTATAACCAACAAAGCATAAAAATGACATCAATAAGAGATTCATTGCACAGCTTCATTGATTGTAACGGGAGTTCTTCAAGAGTGCAGCTTTGTGTACCTTACATTGTAACTGATAGCTTTAGTGTTTATTATGGCAGTGATCTTTGCTTGCTTTTCCTTTCTGTATATAATATATATTTTCATGCTGCTAACTACACATTGCAAAGTTTCTGGATTGACAACCATATAAATGGGCGACAATGTGATACAGTATGTGAAATGATCTGTGCATTAAATCTTGGAGTGTAAATGCAAAATAATAGAGCTGCCACTTGTTCTATTTAATGTGTAATCTTTGTTGTTCACTTTACAAATCAATCACTTAGTGACTTTTTACATTTAAATGTACAGATTTTTAATAAAAAGCACATCTGTCCTGACAGTGATTATTTTTAATTTCACAAAAAATAGGATGAGATGAGTTAATATTACAAATCGTTTCTTTGCATTTGTTTTTGATTTATTTCCAGTACTCTGTTCACATAGCTATGATACTGACCGTGTTCGTACATCACCACCAAAGACCATTTTTGACCCAGGAAAAACCCTGTTAAGTGACTTAAAAAGGAGCCCCTAAACGGACATGGTGGCGAAAAAAAAGGGGAAAAAAAAATGTCTGGGAGGATAAAGTATATTTCAATGTTTTTTTGTTCAAAAGTTATGCATTTGCCCAAGACATTTTACATTTGCTCACAGAGAACTCCGCTCGAAAGTTTTGCAAGTGAACCCAAAGTTTCTCTGGGGAACGCTAAACAACTGTGATTTCTACTGAAAATCTCTTATTTTTTTTCATCATCATGTCCATAACTTATAGAACAGTTTTGGGAATATAAAAAAGTTCATGTGTGTTTACATGTACAACAAGATGCTGATGACCATCAACAATCAGGTCAATCTAAAATTTTCATTTTCATAACATTCTGCCATTATAGTATTTTGCCTTTTATGACTTATATTCATATAGTATGATATAGTGAGAATATGGAGCTCATACTTGAGGAGGAAAAATACCTCAGACTGAACAAAAATGTGGTGCAGATGCTGATTTTATATGGCCAAAAAGTAAGATGAGATCTTTATAACAGTATAGCAGATGCAATGCATGCAAATATCAATATCTGCCAATAATGTGTCTTAGTATGATGATATTTAAATGCTTAGTTTTATGATCAATGCTCTGTAGTTTTAAAACATGTAATGCAATATAATACAACGATGATTGAGAGATGAACAAATAAACCTTCCTCAAAACCTTGATTATCATATTTAACATGATTGTTTTGAAAATGATGTATGGATATTCAAGTAAACCTTTAGTCCAGTAAATGTTTTTCTTGAAATATTACTAATAATATCAAAGTTATTCTTACATTCACTGTAAAGATTTCACAGCAGAAGGACACGTGAAGCATGAGCTGAAGGTGGACGTTTGTACAATTATAGTAAAAGACTTTTACTTGCGAAAAAAAGTCTAAACTATCAATCAGACGACAGAAGGAAAAAAAGTTTTGATCTTGGCCTTTGCGTATCAAATACGATCCAGTCGGCTTTATAGGGTTAAAGTTTGCCAAACAGCGTGAGCAATCATTCCAAATTTCCAAAGAAAATAAAGGCCATGTGCGGAGGTCCCAGTGGCATATGGGTGCTTGGTACGGGGCAGTCGCTGCTGCATTGATGTCCACTCAGCGGAGGTCATGTGGGCGACTGCAGGGCACAGGGGACGTTCGGGTGACACTATTGCAGCTTCTGGTGGTTTATAGGCACTGACCCGAGGCCTTCATCAGCACAGTGTGTGGCACGGCCGGACAGCAGGCGGAGCGTGCAGAAGGCAATGACAGCCTTTGTTTGAAAAAAGCTGCAGCAGCAACCTATGAACTATGACCTCTTGCAGCCCTAACCCCCAAACACCCCACCCAGTCCCTAAACACATGCAGTTTCCATGGCAACCCTGACCCCTGACCTCTCTCGGGCACCTTCATCTGTTATCAATTAAATAAACTGCGCGCTCGGAGCCGAACGTGCATAACATTCACGCTTTATTCTGCCTAGATTTTCTTCTCCCTTGTGAAAAAGAAGTGATCAGTTGTAATGAAAGTGCAATCTTCTTCAAATCTTGAAAAACTGTAATAATAATAATAATTGTACTAATGCTTCAAACCTTTATATATATATATATTTACATTAAGGTTCTGTTGGTTAATGTTGGTTAATGTATATAATGTATAATAATACATTTGTTACATTATTAATCTTTGTTAATATTAGATGATAAAAATACAACTGTTCATTGTTAGCTCATGTTAGCTCAGGTCATTTAAACAATCAATCAGACACAGCTTTTGATTTTAATTATGTATTAGTAAATGTTGAAATTAACATCAACTAAGAATAATAAATGCTTTTAGACATGCTATTCATTGTTAGTTCATGTTAACTAATATAGTAAACTAATGTTAACTAATATTATGTGTTACCATATTAAAATGTACTTGCAGATAATATAATATTAATGAAATAAAAGACCAAAAAAAGCATACTAAAGGGAGTACGGATTTACTGTTTTCAAACAGACTTAAGTACATTTTTAGAGAATAGTGCAATAATGTAAAGTTTGTATTAATAATGTTAAATTAAAAGCTAAAGTGCATTTTAAAACATTATTTTAATAATCTTTTGTCATGCTTTTAAAAAATACACTTATTTTGATCTTTGATCTAACATACTAAAGCATATGTACTTGATTATAATTTTATCTGTAGTATGTTGTTTAATTTTACATTTAAAGTTAATATATTTTAATATATGTATTGAACTCCCACTTCTTCATTACAAATGTGTAATTACACATATACATAAAAGTTTCAATAGAAATGACGATGAAGTACATTTTACTTTACCTTGTCAGTACATTTAACAGTACACTTTAACCATATTTCAAAGACAATTGAACTCATTATAAAATTACACATAAAGATGCACTTAAGTCCTATTTGAGAGGGTAAAAAAAACTCATAAGTTCAGCTAAATGCATTAAATATAAATTTAAACGACAATATATTTTCTTTTAATTTTATAGTGTCTAAAAAACATTCAAGTCAGTTTGCACTTAAGTATATTCTTTTAAAGCATACCGTTTCTGTAATAAGCACTCTTTTTAAAAGTATGCTAAAGTGTACTTCTCCTTCACAAAGGCTGCATCATTAAACAATGACGGGTCCACTGAGCTGATGAATAACCATGATGGACAGATGTGGCTCTTCTTAAAGGGCCAGCGTGCTCCAGGGATGTATCGAACGCAGGCCTCAATAAAGATCTGCTCTCAGATACTGTCAACACAACAGATACCGTCAGTCACAGTGATCAGAATGGACTGACTGCTGGGCCAAATGATACGCCTGTAACTTCCATCTGTATTAAGAGCCAAGAAAGGAATCATTTGGGTCGAGGGTGCAAAAATGGCATGGAATAAATTCCTCACTCTATGGATTGATCCAGTGAATAATTCTGAGGAATATTTTTTTCTTGCAAATTAAATGGAAAACTGGGTGATCATCCTCATAGTTAACATTTAAAGTTGCTTTCAGATGTTGAATAACCTCAGGATTGGGGGATATCCATCATATCCATCAGGTATAAATGCATCAGTGACCAGGCATTTTAACCAGTTATTGATCCGGCTCTCATCGACAGCCTGTCCATGCAGCCCTAACCGAGGGCAAGGGGAGGGAGGAGGGGAGGAACTGGTGACAGGGGTGACGCATTTTCAGAGAGATCAAAGAGAGGGGTTCAGGCTCTTCCTATGGGCTGCTAAAACACACACACACACACACACACTATAGCACCATATTGAAGAAAGAGCCACACACTGTAAAACATTTCCTAAAGGATGAGCTATTTCTACCTGTAATATAATAGAGTGATTTTACATGTACAACAAATGCTGATATGCTTTTTTCTATTTATACAGTTTCATAAATGGCATGTGCACATCAAATATGGTGGAAGAATGACAATAAAAGGATTCACTGTCAAAGCAAAACCTATCGAAATGCAAAAAGGGTTGACAATTTCAGCATTGTTCTTTGTCAACAGTGCAGTGATGTATGAAGCACAGCTCACATAAAAGTCACTGTCAAACCAAGCTAATTTCATTGGTCGGCGCAGCGAATTTGAGTGATCAACTTGAACCCATTGCAAAATCTTTCACCCTAAAGGGCCCGATATACTTCACGTGAAACCGAAGAAGGAAGATGTGTGATGTCATTGAGAACAAAATCAGACCAAAACGAAGTTCATTTCAGGAGTTCGAAACAGCTTGCCAGAGCAAACTTTCTGGAAAAGTTCACTGTGGCTGATAAACACCATCAAACTACCACTGGTCTGTGGTGATTATGCAATAGGCTTTCCTTTTCTGAGACGTTAGTAAAAACATGAATACACCGGAGAGCCGCTTTATAACAAACTGAAGTGATTCTAATTGAAAGAGACACTGACGCTGTTTTCCATTGTTTAAAGGATTAGTTCACTTCAGAATTCAAATTTCCTGATAATTTACTCACCTCCATGTCATCCAAGATGTTCATGTCTTTCTTTCTTCAGTCGAAGAGAAATGAAGGTTTTTGATGAAATCATTCCAGGATTTTTCTCCATATAGTGGACTTCACTGGGGTTCAACGGGTTGAAGGTCAAAATTACAGTTTCAGTGCAGCTTCAAAGAGCTTTAAACGATACCAGGCGAGGAATAAGAGTCTTATCTAGAGAAACCATCGGACATTTTCTAAAAAAAAATAAAAATTATATACTTTTTAACCACAAATGCTCTGAGATGCTCCTTGCATGACGTAATTATGTTGGAAAGGTCACATGTGACGTAGGTGGAAGTAAAACTCTCATTTTCTCCTCCAACTTCATCCGACATCATTGTTTTACCTTTTTTTGTAAAGGTTGTTTGATTTAGTCTTTGCACGTTCGATCTGTAAACACTGGATCGGTACTTCTGCCCACGTCACACGTGACCTTTTCAACGTGATTACGTCATGCGTGGAGCATCACAGAGCAGTGCAAGACGAGCATTTGTGGTTAAAAAGTATATAAATGTTTATTTTTTTAAGAAAATGGCCGATGGTTTCTCTAGATAAGACTCTTATTCCTCGTCTGGGATCATGTTTGAAGCTGCACTGAAACTGACATTTGGACTAATTTTAATTCTGAAGTGAACTAATCCTTTAATACTGTAAAGCTGCTTGATTTGAAGGAATCTAGTGTATAATATGTGCACTTTATGTAATAATATGTACCACTGAGATACTAATATGCACCATTTAAGGCCGGGTAAACAAGGTACAGAAGTATACCTTCTAAAGGGTACTGCCCCAGTCACTTTCTTCTGAGAGTGTATTTATTTGACCAGCCAAACAAGGCAACCTAATGGCACAGGACTTAAAATAAAGCTATTGGAAAGACCCGTGTTTCTTAGTAACAGAGAGGAAACCGCCCTTTTGCTCACAGCTGTTCAAAGCGAAATATGTGAATCGTTATGTTACGTTTCAGCTCTGAGACGACTCACCTGTCTCCTTTGGCCCGGCGTTTCTGGACGCTCTTGCCTTTGGGTCTCCTGTCACTGCCCACACAGTGAGCTCCTGCAGGACCCGTCACCCGCAGAGACTCCAGACCCTTGGAGGACTTCTTGAACGTGAATTCAACAGCCTCGCCCTCCTTCAGACTGCGGAAACCCTCCATGTGCAGTTTACTCTGAGAGAGGACAGACAAACATCCTCAGTAACACCAAATCCACATTCATTCAGAAACTGAATCAATCACATGCAGAAGGCAAGAAAGTGCTGTTAGGTTGGAAACGTAAAACATCTGGTCTCATCAAAGTGTTTGTGTTACTGTAGAAGACACTATTCAAGAGGACTGCAGTGTGTGCATCTGTATGTGTGATGTGCGTTCTTATGGGATATGAAAGAGAAAGCCAGTGATTTATGTGTGAAAAACCCATGCCTTACCATCCCCCGACCCAGGTTACAGCATTCCTGATTCACACACACACACACACATCCCCCACAGCACACACACGTCTCTTATCCCACTCTCTGACCACAGGGAAGGATGCTGTGGAAGGGGTCCACGAAAATTCTTCAAATGGTTGCTTGGCTTTAGTGTCTCCTGAGGGCGAATATATTCCCTGTTAAGAATTTACTCCTATGGGAAAGTGTAAATGTAGCACCTGAACTAATTATTTAAAGAAATAGAGTGCTGGAGGGATGACGTATTTTTGTAGGCCAAACCTGGAAACGACTTCGTATTTTAGCACTTCGGCTTCCAATCGGCCTTGAAGTCAGTGGGTTTTTGGTAAAATGAGTTCAAGCTCAAGATATTCTCATGTTTCATTCAACGCCATAAAATACATCAGTAATACCCCCTTTGTGATTATTTTAAAGATTTTAATAAAATAATCTATAATAATAACTCATTTTAGATCTGCCTCCATTTTCTCTACTAGAAAAGATCTGTCTCTACTTCCATTTAATTGTGACTTTAAGACTCGTCCCTCTTTACTATGCAAATTACAATAAATGGGAAGTGAAGCTCTCAGGCTTCGAAATAAAAAGGATGCAAACACACATTAAAAATATGCAAGTAGTTAAAGGATTAGTTCACTTCAGAATTCAGATTTCCTGATAATTTACTCACCCCCATGTCATCCAAGATGTTCATGTCTTTCTTTCTTCAGTGGAAAAGAAATGAAGGTTTTTGAGGAAAACATTCCAGGATTTTTCTCCATATAGTGGACTTCACTGGGGTTCAACGGGTTGAAGGTCAAAATTACAGTTTCAGTGCAGCTTCAAAGAGCTCTACATGATCCCAGACGAGGAATAAGAGTAATAAATAAAAATAAAAAGCCATGCATTACGTAATTACGTTGGAAAGGTCACGCGTGATGTAGGTGGAACATGCAAAGATTAAGTCAAATGCCCTTTACAAAAAAAGGTAAAACAACGATGTTGGACGATTTTGAAGTTGGAGGAGAAAATTAAAGTTTTTCACCCTACCACGGTACAAATGCAAGATGAGCATTTGTGGTTAAAAAGTGTATAATTTTTTTTTTTTTTTAAATGGCCGATGGTTTCTCTAGATAAGACTCTTATTCCTCGTCTGGGATCATGTAGAGCTCTTTGAAGCTGCACTGAAACTGACATTTGACCTTCAACCTACTGAACCCCAGTGAAGTCCACTATATGGAGAAAAATCCTGGACTGTTTCCCTCAAAAACCTTCATTTCTTTTCCACTGAAGAAAGAAAGACATGAACATCTTGGATGACATGGAGGAGAGTAAATTATCAGAAAATTTTAATTCTAAAGTGAACTAATCCTTTAATGTGAAAAGCAGCAATGTCTAATTTATTTTTATTTTAAAAAATCCATTAAGTCAGATATTTTCAACAAATTTGTTTATCAGGTTCACAAACCTGGTCTGAATGATTTGTTCACAAATTTTCACAAAGTCCAGTTCATCATATGGCTTGAGAAGACTTAGAATATAGTGCAAGAATAGTATGGACCACTTTTCTGTTGTTTTTGAAGATTGAAAGCCTCAGTGCCCATTATTGTCAATGCATGAATGACCAATGAATGACCAACACAGTCCTATTCAATGACCAATTCACCTCCTGTGTTCAATGAAATAAAGAAAATCATACATTTGGAACAACATGAGGTGGGCGAATGATGATTGAATTTTGAAGCCTTATTCATAGACAACTAATGCTACCCTGTACTTCAGTATCCTGGACACTATCTATTGTCTGCACAGAATGGCATTCTACTCATGCATTAAAAACAATGCATTACATTTCCTCTTAATGTTGCATTTCACATTCTTCTGCCACCAACCAATGGCGGCAATGTGAGCTCATACAGTAATGCATTACACAACTGATAAACACAATGAGCAGAAGCATTATGGGATTATGGGAGCATCTCATCTCTTATTTTACCTCAACATCAAAAGAAAGAAATTATACATTGCATTTGACCATTTAGCATTATTTGCATGACTGTGAAATCCATTTTATCTCGCCCTTTCAACTGTCAGTAGCTTACAGTTATGCAAAAAAACAAACAAACAAAAAACACACATTCTCATTACTGTAATGCACAAATTATCACGTGCATTTGTAAAGTAATATTAGGCATGGCCGTCGAGCACTATGCTATTTTCTTTCACCTCTAAGAAAAGCATAATTATATTAGTTAGAGTTTATGTAGCACAGTTTATCGTCAGCATTTGGCTTAAAAACGAGAAACGAAGAAAATGCCTTTTAATACTCAAACTATTCTAGCTCTCCTGGATATTTTATATACGATTTTAAGAAATAAGGCAGATAATTCTCTACAATAAGTGTATCAAACACCGTCAGTGGATCCTCAGATGACTAGTAATACAGATTGTCGTATTGATGTGATGTAAGCGGCCCCACGAGGATCTGTAGCAGTGTTTGTTTTGTGGAAACACTGTTGGTCACAGATATGTTGAGGCAGATGCAGTGTTCCCTTTCAAGTACTTCCATTGTGTGTCGGTCAAAGTGACCGTTAACGTATTTCCCTAGACGCGTGTGACCCCCAACCCCCAACTTCCCTTCCTCCATCTGACATCTCTCTGACATGCTTTAAGGCATCTTTAGAGCTGTTCCTACAGTAAAAACCCTAAGAAGAGAGCATGTTCACTGGATCTGTACTGGATGATCCATTCGTAACAGTCACACAGGTGATGGAGAAATCACAAGCAAAGAGGTTTGGACATAACAGGAAGCAAAACTCCACGGATAAAGAAAGGATCTGTCATGCAGAGAGAGCTGTCTTTCTTTTGTTTGCTCTCACAAAGAGCGGTGGAGTTAATGTTGTGTAGCTGAGGCCCGCTGTCACAGCCAAACGTGTGCGCGGCACGTGGATGGGGAATTAATCTCGCCACGCTCGCCTCTGGCTTGCTTAGATGGGCTGTAAGAAACACTTAACATTCAGTAACGTTATCGGTTCGACTGCACTGACACGACTGGATGAGAACAAAACTTTAAGTGCATTGAGCTGAATAACAACACTATTGTAGAGCTGCTTTATTCAGAATTTGAATTTGTCTAACATTTGATGAAGTTTGCATCATTGATTACGTTATTTTCCTGTTTATTACTGTGAAGCTGCTTTGAAACAATCTGTATTAATAACATAAAGCCGAGTTCTTTTTCACTGCTTATTGCACTTAAACAGTCATATTCACTCAAAATAATGTCAAAATGCCAGTCTTGGCAAGTATTCATGTAAACACAGTCAGTTATGTTTGAAGTGAACGTAAACAGTAGAGAAAGAAAACACATGTGTAACAGTATAATGGATCAGTGCATCAGGTCTTAAAGTGACAGCAGCCTAATATACCTGCTGCCAAATTATGAGATCATATTAAAATATGGCAGTTTTTCCCCATGTATCAATGTCAATACTGTGGCCAGTGAAAATGGTAGAGTGGCTGGTAACTTTGGAAAACCAACATTGACTGGTGAGCAAAAGAGTTAATGCTAAACGAATAATACTAAACGAAGCTGCACATTCCTGATCTGAAGTCTCAGCAACTCTCCAGGGACACAAATGGCCACCCAGTTGGTCACCCCTACAAAAGGGCTCCTAAATGTTTCCACTTCAATAGCATACAAGTATCTGTGGCTAATGACTTTATGACAGGAAACAAGATTAAAGGGGTCATCTCTTGCTGACAGGCCAGACTATTGTTTTAAGACACGGCACTTACATGGGAAATGAGAGTTGAGAGAGAAATACTAACCATACCAGCGAGGACCAATGCAATTACTGCTGAAGATCAAACACTCTGGGCAGTGGTGCTGTTTGACCGGTGTTTGGACAATCAGGAGCGACTAAACAATTTTAGGTTTCAGATGTTGGCTTTCCAAAACACAACAAAAAGGTAAATGGGAAAGGGGTCAGTGCAACACCCCCTTGAAATTATCAATGGGTTAAATGTCTGAAATAAGGTCTGCGGTGAACACAGGCTCAAGATATTTTTCATGTTTTATTCCACAACATAAAACAAATCAGTAATACCATCGTGTGATATTTTTTTAACGTGTCTTGAGAAAGGCGGTTGCTAACGTGTCTAAATGGCACTACAATGCTGAAGACATTAAACATCAAGCGACTGCGGTTTATAGCCTACGTTTGGCTTTTTACTTCTGCCGAATGTATTTAGGCTTCAAAATTCATAAAAGTGGTGTTCATCTGTGATTATCATGATGAAAAAAAAACATGTAATTTGTGACAGAGCTTATATTTTCTGTTTTATTTTTAAAAATATGTTTCTCAACACTTACCTGATGGACAAACACGTCGACTGGGGTTTCTAAAGGCACACCATCTCGTGTGGTCATGGACAGGAATCCAAAACCCATCCGAACGTTGAACCACTTGCACACGCCCACGCCATGGTACGACTGAGGGTCTTCCTCGGGGGCCTGCCCCTCCTCCTCCTCTGTTTTCGTACAGCCCTCCTACAAAACCATTTATATTTACAATCAGAGTTTTTATAGGGGAAAATATATGCATGCAGACATGTAGCCTATTCAAATGTGAAATCTCAAAATTCAGTGAAAGATTAAAAAATAATTGCCAAAATGACAGACCTAGAAACCAACAGTGTTTTATATATATATATATATATATATATATATATATATATATAAACTTGATAAACTTGATATCATACAACATAAAAACTTGATAAAAATGCTCATTTTAGAAGGAAATTTCAGATAATATATATATGTATATATATATGCATTTCAGAATAAATACTCTGGCAGTTTAGTATGTGAAATCTCAAAATTCAATGAAAGAGTAAAAATAAATAAATAAATAAATTAATTAAAATGCTGTAAATTGTAGCTTTAATATGTATGCTGAATAACAACATGTGGGCCTATTATCACTATTATGCATTATGTATATATACCTATATATGTTGTAGTATGCCTATTATTTAAATTATTACGCCATTTTGTGTAATAAAAATAAATAAATAAATAAATAATGAGGCAACGAAGAAAATAATATGAACTACTAATTTAAATCACAATTGTAGTGCAGAAAGCTGTGAAAAATGAATAGGCCTATTGAATATATCAATTCATTTAATGATGCCATCTCGGTCTCTCTAATGCTAGCAAATTTTAGGCGCTTTTCTCCAAAGTAGTTGATGGAGACTTCCCAAATGTGTGCTAACATCAAACCCGACGGAGAACAAACACTCTCCTACTTTCTGCTGCTTCATCTTGATCGTCCTGGTGTGAATCTGAACCCATGGTGAGCGGAATTACATCCAGCGCGGGCCTAAAACCCTCCTCAAGTCTCGATAAAACACTCTCTGAGCTCTTCAGGAAAACGGGAGCAAAACAAAGGGGAGCTCCAGGATAACCTCACTTACACTAGCTAGTACACGAGGGAGTGGGGGTCAGGACACGGACACACGAAACACAATGCAGGGACCCCCAGCTCTCCAAAACAAGCAACACCTTGATGTACCTTGATGAAGAGGGCCAGAACCTCCAAAAACAAATGACATACCCTCTGCCATGGGTTCCCCTGTGCGCCTTTCTGCTGAGCTTGTGTTAATCTCGGTTCTCCAGGTGATCCCTCATGGATCGGTCACTGCTCTGGACTGATGCTTCTCATGGTCGACCCCCTCTCTCACAGTTTCGGTCAAGTCCACGTGATTCCCAATCACTCTCCCCTCCAGGATGACCAACACATTCCTCAATGGATGCCCCCCTCAGTCCAAAACAGACCAATCAGGCAGAGAGCGCCATCACTGCGCTAAAGTCCGGCCCACAAACTCCTCCACACAAGGTGACCACAACAGCAGGAGATGACCGCTCCACACTCTGGAAAAGGTGAACACCAGTGTCGCACTGATCATTTAGGCCTGTTAAGGCCTTTCTTAGGATATATAAGAAGTCATAATGAGATATTTTGAATAATTGCTAACTGCATTTGTTTCATTAACTTGATATTTTTAGATGTCTCTAAATGAAATGGTCTGAACATGTTCAAAAGGAGAGTAAAGACTCAATGCTGCAGATTATCACTGTTTTTGAACATGGTTTTAAAACTGTGTTTGACACAAAAGGACTGAATGCAGCGACAAAACAGAAACCGAAACTCGAAGTATTTCAATGATCTCCTGTGCCCCAGAATCATTATATGTTCACAAGAAATGCACCTTTAACATGTTTAAATTGTAGGCTATTAGTAAATACTATTCTCATTTACGATTTTTTTTTTTTAAACCAAGAGCATTATGGAATAAATTCCGACCAAACCGATATTATAAATCATATCATAAATTAAATGTAAAATAATAATTATGTTTATCATCTCAGTATTGTTCGTGCACGAGTAGAACAAACACAAAACAAGTTTACTGTCATTCATCGACCTTATTTTTTCAATAGCATATTATTAATTTCACACAATTAGAAAATAAATAAAACATTGATTTGAGATCAGGATAAATTTGATCGATCTTCTGAAGTGTCGATCAGATGATACACATTGTTCTTTATGCGACATTATCACGGGGTTTATGATGATGATGATGATGATGAAGATGATACACTGAAAAAAGCGGCAACCATCTACATTTACTTCAATTAAAGAATATTTAATATCTCTGAAGCAACCTACAAACATTTAAACTAATTTTGGGGTCACATCGGATAGAAATCGCTCTTTAAGGTGTAATTTCACACTGAAATTTTTTACAGTATGATTATTATTACAATAATAATCAAACGAAACCAGAAAGAAATGAGTGTAATTCGTGCTGCCATTGACATTCAAAACCACCTCCAAATGGTTGAGTTGTTAAATTCACTTTCACCATTCATATCCGTTGTTAAATTTCGTTTGTATATTGTCATATAAAATATTATTATATCATCATATCATATTGTCATGTTGTTTGACATAACTTAATGATTCTTTTAAAACAGTATTTGTTTGAAAAAGCCCAAATGTCCTCCAGCGAATGATTCATTCTGTGATCAGAGATGCAGGAAGAGAAGCTGTCCTCCCCCATCCAAACAATCAATAATCAAACATGAACGCCAATTGATCAATGCACTGTTGCTATGGTGATGCAACAAGTAACCTACCTATCAATAACCCCTGATTCCAACTACAATGAGCATGCAAAACTGCACATACATCACATCTCAAGGGCTTGAGCACAAACATGACATTTCATGGGCGAAAAATGTTTTTATTGTGAAGGAAAATATATGTTATATTTTGCATTTACATTCTTTTCTCATAGAAAGCTTTTCCCAGGCTGTAATGTTGTTGAATGCACATGCAAAATAAGTTTGTCATATGTTTATTGATACAAGTTTCTGTATTTAGAGTCTGCAAAAATGAACCACATGCAAACTCTTTTTAACATTTAACTTTGTTCTTGCTTTAAATAACCATCAGCTCTTTCCTCAATTAACAGAAATCTGAATTATGTTCATTTAAACATTAAAACATTAGACCCTTAAACTGAAGGTATCATACTTGAGATCAGTTTTCAACATAACTGGAAAATGTAGCAGTTATTGTTAAGATCATGTTCATGTGCAGAGTTAATATCAGCGTAATACAAACAAAACTATCATTTTAGAGAAGCATCTGTGATTACCTTTATGTATAATACATTATAATGGTATTCATAAAATAATTATAACCAAAGTTAAAATGCATTATAATATTTGCACACTCCTTGTTAAAGCGGAAACTGGTTGTTTGTTGTGTGCTTTAATACATTATACTTTCTTGAGGTGTATAATAATGTATTATAACTGTGGTTACAATTATTCATGAGATCATACAAAGCACAAGGTGCATAATTAATACATTAAAATACTTTTGCATGCATAAAGGCTTTATTTTTATATTTGTGGTGAAAGAACTTGGAACATGTAGCGTTTAAACACTGTATTTAGCTGATGAAACTATATAATTTAATTATAAGGATTCTTATATGATGAAAAATTAAGTGAAAAAGGTTTTCTTTTTTAAAGGCAGGGATGTAGATTTCATACAGCAAACAGTGTATTTCCCCACAGGACAGACTCAGGAAATGGTTGATAAAACTGGATATGATTAGAACATAATCCAGACTTTTTTAAGTGAAGAAAATTGAAGGGAACACAATACATCAAAATGTCTTGGAAGAAACACAATGAGTCATATTAGCGACAGTTCAGAGTTTGAAACTATATACTTCCAATAGGTATCCATTACTTTTTAATTCATTTTATAAAACAGAAGTAGCTCGAATGGCTCTGCTCTCAACCGTATGGAAATAACTTATGTGATCACACTGCACAAAAGGGATTTTTGTCCTGTTTTACAGTGCAAATGTCTAAAGATTTTTAAATCAAGATGCTTTTACTGGACATACAAAATGACATAAAATATACCATCTTGTTTTCTGTGAAACGATCTAAATGAAGTGAATTTATCATTAAAACAAATATAACAACTATTTGCCAGTGGACTCAAAGGGAACTTTCCATAACTCATTGACAGATAAGATATTTGTTTTTGTTTTAAGCATAAACTCTCATAATTTTGTTACATTTTTCAAAACTTTGTTTTGCATTTAAGCAAATGAGATATTTGCATTGGAAAACAGGACAAAAATACTAAGGAAGATATTCATTTTTGAAATGCATGCAGCATTTAATGCCATGACCTTATGAGTCTACTCTAATCTTTGTGCAAGAAACTCAACCCTTAATAATCTTAGCTACTTATTAATTATTAAACCTTATATAATTGCAGCCTAGCTGGCACTATATGAACCTATATCTGATCAAGGTGTGATCATTGTTTTTGCATGTCACCTGAGACTGTATAAGGTCTGTATCCATTACCAGAGCATTAGTTTTCATGCATAATCTTATGGGGCATAAATCTGAGGTGTTCAGCATGGTATATGTAGAAGTTATTGCTCCTATAGTGATAGACTAAATGTATTATACCATGCAGCACTATGAAAGGTTTTGTGCCATGTGTAATAAAATCTGAAATATTGGTTAGCCAGTGTGTTCTTTTTAGTGATCAGGAAAACAAGCTTTCTGAAACTGAATCAGTTGAGGAGGTCATCGGACAATGATTGATCGCTTTGAAAACAGCATTCTGGGGACATCTGCTGGCAAATGTGTGTAAATGCAATGGAAAGACTTCAAAATGACAAAATACTACAGAAATGACTGGCATTTCATTGAAATCTAACCAATAATACATGAACAGTATATCTATGGGACTCTATATTAATAGCCAATACTTCAGGGTTTTTTGTACTAAAGTTTCTCTTCAAGTTTGTTCTCAATTGGTTCATGAATTGGGGCACTGGTGAGGGCAGCAGGACCCTGGCTCTCCACACATTGGGACACTGATGACTGATTTCCAGCGACATGATGACAACGCCCTCATTCTACAACATTACAGCTGGTATTTATGAACAACAGCAGAGCTGATATCTTTCTATCCAAATGGGGCACATTCTATCTGTGCTGTTTCTATCCAAGGGGATCCCATTTGAATCCCATTGAATCTGCATACATTTATGGACTAAGCTGATTATAATGATAAATTCTGCCAAAAAGTATAATAGGCTACTAAACTATGTATAAGAAAAAGATGTCTTGCTTTCTTTATTGTTTAATAGGGGCCGATTGGCAAGACTTCCGAGAATCAATTTATAAAGTGAAAAATGTTCACCATTAATGATTTGTGTGTGAATAAAATGTAAATAATGTGAGACTCAATTTCCACTGTTAAACAAACTTTTATTTCAAACTAATGGCTGTACATGAAAATGTAAAATAAATCACTTGTTGCACAGGACGTTTGTCAGAGACACATCCACCAAACCGCAGGTGTTTAGAATAGAAAAAGCAAAAAGCTTTTATGAACTGTGTGTGCTGAATCACTGTTCTGTAAAATCAATTACAAAAAATTAATATGTAATTATATGAAAATGTTGATCATTACTTTAATTATTGTCTTTCAGGCATAAACAACCACCCTTAGTTAATGAACAAATTAAAATATTTACATTCCTGGTGCTAATTTTCATGCATCCAACACTGTATTATTCCAGGATAGGAAGTAATGATCTGTAATCGTTATTTCCGTAATCCAAAAGGATGGGGAAATCGATAACACAATAAATGCACTACTTATTTGGTACACAGGATGCAAGATTGTCACACAATCTCACAAACTTAAAAACAAACATTTAAATTTAATATAAAGAACTTTTCATTGTCCTCCATCTATCCATCTCTCCATGCATCCTAATCAAACCCTGCTATGCTGCCCTGTCTCCTCCAAACACATGCTTCCTGTACTCATTCGCCAGGATAAACTCCTGGCAAATGATTTCCTTGCTGACTTTATCCAGTATTTCTTTGTGAATGTGACAGACTGCTACATTGTTAATGTGAATCTGACACATTGTGCAGATCTTCAACCTCCTCTCTGCTTCAGCAGAGGAACAACCATAAGAAGTCGTATAAGTGCTTCTACTTGCATGGTTGAAATGGACTTCAGGCAGCTGGTTCCTCAGGATAGTTGCGGCCTCTGAAGTGGTTGTGTTTATGCATTGAAGCTTGTTCAGCTGCACCTTCAGTGACCTTTGGTTTAATTCAGGATATTGGTCTACCACAGCAGTGTCCATCTCCCCAGTTAGGAGGGCTTCCTTCAGTGTTTTCAGACCACCCTGATCAAACCTCTCCTTCAGCTGGATGTCCACAGTATCCAGCACCTTGAAGAGGTCAGCTCTGAAGTGTTCTTCTGGGGTTGTAGGTGTGTGTGGGTTTGGGTGGACGGCTCTGTTGCGTGGCTGTATATCTCCTGGAACTTCTCCTCAGTTCTCTTTGCCCTCAGGGTGGTCCTCACACAATCTGCTGCAGAGATCATACCAGACACTGTTTCTGTCTGTTTCTGCAGAGTGCAATTAAGACACTCCAACTCCTGGATTACTTCAGTGGCCATCATGAGTCCTAAAACTGTGGTACCTTTTCCAAATCTCTCCATCACCCCTCTTTCTGTCACACCAGTGTTTGAGGCTTCTGCTTGGGCCATGTCCTCTAAGCTGAGTAGCACAGTGACATAGCACGGACCAGATTGCTGGAGTCCTGGTCGTCCATCTTGTTTCACACAAGGGTTGCAGGTTGCTAAGTGTCCCTGATGCTGCAGTTGCAATGTTCACACATTTTGTTTTGTATTTGCCTGACAATTTGTACAGACAGCCAAGCTTGTGGACCCAATCCAGGGCATCAGATGTCAGTGATGATGCTCTACAGGCAGCCTGGGTGACCAGATTTGCACAGTGGGCGTCACAGTCTAAAATACAAAGCCAGCGGCTGCATCTCGCTCATCCTGGCCTGAGCTCCCTTTCTGTTGCCTGACATGTTCGCTGCTCCATCATATGTTTGTCCATGCAGACCAGACAGTGGAAGATTCAAGCACAACAACACATCTGTGAGAACTTTTGCTAGGTTTTCCCCAGTTGTGCTTGAGACTTCATAAAACCCAAAGAAGACAAAATCATGGTCTACACACCTGACACATATAGCTTCCTGTTCAGTGTCCTGTGTTCATCAATAATAATGGAATATTGGAGGAGAGGCAGCATGTGAACTGAGCTAATGATTTCCCTAATTGCGCTGTTTGCAAATAGATTTAAAATTTCATTCTGGATTTTGGGAGATATGTAATCATGTTTTCTTGTTGACAGACATTTCCTAAGCCAGGGTCATCTTCACATCTTATGTTCAGTAACTGGTTTAAGTTACCCTCTTCAGCCCCTAAGAGCAGCTCCCTGGCGTGTCAAGAGCTGTACAGAGACACCGTCTTGCTTCCTGTTGCTGTGCAGCTTTGGCTGAAGATAACTTGATGTCTACTGGTTTTGTTTTTTGGCATTGGGTAGTGACAGCAACTTTGTGTGCATTGCTTTGGACATGTTCTGCAAATTTTTGAGTTGCCTTTTTTTTCAGTTTCGGAAACCAGTTTTGACAAATGTTGGATCTGCATTCTTGGCCAAATTTGATTTTTCATGCCCAAAAGCTTGAGCACAGAAAAAAAAAAACAGGATTCCATTGACTCCTGGACTGTAGTGGAGCCAAGGAAATTCACAGTACCTCTTTTCTTGGAACCGTAGCGTTCTGTTGGTGAGCTGCTGCACTGCAGTGAGCTTCGGGTTAGTTTTCAGCTTCCTGCTTACCTGCCTGCACTTCTTCGCTTGTCTCTCCTATGAAATATGAAAATGTGCTAGCCTGTTTCTGACGTGAGACATAATTAAAATAAATGACCTGACCCTTTACACCCTGTCTCACCCTCCCTGTCTTGAAGCCTCTTCACCTCATCTGTCCCCTGATATAAGTTCATCACAACTGAAACTATATGGAAAGGGTCATGAACATTTTCATATTTATGTAGGCTACCACAATAATATTTCACGAGATTGAGTTCTTTTTTTTGGTTTTGTTTGTTTGTTTAGCTGAGATTTAAAAACTGTTCAACTTTGGGTAAAATGCAGCGCTCGTTACTGTCACTTTTTACCCAGCCATCCAATCACAGTGGAGCAGGGGCTGGACAAATACTACACTGTCCAATCATCCTACTTGTATAACATCGAACAACAATGGAGTTAATATTGCTGGTTACTGCATTTTTATATTCAGTAATCTTCAAAATCAGATACTGCCATAGATATTCCAAATCATAGCAACCATCATAAAAACATCTCAGCTGGAAAAACGTACCCCCAGCTGGCCGCTTTCAGAAGAGTACGAGGCCTTTCTGGCTAAAAACACTGTGGTGGACACGTTGATTGAATATTTATTGTTAGGCATATGGCCTATATGTTTCTGCATTTATGCAATATAGTGGAGCCAATCATGAGATGGGAGTTCAGAAGATTCCACAGCGCTCTTACAAGTCTACATCCCTATGAGAAACCCAAGATCGGTAGGCCTAAATGAGCGACGGCTGGTGTTACCATCACAGAGAGGCACAAAATCACTCTTCAGAACATTTTCGTTTCATTGTTCCTTGCTGGTGGAATGACCTCCCCGCCTTCATCAGGAATGCAGAATGCCTGGAAATATTCAAAAGACACCTGAAAACTCATCTCTTCCATAAGAATGAACCTCATCATAAAAAAATAAAAAAACTATGCTTTTTCTTTCCTTTTAAATCCTCTCTATTCTATCTAATGCTACTCTAAGCAAAGTCTGAAACTGTATTTTGAGCACTTCTTGTGTTTATTTGCCTCTTCAAGATGAATCACTTGCTGTATTCCTCATTTGTAAGTCGCTTTGGATAAAGTGCCTGCAAAATGAATGAATGTAAATGTAAATGTAGTGTTCCTAAACATAATTTGCATAGCCGTAATTCATAGGCGGTGATTATGCTAAATGTGAATGAGTGTGCCTGTGCGCCCTATTCACTAACAAATCTGATGTTTACCTAGCATTTGTGAATCTGGAGGAGAGTTTCTGGGAAGGTCAGTTTTACACATAAATTACTCTGAATTTACTGAACTTTATATTTACGAAGGTTTCATGAATGTGGCCCATTATGTGTAATGAGTTAAATGAGTTAAAAATGCCAACTTCAGAGGATGCATTTCTAAGGCATCATGCGACATGCAAATCCAATGTTAACTCCCTGTGTCCTGAGATACCTTCATCTGATTTTTGAAGGCAGCATAGATGTATCCTTCACTGTAGTGTTGGTTTCGTCAACGAAAATTATTACTAAATCGTCGTCAACGACCCTTTATCACGTGACGAGACGCAACGTAAATGCTGGTCATGTGACGATGACTATAATTAAACGTATAATGCAATATTGTTGACGAATAAAAACGAGACTAAATGTGGTTTACAAAATAAAAACTATACTAAAATGTCTCTTATTTTTTGTTGACCAAAACGAGACGAGACGAAATATTATAACGTTATTTCGTCTCGTTTAGTCGCGTTATTTTTATTATTTTGCAGTGTTTCTGTTTCCTGTGTCTCACTTCTGGAGCTGCATCAGGGGCACGTTCAAACTCAAACCGGTGCGCAACGTTTTGCTACGGTTTCCGGGCTGAACTACATGTTTCCTGGAAACGGTGTGCAACAGGTTTGAGATACGTTTTCTCTTGTTTTGTGGGTGTGTCAGAAATCTCAGCCCAATCAGCATCAACATGCATATAAACCACGCGGTATTAAAAAGACATCCTGCACAATGCATATGAATGTAACATAAAAGTACTATTTATATATTTTGCGATTGTATTTTGGAGTTACACTTTCATAAACATTTCTATTCTCCTCTGATTATATAATGGTAAATATTACAATATCATAGCACAACAACAGTGATCAGAAATAATGATGAGCCTAATACTCAGAATAAAAAATAATGTCATATAGATAATTTAGTCTCGGGCGTAATAAGTGGATTATCCTTCACCTGAAATGTTTGTCTTTTCATCCTGAAATGCGAGGCAAATGTTGGTTCACAATAATTAGAAGTTTCCACAAATGCCTTCACTCGATTGGGATGTTCTCTTTTATTCTGGACAGCAAGGTCAGTGACTGTAACATCGAGTGTATTTTGCAGTATTAAACACGTATTTATACCGACTTCATCAGCCTCCGAAAATTCTTCAAAAAGAACACAAAGAATGTCCTTCTCAGCTGCCATAGTTGCAACTCCTGCGTCATCAGAACGGGGTGTTCAACACACCACCGTTTCCGTTTAAAAAACGTTTTGCGACATTTTGTCTGGGCTGAACGCAGCCCAGGTCGCACTGCGCAGACGCAGGCGACGTCACTTCTTCAAGCCCCAGTCGCGGCATTATTTAATAGATGTAGCTGCGGTGAGTTTAGCATAAATGACAACAAACAAAGTTAAGTCTGACACAGAGAAAGGGACCGATATGTAGGGAAATATGTAGATTTCACGTGCTCATAACTTTATAAAAAAAACGCACAGATCATAGAAAATGCACATCATTATTTAAAGCAGATTCTTACGATTCTTACAAAATGAATCCAAAATCAACATAATATATTGCGTTGTTCACAAGATATTACACAGGAAATGATTTAACATACTTGGCTAAAAACGTGTCTCTTTCCGGGATGCAGTGTGTATCCAATCATCCATGTTCGTTTTCCAACGTGGAATAACACAAAATAGGTATCATCTTAAAGGTGCCCTTGATTCAAAAATTGAATTTACCTTGGCATAGTTAAATAACAAGAGTTCAGTACATGGAAAAGACATACAGTGAGTCTCAAACACCATTGTTTCCTCCTTCTTATATAAATCTCATTTATTTAAAAGACCTCAGAAGAACAGGCGAATCTCAACATAACACCACAGTCGGGATCATTAATATGTACGCCCCCAATATTTGCATATGTTCAAGGCATTACACAAGGGCAGCCAGTATTAACGTCTGGATCTGTGCACAGCTGAATCATCAGACTAGGTAAGCAAGCAAGAACAATAGCGAAAAATGGCAGATGGAGCAATAATAACTGACATGATCCATGATAACATGATATTTTTAGTGATATTTGTAAATTGTCTTTCTAAAAGTTTCGTTAGCATGTTGCTAATGTACTGTTAAATGTGGTTAAAGTTACCATCGTTTCTTACTGTATTCACGGAGACAAGAGAGCCGTCGCTATTTTCATTTTTAAACACTTGCAGTCTGTATAATGCATAAACACAACTTCATTCTTTATAAATCTCTCCAACAGTGTAGCAATAGCCGTTAGCCACGGAGGACAGCCTCAAATTCACTCAGAATAAAACTTTAACATCCAAATAAATACTTTACTCACATAATTCGAAGCATGCATACAGCATGCATGACGAACATCTTGTAAAGATCCATTTGAGGGTTATATTAGCTGTGTGAACTTTGTAAATGCGCTGTAATATAGTCGACAGCTGGTGTGGCAGGGTGCACGCGATTTAAGGGGGCGGCGCCGAGTGTAAATCAGTGCATTGTTAATGATGCCCCAAAATAGGCAGTTAAAAAAATTAATTAAAAAAAATCTATGGGGTATTTTGAGCTGAAACTTCACAGACACATTCAGGAGACACCTTAGACTTATATTACATCTTGTGAAAGAACGTTCTTGGGCACCTTTAAAGCTTAGAAACTCGGCTTTTTAATGAATCTAACCATTTTGAAAAACTCCAAACGAATGCTGAGAAGTGCCTTTTAAACCTGAGTTTACCGTCCGTGGGCGCCATCTAGCGGCGAAAAAATGAACAACACTTTATTTAACTATACTTTATGCCACAAAATTTGAACCAGATGCAGCTCACATGTAGGAGAGCATCAACAAAAAATATTTTTTTCTCTGATCTTATTGCCTTCCTGAGTTATTCCATGTCAAAAAAAAAAAATGTGTATATATATATATATATATATATATATATATATATATATATATATATATATATAGAGTCTTTTATCAGCAGTTTTTCAGCATGAAAAGTGTTCTATCAAATGATACCTCCCTTTTGACTCTCCTTGCTACAGTTTTGGAGTTACGAGTCTTTACTTTTGTGTTTGTCGCTCAGAAAAAAAAGCACTCTAAAAAGTCTTCAGGTCTTAAAGGGTGAAGAGACATCTCAAGGCATTATAAGGTATTATCTATAAGGTAATTATATATATATATATATATATATATATATATATATATATATATATATATATACCTTGATAACCTTGTTTAAAATGGGTTTGGCTAAAAGAAAATGTTGGTTTCGTCTATGGTACTAGGTACTTATACTATATTGACTGGGTTAAATAGAATTGCATTACTAAAAAGAGAATAAAATACAATTTTCATTGACTAAAATTAGACTAAATGTCATCAGTTTTTGTCAACTAAAACTAGACGAAAATAGTCATGGATAATTCTGACTAAAATAAGACTAAAATGCTCAGACTTTTAGTCAACTGAAACTTGACTAGACTAAAAAGAGTATGAACGTGACTAAAACTAATAAAAACTAAAATTACCACTTGACACAAAGACTAGACTAAAAATAAAATTAAAACAGGCTGCCAAAAACAACACTACTTCACTGCCTTTGATAGCCCACAAAAGTGCTTTTCATTCTGTGACAGGTGAGCTAAAAACTATCAATTTGTAATTAGCCCACAGGCTACGATGAAAAAGCTTTTCTGGAAATAATTCCATGAATTATAATAATTATTCATTTAATTAATGAAACATCAACAGCATCATGCCACTGGGAAATGTGTTACAAAAACAACATCAAAGATAATGCAGCACAATGGACAGAACTAAACTCAGGGCTTAAAAACACAAGATAATGACAAACTCAACCAGAAACAGGTGCACAACATAATTGGTAACCATGGCAACAATGAACATGGGGAACACAGGAAACAGGAACAAAACACAGGTAAACAAGGTGATGCAAACTGAAACTCCATAAAACAGAGCATAAAGGTGACACCATACTTCCTGGTTCTAATAAGAGCTCTAACTGCTGCATCTTGGACCAGCTGGAGTTTGTTTATTAAGCGTTCAGGGCATCCACCTGGTTATGCATTACAATAATAGCCTTGAGGTCATGAATTAACGTTTCTGCATTTGACATTAAAAGCATATGTCATTATTTAGAGATGCAATCAATCTTGATAGTATCTGCAGTATCAATCTTGTAAGTAAAGAATCTCATAAAGTCATTTATTAAAACTAAAAGCTCCTGCTAATTGAATGTAGTACATGTAAATTAAGACAGAATATTTCAAAAATGGAAATGATGAGATGTATATATAGTTTGAAGATAATGTAAAGATTGCCTGCACACACACACACACACACACACACACACACACACAGTAAGCAGAGCTTGAGAGAGAAGCTTAGTTTGAAGATGGTCAGTTGGGCAGTAATGGAGAGGAACCTGTGCTGACGAGAGCAGCACCTGTTCACAGCATGCGGTCAGGATGCAGAAGACACGGCGACTGAGCGTATAACTCCTGTAACATTGGCTCTGAAACACAACAAGAGCAGATATTCCACATCAGCAACACACTGATGAGTGAGATTTATCAAAAGAAAAAGATAGAATCCTGTTTTTATAACAATGCTTTAATGGAGAATTGATACTGATTAAGCTATTTCAGATTTCAGACTATTCAAATTGTTTTTGTTTGTTTGTTTTTGTTTTGTTTTTTTAAAAATGACTACATTTCCCTATTATTTAATAATTCTGGGAATTATAATACATTTCAGAAATCTTTAGGCTAATTGAGTGAAATCATTCAGTCTGAACTGATCTGATGCATCATCAGCACATGCTAAACTTATATCTAAATATGTTACAAGTGAAAAGCAAATACACACTGTTCTTAAGCATCTTCCCCATCTTATCTTACATTTCATTTTTTAGTAAACATTACCCATAAACATGTTATTGGCTGTATATCACTAAAGGAGCTGTCATTTTATGGAACATGGTGGAAAAACACTTTATTTCCCCAAATTCTCAAATTCACCATAACGTTTTCAAAATGGAGCTAAACAACATGAAGCAAAGTTACAAAATAAACCCAATCAAGATTAGCCTCAAAGAAGCTGTTGTTTGGGTAATGAAATTCATCTAATGTGTGACAACATTGATTTTTTTATTTATTTATTTGTTTGATTGCACAGAAACAGAGTCAACATTCCTCAAAATGAATAAAAACAGTGAATTCTCATTCATTTTGTGAACTCATAATATTATGCAAACCTGCAATAATTAAATAAGTTAAATTACATGAATATACTTTATGTATTTAATCTCACTTTACTGCTGACATTCGATGATTCCACTTCAACCACACCAATAAGCAAAAGTGACTTTAGATACACTTCACATTTGTGTTTCAAGTTGTTTTTATTGCTGAAGTAAGAGTGTTGATGAACTTTCTTCTGTTCTTCTGCAGTGCAGAATGGCAGCACAGCTGAAAGGTTAGTTTGAGCTGCGCCCTCTACTGTACAGGAGTGAATCTGCGTTTCCTTCAGCCTGAGGCTTATTCATTTCACTTCTGGTGTGAAAGGGTCATTACATTTGCCAGAAATTGAACTTTTGTTTGTTATTAAAAAACAAACAAACAAGCCCAGCCCAGTTGAAAAAAAAATAAGGCAAAAATAGCGTAAAACATTACTTTCCATAAAAGTAAGTAATACATTTAGTTTATTTTTATGGAGTAATGCAATATTATAATGCATTAGTTTTAAAAGTAACTTTCCAAAGTTCTGCCATTGAATGAATTTTCCATCATTTATGAGACAACTGGAATTTTCCGGCGTTCCGTGTTTTCAGTGTTATATGGTAGGGGGCGCTATTATGCAGCTTTTGAAAGAATGAAAACACAAATGAAAAAAGAACCAGAAACAAGCGCTAAAAGCATTGCTGACGCACGTTGTAGTATTTATCAGCTTTTTGTTCAAAATGTTTTGTTTTTTTATGAAACACCCACATTTAAGTGTTAATAATAATAATAATAATAATAACACATGAAAGCAGAGGCTTTGTTCTTTCTATTGCATGTTCAGATATTCATACAACAAAATATTCTGGAGGCCATTAATGTTTTGTGAAAATTATCAAAAATGCTGGCACTGGCTGGCAACATTTAAAAAAAAAAACGCTGGTGGGGAAAGAGTTCATCAAAATAAATTACCCTCCGGCTTGCAGCGACGTCTGATGACGTGTTTACTGGCATGAGGGCGGGGCAACCTGTCACTCACAAGAGATCCACCAATAGAAAACCACAACCATCCAATCAATTCCCCACAGACAAAATCAAGCCCCGCCCTACATTTGTTCTTCTTCCAGAAGCGTTTCTCTCACAATAGGGAAGAAAAGACCAGTGCAACTTATGTTTCATGCTGACTGTAAACTGAATAAGTTGCAACAGATTTCTAGTTATGCTTTGCGTCTGACTTATTCTCTAAGGAGAATAAATGTTGAAATTAAGTGTTATTTTGTGTGTTTTTGCACAAGATTAATATAGGGATAGATGTGTAAGTGTTTAATGTTCTGTTATGTTGGGATTTATTGAGAGTAAAGCCTGTGGTTAGGGAGAGGATGGGCTGTAAATCTTCAGTGTTATACTGCATGTTGCTACAGTCTTTGCTAATTACATTAGTACATGCAAGACAAGTGTGTTAGCAGATAACTATATAAGATTTTAGTTAGTATGATATTCATGCAATCAAACTGTATAAGTTAGTTTAGTCAATAATTCAATTAAATTGCATGAAATATAGTATAAGTATAAAGTTTTACTAATTTAAACTTTGACTTTGTTAACTAAAAAACTGATGTCACTGATTACCTAAAATGTTTTGAGTTATGCCAACATATCAAGGTTTACAGCGTAGCCAATCCATATGCACTGAAGATGAGCCCATTCCTCAGTTCTAAATTTTGCACAACCCTGACTGGATTTTCAATGCATTTAAAGTCTAAGTGTGATGCTGTTCTCTGAGCAGAAGGGGGCAGCAAGCCACTTTAAGATAGTTTATGGCTGAGACCATGCTGATTTTTTTTTTTCCCCCACTGACTTTTAAGATTCATTGTTCTAAGAAACAATGGAAATTAAAACGGTCAGAGAACATTTGTTCAATTTGTTCATTTGAAGAGTATCAATGCAGACGTGTTTAGTGTGTAACACCGTGCAGGTTGTCATGTTGTTGATTTCTGCCTGTGAGGTGATGAATATGCATTGCTTTACACAGTTGTGCCATATTTGTTATAGCATACGCAGAGGAGGATTTAGAGGGCTTTTGCAGCACACTGAAGTGCTTGAGCATTGTAACACAGGTAAGAGCGGCACTGGTCAGGTCAAGTGTTTATGCTGGAGTGAGAGCAGTCTTCACTCGTATCCTCTTTGTCTGCTCTTACCCAGAGATCAGAGCTCAGACATGAAGCCTGCTAAAATTATCACAATACTATCAGCACCACTCAACGCCCAGAAAACTTTCATGGCTTTCCTTTTGAAATAACTACTTGTTTTTTTCTTATCAAATACTTCATCACTGTTATATTATTGACTCTTCCATGAGCACCTTTCTCTCTCTATCTTTATCCTTCTCTTTTTTTTGTCTCTCTCTCTCTCTCTCACACACACACACACACACACACACACACAAGATCTAAGCGTAACAGCACAGGGTAGATAATTACAATTTCAAAATCATTTGCCAGATCATTACCACCTAATCCCCTGTTTCATCTTATGAGTCACGCGTCTCATTTGGCATGGTGCTGGACAGCTCACAGGCTCTTTTTTTCTTTCTTTTTTTCAGTTTTTCCCTCATAAACAGCACTGTCTCTCGTCTTTGACCATACAGGAAGGGCCACGGAGGCGCGAGAAACAGACACACACTCATTCACACACACAGACACCAACAAAATATAGATTAAGAAAAGTGCAACAAGTCTTTCCCTTAAATAGCTGAATATCTGAAATCTGAATATGTTATAACAGATAATATAATATTGAATATGTATTATATATTAAAGCGAGGCTCTACAGTCAATCTTTTAAAGGCTGTTTTCTCCAGTCATTTCTTCACTTCACCAGCTATTACACCAAATCCACCAGTTTTTAGTTTAGTTCCAAAGTTTTATTCCTATATACAGTAGTAGAAAACTGATATCTTCACCCTGTCTTCAAATATTATTAAAATGCGTTATAGATTTTATAGTCATGTTGTGTAGTTGTGCTTGAAGTCGATTGTGAATCATGACAAATTGTGCCAACATAATTTTTGCCCAGGCTGTGCGACAAAAGAATTATGAACACATGCAAAAACAAGAGACAAAAACAAAACTTGGACTTAACCAAGTTTAGTTAATATTACTCGGTACATATTTGTGTAATTACACTGTAACAACAGCACAAAAAAAGGTTGGTTACAGTTTATTTTAAGGTGTCTTTGTTATTCTGTAAATATACGTTTAAGTACTGAGTAATATTAAGTAACTATAATGATTAGGGTTTGGTTTGGTTTAGGGTTAGTTGCTTGTGATTTTGCAAAATTTAGTAAATACATGTAACATTGTTCATGATTGTGAATCATGACAAATTGTGCCAACATAATTTTTGCCCAGGCTGTGCGACAAAAGAATTATGAACACATGCAAAAACAAGAGACAAAAACAATTTTGTCAAATAAATACCTTAACCAAGTTTAGTGTTTTGTTCTTCCCTCGTATTTAATATATGATGGTTTAATCAAACTTTCTGCAGTGAATGTGTGCATAAAACATTTTTGTCTAATTCCATACCATTGTATTCACTTTCATTCCCTGTCAGTGTCTCCATAGCAACAGCTCTGAGCAAATCAAATTTAAAAGGATGCCACCATCTAGTGTCTAAATATTATTCCATCTTCCATCTTTTCTTTGTCTGGCGCTGATAATGTTCTTGTTACATCTCTAATGTTTTGACTAAATATGTCAATTTTAATATAATGCAATCACTGATATTTGCAAACCATCAAAAGCAATGATATTATGTTCTATGAAATAGCATTAGTCATTTAATGAATCAAGATTTTTTTTTTTTTTTTTGGTTGCATATACACTTCTATTTCCAGGTTTTCTGATATGGGCTCGGCCCAAAAGGGCATAGCTGTGTCTGTGACTCAGGAGGTCAGAACTCAATAAATCACATTTGACTTCTGACCTGCAGTTCAGGGAGGAATGACAGATCAATGGCACTGACCAACACCTCTGCCATTGCACCAGTCCTGCTGAGTTTGATGATATTTGAGTTGAACGAGTACAAGAGCCGTTGTCCCATGCTATAATCACGTCCCAGTCGCAATCAAGTCAGATTTATTTGTTTAGTGCTTTTCACAATCCATATTGTTTCAAAACAGCTTCACAGAAAATTGTGCATTACAAAAATGATTATATTAACAAATTACAATGTTAACAATATCACACGGCATTATGGGATAATAACATCAATAGTTGTGCTTTGTGTGGTGACCATTATGGATTATTGTTCCCAATGTCTGAGAACGTGGACTACTTTAGTGTTAAAAGTTAACAATACTTTTCTCCCAGTCAGTGTGACACAAATGGATGCACCGTGTTACATGGACAGTAAGCTGGGTTTATTGATTTTGTTTAGTGAAATAATATATTGGTGACAATCAATATATATATATTTTTTTTTTTTTTGACAAAACAATTATCTGAACATTAAAAAACACGTTACTATAAGAGATAAAGGAAAACAACAGCACAAGTAACACTTTATTTAATGTGCTGTTGTTACATGTACAGTAATAACAATTAACTGTGCATAATTAAAAGTCTAACTGTAAACCTATAGTAAGTATCTACATATTGTTAATTAATATTACTTGGTACATATTTGTGTAATTACACAGTAACAACAGCACAAAAAAAGGTTGGTTACAGTTTATTTTAAGGTGTCTTTGTTATACTGTAAATATACGTTTAAGTACTGAGTAATATTAAGTAACTATAATGATTAGGGTTTGGTTTGGTTTAGGATTAGTTGCATGTGATTTTGCAAAATTTAGTAAATACATGTAACATTGTTAACTACATTGTTACATATGTAACAATGACACTGTAAAATAAAGTGTTACCAAAAGTAACACTATTTTACAGTCTCCTTGTTTCGCATGTTACATGTAGTTAATGCAGTAATAACTATAAATTATGCATAATTACATGCAACTAACCCTAACCCTAACCCTATAGTATGTACATGCAGTTAATTATTATTACTCATTTCTTATATGTATAATTACACTGTAACAAGGACACCTTAAAATAAAGTGTAACCCATATTTAAAAGTTTTTAGGTAACACTTTAAGTAGTTACATGTACTTACTGTAGTAATAACAGTAAAATATGCATAATTACAATCACCTGTTCCTAAACCAAACCATAACTGGTTACACTTTATTTTGTGTCTTTGTTACACTGTAATTATACATTTAAATGCTGAGTAATATTAAGTAACTACATGTACTTACTGTAGGGTTAGGATTAGGGTTTGGTTTGGTTTAGGGTTAGTTGCATGTAATTTTGCAAAATTTGGTAAATACATGTAACATTGTTACATGTATCTACATTGTTACATATGTAACAATGACACTGTAAAATAAAGTGTTACCAAAAGTAACACTATTTTACAGTCTCCTTGTTTCGCATGTTACATGTAGTTAATGCAGTAATAACTATAAATTATGCATAATTACATGCACCTAACCCTAAACCAAACCAAACCAAACCCTAGTCGTAACCCTAACCCTATAGTATGTACATGCAGTTAATCATTATTACTCATTTCTTATATGTATAATTACACTGTAACAAGGACACCTTAAAATAAAGTGTAACCCATATTTAAAAGTTTTTAGGTAACACTTTAAGTAGTTACATGTACTTACTGTAGTAATAACAGTAAATTATGCATAAATGCAATCACCTGTTCCTAAACCAAACCATAACTGGTTACACTTTATTTTAAGGTGTCTTTGTTACACTGTAATTATACATTTAAATGCTGAGTAATATTAAGTAACCACATGTACTTACTGTAGGGTTAGGATTAGGGTTTGGTTTGGTTTAGGGATAGTTGCATGTAATTATGCAAAATTTAGTAAATACATGTAACATTGTTACATATATCTACATTGCTTACATATGTAACAATGACACTGTAAAATAAAGTGTTACCAAAAGTAACACTATTTTACAGTCTCCTTGCTTTGCATGTTACATGTAGTTAATGCAGTAATAACTATAAATTATGCATAATTACATGCAACTAACCCTAACCCTAACCCTATAGTATGTACATGCAGTTAATTATTATTACTCATTTCTTATATGTATAATTACACTGTAACAAGGACACCTTAAAATAAACTGTAACCCATATTTAAAAGTTTTTAGGGAACACTTTAAGTAGTTACATGTACTTACTGTAGTAATAACAGTAAATTATGCATAAATGCAATCACCTGTTCCTAAACCAAACCATAACTGGTTACACTTTATTTTAAGGTGTCTTTGTTACACTGTAATTATACATTTAAATGCTGAGTAATATTAAGTAACCACATGCACTTACTGTAGGGTTAGGATTAGGGTTTGGTTTGGTTTAGGGATAGTTGCATGTAATTATGCATAACTTATAGTTATTACTCTCATAACTGCATGCAACATATGTAACAATGACACTGTAAAATAAAGTGTTACTGTATAACGTTAACCTTATCGTAAGTACATAAGTGGAAAAGGCTGTTAGCCCAGTATTCAAAAAACCTGGTCTTGATTACACAGTCCTGAGTAACTTTAGACCAATTTCCAACCTCCCCTTTCTGTCTAAAGTATTAGAAAAGGTGCTTGCCACACAATTACAGTCTCATTTGGATAAACACAATCTGCATGAACCATTTCAGTCTGGTTTTCGTCCGCTCCACAGTACAGAGACTGCTCTTCTTCTAAGAGTAGTGAATGACCTCCTTGCCTCTGATTCTGGTGCCCTGGACCTCTTGGATCTGAGTGCAAACTGTCTGCCATTCAGTACTCCTATCTCATCCAACTGCTATCGGTATCACTGGTACTGCCTTTCAGTGGCTAACTTCATTTATTAGTATTAAAAAACTCAAATCTTGCTCTGTCACTGTTTTCCGTGGTGTACCTCAAGGATCCGTTCTTGGTCCACTTCTAATGCTTCCTCTTGGTCAGATCATTCAGTGTTGTGTTCTTAATTTCCATAGTTATTCTGATGATATACAGATTATACTGTTTTTCCTCCCCCTTCCATTACATCCCGCCTATGTGATCTCAAAGTATGGATGGCGCAAAACTTCTTAAAACTGAATACTGACAAAACAGAAATCCTGTTAGTAGACCCTAAATCCCTCGTCTCTTCCCAACATGACATCTCCATTCATATCACTAAGGTTATAGTTCATCCTTCACCTGTTTTACAGAATCTTAGGGTATTATTTGATTCTAAATTATGCTTTGAACCTCATATCAGCCAGCTTGTTAAATCCTGTTTTTTTCCCACCTTCGCAACATTGTCTATATACGACCTTCTCTAAATCTCAAAGATACTGAAACTGTTATCCATGCTTTTATAACTTCGCATCTGGACTATGCTGTGCCCTTTGCTTTGCTTTGTGCGCTTATTCGCCTGCAACTAGTTCAAAAATCAGCTACTCGTGCCCTTACATTTAACAAAATCAGCTCACATCACTCCTATCATTCAGCAACTGCACTTGCTCCCTATTGTCTATCGCATTCAGGTCAAAATGCTTGTCCTAGTTTTTAAGGCCTGCCATGGTTTAGCACCTTCACATCTTACAGAATTAATACACCCTTATGTTCCTGCCCATACTCTTAGATCGAGTACTGAGAATTTGCATGTATTACCCAAGTTCAGACCATCTACTGTTGGTGGTTGGGTGTTTATAATTTCAGCTCAACTTCAGCTGAACTTAGTAGTTATTATTTGCGTAATTATACTGTATCAACATCACATTAAAATATGCGTGACCCAATTATGCAACAAATATAAAATTCAACCACATAATATTCATCAGTACATATTGGGAAACTAAATGTCATCTTACACAATTGCAGTTAAACTGTAAATATACAAGAGATTTCTGTAATGCAGACAAAGATAATCGCTGTGATTTGACAACACAGCACTTTTTAAACAGTTTTTAGGTAATACCTTATTTTAAGGTGGTTACACATAGTAAATAATAACAGCAAATTATGCATAATTACAAGCACCTAATCTTAAATCCTAACATAAACCTTATACCTATGTTTTGTTACTATAACAATGTCACCTTAAAAGATCCAATATTTGCCATTATATCCAAGCGATAATGGAATCTGCAGCTGTGGAATTTCACAGAAATTTCATTGACAAAATTCTTATAAGCTTCCTGCCCTGTTTGTTTGAAAATGCTTTCATTTACCAATAAAAGTGTATACTGTCGATTACTATTCTTTTTTTTTTTTTTTTCTTTTTTAAATCAAAATGTCAATGACAATTTTCATCAACAACCCAATGCATTATTTTAAGTCTGCAGTGACACGCCTATAGCGGTTCAGAAGACTGTGTGCAATCATCTATAAATGTTTATCTTTATGGAAAATCAGTTGGATAACTAATATAAATTTGTTGCAGAAACACATAATACCTCTCAAAAATGTTTATAGTGCAAAGTGTTTACCTGTCCTGTGCTGAACTGTGGTGTCAGAATTACAATCTGACAGATGATTGTGTGTTGAGATTATTGGGAGGTTAGATGGATTGAATAAACAGTTATGTTTTGTTGTAATCCTGGTAAACCAGGCTTCAGTCTGATAGCTCTGTGGAGATGAGAGCTGTCACTCAATCCCATAATCCCCTGCTCTCCTCCGCTACCCACTGATCCTCTCCTTAATGCAGCTAATTTCCTTTGTGTGTGTGTGTGTGTGTGTGTGTGTGTGTGTGTGTGTGTGTGTGTGTGTGTGTGTGTGTGTGTGTGTGTGTGTGTGTTGAGAAGTTTGTACAGACACAGCCACAATCGAATGAAGGAAACCAAGGAAACAAGAAATAGAAATATAAGCAGGTTATATGAAATGTTTTAAATGTTGCATTTAGCACATTTTTTAGCACACTGCATAGCTATTTAGAACTCTAGGGTTCTTGTCTCAATTTTAACCCTTTTACCAAAAATTGTAGAAATGTTAAATTTTTAAATGTTGCATTTAGCACATTTTTACAGCATCTCATAGACATGTAGATATCTATGGTTCTTATTTCAATTTGAACTCTTTTGGTATAAAGGGTTAAACCCTTAGGTTTAACCCTTTATGCCTAAAAGTTTCAAAATGTTGCATTTTTAAATGTTGCATTTAACACATTTTTAGAGCACCGCATAGCTATGTAGAACTCTAGGGTTCTTGTCTCAATTTTAACCCTTTTGTCACAAAGGGTTAAACCTAAGGGTTTAACCCTTTGTGACAAATGGTTAATGCCAAAAATTTTTTGAAACATTGCATTTTAAATGTTGCATTTAGCACATTTGTTGCACATCATGTAGCTATATATAATTCCAGGGTTCTTGTCTCAATTTTAACCCTTTATGCCAAAAAGTTTTGAAACGTTGCATTTTATGGCAAAAAGTTTCAAAATGTTGCATTTAACACATTTTTAGAGCACTGCATAGCTATGTAGAACTCTAGGGTTCTTCTCTCAATTTTAACCCTTTTGTCATAAAGGGTTAAACCATTAGGTTTAACCCTTTATGCCAAAAAGTTTTATAATAATAACATAATAATAATCCTTACATTTATATAGCGCTTTTCTGGGCACTCAAAGCGCTTTTACATATTGAAGGGGGAATCTCCTCAACCACCACCAATGTGCAGCATCCACCTGGATGATGCGACGGCAGCCATATTGCGCCAGTACGCCCACCACACACCAGCTTATTGGTAGAGAGGAGACAGAGTGATGAAGCCAATCAGTGTATAGGGATGATTATGAGGCCATGATGGACAGAGGCCAGTGGGCAAGTTTGGCCAGGATGTCGGGGTTACACCCCTACTCTTTTCGAAGGACATCCTGGGATTTTTAATGACCACAGAGAGTCAGGACCTCAGTTTAACGTCTCATCCGAAGGACGGTTTTGAAACGTTGCATTTTAAATGTTGCATTTAGCACATTTGTTGCACATCATGTAGCTATATATAATTCCAGGGTTCTTGTCTCAATTTTAACCCTTTATGCCAAAAAGTTTTGAAACGTTGCATTTTATGGCAAAAAGTTTCAAAATGTTGCATTTAACACATTTTTAGAGCACCACATAGCTATGTAGAACTCTAGGGTTCTCCAAAAAAGTTTTGAAACGTTGCATTTTAAATGTTGCATCTATATATAATTACATGGTTCTTGTCTCAATTTTAAGCCTTTATGCCAAAAAGTTTCAAAATGTTGCATTTTCACTGTGTAGCTATATAATTCTAGGGTTCTTGTCTTAATTTTAACCCTTTTGTCAGTTAGGGTTAAACCTTAGGTTAAACCTAAATTCAAAAAAAAAGAAAAAAAAGAAAAAAAAAAAGAGAAAAAAATGATCCCATGATGGGAACTCCTAAAGGTTCTATATATGAAATGCCTGACAGAACCATTTCTTCTAATAGTGTACGAAAACAGTGTTTTCCTCCAGTTGTGTGTGTTGAGGGGTTAAAAGCATGAGAGACTGACAGTGGCCCCTGAGGAAGATAAAAGCTCTCTCAAACTTCTGCCTCAGTGTGTTTTTATTTACTACTTTGCCTTTGAACTGAAACAACACGTTGCGAGCGTCTAACAAAGGCTGTTCCTGGCCTTTTTTAATTATGGAAGCTGAAAAGAAACACAAAGCAATAACCACCATTTCATAACACTCATGGTTTAATTGGTCATTACTGACAATGTTACCTGCCCACTATGACAAATGAAAAATGTCTTCTTCAAGATGGTTTGTGTATGTAATTATTGACTGTCATTAAATAGTACACAGTATCATTAGCTAAACAAAATGACCTTCCTTATATATTCAAGTCTTGTAATAATAAGACGAGTCTGGCATAGCTTATTACTACGAGTGGAGCGTGCACACTTGCTAAAAGGCCTAATCAAGAGCGCAAGGCCTAATAATCAGCCATGCTAATGCAATTATTTCCCCCACATACTCTCTCACTTTCAACAATGAGAGATGCTACTCAGGGTACGGGCAACATAGGGAACTTTCAATCTAGCCAGTGCTAATGAAGCTCGAGCTGCTAACTGTAATTCTTTGGCTTCTTTGATGTTTTAAAATTAGCATTTAAATAAATAAAAAAGGGGGGGGGGGGGGTTGGAAGTGGGGGAGGGAGCACACGAGGTTCATCTGGAAAACTTGTCCAGCTCTTGATTTTGAGCCATGCATGTGGTGTGATGAAGTCACACATATGGTTTACGGAGATCTAGACTGGACACGCCACTCACAATTACTGTAGCTGACAGGGCCACTGGTTCACTCCGCACACAGAGCTGTGCATGTATTACAGCAGTGGCTCTCAACGGTTATGCTTTAGGACCCATATTATACACTGTACTCTAAAAAATGTTTATTGTAGAAAGCGAAACTAAACAAAACTATGTAAAAATGTGCATTCATAGGCTGATTTCCCCAAAAATCAAAACATCTGCTTGTTTGAGCATCCTGACACAGCAACATTGGCTCAACCAATGGCATGAGTCTGAGGCGGGACTCTCTGTTTGTCTGACCAATGGTAGATGGAGGGAAACTGGGGTGACATTCAAGTCCTAGCTGAAACAAGAGAAGATATTTTGGCAAATATCTCAGGGTCAATACAATTGAAGTCAATGAGGTGCGGTATCATTTTGACCCCATGATTTACTCACCCTCAAGTGTACATGACTATCTCCTTTCAAACGGACACAATCGGAGTTATATTAAAAAAAAATCCTGTCTCTTCCAAACTTTATAATGGGAGTGAATGGGGCTCAAGATTTTGAAGCCCAAAAAAGCGCATCCATGCGATTCCAGGAGGTTAATAAAGGCCTTCTGAAGAGAAGTGATGCATTTTTGTAAGTAAAATATCCATATTTATAACTTTTTAAACTATAATCGCTAGCTTCCTGTAACGGTCGTCAGAGAGTTTGATGTGGCTTGAGGGTGAGTAAATCATGGGATAATTTTCCCTTTTACCATTAAAAACAGACCTATTGTGAGCTACGAGGTTATCAATCAACAGTATATGCTTTTGTTGAAGGTAGTTTATAACTCTTTAACAAATCCTTGTGGGAAAAAATGAATGGCTAAAAAACTGGGCTTTTATTGTATGAGCAAAAACAGTTGGAACTTGCTTCAGAATATCTTCTTCTGTGTTTTGGAAAAGAAAGAAAGTCAAGTCAGGTTTGAAACGACATGATGGGGAGTAAATGATGACAGAATTTTCAGAACAATTTCAATTGGACTAAGCAAGTTTAGACATGCCAATTTCTGTCAAAGCTATGAACAATCAATATTTTTGGAAGTTGCATTAAAAATTCACTTAGCTCAAAAACTTCAGATGGGAGTTTTTTTTGGAAACCTTTTTAATAAAACGCTTGTGTGATTATTTTTGCAATTCTGTTTGGTGACACGTGTTGCTATTATTTGCATTCAGCATTGTTTTTCCCCTGCTGTCAGTGACCCTATGACAACAGACCATTTTTGGGTCACAACCCAGCAGATGAGAAGCACTGCAAGATACCAATAGAATGTTTAACACGATACTAAACTGTTTAGCAATTACTCTCGATGTGTAACGACCAAGTAATTAGCAATAACCATGATGAAAATGTCTGTAAGTATATTTGCAAGAAAGTTCTAGGTATTCACTCAAGCCATTTGAGAACACTAGAGAAGTCTTTTCCTTTCAATTAATTAAGTCATTAATCATTCGGTGTGCCCACTCTGTGTAAATTATTCCCAGTGGTCTACTTGTAAAACAAGTGCAGCAGAGCAAAACCACAAAGCAGAGCAGTCGTCTTCCCAGACTCTTGGGGGTGAAATGTACATCATTTGCATTTAATTGCAATAAATGCATGCAGCTGGAAATGTTTGGGCATGTTAATTCAGTTCCAGACGAACATTATTTTACAGTTTCGTTTACTTATACTACACTTTGGCATCATTTCTTGCAAATTAACCCTCAGACATGGTTCTGAAGGCATATATCAAAGAACAAAAACCAAGCACACTTAACTACACACGAAAGGAAGTCGGTTTGGAAGCCGAAGGTGAGATTTATGCTTGAAGGCCACAAAGCCAAACTGAGTGTTAATGTAAGCAGCGTAGATCGAGGAAAAGGTCTTTTCAATGACAACCGCTTGTACAACTTACAGCCAACCAGAGAGAGAGAGAAAAAAATCATGTAAAACTTATAACAATTCCCCTGGTTCATCTAACTGTCTGTCTCTCTAATCTAGAACATAGCCTACATCCAATAAACCGCAGACTGTTCAAAGTACAGCTTACTTTGGTGATGTTTCCAGTCCATTCTATGTCTGATCTAACCATTTATATTTAAAATACGTCCTGACGCTTTGAAATAGGCTCTGCTATCTGCTGCTCCCCTCTCTCAGAGAGTGCAAATATGCTCTTATCTCTGCTAGTACTAAGGAATCTGTCTCTGATAGCTACACAGTTTGTATTAGCCCACAATTAGGGCTGATATTTCACGCCTATCTCTGGGGTAAATACGCGGAGGCTCCCAGCACAGGGGCTGCAAGCATGAACAAGCAGGTAAATAGGTTGACATTGTGAGCACAGCTGAGAGCGCTTAGCTCCGCGCTCGCTCGCTGCACAAGCTAACTATTGTTCGCTATCGCTGCCCATGGCTATTTCCATCATGATAATTAAGGCTCATTTCACTAAACATGAGGCTCTGACAAACAGACTAGAAGGCAAACTCTACAAATATCCTCCCCCAAATCCCTCTTTATCACAGCCAACTATACCCGCTTCACCATGTCACTGGCATCCCTCCTTATTTATCATCAGTTCTCTTCGGAAACATAAATATATACAGTATGTACAGGAGATAATGGGACCGCAACACATGGAACTGTAGCTAATTTTGGCGCTATTGAAACTTTAATTACAAATGCAGATATAAGGTTCAGTCACATTAGTCTGATTGGCAATTTTCAGTACATGCTAATTGGAAGATCTGACAAAACAATTCTTGGAAAACTCACATTTCAATGCATGAGCCAACTGACACATTGCCAAGGAGGCTTCATACTAAGACTTTTGAGTCTGTCGCAAAAACTGATTCATTATTTAATTATCAAAAATAAAAATATGCCAAACCCTGGCAAAATACAAAGGCAAACAGTTTATAATCTCATCGACACCTGCACCTCAACAGTTTACGGCTGGACCACCGTTTGAAAGTAGCTTAACGTGAAATGAAACATGCAGAGCACAAAACCTGCATACGTAGATGGAAAAAAATTCACCTTTCAACTGATTTCCTGCATTGGTTTATGTTTGTTGAAAGCCTATGCCTCAACCCACAATCCTTGTTGCCAACTCTTAAACATAGTGGGAGATCGGTAATGATATAGGCTCTGATCCCATGGGAGTGATTAGGTCTGATGATTTCTCTGCATGCTCACAACACTGCCAAGGAATATGAATGAATGCATAATGCTTTTAACTTGAAAAAAAGATGCAATATCCCAATGCACTGTTCAGAAATGTTACATTCCTAAAAAATGCTGAGTTGTTTCAACCCATGGTCAGGTCAAATATGGACAAACCCAAACGTTGGGCTTAAAAATGTCTTTTAAAAATTTAAACCAATCCATGTGGGTTGACCCAAACATGGGTTGAAACAACCCAGCATTTTTTAGAGTGTATATATAAAATATATATAATGCACTGTCAATTTGTGACCATTCACTGTTAAAAGGTGAGGGGTGTAATATGTATAAGTGTGTCATTTCTACAAAGTAAGCAAAACATAACAATACAGGCTGAGTAGGGAGAGTGGGGTAAGATGAGCCAGTGGGTAAGTTGACCCACCCCCTGTATCTTGGCAACCGTACCATTTTATTGTCATGTGAACCGCCCATCATTTCTGCCAGACTGTGAAAAGGAGAAGCACATGGGAGGAGTGGAAGTCGCTTATTTACTTTAAAAACTGTTTTTGGCTTGTAAAAGTAAAATTTTAACATAAAAGATGTAATGGCTGTTTCATCAAAGCAGTCTAAAAATATTTATGATGCATATTGGTGATTTAGCAACATATAAAACCATGCAAGTCATTTCGCTAAATATTATTCTGAATTGGTAAGCCAGCTAGCCTTTATAAAATGGCAGCTATGGGGCAAAGTGAGCCAAATGCTGTGGGGTAAATTGAGCCAGCGTTTTAACTTACCCCACCATAAGGCACTGAATTTAAATTAAATCTGAAGTATAAACTGGTGTCATTTCAATGTAATATTACGCAACTGGTTTAGTTTATCTTTATTTTCGAGTTTATTTGATAGGAACAGTGTACAAGTACACCAAACCCTTCTCTGATACGAACCAGAGGATGTTTAATCATATCTTTACAGCTGTACTCTCTAATGGCCTAACATGGTCGACATTGCAGAAAAACTACCATGTCAAGAACACTTTGACAAAAAAATATTTATTAGTTTCAGTGACATTTAATCATTCTTATTAAGTTTTTATTAAATTCTACTCAAGAAAACTCTCTGTTTAGTCTGTTTATAGGAAGGTTACAACTTTGATGTTCAACATATTGTTTCAGAAATGCAAACAGTTAAACATACTGAAATTTCAACTTCATTTGGTTGGTTTCATGTTGTTTAAGTTAGCTTTAAAAAAAGATATGAATATTTGTGAAAAAGGGAATTTGATTATTAAATTAGTTTTTAAAATAGGTACATTATTTTTAAATTTTCACATGGGTTTGATTCAGATTCAGTTATATGGTCAGTTTACACCAACCTACTGACTCGGCTCAACTTACCCCTAACCTGGGGTAAATTGAGCCACAGGAATACTGTTTTTATAAGAAGCCGTATTTTTAGAACCCTTTGTCATTGATCATTTAAAATGATAGGAAACATCCTGGAATTACTTTAAATACTTTCATTGTACTTCTGCCTCATTCTCATCTTGAGGACCACATAAGTAAAAAATGGCTCATCTTACCCCACTCTCCCAGACTAAGTACAATACAGGCTGAGTTAAAGAAAACCAGACCTAAACACCATCCAAATAATATTGAATATAATTCAAAACAGATGTTGGTACCATAAGAACTGTTCATTTATTGTATCACAGCTATAGTGACATATAAGAGCTGCTGAATGTCAGCGCACAATTTGGTTGATGCAACAGTTCAAAGGTGTGTGAAAGTGGAAAAATTGCTATGTTTGGAGAATATAAACCATTTGTTCTCACTTTATTTGAGGAGTCTGGGAGGGTTGAGTACATTGTAACAGTTTGATTACATATGCAATTTCATGCAGGTACTTTACAACATCCTCTTTAAATCTTGCAACACCTTCAAGCTCTTGGTCTTGGGATCATTTTGTAGACTATAAATCTGCCTTTAATACAAATGTTCCAGTTAAACTTTATAATAAGCTAGAGCAGTTGGGGGTTCAACACTCCTTGCTCTTTGGATTCTGCAGAACAGATCACAAGTAATCAAAATTAAAAACACGTTTTGCGAGTGTGTGTGGGCTCCACAAGGTTGTGTATTGTCATTTTATTCTATGTACACTAATGACATTTTGCATGAGTTTGCAGATGATACTACATTGATTGGCCTGATAACAGGCAATAATGAATCGGACTATATAGAATCTACAGTGATTGAATGGAGATGTATCCATAATCTCTCTTCTGTCTTAAAAACAAAGGAAACGGTGTTTGATTTCCAACATGGTTATTGCTCAGGACATTGAAAATGTACATAGTTTTAAGTTTTAAGTTTTTCTCTGCATCGTTGAAATGGGATAACCCTAAGCGGCATTATTAAAAAATCCCATCAAAAGCTTTTCTCCTTAAGACAACTTGAAAAGTTTGGTGTATCTAAAGATGGTATGTTCAGTTTTTATAGAGCTGTGATAAGCGTGCTAACTTTCTCTATCACAGTGTGGTTTGACAAGTCCAAAGCTCAGCAGAAAAGTCAGACTGGTAATATAGTACAATCTGCCTCAAAAATGATATGTTACGATCTTTCCACTGTTGATGGCATTTATGCCTCACGTTTGCAGAGAAAAGGTCTTACAATTTTGAAAGATCCCTCACATCCGGCCAGATCAGCTTAACTCCTCAGGCAGACATCTCAGAGCAATAAAAATAAGTCCAAATGTTTTTAAGCAGTACTTATTGTAGGATTGTTCACACTTTCAATTTCACTGGTATTTATTCATCTGTATGGGACATCAATTACACACAGTAAGTATTTTGTATCATTTTTTTATGTAAGTACCCAGTAGTTAAACTTATAAAAACAAAGAATTCTAAACCACTGATCATTTATTAAAGAGCTCATTCATTCTACATGTTTCTGCTCTCAGTACAGCAGATAGTGGGAGTAGTAGTCATGATCTGAGGTTGCATTCTTTATGGAGTTCATGGCTATCACAGGCACCATATGGCTATTCTTAATTCTTCAGGCAAATAATTACTTGTTGCAACTCAGGGTTAAACAATACGAATAGTCATTTTTTTTTTTTTTTTTTATTCTTTTCATTTTTTGTTATGTGCTTCAGGAAGAAGTTCACTGAGACCGAAATGACAAGTGCATTTTGTTTGTTTTCCTTATTTTACAAAAGTATGACGTTTGCTGTTATTTTGAAGGTGCACAAATAAAACACACCCTTTACCATTTTGAATGATGTCTTACTCTTATCTGGCAGAGTATTTTAAGTTGTTTCCGCTGATATAATCCAAGCTATCGCGCCTCATGCTTACACACAGTTCCTCTCACATTGCTAACTTGACATCGCAGCCTCTTATTCAATTCAATTCACATTTATTTGTATAGCGCTTTTCACGATACATATCATTTCAAAGCAGCTTTACAGAGAATGCATGTCAACATCACAATTTAAAGAATGCAGTTAGCAAATAATGTAATAATTTAGGCAATTAATTTACAATCACTGTTAGCAGTTTAACTGAATGTAGAAGCAATGAGCTCCTGGAAAAATGAATTACATTGACAATAATTAGGATATAGAAATTGTGCAATGTGCATGTTGATCCAGATGATTGCAGGAGTTGGCGCCGTCTCTTCATAGGTGTTGGTCATCTGAGGTCTTCTTAAGAGGCTGGATCCAAACTGAAGTCCTCTCTAGTCACCTCGGGACGGGTGTCCAGAGGCAAAACAGAAAAGCAAATGGAGAATAATTAGCGTGTGTGCAATTGATCTGATATGAGATGCATTATGTGAACGCTTGGCTAAAGAGATGCGTCTTTAATCTAGATTTAAACTGGGAGAGCGAGTCCGAGCCCCTAACATTATCAGGAAGGCTATTCCAGAGTTTCGGAGCCAAATGTGAAAACGCTCTCCCTCCTTTAGTGGACTTAGCTATCCTAGGTACAACCAGAAGTCCAGAGTTTTGTGATCTTAAAGAGCGTGAAGGATTGTAGGGCGATAGAAGATCGGTTAAGTGCACAGGAGCTAAACCATTTAGTGCCTTATAGGTCATTAGCAATACTTTATAATCGATACGGAAGTTAATGGGTAACCAGTGTAGAGATGATAAAATTGGTGTTATATGATCATATTTTCTTGACCTGGTAAGAACCTGTAAGTAACAGCTGCATTTTGTACTAATTGTAGCTTGTTTATTTGAGGAAGCAGGACAACCAGCTAATAATGCATTACAGTAATCTAGTCGAGACGTCATGAAAGCATGAACTAACTTTTCTGCATCAGAAATAGATAACATGTTCCGTATCTTAGCAATGTTTCTTATAAGAAAACTAAACATAAAAAAATGTATTCAGTTACTCAATTTAATTTGTTTGTTGTACAGTATGTGTCGGTCAGAGTGAGCATGCCGTGGTGTTATTCCAGACTCATTTATTGCATATATAAAGGATGCTATTTTTAGTGAATATTGGGACACAAAGCCTTCTTTACATAAAAATAATAGTTTAGCAACCAAATGTTACACCACGACTAACGACTTCATGTAAATGATTCATGCCAAATGAGATGTACGTGATGAGTTTCTGTTTTGCTTTAATGAGTTTGTTATAGTCTTAGCATTTCAAATAAATGTTGTTTGTAAAGAATGGCACTATTTTATGCATATAATTTTAATATTTTTCTCTGTTCTGAATAGGCTTACCATTAAAGGATTTAGAGTGAGGAAAGTAAAAGACATGTTTACAGTGTTTAGAGTTTGTTAACGTTTTGTTTTATTTACCAGTATTTTACATTATTTCTGAATCTAATAATAAAATGTGACTTATACACCAATGCAACTTATTTTCTTGAAAATATTGTAGCCTAAATAATAAAATTGAGCCGTAGCCTATTATTAAAAAGTACATTTACAATGAAGACCATTTGCACCAATACATCAAGCATATTATGTTCATTACTCTCATCCACATCTCAATTTTGAGGGGATCCTTGGAAAAATTTCTACCGTATAAGGGGTCCCTGAATTTTTGAAAACCCCAGCTCTATAGGATGATGAATGAATTATTGCACAATTTTTTTTTTTTCATAAAAGATAACCTAATACATAACTGAACTGTTTTGCAAGAAGTCTAAAGATTTTTTTGCTTTAGTTTGTAGCTTTCTTGTATCATTTTACATAAGCAAGAGTACTAAATCTCACCAATACTGGATCTTTTATCCAACACATACGTACACAAACTGTCACTGGGGCATTAATATTAGGGTATTATGATGCACTTTTTAGTGCATGTACCTTAAGGGGAAAATAAGATACAAAGTTACACCTTTCAAATAAAGGTACCGCATCGGTGACAGTTTTGTACCTTTCTTTCTGAGAGTGAAATAATGTTTCTGACTGGCGATCACCCCGCCAGCGTTGGCAGTCACAGTTGGTGTCTTCCAGATGCTTTAACTAAACATGGCCTTGAGGTCAACAAATTGGATGACACGTCTCAAGCTAGTTCATCTCAAGTGACCCGAGTTGTTACACCATCAATTAACTCAACTATGGGATAGTTTAGAGCCAATGTCTATTCTTCAGAGTCAGTTTGATGAGATAAATCAACACGGGTCTTCGTCACGTAAGCGTCGAACAGGTGGATGCATGCATGTAAAGATGAGTGAATCGTGGTGCACTTCCATCAGAGCTTCCGTCCCGTCTGAAGACATGTAGCGTTTCTGAAGAAATGAGAGCGACTGATTGACAGCTCCAGCAAACGTCACCATCTGTCACCGCTGACATTTCCGAACCCCGTCTCGTTTCTCCACCATCCTCTTTCTTTTCTCCGTCCGTGGCTCTCCTCCTTAACAAATGTCAATACAAAACAAGTAGACAGATGAGACCAGAAACACTGTCCCCCTCCCCGTAGACCCTCCAGCACGTCCAATGGACGGGCCCAGTCCACTGCAGCTCAACTCGACAGCAAACACATGCCTGGCTAATCAGCTTAGTGTTTAAGAACAACACTCTCTTTTTTCTCTCTTCCTCAGCTTAACTCCCCCCTCACGCCACACACACACTCACTCGCTCTCATGCACCCCATCACACACACACTTACACACTCCTGCCGCACCTCAGAGCAGGATTAATATCTAATTATGTCAGGTCACTCGTCCAGATGGACTCTCGCTCATCCCTTTGTGTCTCTCTCACCTCTCACGCGGGCCCTCTGACCTCCCACCGTGTCGCCCTGGCAACACGTCTAGTGTCCCTCGTGTGGCACGGCGGAGCGATGCAGCTCTCGTGTCCCTCTCGCTCGGGGATGGAGACCGGAGCTCCTGCACTTGGTATTCTGAGCCCATCATACGCCTGGTTAAGTCTCATGAATAGATAGTCTTGGCAGCGAGGGCGACCGTGGCCGTGGCTCTGTGTGTGTGTGATGCCAGACAGATGGTTCAAAACACAGAAAACAAGCACGCATCTGAAGAGCATCAATGCACATAATGTGCTCTTTTTTCTCTCATTAATGTCGGAGAACATAATAGTGAACCTAAAAGGATTGTGGTGTGAAAGGAACAGGTCTGTGAGAATTTGCACACTGTTGTAAAAAGGCGACTCTTCCCCACTATAGTTACATAATAAAGGTCCTTTATTGGCATGAAGAACCTTTAACATTCATTGCACAAAAGGTTCTTTACAGTTTTTATTAATTATTATTTATCCATTATTTTTAACAAGAAAAACTGGTTCCTTTAAAGGTTCTTTGGGGAGCCAAAATCATTCTTCTGTTGCATCGCTATAAGAAAACCCCCTTATGCAACCTTTATTTTTAAGAGTGTGAGTTAAATCTTGTTTTTACATTGCAGAGCTATTTTTACTATCCCAATTTTAAATGATTTGATTTGTTGTAAAATTTGCATATACACAAAAAAAGAAGCATTTTTTAAGATTTACGAATTTCAATTGTATAGTAAGACTGCATCAAATTGAACTGAATAATCCTTACATGTTTATATTATGAGTTAAAAAATTAACTAAATCCTTAAAAACAGGCTAAATGTTTTTTTTAGCATATTTTATTACACAAAATATACTTCTAATTTTTCACTGTGTTCTTTTTCAAAATTGTTGATAAATAAGGTTGTTAACCTTTTTAGCACATTAAAATCTGTAATTATTGGTAATGAAACAAGATAAAATAATTGTAATAATTAAATCAAATCTTGTGTATGAGGGAAAATATGTCATATTTGGAGTTGTCTGTCATACTTAAATGTAAGACTTTACCGGGGAACATTAAATAATAATCCTGATTATCATCTTCAAACTTGGAAGAAACACGTTATTGCAGAGTCTGGGAATCCAGAGGATTCACTTTAAATGTTTTAAGCAAACAGTGACCAGGCTTTGGCAGACATCCCAGAATTCTGTTTGATGATGTTGTCATTTGAGGGTACACAGATTGCTGTGGCTCGAATTTTGGCAAATCCAACCAAATTCCCAACTTCTATCTATCTATCTATCTATCTATCTATCTATCTATCTATCTATCTATCTATCTATCTATCTATCTATCCATCCATCCATCCATCCATCCATCCATCCATCCATCCATCCATCCATCCATCCATCCATCCATCCATCCATCCATCCATCCATCCATCCATCCATCCATCCATCCATCCATCCATCCATCCATCCATCCATCCATGCATCCTACAGGAAAGAGTCTTATTTAGGGACATAAGGGCTTCATGCATCCACTCATATTGGAAAAAAATGCTGTAGCACCAACTTGTTTTAGATTTTGTATTCTCAGGCGTTTTTAAGTGTTTCAGATTGTGTGTTGAAGTGAGACTATCCATCCATCAGTGATTTTGGGAAACTGTTGCTTTCTCCTTGTCGTCTCCCCAGATTTGTGCAACTGAGGTCTCTTTAGTTATTTAAACAGTTAATTGTCATTGAAAATAAAGCTGGGTCTCACTTATATAGTTCAGCTGATACAGGGGCTGGTCTGGCTCACCTTTGCATTCCCCAATGCTAAACTGGTTAACAAGTAGTAACATGGAGAGAATGTTTCATTAATGTGTGAAATCCTTGATTTGCCAGATCTAATCCAAACATCTTCTCATTCTTTCCAAGCTAAATGTTGTGATCATTAAAGTATGATGGATGAGGTCTCTGAATATCTGTCTTCATATAATAGACAGATCCAATTATAAATTAATTCAACCAAAACAAGATCTAAAACCATGTGCACTGACAATATGAAGTCAGTTTAGAGCAGTAAGCATGATTATGTATTGGAATAATGAACCTGTGTTGGGTGTAATAAACCTTGACATGTCTTCATCATTATTCAATCACTAGACAAGGTTGTAATGTAAGTGATGCAATATTGGAATACTCTGATTATTTATTTATGAACACTGCAAAACAAGAGAGAACCAACAAAATATTAAAGACTGATTATGTTGTAGTCAATGGTTTCTTTTTTCCTGTCATCCTTTTGCCTTATGCATTGTTTCATAGTAAAATAAAACCTGTAGCTGTACCTTGACTTTATTTTTGCCAAATACTTTTGTCAGATAAACACCTTAATAAAGTTTAGTGTTTTTCTCTTCCCTCATATTTAAAATATTTTACAAAATATGAAATATTTATTCTCATAATTTGAAGGTTTATTAAAACATGTAGGATAATTAAAAACAAATATCCCCTCCGGACATCACTGTTAGGAGATAACAGTTTCGACAGAGAGAGAGAGAGATGGATGAAATACAACACAAAGCTTTATTAAACAGTTTTTTTCAGATCTTTGTGAGAAGAATCTTCCCCTGTGGGAATTTACAGCTCACTTTGTTGATTTGGCAAGTTTTCCACACTTGGATGACACCAGTTTAAAGACAGTTTATTGGATTGGAGCAAATTATTCTCAGGCTGTGGAATTGCCTGATATGGGGAACCTCACACCCCTCACATCCTCACCTGCCTGGAGAACCCAGCAAGACTTGAGCCACAACAGCCACTGACCAAGACTCTGTACCCACCGCAGACTCGCAGCCCGCCACGAAGACAGTGCCCGAGTCTATTATGGATGAAGTTATTGCCCTGGAGCTCGAGCCCCACAGAGATATCTTAATGGAGTACAATGGCATTGAAGGAAGCCCCGTCCATACTCCCACTGCTGAGGGCGAGCTGTGCCAGGTACCAATACAATGGTTTGAGGAGTTGGAAAATATAATTCCCCAAAGTCTCTCATGACCTCCTTGGCTTCTCCGTTTGGTCCCCAGGGTCCGGCTGAAACCGTCAGTAAAGGCTCCATCCTGGCTCCTCCCTCCGTTGGATCCGCCATGGGGTTCCTTTGCCCCCTCTCGCCCTCAATTCACCATTGGACTATTCACGGCGTAAAGATGCACCTTCCAGGAGGGGGTGTAATGTCAGATGTATGTTCAATGTTAAGTGAAACAAGTGAAAGTGATGTGACGTGTGGCCATACAATTTGTGCTCTGTGATCCATCCATCCAAGTGCTCACACATACCATGAATACATACCCGGAGCAGTGGTGCGGCGATTGGGGGTTCGGTGCCTTGCTCAAGGGCACCTCAGTTGTTCATTCACTCCATTCACTCACATTTCCTGCCGGTACTGAGACTTGGGCTGCATCCGAAAACTGGAAAATGCTGCCTTCGGAGGACACATTTCAAAGTAGGAAGGTATAAAGGCACGTCCGAATCCAATGTTAGCTTCACTTCCTGTGTCCCGAGATACCTTCATCTGATCGATTTTTGAAGGCAGCATAGATGTATCCTTCGCTGCCTTTGATATCCCACAATCCTGTTTCTTCCATTCTGTGACAGTTGAGCTAGAAAAATAAAGATGGTATCTGAAAGTTGCGTTTGCTGGCCAGTTTGTGAGTAAATGTACATTTTTGACCAACATTTTCCACTTTTGATGTCATTTCTAGCGAGAAATGACTACTGTAGTAATTAAATATTTGTTTAGTTCTCACCAAAGCTCGCGCAATATTGCTGTAGATCATTAAACTCTTATGCTGCCTCAGAAGTCTGTCCGAAAATCCGTTTCATGAGGTGCCTTCATGCACAAACGCTGCCTTACAAGTCATTGCTTGATAAGGCAGCGAGGCAGCTACCTAGGTTTTCGGACGCAGCCTTGAACTCACGACCTTTGGGTTCGACTCTCTAACCATTATCCCACAATTAGTCCCTAATGGACTGTGGGTTATGATATTCTGCTTAGTTTCCTTTAGTTCCACTTTCCCTGTTCTGTTTAGTTTCTTTTTCCTCGGTAACTCATTATGTTCTCATTGGTTTCTATAGTTACTTATGATAATCACCTGTGCATCATTATGTTTGCCTTGTATACATATACTCCCAATTATAGTTCAGTACTTTGTCAGTTCTGGTTTATGGATTATGTTGGCTTGTTATGTCTCTCCTGCAATCTCCTGAGTGTAACGTATTATAAATAAAGACTGTTTGTTTTACTCCTCCGTCTCGTCGTGCGTGCTGCAAGCCAACCCCTGACGCTTTGCTTGTGAGGCCTTTTTTCTTGAAATGAAAACAACAGAAATATTTATCAGTTAATGTTTTCAGCTAGTTTACCATTAAATGCAAGTAATTTGAGCACATCAAAAGCAGTTACCTATAAATCACTTACAAATGTATCACTTAATCTGTGAAAAATACCACACAGTTGTTTTATAGACGGCAGGGGCTAAAACTACAGGATGGAAGAAGATAACACATTTATGGCTCGGTTTTCCCCTTGTTTTACAGCACATAAATGTCAAGACGCAGGGTTGTTGCGTTTCTTTCTTTTTTTTCTGGCGAGATGGGGAGTGGGGTGGGATTGGCGCTTCTGATTTCAAAACCTCCCTGCATTATAGACTGCCTCTTGGACATTCATGCCAAGGTTAAAATTTCCATTGCTAATATGAACTTTGCATAAGTGCTTATAATGGTAGCATCCCGTCTGCCTGGTTATTGTTTTTCCACTGAAGTGAAGCAAAGCCCTGAAAATTCCTGTGCAAATATAAACTTTGCTTAAGTACTTATATGGCTGTTTTCTCTCCCCCATATGGCAGCCAAAGGCACAAAGCCCAGAGAAAATACAAAGCAGCTCCGCTTAGCCAGTCTCCACCCACAGACAAAAGACAAAGCTCTTCACAGGAGTAAAGTCCCTTTAAACAGTTAACAGGAGTGGAGATCTCCTAAACGTGACAGTGTTTGACAATGCTTTGATTCTCGTCTCTACGATGGTGCATCTCACCCGACAAAACCACTAGCAGCTCGAATGATGAACTCTGAGAGTTTTCGGTGTATTTCTTTTTATGCGTGTTGTTGTTTAACTACAAAACATTCTCAGGCTTTTGATAATCATACTTTAAGTGATAATGATTTAACAAATGAAATGTTTATTGATTAAACCATGCTGACATGATGGTTTAATAATTCATGGCGTACAGCCTTCAAAAACCACACACAGGCAATAAAATATTAAGTGTTTATTTTCTACTTGGTATCAACATGTGCTTATTTTTTTATTTTTTAACCTTTATAGACAGAATAGTGAGAATTCTCAATGAATCTGCATCTGATTTTGTTTAAGAATCAAATCTATAACATATTATCTGAACACATTTTATTCTGTAGCCTATATAATTTTACTCCAAGAGAACCTATTAAACACATTAAGATGCCTTTATTGATGTGGTGAATGGATTCATTTATATGAATTATTACACATTTTGCCAATTTTCTGTATTTTGACACCAAAAGCCTATATGTTTAATTTTGAGGGGAAATAAAAGGCAGCTCATTGTTGGTTCCATATATGTTTTCTCTTCGAGGTGTCACATGACATCGCAGCCCTCTGCCTCAGAGAGACTGTTAATTAGCCTGTTAATATATTAGAGCACTGCATCGATAACACGGCTAATCCTATCACAGCGCTGCATTGATCTCAAACTGAGCATGCTGACAATAAGTGCTTTCAGCAGCGCGCCGCTCAATAGTGCTCACACAATCGGCTCTCTCGCAGCTAATTGGCTAAAATAAGCCAAACATTTTGATTTCTCTCTCCAGCTTAGATCAATGGCGAGTGTTGGCGCTGAATTCAGATGACTTTCTTAACAGTTTGAGCCTGCTTCCCTCCACATATTTAATCTGCCTTCATCTTGACGGATGTTTTTCTGTAGTTTGGACCATGCTACAGAATAGCATAATACCATAAAATGGAAGTCTTGTCTTCCCTATTGTGACATACATCCAAGTGAAACGGCTTCTTGAATAAGAATAAATGTAGGCGGGATTTTGTCCATGGGGAATTTATTGGCTTGTTCATTGGATGGTTGTGGTTTGCTATTGGTGGATCTCATGTGAGCAAGAAGAGAAGTGATGCTGCAAGAGGGAGGGGGAGATTACGAGACACATGAATTTAAAACAATGATGTGCACAGATATTTATAATAAACACGTCAATTTCCATAAAAAAAAAAAAAAAAAAAAAGAATTGTCAATTTTGATTTCATGGTGACTTCAACCCTATAAAGCCGTCTGTATCATATTTGATACGCATATTTGATTTCTAAGGCCTTATCAACATTTAAGTATCAAATATGATCCATCAGGCTTTTGAGGAACATTTATGTGTTCATCTCTCAATCATATTGCATTGCCTTCAATAAAAACTACAGAGCTTTGATCATAAAAATAAGCATTTAAATATCATCTCACTAAGACATATAATTGGGAGATATAGAGTGAAAACTGATTTTTATATAGATAGTCTGTTATACTGTCATAAAGATCTCATTGATTTACATTACAAGCTATCAGAATTTCCTCTTACTTTTTGTCTGTGAAATCATCAACTGCACCAAATTGCATATTTTTTTCTCAAGGCTCTGCATAAAATTGAGTTGTTTTTTCCTCCTCGAGTATGAGATGCATATTCTCACAATATCATACTATATGAGCCTTAAAAGACTGAAGCATCAAATTTGACACTCAACTTTTTTAAAGACTTTCTTTTATGTTTTGTCAGTAAAATGTTCATTAAACTGTTACATTAAAATAATAAAAAATCAATTCTGACTATTATTTCATGTCAGGCTTTACAGGGTTAAAAACAGTAGGCAGCACACAGTAGTGACACAGCCATTGTTGTTTTGTTTGTTGCTGGTCGCGTTCGCTGCATCATGTGTGCTGTCGGTGTTACTTTCTCTCTTGTTTTCTTAGCCCTCCATTTGCGTCTCCTTTTCCTCTCCCACCCTGCTCACTCTCTCTTTCTCATCTCTTCTCCCTCATTTTTTGTCTTCATCTCTCTTTCTGTCTTTAAGGTCCATCTGAAGCGCAGCTGGCAGCTGAATTAGTGCGGAGCAGCTGAGAGTCATAAATCAGAGACCGAGACAGAATTCCATCCATGGCTCTGGCATTCACTCTGTCAGCCATGAAATAAAGACGTAGCGATGCAGGGGGTCAGAGGTGTCAGTCCTCAACCAACTCACACCCTTCCCGACCCCTCGGTAAACATACGCCGGTCAGCCCAAATCCCGCCAGCCTCTCATCTTGTTCGCCCCTCCACCAACGACACGGGCACTGGATGTACCTGGCTCAGGGCTGGAGTCTCATTTGTGTGGTCCCATCCACTCTCCCTCCCATCACGGCACATGGGTCGCCTTTTTCCTGTGACAGGAACCTGATACTGAGACAGTGTGTCTGTAATGATGTCAAACATGCTCTGGTTATATGGCCCCTGCAGTGAAAGCACCTGCCTTTAGCACCACACTCACATTCATCACAGACAGTTGGTCACACTCATGCACCCAAGCACACACACAATGTTGTGGTTCATGTTTTATGGGGACTTCCCATAGATGTAATGATTTTTATACTGTATAAACTGTATATTACATCACCTAACCCTAACCCTACCCCTAAACCTACCCATCGCAGAAAACTTTCTGCATATTTACATTTTCACTTAGTATGATAAACTCATTTGCTAATATGGACCAAAAAATAATCCCATAAAGACAAGGATTTTTGATATTGACATTTTTGTAGGGACATTTTGTCCCACGGGGTTTACCAGGACCACACACAAGCACAAACATACACCTTTCCACCCAGAGGTACAATTTATTGCTCTTTCAAAGCTTGTGCAGTTCTTAGTTATTACTATTTTAAGTATCAGCTTTGTTTCAGATGTTTTATGTAAAATTCTATAGGAGACATATTAATCAGTCTGTTGTTGACATACTCCAGTAGGAGTACATGCTATGAAAAAAAAAAATCCGTCACTGGGATGGTACCCTTTTGTACCTTTTTTTCAGAGAGTGTACAGTATAGCATTATAAAATGTGGATAACAGCTCATATCAGTTTGTCTTAGAAGGACTTTGGTATCAAATGTGAGCACAATTTGAGACATTGTTAAGATATTTTCTAAAATACTAGATTCATTTGTGGGATCGGTGGAGTCTTTTTCTGAGAAGCCGGGGCTATATGGAAAGGTTTCTGATTGCTTGCCATTTAATCTCCATTTAATTGTTTTCCAAGAGAAACAATCAGTAACACTTTTTTTGATGGTCCCCTTTAGGTATTCTCTTAAGCAACGTTGCAACTACATGTCAACTAACTCTCATTAGAATATTAGTAGAGTATTAGTAGACTGTCTGCTTAATAACTTTATTGTGATGGTCCTCCTACTGACAATAAGTCACTTTGCAAGTACATGTCAACTTATTCTACTAACCCCAACCCCTTATTATACTACCCCTAACAGTCTACTAATACTCAACTAATACTCTAATGCGAGTTAATTGACATGTAGGTGCAACGTTACTTATAGTATGTCTACATCTAAAAACAAAACAATACAAAAAAAATGTACAAAAATTGCATCTCTAGATCCTGAGCAGAACCCTGCTTGAAAACAACAGGTTCAACAAATGCTCACAACAGTATTAAATGAAAAGAACAAGCATGACGAAGCATGTTTATCAAGAGAATAGAAGACAGTAAATGAACAAAATATAAGAAAGCTGTGACAAAAATGTTAGCTGGAGAGTTCTTTTCACTGTCATGCATTGGACATTTCACACATTTTCTATGACAAAATACACAGTGGAATACACAGCCAAAATATAACTAAAATCCTGTGTTCACCAAAACTGTACAAACACTCACTGAAAAACAGCATTATTGATTCTCTGTTGTGACGATGTAACTGTCCTGCCCAGAGTTGGTGCATCAGCAGGGTTCTGAAAGAGACATTTATGCCCGCAAAATGCCACCACCTGGCAGAATTGTCCAAGGCTTGTACGTTTACCAGGCCAAAGCATTGAAAGATCTCCACAAAGGTAGTCCTGACCCAGAGGTAATGAAGGAACTGTGTTCGGCCACCGACTATGCCCTCCGGGCTACGAAGGTAATGGTAAAGGCTCTGGGTCAGACTATGTGTTAGTGGTCCAGGAGCACCACCTTTGGCTCAACCATGGTGTGGGATGCAAAGAAAATGCACTTTCTGCATTTTCTTAAACTGTCAAGGACTTCTCAAAGCAGTTCTCGGCAGTGAAGCAGCAGACGGAGGCAATCAAGCACATCTTGCCTTGGCGCGGGTCTTCCTCTGGACCCCCAAGAGCTCAATTTCTGCCTGCTTGCCGCCGAGGGCAGCCTGCAAAGGCTGCACTGGCCCCGCACCAGCCTGGACTGACAGTAAGACCCTAAAGGTCCAGTCGCAGAAAGGTGGCACCGCCTGCCCGTTGACAGGATACTAAGAACCCCTGCAAGGCGTCAAAGCGTTCCTGAGATGGGCGACCCATTGGAGGGGGGAGTGAATTTTACATGGTCATTAAAAGAGCAATTTCCTCTTTCCCTGGATCTCACACACACACAATGCTCATGGCCCTTGCCTTCTCGATGGCCAGACATTGAACATTCACAACAGAAGCCAGGTAGACACAAGCATACCACCTCCCCACGTTCTGCTACAACTGGTCTGCACACAGCAGGTCAGTGTGAAGAGTATCGACAAGGCCCAGCCTCATTGACTGTCACCAGTCACCGCCAAAGTGGACCTGGGGAGCAAGGTAGGTGTTTCAATACGTCATTTACCACTAGTAACGAGGGATGCAAAGCCTCTCAATTTGGCTTCCCTTGCTCCCCCTCGCCGCAAGCCCTCCACCTCAGGTACACCATGCTACTAGCTCTGAGGAGGTTTTGACAGTTGATTCAGAACAAGCACATGTTGGTCCCAAGGGACAACATAGCGACAGTGGTGTATTTAAATCACCAGGGTGGTGCCTCTTCACTACATGGTGTGTTTTCTGAGGTGAAACCCATGGAGATGTGGCATCAGGTCTGTGCTTTATTTTCTTCAGCATGGCCTGGAGAGGCACCTGTGGCCTCCACCCGTAAAGTGTATGTGACCTCAATAACGGCTAATCACGACACAGTGAGTGTTAGGTCCTTAGGAAACCACAACCTCATAGTTAGGTTCCTGAGAGGTGTACGTAGGCTAAACCCTCCTAGACCTCACCTCATCCCTACTTGGGATCTCTCTCTGGTCCTTCAGGCCCTGCAGAGAGATTCATTTGAGCCCTTGCAGTCTGTTGTCGCAGTCAGGACTTACAAGCCTTCTCCGTTAGTGAATCGTGCCTGGAATTCGAGCCGGCCTACTCTCACATTGTCCTGAGACCCCGGCCTGGATATGTGTCCAAGGATCCCACTACTTCCTTCAAGGATCAAGTGGTGAACTTGCAAGCAATCCCTTCTGATGATGGAGACCTAGTCCTGTCTCTGCTGTGTCCAGTACATATATCTGGACCGGGCACAGAGCTTCAGATGAGCTGAGAAACTCTTTGTCTGCCTTAGAGGTCAGCAGAAGGGGAAGGCTGTCTCCAAGCAAAGAATGGCCCACTGGACTGTGGATGCCACTCTCCGGGCTAATCAGGCCCAGGATGTACCATGCTCACTGGGAGTGAAGGCCTCTCTGAGGTGATGACTTGCACTTTTTAGGTCCAGTTAGAGCTTCCCTTGAATGGTGAACCCTGACCACCCTTCTTCTTCGCTTAAGTGCTATTGCAGTAGATTTCCCCCTTGTTAGGTGGAGCCCACCACAGGGACCCTTCCCTATGTAGTATTCCCCTCTGGTGAGTCCATAGTATGTATTTTCTACATACTAACCTCTCCGTGGTCACCGTAATGTTCATTTCTCAATGAGAAGGAGAATACTTCCAGGATTAACAGCCAGGTTACTCGCTGTAAAAAAAAAACCTTTTCTTGAGAAAAATCAGTAGAGGCCTACGGCTTGAGTGACCTCTCCCTAGAAGTGGTGAGTTGGTCTCATTGATTGGGAGACCTGAGGTCATTACCCTGGGTGTTGGTAGGTCGCAAGTTAGCGTAGTTGCACTTGCTGTTGGCATGTGGAGGCTTGCCCACATCTGCACCACCATGCCTTGTGACACAGTTCAAGTTGTGGCATTTAGTATTGGGACCCCTAGTGTCGGTATTTCGACACAACTTCAAAAGTTACCTACAGAAAGGGAACGTCTCGATTACCCTGATGGACGCTGTCTCAGCTCCTCAAAACAAACCTGAAGTGTGTGTGCAGCTGGCTCGCCTTATATACCCTTATGTCCGGGTGCATGGCCTGGCATTCAAATTCCATATGCCAATTACATTGGCCTTTTCTGAATATGTCAGAGGTGTTTGGGGCTCTCAAGGGTGACGCCCCTAGTGTCTGTGTTTCGACACAATACCTCTGTTCCCTCCATCAGGGAATGAGGGTTACACTAGTAGCCAAAACATTTCCTATTGGTGGATCTCATGTGAGTGACAGGTTGCTCCACCCTCGAGCCAGTAAACACGTCATCAGAGAAGAGATGTCGCTGCAAAAGGGAGGGAAACTTATTTTGATTAAAGATTATGATGGCACATGAATTAAAAAAATATATAATAACAACGATGTGCATGGATTAATCATTTATAATAAATACTATAATATTCCATTTTGATTTAGATATGGCTTCTTTTTGACCTATAGAGTTTTAGCCGGCAATGTCGAATGGCACGGTGGATTGTGTTCACTGACAATGTTTTCTGGAAGTATTCCTGAGCCCATGTTGTGATTTCCATTACAGTAGCATTCCTGTATGTGATGCAGTGCCGTCTAAGGGCCCGAAGATCACGGGCATCCAGTATGGTTTTCCGGCCTTGACCCTTACGCACAGAGATTGTTCCAGATTCTCTGAATCTTTGGATGATATTATGCACTGTAGGTGATGATAACTTCAAACTCTTTGCAATTTTTCTCTGAGAAACTCCTTTCTGATATTGCTCCACTATTTTTGGCCGCAGCATTGGGGGAATTGGTGATCCTCTGCCCATCTTGACTTCTGAGAGACACTGCCACTCTGAGAGGCTCTTTTTATACCCAATCATGTTGCCAATTGACCTAATAAGTTGCAAATTGGTCCTCCAGCTGTTCCTTATATGTACATTTAACTTTTCCGGCCTCTTATTGCTACCTGTCCCAACTTTTTTTTGGATGTGTAGCTCTCATGAAATCCAAAATGAGCCAATATTTGGCATGACATTTCAAAATGTCTCACTTTCAACATTTGATATGTTATCTATATTCTATTGTGAATAAAATATAAGATTATGAGATTTGTAAATTATTGCATTCCTTTTTTATTCACAATTATTTATGTCCCAACTTTTTTGAAATCGGGTTTGTAGATTAAAGTCATTTGGTAGTGCCTGTTGCTGCACACTTCTCTGGGGAATCAACTTAAGTTGGCTTACTTGGCTGTTTCTGCACTTTATGCTTGAATAGGTATACCATTGGAAAAAAAAAGAAAAAAAAAAAATCAAACTCTTTAACCATTTGTCCCCCAACAAACCATGTCATGTTATCTTGCTGCAGTAGCAAGTACTGTTTGACGCTTGTCTGAGCAGGGTGAAAGGTCACACAGGGTATGGGGACACAGGTTATAAGGAATTGTTTGAGTTCAGTTTAATTGTATGCATGGCCTTAGTCTGTCAACCAGTGCACTGTTTACAATGTCCCATTCAGCCTGACTGTAAACCTTTGCGTACTTACTGTAGTGGCCACCAACACAACTGTGAACACAAACACCCATCTATTTACTCAGTCACTTTCACTCAGTCATATATAGTCTCAGTCAACTAAATGTCAAAACACTATCTCTTTTCCTCACACACACACACCTGTTATACATCCTGCCCCACAGCCAAGACGAGGGCCAACATCAATGGGTAAAAATAAAGCTGATTAAGAGCCTGTCTCCAGTTAATGGCTGGAGGGATTGAGGATGTGGCTGATGAGACAAGACTAATCCAATGAGAAAGAACTGCAAGTGAAATGACACACTGTAAAACTCGTACTGTATTTCACCCTTTAGCCTCTGCTTTGAAGATGAACAAAGGAGTCCATTCTCGCAGGGATAAACTTAAGAGACGTCTCGCCCACACAAGAGGGAAGCTCAGATGGGCTAATCTAAATTCAACATCCCAATTCTGATGTCCTGTTGGACATATTATGCCACATTCAACATGCAAATAAAAAGTCTGCCGTATTGGAAAGACAACAAACAGAGGTTTTGGGCAAATCAGATGGGCACAGCCAGGAATGTTGTCCCGGGCCCTGTGACATTGGAGGGCCCGCTATGGTTCTCTACATTACAATGCAATCATTGGGCCTGAGCCCTATCCATAAAATATTGGGTAACACTTTATTTTGATGGTCCCCTTTAGGCATTTAGTTGACTATAAGTAATGTTGCACCTACATGTCAACTAATTTTCATTGGAGTATTAGTAGACTGTCATCATGTTTTCTATAACAACATATGTTGTTTGTTTTACATGGCTTGAGAAAGTCACATAAATTGCACAAAATCTGATCAGAGTAGTCAGACTGAAATGGATTTCCAGAAATGCAATTTGAATAGTATTATAAAACCACATAAGAATGGAGCTTGAAACAGATTTGTAAAAATCACATTTCATTTCACTTTTTTTTGGACATTCACACTTGCTAAATCTGATTGAATTTCAATCGGACATGCACAGAAATCAGATTTGGACTGACAGTGTGAACGTAGCCTAAATGATCTTACCAGCGCTGATGCCGCTCTCTCTCTCTCTCTCTCTCTCTCTCTCTCTCTCTCTGCAGTCTTTGATCTTGAAAATAGCTGATGATAAATCTATTGCAGATCATATCTTTTGCTTTCGTTGACGTGAACTCCATCAAATTTGCATATAGTGTGGGATTTGAAGATCAGATTTAAATTTATTTTGCGGAGACACATTTGTGTGGCCAAGTGTAACTGGAAATGGAACAAATCAGTGTCACGTTTGGTATCGTGTTTAGGTTTTCGTGTCTTATTTTGTATTGTGACAGTTATTTTTCCTGTTTGTCATGTGATTCCCTTGCCTTCATGTGATCTTGCCATGCTTTGTTCATGTATTTCTTAGTTCTGTTTTCTCATTGGTTTATTGGTTCATTGTGTTCAGGTGTTTCTTGTTAGTCATTAGTCTGTGTATACATAGTCCTCAGGTTCCCACTGTCTCTTGTCTAGCTTTGTTGATGTAACCACTGTTGGAGAGCCTCATGCATCTAGTTAGGGCTGCACGATATATCGCATGAGATTGTCATTTAATAGATAGAGCCGTAGATCACTGAAAAGCCACGCAATATCGCGTTCATTATCGAAGGCGATTCATCTGCGATATGAACGCGATATTGCGTGACTTTTCAGTGATCTACGGCTCTGTCTATTAAATGCCGCTCCATTTGAAAGCAGGTGATGGCGATTTAGCGGTAATCAGGGAACCGGCTTTACTGACGAAATGCACGTGACAATCTCATGCGATATATCGTGCAGCCCTACATCTAGTCTTGATGTTAAGTCAAGTTCTTGTTTATTTTCATGTTTATGGTTATGTTATGTTTATTCTCAAGTCTAGTTTGTTATCGTCTTGTTTTGTTTGTTCTGGATATTCTTTTTCTGCACTTGGGTTCACTTCGGCTCAATAGCAATCTGACCAGGTGTAAGCAGGTGGATATTTTTTATACAACACTGTGTGACAATGATATTTGTATATAAATAATTTAATTTTAAAAAGACATAGAAAACAAAGCAATACCCTTTTGATTTGAAGTCATTAACATGGTAAAAATAAACATTTACATTCTAGCTTATTGTTAATTTATGCTTGAAATGTTAATATGTAGCAATAAACTTGGATTAATAAATGCTATACTGTTAATGTTGAATATTAACAAATTAACCAGTAACGCTTTCCAATAAGGTTTCTTTTAACATTAACTACATAGTAAACATAAACATGAACAACACTTCTACGGCATTTATTCAAAGGTTGTATATGTTATTATTAGTTAATGCACTGTGAACTAACATGAACATTTTTCTTAACTAACATTAATAAAGGTTAATAAATTCTGTGACAATATATTGCTTATGTTAATTAATGCATCAACTCATGTTAACAAATGATACTTTATTACAGTAAAGTGTTACTGTAGCGTTACCAAAAATAGAGGCTGGTGTAGCTTCGCAGCATGTCATAAATAGAAATGGGGTGTCTGTAGACAGATTATACTGAGTGCATTTAGTTTTTACAATCTAGATTTGTTTTCCATCGGTCTAGCCAGAGTGAGTCATTGTTGTCCTGAAAACTTGTAGTTGTAGGTTGGGGATGCTGTCTGACCATTAGCGCTCCCTGGTTCATGTTGGTGAGGAGTCCACTTTTCCATCACAGAACTGCCATTTCTTCAGAGGATGTGCATGAACATTTTCCATCTGATTGGATGTTGTTTATGTGGTCAAATATATTCTGATGGGCATAAAGAGAAAGTCACATTCAGAAAAGAAAGAAATATGGGTCATTAGAGAGGTCCACCTTTGTAGCTCCTAAAGCTTGTTGGTGAAATTTAAGACGTGGTGAAATGCGGCCTGTGGGCAGACGTGATGATGAAATGTCAGTGACAGTTTTACTGTCATCTGGGTGCGTCTTGTGCCCGCTCTTCACTTGCACAGCTGTTACATTGCCAGCAATTAACGGCCATTCGCATGACCAGCGTGATTTGATATGCCCGCTTGAAAGAAAGAGGAAGGGAATGTAAATTACAAAGTTTAATGAGGATTCTGATTTTAATAACTGCTGCACATACCCTCCACATCTGCCAAGTCACTCAGCGCAATGCCTTCTATGAAACAATGAAGCTTCCCTTACAGGTATAACAAGACATGCCAGATCACAGCCAGCTGGCACATAAACTCTGATATACTCACTAATACTGTCTGTACAGGGAAGACGGCCACATGTAGAATAATGAATGGGAGAAATTATAATGCTCAATATGGCAGCTGTAAGAAAAAAGTCATACAACAAATTCAAGTCGTTATTCACTAGAAATCTCATTTGCACCCATTCAAACATTTAAAACTTGCTGCCTCAAAGTGTACTGTGCCAGGTTTGAAGTCAATGATGCCAAATGCCATTGGCTCTCGTGTGTCTTGTCACCGTTTAAGACATGTCAAGTTTGAATGAATGCCCTGAGCAGGGCTACCCAGACTAAGGTTTCATGCAAAGAACCACCTAGAGATGAATCTGTCTTAAAACTTTTTAGTGAATTATGAAAATAAATAAACCATGCCTTTTTATTCTTTTACATTGTTTTATTTTACTTGTCATTGTATTGTGTTGGCATGCTATGAAATTGTGGGTAATTATCCACAGAGACATAAGTGTTTCCCTGATATTCTTCAAGTGAAGTCGAATGGGTGTAATGTAATGTAATTTCAAACAAAATCTGGCCAAAATATGGAATCGTCAGTGCAAACTATCAGGAAAGCTTTGCACCAGCAGTTAAACACCTTGGTCAGTGGCAATTTATCTTTCAGTGTATCTTTCAATATTCCTTCTGATGTTCATTCATGTTTATTTGGTGCTATAACTAGTAGTAAAGAGGAAGAGATGATTAAACTGGCATTTATTGTTTAAATTTAGTTATAAAATTGACAGAATTTGAAAGGTAAAAATTTGTTTAATCTCAAAAATAACAAAGCACAAAGCATGTTGCGATTATTGGATGGTAGGCACGCTAAAAATAATGTTCAACTGAAAACAGCATAGACTAAAAGACTAAAATCGAGAAATCGATATAGTCAACCCAGCACTAGCATCCACACAGCTGACATGTTTATCTATTGTAGCTTATCCATGTTGTGTGCATGATGTAGATGCTGACACTGGCAAAACACAACATTGGTGAAGCTTTTTCGATCAATGGTTTTCCAAATCTGTTGGCAGTGGGTTGTGACAAGGGCTTGACATTAACTTTTTTACTCACCAGCCACTGTGGCTAGTGGTTTTCCAAAATTACTATCCACTTAGCATTTTCTCATAATTTGGCAGCAGGTTTATTAGGCTGCTGTCACTTTAAGACCTGACGCACGGATCCATTATACTGTTACACATGTGTTTTCTTTCTCAACTGTTTACATTCACTTAAAAACTGACTGTTTACGTGAATACTTGCCAATACAGTCATTTTGTGCAACATTATTTTGGGTAACACTTTACTTGAAGGGGTGTGCATAAGACTGACATGACACCTTCATAATCTTGACATGACACGAGGTTTTATGCATGTTTATGACAACTGTCATTAAGTGTCATTCGCTCAATTATGTCATTTTTAATGCAAAGATGACATTGTTGTTACGACAACTTGACATAAACCAACACATCATAACCTGTCAGTGTCTTTGTCATGACAACTTGACATTAGCAAAACATCATAACCTGTCATAAACATGACATAGCAGATTAATTATCAAACTTAAAAAACTATTTAGCTTTATGGGTTAACATTACATGACATTATTTTGGTAACACTTCAGTATAGGGAACACATATATAAACGATTAACTATGACTTTTCCCTCAATAAACTCTTAATTTACTGCTTATTATAGTTAATTGTTAGGTTTAGGTATTGGGTAGGATTAAGAATGTAGAATAAGCTCATTAATATCTGCTTTATAAGTACTAATAAATAGCCAATATTTTAGCCATATGAATGCTAATAGTAATAAGCAACTAGTTAAAAGACCCTAAAATAAAGTGTTACCATTATTTTATAACAGTGTCATCTTTTTTACGAAATTTGAAATTGTCTATTATCTGACCTTCTGGTGGAGGAAACTTAAAAAAACAAAAAACAGAAAAACATGAAATGAAAAATAGTCATGACGCTGTTATAAAATTATTTGTCAGAGTATTGTCACTTAATGATACATATTCATGACACTATTATAATGGCCTCATGTCAAAACCAACCACATGACAGTTTAATGTAATGTTAACCATAAAGCTAAATGATGTCAAGTTGTCATGACAAAGACACTGACAGGTTATGATGTGTTGGTTTATGTCAAGTTGTCATAACTCGGACATCTCAAACAATGTCATCTTTGCATTAAAAATGACATAATTGAGCGAATGACACTTAATGACAGTTGTCATAAACATTCATAAAACCTCCTTCATATTCATGACACGTGTCATGTCAAGATTATGAAGGTGTCATGTCAGTCTTATGCACACCCCTTCAAGTAAAGTGTTACCTTATTTTGTGTGTATTTGACTGTTTAAGTGCAAAAAGATCTCAATTTAGTACTGAGAGGCGGCTTTATTTGGCGCACTTTGGGTGTGAGCACAAAATGGGAATGAGTAAAATTATGCGCAATGCACACAATCACACGCTGAAATTCAAGCCCTGTAACACCAACAATATTCATATGGAGCAAATGAAACGAGTGAGTGTGTGGAGGAGGGTTTGTGTTTAACTCACTGTTGGAGAGATGAGAGTGAAAGAGCAGCTGGTATCATGTATCTATTCTGTGGAAAACGAGTATTGGAAGCGTTTCAGATATTTCAGTAACGATATGTATAGAAAAAAGCTATATTTTTTTAATACTACATTGTGCTTAGTTTATAATTTCAGTAGCCTTTTTAAAAGACTGCTATTGAAAACTGTATTTATTATATAAAAAATTCAACGTGCCAAAGTGTCTAGTAGTGACTGCGTTACACGCCACTGCTGAAACACACACGCGTTTGACGGGTTGGTGGGTGCTAATGTCAAGCCCTGGCTGTGACTAATGAATACACTGAAGTGCTGAATTGCAGAACTGCTCTTTTCTCACTGGTGTCATTTTTCATTGTGTTTTTGAAAGGATAGTGCATGGCATTTATTGACATGCTCTTCTAAACAACACTCTCAGCAGCATTGGCAGCGTATGATTGGTTGAAAACAAAATACCATTGCTCAAGTATTTCAAACTTCTGTTTACCCCTGAGTGAAGAACAAAGAAGAACCCTGCTGCAAGAATACAGTATATGGGTAAAGAGAGACTATACACTCCCTGTCTATTTTATTAGGTACACTTGTCCAACTGCTTGTTAACACAAATATCTAATCAGCCAATCATATGGCAGCAACTCAATGCATTTAGGAATGTGGACCTGGTCAAGATGATCTGCTGAACTGAGCATCAGAGGCTACAATTCACACAGGCTCACCAATACCTACACCAGAATTTGGCTTTAAACAACATGAAAGCATGGATCATCCTACCTTACATCAGCAGTTCAGGCTGCAGGTGGTGTAATGGTGTGAGGGATATTTTCTTAGTACCAATTGAGCATCATTTATATGTCATAGCCTACTGAGTATTGCTGCTGACTATATCCATCCCTTTATGACCGCCATGTTACAAACGTCAAATCATCTCAAACTGGTTTCTTGAACATGACAGTGAGTTCACTAAACTCCTCCACAGTCACCAGACCTCAGTCCAATAGAGCAGCTTTGGGATGTGATGATATCATGACAGTATGGACCAAAATCTCTGAAGAATCCAGCACCTTTTTGAATCTATGCCATGAAGAACGCAGTTCAGAAGGTCCAACCGGTACTAGCAAGGTGTACCTAATAAAGTGGCTGGTGAGTGTATTTTTTTTACTGTCTTGGTGCACTGGAAGTAAGAGCAGCCTAACAGCTATATTGTTTCCCAAAAGCATTCAAACCCGATACTCTTGAGTTCATAAGTGTTTCTGAGCAATTAATTAAAATAACCGGAGATTACATTTTATTTCGATAGTCCACTTTAGACATAAGTAACTACATGCAACTTCATGTCCACAAGTCTCACTTGGCTGGAGCTTCAGACTGACAGCAGAAGGTCTGGACTCTGTCACAGCTTTCATTGGCCAAGGACGTTTGACTGACATGCAACACAACCAATCACAGTTTGTTTTGTTCCACGTCATGTTTAGGGGCATGAAAATGTAAAGTCGATGTCCCTACAATAACAGACCAGCGTGCATCTAATAGATTTATTCAAGAACGTTGTGCAAGTTTACTGCAATAATGGAGCCACATACTTTCACATAAATCCAGCGTTTATTTGATCCTGGTAAGAACTCATTGTCACAGTTGTAAACATAATGGCATTCTTCTTCTACGAGGGGGTTTGGCGTCACGGCATTTGTTTCCAGGCAGACTGTTAAAGAACACAACACACACGTCTCCTGGGCACGTGTAGAATTCAACCAACCAGATGACAACTTTGAAACTCCTGAAGTGTTTCCAGATAAGTGTGCCATATGCATCAGATGTTCAGCCAAGTTTTTGTGGGCGTGACGTCTGAGACTGAGACTACATGTCCACTACTAACTCTCATTAGAGTATTAGTAGACTGTTAGGTTAGGGTGTTTACATAAACCTGCATTTGTTCATTGGTATCTCTGAATAATTAGACTATTGTTGCAACTGCTTGATGTTGCTTTGGACCTTGATACCCAGAGGTGATGAAACCTTATAAGTCATGTATTTTCATATGTCCCAACACTAATGTGTAGAGCTAGTCACTAGAATATCACCACCCTCTTAACCACTCTCAAATCTATCACTGCTGGATCTATCGCTGTTGGTAGGGGGCGTTATATAAATGCTGATATTTGAACCAATCCAGCGATCAAAGCAAACACTCGCTCTGCCGCTCACTCTGTGGAATCAATCAGAAACTCGAGTCGTCGGGAGTCAGGTCAGGGCCAGCTCACATCGCCAGAGCCGGCGACAGGTCCGAGCAGCAGACGGCCACAATCGATAGACCAGGAATGAGGTTTGGACTTGGGGGTTGGGGGGTTATGGATTGTGCAATTAAGGGGGAGGGCAGAATGAGGGGTGGTAAACGAACAGAGCCCAGGCGATGTTTAATGTCCCTCTCCAGTTTAGGGGAGGGATCGGGCCATTGTGTCTGTGAGGACGCCCGCTTCGCTGTATCAATATGGCGGTAATCGGGTGGGAGCCATGCTGGACTGATAATCACTGGAGCACAGAGAGGTCTGAAACGCTCCTGATATCTGCACCCAAAACACACATAGCCAACCCAGTTACTTATTATAGAGGTCAGTCTATTAAATCACTCTCTGCTGTGTTAAAACTTGCACAAACCGTTTCTACACACATTAACTAATTCATTAGCCAATAACAGAAGCTTATGCACTGACTAACAACACTTTCACACACATGGAACAACTTTAGCTTGGACGCATACTAAAGTTTTATATAAAATATCAATGTAACGGAAGCAACGGCAACTTTGGTAAAGTTCCCATTGTTAACGTTGAACTATCTTTAAAAAGCATTTATTAATCTTAGTTCATGTTCATTTCAATGCTGAAACAATGAAAAGTTGTATTTTTATTAACTAAAGTTAAACAGATGAATAAATACTGTAAAATCAGGACTGCTCAAATCAGGATCAAAGGGATAGTTAATATGCAAGTCTACTTATTTTATACAAAGAATTATTAGATAAAACTTGATTTATTCTAGATTTAATCTAGACTTTTTGGTGCAACCCACCCAAAGTGTCCTAATCAGGTGACACAATACAGAGAAATGTCTTCCAGGAAGCCATGAGGAACAGGCTGCGTGTGAACATTATATTGATGTGTATGTATGTATTTATATATGCGTGTGGAGAAAGTAGATCACCCTGAACAATATTTGGCTCTTGCTTCGTCAGACGTCTCAGCAATGCAGACATCCCGTCTGGAGTGGAGCGTGCCAGATCAGCAGGAGGTCAACTTCTTTTTGTGAACCTTTTAACACCTATCGACCTCCCGAATCATTCAAGCAAAAGTCTCTTTTCTGAGTGTATTCTTTCTGTCATTGAAACGTGGAAAATCTGGAGCGTTCCAGGAATCTTTAGGCACCCGTCCAATGCTTATATTTCTTTGAACCACAGTTTCACTATGTTTACTCTGGTCTGTACACACCTAATCTGACACAAAACATATCAAGTTGAGGATGAGAATACATATATTATGTGCATAGAATATGCCATGGATGAAATATGAAATTAATGTAAGACAAGCACTGCAATAATTAACAAGATTCTTGCCTAGAAATAATATCAAAACTTGATCTTTTTCCATATCAGTCACTAAGTGAATGTAGTGTCCGGGGGTCCTGGGCACCAAGGGTAAGGGTCCTGTTAGTGTAGTGTAGTTTCAATCGGGGCTGGACTGGTAATCTGGCATACCGGGCATTTTCCCGGTGGGCCGACGCACTTTGGGGCCGATAAAAGTTTATTTTTTTATTTTTTTTTTTGCCAAGGACTGGCCCATTGGTTTGTCTTCTGAACTGACAGGCCAAAGTGAGAGAGACCTCCCCCTCCCGCACTGTTTTTTGTTTTTAATTGGAGCGCATGAGAAACTGCAAAAGGCTAATATACCCGCTCACCACTGCCGCCCTATGAAGTAATAAACAGCGCAAGTCGCTTGATGCCTTGATCCTTTCAGATTTGTCTCAGAATTTTGTTTAAAACAGTCGTGTGATATGGGAACATTACAGGTTCGGTGGTGAATCTTGCTGAAAACAGTGGCGACCATGTAAAGACATGACGAGGTAAACTTGGAAAACGCTAATACACGGAACTACAAGCTTGTCAATCCAAAACCACCACCTTTATAGTAATTTACCTTGCAGCTACTAACAGTGAAGAAATATGGTGTTTTGGCAGAAATGTATTTATTAAAAATGCTGCTGTTATTAGGCCTACTTATGTTTAATATTGCGGAATATAAATCACTTTCTTTCATAAAGACTGTTTTCGTATTTTCTATGCTTATAATATTTTATTACACAATCTATAGTTTATTATTTATTTTAGAAACCATATACCCAAGGTAATAAGAAGCATGGTTTTACCTGTGCTCTGTCTACCATGATCTTACAGTTAAACCATAGCAAAGGGCAATTAAAGGATAATATAACACAACAGCTCTAAAGCCTGCCCCATGGGATAAGGTCAAAGCTTTATATTTTATTTCTTTAAATATGTTTTATGACATTTTTAATAATTCTTATTATTATTTTAATTGAAGTAAAATGTTATTTCAATGAGAGCATCATGAAAGATAGATATCAGTGTCTTACATAAATTAGGTGTTAACTCTTTAAAAATGTTATTGTTTTAAAGGAGTAGTTCAACCCAAAATGTCTTAATTTACTCACACTAATGTCATTACAAACATGAATTACTTTCTTTCTGTATAACATAAAAAATAAAATAATTGGAGTCAATGGTAAATGGTTTGGTTGCCAACATTCTTCAGAATATCTTCTTTTGTGTTGTGAAAGTCATACAGGTTTGGAACAACATGAGAGCGAGTAAATGATGACAGAATTTAATAGCATTAAATTTACTTAACGGCATGAAAATCAGTGCTTTACTGCCAAAGTGAATTTCTATGTGACAAAAGTGCAATATTAAATTTATTAACTGCATTTGTGGTAAATTCAATAATATCCATCATTATTTGTCACTGTCCTTGTTTTATTTATTCATTTATTTACTCCAATTTAAGGCCCTAACCCCAGCAAAAACATTCACAGGGGAACTCGTGGGCCGCATGGGCTGGGTTTGTCCAGGGCCGAATTTTAGCCTCAGTCCAGCCCTGGTTTCAATGGTCCTAAAAGACCTTGTTAGCAAAGTGACAGCAATATAAAAGAATAGTGTTTGGACAGGTTAAAAAGTCCTGCTGTCAGGACAAGCGTCAATCTACAAGAAGTCATTCAGTCACTGCTGCTTCTGCCTGACCTCAAACCTAGGCCTTTGTGTTTCTTCTTTACCTTACGATAGAGTGAAAGTGTGCACTTGCACTCTCTGACAGTGATTTAGAGCGCTGGTCCTCAACTGGTTTTGCTTCAGAACCCAAAGCTTACACTGAAATTACATGAAGTGTTGACACAAATGATGACGTATAGGCTGTAGGGGTGCAACTGTACACAAATATGATGGTTCGGTACGTACCTTGGTATTGAAGTCACAGTTTGGTACAGGCAGGTTTTACATTAACTTCTAAATCTAATTATACAATTCCTTTTCAATTATTTTTGAAGTATAATCATTTACACAGTTATAACTTGTTTTCATAACAAATTTATGTAAACATATATTAAATAATTAAGACATTACTAACAGGTAAAGTAAATATAATGAATATATAAGGTAATATAGTGCATGTATTTAGTGAAATGCTCCCTCTAGAGTTCATTTCTCTAGTGAACTGACACGCTGTGGACACTAAATGTAATGCTACATGAGATATCAAGCTGTTTCATTGATTATTTTTCCACAGTTGAAAGATTGGTTGACAGATTACACTCATATCTAGATTAGCAAACAATGTTGCATTACCGCGTGCGCCCCCTTCTGGATTGGAGTGTGCCTGTGACTGACTGTATTCGTTGTTTGCATGCATGCACCGAACCGTGACATCTGTACCGTGACGGTTCAGGATGAATATATTTATCGTTACACCCCTAATAAGCTGTAGAAGAAATACCAGCCCAATACTTGGTCAAATATTATACTAGTATTATCCATATTACACCTTTGACATCAACAACAAATCATATCAGAGGCATTTTCTCTTGTCTTTTTAAGCTGATAAGCCTTTGCTTATTTAATTTGCTATCTTGTGCACTATGCACGATTAGTTGCATTCAGCAGTTTTTCCCTGCTGCGACCCCATCAGAACAGACTGCTTTTACAGTGACCCGCCGGTTCACAACCACTGGTTTAGACATCTCTCAACATCAGCCTGTTCAATAAAACAAATTAAGGCTCTTCCTATGAAACCATAGTCAAGCAGATATTTATAAAAAAAAAAAAAACATGCACAAAAACCAAGAAAGTTTGATATATAATACCTAAAAATGGACATGTTTAAACTGTTCTGGTTTTCTAAAACTCCATTAAAACTGAGAAAAGCAGTATTTTAGACTAAAATGAATGTATTATCTTTTAAGCTAAAAGTGCACCTTTCCCAGACGGTTTCTCCTCATTCTTCTCGTTCCCCATCATCTATCAACGTTCACTCTGGGTTTGTCTGTTAAGTATTGAGGGAGAGAGGAAGCGGAAGGTGGAAATGGCCCGAGGTGCGGGTGACCTCAGGTTTTTCAGTCAATAAAACACGGCACATGCTTTAAAGCCCATTTACACACTCCCTCGCTCTCACAAATGCTTAACTTGACATATTAACATCTCATAATGGACACATGAACGCAGACACTCTTGAACATTCGCAGGGGTTGTTATGTAGTGAAATGTGTTGCCCGGTGGGGTTTGAGCATTTTTAATGCCAGGGTTTCATGTCTTTATTCCCCTGAACTGCCCGAGGTGCTCAGTACCGAACAGAGTAAGCTTTCTCTGCTTATTCTCTGTGCAATGAGGCAAGCTATTTAACCATTTACGAGTGTGTGCGCGAACGTCTCTCCACGTACGCACAGCTGGTCACAAGGTGTGAGCTGGAGCGAACTGTGGGCACCTAGGCTAGGTAAACAGTGGTGGCGTGTGGGCTGCTCACCTCCCTTTTCTTAACTTTGTCTTTCAGTCCAACAAAGCCAGACAAACACATGGCCTCACATCTGGAAGAGTTTGCCCAAGAACATTCATTCACTTGCAGTTGTTTGTGTACTTCATGAGGCCATGCTGTTACTGTGTCGCAGGTTACACTTCATTTTAAGGTGTCCTTGTTACAGTTTAATTTTACAGGTAATATTAAATAACATTGAGCTAATAGGGTTAGGGTTTAATTCAGGGTTAGTTGCATCCAATTATATATAGCTATTACTATAACATGTAACGTATAACCAACATTGTAAAATAGTGTTACAGTGTTCTGTTTTACACCAGAAGAAACACAGTCAATGAAAAATCAAGGTCAATTTGCTCATAAATTTGCACATCGTTAATAAACAAACATGGTAACCCTTTATTTTAGGATGTCATTGTTACAGTATAATTACATATTTAAGTACTGAGTAATAATAATTAACAACATACTATAGGGTTAGGGTAGGAATAGGGTTTGGTTTAGGGTTAGTTGCATGTAATTATGCATCATTTACTGCTATTTCTATGGCAAGTACATGCAACTTATGTAACAAGGACACAAAATTAAAGTGTTACCCACTATTTTAAGGTGACCTTGTTACAGTGTAATCATTATTAACAACAGTGGTTATATTAATTAACATGCACTTACTATATAATTAGGGTTAGGTTTGGTTTAGGGTTAGTTGCTTGTAATTATGCATTAATTACTATTGTTATTACTTTTGCAAGTACAAGATAATGGGGACACTTAAAGTGTTGCCCACTTCATTTCATTTCCTTGTTACACGTTATATCTATTTACTATAGCAGTAACACAACATTTTGATAATTACAAGAAACGAACACTAAGCCAAACCCTAAAACTAAACTCTAAGAAAAATAGGATCCTGTCAAAACACGTGAGAAACCCACCCAAAACAGAAACAAACACAGATAACCATGCACAGTGTTATGTAATATGAAGGAATTTTCCATATTGATTTTCACAGTTGTGTTACCTGTA